>NC_142033.1:103435325-104054897 GCF_982192425.1 Myodes glareolus | reverse complement strand
AGAGAAATAGATATGAGTTTCTTGTGAATGCGTGTAAGTAGCTTAAGGCAGTTTCAAAAGAGAGTAATTTTCTCTAAAAGGAGAGCATTTAGAAAGTGAAGCAACACTCCCTTCACTTCGCACAGTGAATTGAAGTGTTGGAACAGACTGCTTCTCTTTCATAGAAACGCATTTTAGTTTCCTATGAATGCTTGTAAGTAGCTTAAGGCACTTTCAAAGCAAAGTGATTTTCTCTGAAAGGACAGCATTTAGAAAGTGAAGCAACACTCCATTCACTTCGCACAGTGAATTGTAGTGTTGGAACAGACTGCTTCTCTTTCAGAGAAACGCATGTGAATTTCTATTGAATGCTTGTAAGTAGCTTAAGGCACTTTCAAAGGAAAGTGATTTTCTCTGAAACTGCAGCATTTAGAATGTGAAGGAACACTCCAATCTCTTCGAACAGTGAATGGAATTGCTGGATCAGACTGCTTCTCTTTCAGAGAAAAAGATGTGAGTTTCTTATGAATGCTTGTAAGTTGCTTAAGGCACTTTCAAAGGAAAGTGATTTTCTCTGAAAGGACAGGACTTAGAAAGTGAAGCAACACTCCATTCACTTCGCACACTGAATTGAAGTGTTGGAACAGACTGCTTCTCTTTCCGAAAAATGCATGTGAGTTTCTTGTGAATGTTTGTAAGTAGCTTAAGGCACTTTAAAAGGAAAGTGATATTCTCTGAAAGGACAGCATTTAGAAAGTGAAGCAACACTCCTTTCACTTCGAACAGTGAAATGAAGTGTTGGAACAGACTGCTTCTCTTTCAGAGAAACGCATGTGAGTTTTTTGTGAATGCTTGTAAGTAGGTTAAGGCACTTTCAAAGGAAAGTGATTTTCTCTGAAAGGACAGCATTTAGAAAGTGAAGCAACACTCCATGCACTTCGCACAGTGAACTGAAGGGTTGGAACAGACTACTTCTCTTTCAGAGAAACAGATGTGAGTTTCTTGTGAATGCGTGTAAGTAGCTTAAGGCAGTTTCAAAAGAGAGTGATTTTCTCTAAAAGAGCATTTAGAAAGTGAAGCAACACTCCATTCACTTCGCACAGTGAATTGAAGTGTTGGAACAGACTGCTTCTCTTTCAGAGAAACGCTTGTGAATTTCTGTTGAATGCTTGTAAGTAGCTTAAGGCACTTTCAAAGGAATGTGATTTTCTCCGAAAGGACAGGATTTAGAAAGTGAAGAAACACTCTATTCACTTCGTACAGTAAATTGAAGCATTGGAAAAGACAGCTTCTCTTTCATAGAAACGCATTTGAGTTTCCTGTGAATGCTTGCAAGTAGCTTATGGAACTTTCAAAGGAAAGTGATTTTCTCTGAAACTGCAGCATTTAGAATGTGAAGGAACACTCCAATCACTTCGCACAGTGAATTGAAGTGTTGGATCAGACTGCTTCTCTTTCAGAGAAACAGATGTAAGTTTCTTCTGAATGCTTGTAAGTAGTTTAAGGCACTTTCAAAGGAAAGTGATTTTCTCTGAAAGGACAGGATTTAGAAAGTGAAGCAACACTCCATTCACTTCGCACAGTGAATTGAAGTGTTGGAACAGAATGCTTCTCTTTCAGAGAAACGGATGTGAGTTTTTTGTGAATGCTTGTAAGTTGCTTAAGGCGCTTTCATAGGAAAGTGATTTTCTCTGAAAAAACAGCATTTGGAAAGGGAAGCAACACTCCATTCACTTCGCACAGTGAATTGAAGTGTTGGAACAGACTGCTTCTCTTTCCGAAAAATGCATGTGAGTTTCTTGTGAATGTTTGTAAGTAGCTTAAGGCACTTTAAAAGGAAAGTGATTTTCTCTGAAAGGACAGCATTTAGAAAGTGAAGCAACACTCCTTTCACTTCGAACAGTGAATTGAAGTGTTGGAACAGACTGCTTCTGTTTCAGAGAAACGCATGTGAGTTTTTTGTGAATGCTTGTAAGTAGCTTAAGGTACTTTCAAAGGAAAGTGATTTCCTCCGAAAGGACAGCATTTAGAAAGTGAAGCAACACTCCATTCACTTCGCACAGTAAATTGAAGTGTTGGAACAGACTGCTTCTCTTTCAGAGAAACGCATGTGAATTTCTGTTGAATGCTTGTAAGTAGCTTAAGGCACTTTCAAAGGAAAGTGATTTTCTCTGAAAGGACAGCATTTAGAAAGTGAAGCAACACTCCATTCACTTCGCACAGTGAGCTGAAGTGTTGGAACAGACTGCTTCTATTTCAGAGAAACAGATGTGAGTTTCTTGTTAATGCTTGTTAGTAGCTTAAGGCACTTTCAAAGGAAAGTGATTTTCTCTGAAAGGACAGGATTTAGAAAGTGAAGCAACACTCCCTTCACTTCGCACAGTGAATTGAAGAGTTGGAACAGACTGCTTCTCCTTCAGAGAAATGGATGTGAGTTTTTTGTGAATGCTTGTAGGTAGTTTAAGGCACTTTCAAAGCAAAGTAATTTTCTTTGAAAGGACAGGATTTAGAAAATGAAGAAACACTCCATTCACTTCGTACAGAAAATTGAAGCATTGGAAAAGACAGCTTCTCTTTCATAGAAACGCATTTGAATTTCCTGTGAATGCTTGTAAGTAGCTTAAGGCACTTTCAAAGGAAAGTGATTTTCTCTGAAACTGCAGCATTTAGAATGTGAAGGAACACTCCATTCACTTCGCACAGTGAATTGAAGTGGTGGATCAGACTGCTTCTCTTTCATAGAAACGCATTTGATTTTCCTGTGTATGCTTCTAGGTAGCTTAAGGCACTTTCAAAGCAAAGTGATTTTCTCTGAAAGGACAGCATTTAGAAAGGGAAGCAACACTCCATTCACTTCGCACAGTGAATTGAAGTGTTGGAACAGAATGCTTCTGTTTCAGAGAAACGTATGTGAGTTTTTTGTGAATGCTTGTAAGTAGCTTAAGACACTTTCATAGGAAAGTGATTTTCTCTGAAAGGAAAGCATTTGGAAAGGGAAGCAACACTCCATTCACTTCGCATAGTGAATTGAAGTGTTGGAACAGACCGCTTCTCTTTCCGAAAAATGCATGTGAGTTTTTTGTGAATGCTTGTAAGTAGCTTAAAGCACTTTCAAAGGAAAGTGGTTTTCTCTGAAAGGACAGGATTTAGAAAGCGAAGCAACACTCCATTCACTTCACACAGTGAATGGAAGTGTTGTATCAGACTGCTTCTCTTTCAGAGAAACGAATGTGAATTTCTGTTGAATGCTTGTAAGTAGCTTAAGGCACTTTCAAAGGAAAGTGATTTTCTCTGAAAGGACAGGATTTAGAAAGTGAAGAAACACTCCATTCACTTCGCACAGAGAACTGAAGTGTTGGAAAAGACAGCTTCTCTTTCATAGAAACGGATTTGATTTTCCTGTGAATGCTTCTATGTAGCTTAAGGCACTTTCAAAGGAAAGTTATTTTCTCTGAAACTGCAGCATTCAGAATGTGAAGGAACACTCCAATCACTTCGCACAGTGAATTGAAGTGTTGGATCAGACTGATTCTCTTTCAGAGAAACAGATGTGAGTTTCTTGTGAATGTTTGTAAGTAGCTTAAGGCACTTTCAAAGGAATGTGATTTTCTCTGAAAGGACAGCATTTAGAAAGTGAAGCAACACTCCATTCACTTCGAACAGTGAATTGAAGTGTTGGAAAAGACAGCTTCTCTTTCAGAGAAACGCATGTGAATTTCTGTTGAATGCTTGTAAGTAGCTTAAGGCACTTTCAAAGCAAAGTGATTTTCTCTGAAAGGACAGCATTTAGAAAGTGAAGCAACACTCCATTCACTTCGCACAGTGAATTCAAGTGTTGCAACAGACAGCTTCTCTTTCACAGAAACGCATTTGAGTTTCCTATGAATGCTTGTAAGTAGCTTAAGGCACTTTCAAAGGAAAGTGATTTTCTCTGAAAGGACAGCATTTAGAAAGTGAAGCAACACTCCATTCACTTTGCACAGTGAACTGAAGTGTTGGAACAGACTGGTTCTCTTTCAGAGAAACGCATGTGAGTTTTTTGTGAATGCTTGTAAGTAGCTTAAGGCACTTTCAAAGGAAAGTGATTTTCTCTGAAAGGAGAGCATTTAGAAAGTCAAGCAACACTCCATTCACTTCGCACAGTGAATTGAAGTGTTGGTACAGACTGCTTCTCTTTTAGAGAAAAGGATGTGAGTTTTTTGTGAATGCTTGAAAGTAGCTTAAGGCACTTTCTAAGCAAAGTGATTTTCTCTGAAACTACAGCATTTAGAATGTGAAGCAACACTCCATTCACTTCGCACAGTGAATTGAAGAGTTGGAACAGACTGCTTCTCTTTCAGAGAAACGGATGTGAGTTTTTTGTGAATGCTTGTAAGTAGCTTAAGGCACTTTCAAAGGAAAGTGATTTTCTCTGAAAGGACAGCATTTAGAAAGTGAAGCAACACTCCATTCACTTCGCACAGTGAATTGAAGTGTTGGAACAGACTGCTTCTCTTTCAGAGAAACGCATGTGAATTTCTGTTGAATGCTTGTAAGTAGCTTAAGGCACTGTCAAAGAAAAGTGATTTTCTCTGAAAGGACAGCATTGAGAAAATGAAGCAACACCCCATTCACTTCTCACAGTGAATTGAAGTGTTGGAAAAGACAGCTTCTCGCTCATAGAAACGCATTTGAGTTTCCTGTGAATGCTTGTAAGTAGCTTAAGGCACTTAAAAAAAAGTGATTTTCTCTGAAACTGCAGCATTTAGAATTTGAAGGAACACTCCATTCACTTCGCACAGTGAATTGAAGTGTTGGATCAAACTGCTTCTCTTTCAGAGAAACAGATGTGAGTTTCTTGTGAATGCTTGTAAGTAGCTTAAGGCACTTTCAAAGCAAAGTGATTTTCTCTGAAAAGAACAGCATTTTGAAAGTGAAGCAACACCCCATTCACTTCGCACAGTGAATTGAATTGTTGGAAAAGACAGCTTCTCTTTCAGAGAAACAGATGTGAGTTTCTTGTGAATGCTTGTAAGGAGCTTAAGGCAATTTCAAAGGAAAGTGATTTTCTCTGAAAGGACAGGATTTAGAAAGTGAAGAAACACTCCATTCACTTCGCACAGTGAATTGAAGTGTTGGAAAAGACAGCTTCTCTTTCAGAGAAACAGATGTGAGTTTCTTCTGAATGCTTGTAAGTAGCTTAAGACACTTTCAAAGGAAAGTGATTTTCTCTGAAGGGACAGCATTTAGATTGTGAAGCAACACTCCATTCACTTCGCACAGTGAATTGAAGTGTTGGAACAGAATGCTTCTGTTTCAGAGAAACGGATGTGAGTTTTTTGTGAATGCTTGTAAGTAGCTTAAGGCACTTTCATAGGAAAGTGATTTTCTCTGAAAGGACAGCATTTGGAAAGGGAAGCAACACTCCATTCACTTCGCACGTGAATTGAAGTGTTGGAACAGACTGCTTCTCTTTCAGAAAAATGCATGTGAGTTTCTTGTGAATGTTTGTAAGTAGCTTAAGGCACTTTCAAAGGAAAGTGATTTTCTCTGAAAGGACAGCATTTAGAAAGTGAAGCAACACTCCATTCACTTCGCACAGTGAATTAAAGTGTTGGAAAAGACTACTTCTCTTTCAGAGAAACGCATGTGAATTTCTGTTGAATGATTGTAAGTAGCTTAAGGCACTTTCAAAGGAAAGTGACTTTCTCTGAAACTACAGCATTTAGAATGTGAAGCACCACTCCATTCACTTCGCCCAGTGAATTGAAGAGTTGGAACAGACTGCTTCTCTTTCAGAGAAACGGATGTGAGTTTTTTGTGAATGCCTGTAAGTAGCTTAAGGCACTTTCAAAGGAAAGTGATTTTCTCTGAAACTGCAGCATTTAGAATGTGAAGGAACACTCCATTCACTTCGCACAGTGAATTGAAGTGTTGGATCAGACTGCTTCTCTTTCAGAGAAACGGATGTGAGTTTCTTGTGAATGCTTGTAAGTAGCTTAAGGCACTTTCAAAGCAAAGTGATTTTCTCTGAAAGGACAGGATTTAGAATGTGAAGCAACACTCCATTCACTTCGCACAGTGAATTGAAGTGTTGGAAAAGACAGCTTCTCTTTCAGAGAAACAGATGTGAGTTTCTTGTGAATGCTTGTAAGTAGCTTAAGGCACTTTCAAAGGAAAGTGATTTTCTCTGAAAGGACAGCATTTAGAAAGTGAAGCAACACTCCATTCACTTCGCACAGTGAATTTAAGTGTTGCAACAGACAGCTTCTCTTTCACAGAAACGCATTTGAGTTTCCTATGAATGCTTGTAAGTAGCTTAAGGCACTTTCAAAGGAAAGTGATTTTCTCTGAAAGGACAGCGTTTAGAAAGTGAAGCAACACTCCATTCACTTTGCACAGTGAACTGAAGTGTTGGAACAGACTGGTTCTCTTTCAGAGAAACGCATGTGAGTTTTTTGTGAATGCTTGTAAGTAGCTTAAAACACTTTCAAAGGAAAGTGATTTTCTCTGAAAGGAGAGCATTTAGAAAGTCAAGCAACACTCCATTCACTTCGCACAGTGAATTGAAGTGTTGGGACAGACTGCTTCTCTTTTAGAGAAACGGATGTGAGTTTTTTGTGAATGCTTGTAAGTAGCTTAAGGCACTTTCAAAGGAAAGTGATTTTCTCTGAAAGAACAGCATTTAGAAAGTGAAGCAACACTCCATTCACTTCGCACAGCGAATTGAAGTGTTGGAAGAGACTGCTTCTCTTTCAGAGAAACGGATGTGAGTTTTTTGTGAATGCTTGTAAGTAGCTTAAGGCACGTTCAAAGGAAAGTGATTTTCTCTGAAAGGACAGCATTTAGAAAGTGAAGCAACACTCCATTCACTTCGCACAGTGAATTGAAGTGTTGGAACAGACTGCTTCTCTTTCATAGAAACGCATTTGAGTTTCCTATGAATGCTTGTTAGTAGCTTAAGGCACTTTCAAAGGAAAGTGATTTTCTCTGAAAGGACAGCATTTAGAAAGTCAAGCAACACTCCATTCACTTCGAACAGTGAATTGAAGTGTTGGAACAGACTGCTTCTCTTTCAGAGAAATGCATGTGAATTTCTGTTGAATGCTTGTAAGTAGCTTAAGGCACTTTCAAAGCAAAGTGATTTTCTCTGAAAGGACAGCATTTAGAAAGTGAAGTAACACTCCATTCACTTCGTACAGTGAATTGAAGTGTTGGAACAGACTGCTTCTCTTTCAGAGAAACGCATGTGAATTTCTGTTGAATGCTTGTAAGTAGCTTAAGGCACTTTCAAAGCAAAGTGATTTTCTCTGAAAGGACAGCATTGAGAAAATGAAGCAACACCCCATTCACTTCGCACAGTGAATTGAAGTGTTGGAAAAGACAGCTTCTCTCTCATAGAAACGCATTTGTGTTTCCGGTGAATGCTTGTAAGTAGCTTAAGGCACTTAAAAAAAGTGATTTTCTCTGAAACTGCAGCATTTAGAATTTGAAGGAACACTCCATTCACTTCGCACAGTGAATTGAAGTGTTGGATCAGACTGCTTCTCTTTCAGAGAAACAGATGTGAGTTTCTTGTGAATGCTTGTAAGTAGCTTAAGGCACTTTCAAATCAAAGTGATTTTCTCTGAAAAGAACAGCATTTTGAAAGTGAAGCAACACCCCATTCACTTCGCACAGTGAATTGAATTGTTGGAAAAGACAGCTTCTCTTTCAGAGAAACAGATGTGAGTTTCTTGTGACTGCTTGTAAGTAGCTTAAGGCAATTTCAAAGGAAAGTGATTTTCTCTGAAAGGACAGGATTTAGAAAGTGAAGAAACACTCCATTCACTTCACACAGTGAATTGAAGTTTTGGAAAAGACAACTTCTCTTTCAGAGAAACAGATGTGAGTTTCTTGTGAATGCTTGTAAGTAGCTTAAGACACTTTCAAAGGAAAGTGATTTTCTCTGAAGGGACAGCATTTAGATTGTGAAGCAACACTCCATTCACTTCGCACAGTGAATTGAAGTGTTGGAACAGACTGCTTCTCTTTCACAGAAACGGATGTGAGTTTTTTGTGAATGCTTGTAAGTAGCTTAAGGCACTTTCATAGGAAAGTGATTTTCTCTGAAAGGACAGCATTTGGAAAGGGAAGCAACACTCCATTCACTTCGCACGTGAATTGAAGTGTTGGAACAGACTGCTTCTCTTTCAGAAAAATGCATGTGAGTTTCTTGTGAATGTCTGTAAGTAGCTTAAGGCACTTTCAAAGGAAAGTGATTTTCTCTGAAAGGACAGCATTTAGAAAGTGAAGCAACACTCCATTCACTTCGCACAGTGAATTGAAGTGTTGGAACAGACTACTTCTCTTTCAGAGAAACGCATGTGAATTTCTGTTGAATGCTTGTAAGTAGCTTAAGGCACTTTCAAAGGAAAGTGACTTTCTCTGAAACTACAGCATTTAGAATGTGAAGCACCACTCCATTCACTTCGCCCAGTGAATTGAAGAGTTGGAACAGACTGCTTCTCTTTCAGAGAAACGGATGTGAGTTTTTTGTGAATGCTTGTAAGTAGCTTAAGGCACTTTCAAAGGAAAGTGATTTTCTCTGAAACTGCAGCATTTAGAATGTGAAGGAACACTCCATTCACTTCGCACAGTGAATTGAAGTGTTGGATCAGACTGCTTCTCTTTCAGAGAAACGGATGTGAGTTTCTTGTGAATGCTTGTAAGTAGCTTAAGGCACTTTCAAAGCAAAGTGATTTTCTCTGAAAGGACAGGATTTAGAATGTGAAGCAACACTCCATTCACTTCGCACAGTGAATTGAAGTGTTGGAAAAGACAGCTTCTCTTTCAGAGAAACAGATGTGAGTTTCTTGTGAATGCTTGTAAGTAGCTTAAGGCACTTTCAAAGGAAAGTGATTTTCTCTGAAAGGACAGCATTTAGAAAGTGAAGCAACACTCCATTCACTTCGCACAGTGAACTGAAGTTTTGGGACAGAATGTTTCTCTTTCAGAGAAATGGATGTGAGTTTTTTGTGAATGCTTGTTAGTAGCTTAAGGCACTTTCATAGGAAAGTGATTTTCTCTGAAAGGACAGCATTTGGAAAGAGAAGCAACACTCCATTCACTTCGCACAGTGAATTGAAGGGTTGCAACAGACTGCTTCTCTTTCAAAGATACGGATGTGAGTTTTTTGTGAATGCTTGTAAGTAGCTTAAGGCACTTACATAGGAAAGTGATTTTCTCTGAAAGGACAGCATATAGAAAGTGAAGCAACACTAGATTCACTTCGCACAGTGAATTTAAGTGTTGCAACAGACAGCTTCTCTTTCACAGAAACGCATTTGAGTTTCCTATGAATGCTTGTAAGTAGCTTAAGGCACTTTCAAAGGAAAGTGATTTTCTCTGAAAGGACAGCATTTAGAAAGTGAAGCAACACTCCATTCACTTTGCACAGTGAACTGAAGTGTTGGAACAGACTGGTTCTCTTTCATAGAAACGCATTTGAGTTTCCTATGAATGCTTCTAAGTAGCTTAAGGCACTTTCAAAGGAAAGTCATTTTCTCTGAAAGGACAGCATTTAGAAAGTCAAGCAACACTCCATTCACTTCGAACAGTGAATTGAAGTTTTGGAACAGACTGCTTCTCTTTCAGAGAAATGCATGTGAATTTCTGTTGAATGCTTGTAAGTAGCTTAAGGCACTTTCAAAGCAAATTGATTTTCTCTGAAAGGACAGCATTTAGAAAGTGAAGTAACACTCCATTCATTTCGAACAGTGAATTGAAGTGTTGGAACAGACTGCTTCTTTTTCAGAGAAACGCATGTGAATTTCTGTTGAATGCTTGTAAGTAGCTTAAGGCAGTTTCAAAGGAAAGTGATTTTCTCTGAAAGGACAGCATTTAGAAAATGAAGCAACACCCCATTCACTTCGCACAGTGAATTGAAGTGTTGGAAAAGACAGCTTCTCTCTCATAGAAACGCATTTGAGTTTCCTGTGAATGCTTGTAAGTAGCTTAAGGCACTTAAAAAAAAGTGATTTTCTCTGAAACTGCAGCATTTAGAATTTGAAGGAACACTCCATTCACTTCGCACAGTGAATTGAAGTGTTGGATCAGACTGCTTCTCTTTCAGAGAAACAGATGTGAGTTTCTTGTGAATGATTGTAAGTAGCTTAAGGCACTTTCAAAGGAAAGTGATTATCTCTGAAAGGACAGCATTTAGAAAGGGAAGCAACACTCCATTCACTTCGCACAGTGAATTGAAGTGTTGGAACAGACTGCTTCTCTTTCAGAGAAACACATGTGAATTTCTGTTGAATGCTTGTAAGTAGCTTAAGGCACTTTCACAGCAAAGTGATTTTCTCTGAAAGGACAGGATTTAGAAAGTGAAGAAACACTCCATTCACTTCGCACAGTGAATTGAAGTGTTGGAACAGACTGCTTCTCTTTCAGAGAAACTGATGTTAGTTTTTTGTGAATGCTTGTAAGTAGCTTTAGGCACTTTCAAAGCAAAGTGATTTTCTCTGAAAGGACAGCGTTTAGAAAGTGAAGCAACACTCCATTCAATTCGCACTGTGAATTGAAGTGTTGGAACACACTGCTTCTCTTTCAGAGAAATAGATATGAGTTTCTTTTGAATGCGTGTAAGTAGCTTAAGGCAGTTTCAAAAGAGAGTAATTTTCTCTAAAAGGAGAGCATTTAGAAAGTGAAGCAACACTCCCTTCACTTCGCACAGTGAATTGAAGTGTTGGAACAGACTGCTTCTCTTTCATAGAAACGCATTTGAGTTTCCTATGAATGCTTGTAAGTAGCTTAAGGCACTTTCAAAGCAAAGTGATTTTCTCTGAAAGGACAGCATTTAGAAAGTGAAGCAACACTCCATTCACTTCGCACAGTGAATTGTAGTGTTTGAACAGACTGCTTCTCTTTCAGAGAAACGCATGTGAATTTCTATTGAATGCTTGTAAGTAGCTTAAGGCACTTTCAAAGGAAAGTGATTTTCTCTGAAAGGACAGCATTTAGAAAGTGATGCAACACTCCTTTCACTTCGAACAGTTAATTGAAGTGTTGGAATAGACTGCTTCTCTTTCAGAGAAACGCATGTGAGTTTTTTGTGAATGCTTGTTAGTAGCTTAAGGCACTTTCAAAGGAAAGTGATTTTCTCTGAAAGGACAGCATTTAGAAAGTGAAGAAACACTCCATTCACTTCGCACAGAGAACTGAAGTGTTGGAAAAGACAGCTTCTCTTTCATAGAAACACATTTGATTTTCCTGTGAATGCTTCTAGGTAGCTTAAGGCACTTTCAAATCAAAGTGATTTTCTCTGAAAAGAACAGCATTTTGAAAGTGAAGCAACACCCCATTCACTTCGCACAGTGAATTGAATTGTTGGAAAAGACAGCTTCTCTTTCAGAGAAACAGATGTGAGTTTCTTGTGAATGCTTGTAAGTAGCTTAAGGCAATTTCAAAGGAAAGTGATTTTCTCTGAAAGGACAGGATTTAGAAAGTGAAGAAACACTCCATTCACTTCGCACAGTGAATTGAAGTGTTGGAAAAGACAGCTTCTCTTTCAGAGAAACAGATGTGAGTTTCTTGTGAATGCTTGTAAGTAGCTTAAGACACTTTCAAAGGAAAGTGATTTTCTCTGAAGGGACAGCATTTAGATTGTGAAGCAACACTCCATTCACTTCGCACAGTGAATTGAAGTGTTGGAACAGACTGCTTCTCTTTCACAGAAACGGATGTGAGTTTTTTGTGAATGCTTGTAAGTAGCTTAAGGCACTTTCATAGGAAAGTGATTTTCTCTGAAAGGACAGCATTTGGAAAGGGAAGCAACACTCCATTCACTTCGCACGTGAATTGAAGTGTTGGAACAGACTGCTTCTCTTTCAGAAAAATGCATGTGAGTTTCTTGTGAATGTTTGTAAGTAGCTTAAGGCACTTTCAAAGGAAAGTGATTTTCTCTGAAAGGACAGCATTTAGAAAGTGAAGCAACACTCCATTCACTTCGCACAGTGAATTGAAGTGTTGGAACAGACTACTTCTCTTTCAGAGAAACGCATGTGAATTTCTGTTGAATGCTTGCAAGTAGCTTAAGGCACTTTCAAAGGAAAGTGACTTTCTCTGAAACTACAGCATTTAGAATGTGAAGCACCACTCCATTCACTTCGCCCAGTGAATTGAAGAGTTGGAACAGACTGCTTCTCTTTCAGAGAAACGGATGTGAGTTTTTTGTGAATGCTTGTAAGTAGCTTAAGGCACTTTCAAAGGAAAGTGATTTTCTCTGAAACTGCAGCATTTAGAATGTGAAGGAACACTCCATTCACTTCGCACAGTGAATTGAAGTGTTGGATCAGACTGCTTCTCTTTCAGAGAAACGGATGTGAGTTTCTTGTGAATGCTTGTAAGTAGCTTAAGGCACTTTCAAAGCAAAGTGATTTTCTCTGAAAGGACAGGATTTAGAATGTGAAGCAACACTCCATTCACTTCGCACAGTGAATTGAAGTGTTGGAAAAGACAGCTTCTCTTTCAGAGAAACAGATGTGAGTTTCTTGTGAATGCTTGTAAGTAGCTTAAGGCACTTTCAAAGGAAAGTGATTTTCTCTGAAAGGACAGCATTTAGAAAGTGAAGCAACACTCCATTCACTTCGCACAGTGAACTGAAGTTTTGGGACAGAATGTTTCTCTTTCAGAGAAACGGATGTGAGTTTTTTGTGAATGCTTGTTAGTAGCTTAAGGCACTTTCATAGGAAAGTGATTTTCTCTGAAAGGACAGCATTTGGAAAGAGAAGCAACACTCCATTCACTTCGCACAGTGAATTGAAGTGTTGGAACAGACTGCTTCTCTTTCAAAGATACGGATGTGAGTTTTTTGTGAATGCTTGTAAGTAGCTTAAGGCACTTTCATAGGAAAGTGATTTTCTCTGAAAGGACAGCATTTGGAAAGGGAAGCAACACTCCATTCACTTCGCACGTGAATTGAAGTGTTGGAACAGACTGCTTCTCTTTCAGAAAAATGCATGTGAGTTTCTTGTGAATGTTTGTAAGTAGCTTAAGGCACTTTCAAAGGAAAGTGATTTTCTCTGAAAGGACAGCATTTAGAAAGTGAAGCAACACTCCATTCACTTCGCACAGTGAATTGAAGTGTTGGAACAGACTACTTCTCTTTCAGAGAAACGCATGTGAATTTCTGTTGAATGCTTGCAAGTAGCTTAAGGCACTTTCAAAGGAAAGTGACTTTCTCTGAAACTACAGCATTTAGAATGTGAAGCACCACTCCATTCACTTCGCCCAGTGAATTGAAGAGTTGGAACAGACTGCTTCTCTTTCAGAGAAACGGATGTGAGTTTTTTGTGAATGCTTGTAAGTAGCTTAAGGCACTTTCAAAGGAAAGTGATTTTCTCTGAAACTGCAGCATTTAGAATGTGAAGGAACACTCCATTCACTTCGCACAGTGATTTGAAGTGTTGGATCAGACTGCTTCTCTTTCAGAGAAACGGATGTGAGTTTCTTGTGAATGCTTGTAAGTAGCTTAAGGCACTTTCAAAGCAAAGTGATTTTCTCTGAAAGGACAGGATTTAGAATGTGAAGCAACACTCCATTCACTTCGCACAGTGAATTGAAGTGTTGGAAAAGACAGCTTCTCTTTCAGAGAAACAGATGTGAGTTTCTTGTGAATGCTTGTAAGTAGCTTAAGGCACTTTCAAAGGAAAGTGATTTTCTCTGAAAGGACAGCATTTAGAAAGTGAAGCAACACTCCATTCACTTCGCACAGTGAACTGAAGTTTTGGGACAGAATGTTTCTCTTTCAGAGAAACGGATGTGAGTTTTTTGTGAATGCTTGTTAGTAGCTTAAGGCACTTTCATAGGAAAGTGATTTTCTCTGAAAGGACAGCATTTGGAAAGAGAAGCAACACTCCATTCACTTCGCACAGTGAATTGAAGTGTTGGAACAGACTGCTTCTCTTTCAAAGATACGGATGTGAGTTTTTTGTGAATGCTTGTAAGTAGCTTAAGGCACTTACATAGGAAAGTGATTTTCTCTGAAAGGACAGCATATAGAAAGTGAAGCAACACTAGATTCACTTCGCACAGTGAATTTAAGTGTTGCAACAGACAGCTTCTCTTTCACAGAAACGCATTTGAGTTTCCTATGAATGCTTGTAAGTAGCTTAAGGCACTTTCAAAGGAAAGTGATTTTCTCTGAAAGGACAGCATTTAGAAAGTGAAGCAACACTCCAATCACTTTGCACAGTGAACTGAAGTGTTGGAACAGACTGGTTCTCTTTCAGAGAAACGCATGTGAGTTTTTTGTGAATGCTTGTAAGTAGCTTAAAACACTTTCAAAGGAAAGTGATTTTCTCTGAAAGGAGAGCATTTAGAAAGTCAAGCAACACTCCATTCACTTCGCACAGTGAATTGAAGTGTTGGGACAGACTGCTTCTCTTTTAGAGAAACGGATGTGAGTTTTTTGTGAATGCTTGTAAGTAGCTTAAGGCACTTTCAAAGGAAAGTGATTTTCTCTGAAAGGACAGCATTTAGAAAGTGAAGCAACACTCCATTCACTTCGCACAGCGAATTGAAGTGTTGGAACAGAC
Source organism: Myodes glareolus (assembly GCF_982192425.1). NCBI lineage: Eukaryota > Metazoa > Chordata > Mammalia > Rodentia > Cricetidae > Myodes > Myodes glareolus. The sequence continues at coordinate 104,040,360 of NC_142033.1, read as the reverse complement.
TGCTTCTCTTTCAGAGAAACGGATGTGAGTTTTTTGTGAATGCTTGTAAGTAGCTTAAGGCACGTTCAAAGGAAAGTGATTTTCTCTGAAAGGACAGCATTTAGAAAGTGAAGCAACACTCCATTCACTTCGCACAGCGAATTGAAGTGTTGGAACAGACTGCTTCTCTTTCATAGAAACGCATTTGAGTTTCCTATGAATGCTTCTAAGTAGCTTAAGGCACTTTCAAAGGAAAGTGATTTTCTCTGAAAGGACAGCATTTAGAAAGTCAAGCAACACTCCATTCACTTCGAACAGTGAATTGAAGTGTTGGAACAGACTGCTTCTCTTTCAGAGAAATGCATGTGAATTTCTGTTGAATGCTTGTAAGTAGCTTAAGGCACTTTCAAAGCAAAGTGATTTTCTCTGAAAGGACAGCATTTAGAAAGTGAAGTAACACTCCATTCACTTCGAACAGTGAATTGAAGTGTTGGAACAGACTGCTTCTTTTTCAGAGAAACGCATGTGAATTTCTGTTGAATGATTGTAAGTAGCTTAAGGCACTTTCAAAGGAAAGTGATTTTCTCTGAAAGGACAGCATTTAGAAAATGAAGCAACACCCCATTCACTTCGCACAGTGAATTGAAGTGTTGGAAAAGACAGCTTCTCTCTCATAGAAACGCATTTGAGTTTCCTGTGAATGCTTGTAAGTAGCTTAAGTCACTTAAAAAAAAGTGATTTTCTCTGAAACTGCAGCATTTAGAATTTGAAGGAACACTCCATTCACTTCGCACAGTGAATTAAAGTGTTGGATCAGACTGCTTCTCTTTCAGAGAAACAGATGTGAGTTTCTTGTGAATGATTGTAAGTAGCTTAAGGCACTTTCAAAGGAAAGTGATTATCTCTGAAAGGACAGCATTTAGGAAGGGAAGCAACACTCCATTCACTTCACACAGTGAATTGAAGTGTTGGAACAGACTGCTTCTCTTTCAGAGAAACGCATGTGAATTTCTGTTGAATGCTTGTAAGTACCTTAAGGCACTTTCACAGCAAAGTGATTTTCTCTGAAAGGACAGGATTTAGAAAGTGAAGAAACACTCCATTCACTTCGCACAATGAATTGAAGTGTTGGAACAGACTGCTTCTCTTTCAGAGAAACTGATGTTAGTTTCTTGTGAATGCTTGTTAGTAGCTTAAGGCACTTTCAAAGCAAAGTGATTTTCTCTGAAAGGACAGCATTTAGAAAGTGAAGCAACACTCCATTCACTTCGCACAGTGAATTGAAGTGTTGGAACAGACTGCTTCTCTTTCAGAGAAACGCATGTGAGATTCTAGTGAATGTTTGTAAGTAGCTTAATTCACTTTCAAAGGAAAGTGACTTTCTCTGAAACTACAGCATTTAGAATGTGAAGCACCACTCCATTCACTTCGCCCAGTGAATTGAAGAGTTGGAACAGACTGCTTCTCTTTCAGAGAAACGGATGTGAGTTTTTTGTGAATGCTTGTAAGTAGCTTAAGGCACTTTCAAAGGAAAGTGATTTTCTCTGAAACTGCAGCATTTAGAATGTGAAGGAACACTCCATTCACTTCGCACAGTGATTTGAAGTGTTGGATCAGACTGCTTCTCTTTCAGAGAAACGGATGTGAGTTTCTTGTGAATGCTTGTAAGTAGCTTAAGGCACTTTCAAAGCAAAGTGATTTTCTCTGAAAGGACAGGATTTAGAATGTGAAGCAACACTCCATTCACTTCGCACAGTGAATTGAAGTGTTGGAAAAGACAGCTTCTCTTTCAGAGAAACAGATGTGAGTTTCTTGTGAATGCTTGTAAGTAGCTTAAGGCACTTTCAAAGGAAAGTGATTTTCTCTGAAAGGACAGCATTTAGAAAGTGAAGCAACACTCCATTCACTTCGCACAGTGAACTGAAGTTTTGGGACAGAATGTTTCTCTTTCAGAGAAACGGATGTGAGTTTTTTGTGAATGCTTGTTAGTAGCTTAAGGCACTTTCATAGGAAAGTGATTTTCTCTGAAAGGACAGCATTTGGAAAGAGAAGCAACACTCCATTCACTTCGCACAGTGAATTGAAGTGTTGGAACAGACTGCTTCTCTTTCAAAGATACGGATGTGAGTTTTTTGTGAATGCTTGTAAGTAGCTTAAGGCACTTACATAGGAAAGTGATTTTCTCTGAAAGGACAGCATATAGAAAGTGAAGCAACACTAGATTCACTTCGCACAGTGAATTTAAGTGTTGCAACAGACAGCTTCTCTTTCACAGAAACGCATTTGAGTTTCCTATGAATGCTTGTAAGTAGCTTAAGGCACTTTCAAAGGAAAGTGATTTTCTCTGAAAGGACAGCATTTAGAAAGTGAAGCAACACTCCAATCACTTTGCACAGTGAACTGAAGTGTTGGAACAGACTGGTTCTCTTTCAGAGAAACGCATGTGAGTTTTTTGTGAATGCTTGTAAGTAGCTTAAAACACTTTCAAAGGAAAGTGATTTTCTCTGAAAGGAGAGCATTTAGAAAGTCAAGCAACACTCCATTCACTTCGCACAGTGAATTGAAGTGTTGGGACAGACTGCTTCTCTTTTAGAGAAACGGATGTGAGTTTTTTGTGAATGCTTGTAAGTAGCTTAAGGCACTTTCAAAGGAAAGTGATTTTCTCTGAAAGGACAGCATTTAGAAAGTGAAGCAACACTCCATTCACTTCGCACAGCGAATTGAAGTGTTGGAACAGACTGCTTCTCTTTCAGAGAAACGGATGTGAGTTTTTTGTGAATGCTTGTAAGTAGCTTAAGGCACGTTCAAAGGAAAGTGATTTTCTCTGAAAGGACAGCATTTAGAAAGTGAAGCAACACTCCATTCACTTCGCACAGCGAATTGAAGTGTTGGAACAGACTGCTTCTCTTTCATAGAAACGCATTTGAGTTTCCTATGAATGCTTCTAAGTAGCTTAAGGCACTTTCAAAGGAAAGTGATTTTCTCTGAAAGGACAGCATTTAGAAAGTCAAGCAACACTCCATTCACTTCGAACAGTGAATTGAAGTGTTGGAACAGACTGCTTCTCTTTCAGAGAAATGCATGTGAATTTCTGTTGAATGCTTGTAAGTAGCTTAAGGCACTTTCAAAGCAAAGTGATTTTCTCTGAAAGGACAGCATTTAGAAAGTGAAGTAACACTCCATTCACTTCGAACAGTGAATTGAAGTGTTGGAACAGACTGCTTCTTTTTCAGAGAAACGCATGTGAATTTCTGTTGAATGATTGTAAGTAGCTTAAGGCACTTTCAAAGGAAAGTGATTTTCTCTGAAAGGACAGCATTTAGAAAATGAAGCAACACCCCATTCACTTCGCACAGTGAATTGAAGTGTTGGAAAAGACAGCTTCTCTCTCATAGAAACGCATTTGAGTTTCCTGTGAATGCTTGTAAGTAGCTTAAGTCACTTAAAAAAAAGTGATTTTCTCTGAAACTGCAGCATTTAGAATTTGAAGGAACACTCCATTCACTTCGCACAGTGAATTGAAGTGTTGGATCAGACTGCTTCTCTTTCAGAGAAACAGATGTGAGTTTCTTGTGAATGATTGTAAGTAGCTTAAGGCACTTTCAAAGGAAAGTGATTATCTCTGAAAGGACAGCATTTAGGAAGGGAAGCAACACTCCATTCACTTCACACAGTGAATTGAAGTGTTGGAACAGACTGCTTCTCTTTCAGAGAAACGCATGTGAATTTCTGTTGAATGCTTGTAAGTACCTTAAGGCACTTTCACAGCAAAGTGATTTTCTCTGAAAGGACAGGATTTAGAAAGTGAAGAAACACTCCATTCACTTCGCACAATGAATTGAAGTGTTGGAACAGACTGCTTCTCTTTCAGAGAAACTGATGTTAGTTTCTTGTGAATGCTTGTTAGTAGCTTAAGGCACTTTCAAAGCAAAGTGATTTTCTCTGAAAGGACAGCATTTAGAAAGTGAAGCAACACTCCATTCACTTCGCACAGTGAATTGAAGTGTTGGAACAGACTGCTTCTCTTTCAGAGAAACGCATGTGAGATTCTAGTGAATGTTTGTAAGTAGCTTAATTCACTTTCAAAGGAAAGTGATTTTCTCTGAAAGGACGGGATTTAGAAAGTGAAGAAACACTCCATTCACTTCGCACAGTGAATTGAAGAGTTGGAACAGACTGCTTCTCGTTCAGAGAAACGGATGTGAGTTTTTTGTGAATGCTTCTAAGTAGGTTAAGGCACTTTCAAAGGAAAGTGATTTTCTCTGAAAGGACAGCATTTAGAAAGTGAAGCAACACTCCATTCACTTCGCACAGTGAACTGAAGGGTTGGAACAGACTACTTCTCTTTCAAAGAAACAGATGTGAGTTTCTTGTGAATGCGTGTACGTAGCTTAAGGCAGTTTCAAATGAGAGTGATTTTCTCTAAAAGAGCATTTAGAAAGTGAAGCAACACTCCATTCACTTCGCACAGTGAATTGAAATGTTGGAACAGACTGCTTCTCTTTCAGAGAAACGCTTGTGAATTTCTGTTGAATGCTTGTAAGTAGCTTAAGGCACTTTCAAAGGAAAGTGATTTTCTCTGAAAGGACAGGATTTAGAAAGTGAAGAAACACTACATTCACTTCGTACAGTAAATTGAAGCATTGGAAAAGACAGCTTCTCTTTCATAGAAACGCATTTGAGTTTCCTGTGAATGCTTGCAAGTAGCTTATGGCACTTTCAAAGGAAAGTGATTTTCTCTGAAACTGCAGCATTTAGAATGTGGAGGAACACTCCAATCACTTCGCACAGTGAATTGAAGTATTGGATCAGACTGCTTCTCTTTCAGAGAAACAGATGTTAGTTTCTTCTGAATGCTTGTAAGTAGCTTAAGGCACTTTCAAAGGAAAGTGATTTTCTCTGAAAGGACAGCATTTAGAAAGTGAAGCAACACTCCATTCACTTCGCACAGTGAATTGAAGTGTTGGAACAGAATGCTTCTCTTTCAGAGAAACAGATATGAGTTTCTTGTGAATGCTTGTTAGTAGCTTAAGGCACTTTCATAGGAAAGTGATTTTCTCTGGAAGGACAGCATTTGGAAAGGTAAGCAACACTCCATTCACTTCGCACAGTGAATTGAAGTGTTGGAACAGACTTCTTCTCTTTCCAAAAAATGCATGTGAGTTTCTTGTGAATGTTTGTAAGTAGCTTAAGGCACTTTCAAAGGAAAGTGATTTTCTCTGAAAGGACGGCATTTAGAAAGTGAAGCAACACTCCTTTCACTTCGAACAGTGAATTGAAGTGTTGGAACAGACTGCTTCTCTTTCAGAGAAACGCATGTTAGTTTTTTGTGAATGCTTGTAAGTAGCTTAAGGTACTTTCAAAGGAAAGTGATTTTCTCCGAAAGGACAGCATTTAGAAAGTGAAGCAACACTCCATTCACTTCGCACAGTGAATTGAAGTGATGGAACAGACTGCTTCTCTTTCAGAGAAACGCATGTGAATTTTTGTTGAATGCTTGTAAGTAGCTTAAGGCACTTTCAAAGGAAAGTGATTTTCTCTGAAAGGACAGGATTTAGAAAGTGAAGAAACACTCCATTCACTTCGCACAGAGAATTGAAGAGTTGGAGCAGACTGCTTCTCCTTCAGAGAAACGGATGTGAGTTTTTTGTGAATGCTTGTAAGTAGCTTAAGGCACTTTCAAAGCAAAGTGATTTTCTCTGAAAGGAGAGCATTTAGAAAGTGAAGCAACACTCCATTCACTTCGCACAGTGAGCTGAAGTGTTGGAACAGACTGCTTCTATTTCAGAGAAACAGATGTGAGTTTCTTGTGAATACTTGTTAGTAGCTTAAGGCACGTTCAAAGGAAAGTGATTTTCTCTAAAATGACAGGATTTAGAAAGTGAAGCAACACTCCCTTCACTTCGCACAGTGAATTGAAGAGTTGGAACAGACTGGTTCTCCTTCAGAGAAATGGATGTGAGTTTTTTGTGAATGCTTGTAGGTAGCTTAAGGCACTTTCAAAGCAAAGTGATTTTCTCTGAAAGGACAGGATTTAGAAAATGAAGAAACACTCCATTCACTTCGTACAGAAAATTGAAGCATTGGAAAAGACAGCTTCTCTTTCATAGAAACGCATTTGAATTTCCTGTGAATGCTTGTAAGTAGCTTAAGGCACTTTCAAAGGAAAGTGATTTTCTCTGAAACTGCAGCATTTAGAATGTGAAGGAACACTCCATTCACTTCGCACAGTGAATTGAAGTGGTGTATCAGACTGCTTCTCTTTCATAGAAACGCATTTGATTTTCCTGTGAATGCTTCTAGGTATCTTAAGGCACTTTCAAAGCAAAGTGATTTTCTCTGAAAGGACAGCATTTAGAAAGGGAAGCAACACTCCATTCACTTCGCACAGTGAATTGAAGTGTTGGAACAGAATGCTTCTGTTTCAGAGAAACGTATGTGAGTTTTTTGTGAATGCTTGTAAGTAGCTTTAGACACTTTCATAGGAAAGTGATTTTCTCTGAAAGGAAAGCATTTGGAAAGGGAAGCAACACTCCATTCACTTCACATAGTGAATTGAAGTGTTGGAACAGACCGCTTCTCTTTCCGAAAAATGCATGTGAGTTTTTGTGAATGCTTGTAAGTAGCTTAAGGCACTTTCAAAGGAAAGTGATTTTCTCTGAAAGGACAGGATTTAGAAAGTGAAGCAACACTCCATTCACTTCGCACAGTGAATGGAAGTGTTGGATCAGACTGCTTCTCTTTCAGAGAAACGAATGTGAATTTCTGTTGAATGCTTGTAAGTAGCTTAAGGCACTTTCAAAGGAAAGTGATTTTCTCTGAAAGGACAGGATTTAGAAAGTGAAGAAACACTCCATTCACTTCGCACAGAGAACTGAAGTGTTGGAAAAGACAGCTTCTCTTTCATAGAAACGCATTTGATTTTCCTGTGAATGCTTCTAGGGAGCTTAAGGCACTTTCAAAGGAAAGTTATTTTCTCTGAAACTGCAGCATTCAGAATGTGAAGGAACACTCCAATCACTTCGCACAGTGAATTGAAGTGTTGGATCAGACTGATTCTCTTTCAGAGAAACAGATGTGAGTTTCTTATGAATGCTTGTAAGTAGCTTAAGGCACTTTCAAAGGAAAGTGATTTTCTCTGAAAGGACAGGATTTAGAAAGTGAAGCAACACTCCATTCACTTCGCACAGTGAATTGAAGTGTTGGAACAGACTGCTTCTCTTTCATAGAAACGCATTTGAGTTTCCTATGAATGCTTGTAAGTAGCTTAAGGCACTTTCAAAGCAAAGTGATTTTCTCTGAAAGGACAGCATTTAGAAAGGGAAGCAACACTCCATTCACTTCGAACAGTGAATTGAAGTGTTGGAACAGACTGCTTCTCTTTCAGAGAAACGCATGTGAGTTTTTTGTGAATTCTTGTAAGTAGCTTAAGGCACTTTCAAAGGAAAGTGATTTTCTCTGAAAGGACAGCATTTAGAAAGGGAAGCAACACTCCAAATACTTCGCACAGTGAATTGAAGTGTTGGAACAGACTGCTTCTCATTCAGAGAAAGGTATTTGAATTTCTGTTGAATGCTTGTAAGTTGCTTAAGGCACTCTCAAAGGAAAGTGATTTTCTCTGAAAGGACAGGATTTAGAAAGTGAAGCAACACTCCATTCACTTCGCACAGTGAATTGAAGTGTTGGAACAGAATGCTTCTCTTTCAGAGGAACGGATGTAAGTTTTCTGTGAATGCTTGTAAGTTGCTTAAGGCACTTTCATAGGAAAGTGATTTTCTCTGAAAGGACAGCATTTAGAAAGTCAAGCAACACTCCATTCACTTCGCACAGTGAATTGAAGTGTTGGAATAGACTACTTCTCTTTCAGAAAAATGCATGTGAGTTTCTTGTGAATGTTTGTATGTAGCTTAAGGCACTTTCAAAGGAAAGTGATTTTCTCTGAAAGGACAGCATTTAGAAAGTGAAGCAACACTCCATTCACTTCGCACAGTGAATTGAAGTGTTGGAACAGACTGCTTCTCTTTCAGATAAACCCATGTGAATTTCTGTTGAATGCTTGTAAGTAGATTAAGTCACTTTCAAAGGAAAGTGATTTTCTCTGAAAGGAGAGCATTTAGAAAGTGAAGCAACACTCCATTCACTTCGCACAGTGAATTGAAGTGTTCGAACAGACGGCTTCTCTTTCATAGAAACGCATTTGAGTTTCCTATGAATGCTGGTAAGTAGCTTAAGGCACTTTCAATCAAAGTGATTTTCTCTGAAAGGACAGCATTTAGAAAGTGAAGCAACACTCCAATCACTTCTCACAGTGAATTGAAGTGTTGGAACAGACTGCTTCTCTTTCAGAGAAACGCATGTGAATTTCTGTTGAATGCTTGTAAGTAGCTTAAGGCACTTTCAAAGGAAAGTGATTTTCTCTGAAAGAACAGGATTTAGAAATTGAAGAAACACTCCATTCCCTTCTCACAGTGAATTGAAGTGTTGGAAAAGACAACTTCTCTTTCAGAGAAACAGATGTGAGTTTCTTGTGAGTGCTTGTAAGTAGCTTAAGGCACTTTCAAAGGAAAGTGATTTTCTCTGAAAGGACAGCAATTAGAAAGTGAAGCAACACTCCATTAACTTCGCACAGTGAATTGAAGTGTTGGAACAGACTGCTTCTCTTTCAGAGAAACGCATGTGAGTTTTTTGTGAATTCTTGTAAGTAGCTTAAGGCACTTTTAAAGGAAAGTGATTTTCTCTGAAAGGACAGCATTTAGAAAGGGAAGCAACACTCCAAATACTTCGCACAGTGAATTGAAGTGTTGGAACAGACTGCTTCTCATTCAGAGAAAGGTATTTGAATTTCTGTTGAATGCTTGTAAGTTGCTTAAGGCACTCTCAAAGGAAAGTGATTTTCTCTGAAAGGACAGGATTTAGAAAGTGAAGCAACACTCCATTCACTTCGCACAGTGAATTGAAGTGTTGGAACAGAATGCTTCTCTTTCAGAGGAACGGATGTAAGTTTTCTGTGAATGCTTGTAAGTTGCTTAAGGCACTTTCATAAGAAAGTGATTTTCTCTGAAAGGACAGCATTTGGAAAGGGAAGCAACACTCCATTCACTTCGCACAGTGAATTGAAGTGTTGGAATAGACTACTTCTCTTTCAGAAAAATGCATGTGAGTTTCTTGTGAATGTTTGTATGTAGCTTAAGGCACTTTCAAAGGAAAGTGATTTTCTCTGAAAGGACAGCATTTAGAAAGTGAAGCAACACTCCATTCACTTCGCACAGTGAATTGAAGTGTTGGAACAGACTGCTTCTCTTTCAGAGAAACGCATGTGAGTTTTTTGTGAATGCTTGTAAGTAGATTAAGTCACTTTCAAAGGAAAGTGATTTTCTCTGAAAGGAGAGCATTTAGAAAGTGAAGCAACACTCCATTCACTTCGCACAGTGAATTGAAGTGTTCGAACAGACGGCTTCTCTTTCATAGAAACGCATTTGAGTTTCCTATGAATGCTGGTAAGTAGCTTAAGGCACTTTCAATCAAAGTGATTTTCTCTGAAAGGACAGCATTTAGAAAGTGAAGCAACACTCCAATCACTTCTCACAGTGAATTGAAGTGTTGGAACAGACTGCTTCTCTTTCAGAGAAACGCATGTGAATTTCTGTTGAATGCTTGTAAGTAGCTTAAGGCACTTTCAAAGGAAAGTGATTTTCTCTGAAAGAACAGGATTTAGAAATTGAAGAAACACTCCATTCCCTTCTCACAGTGAATTGAAGTGTTGGAAAAGACAACTTCTCTTTCAGAGAAACAGATGTGAGTTTCTTGTGAGTGCTTGTAAGTAGCTTAAGGCACTTTCAAAGGAAAGTGATTTTCTCTGAAAGGACAGCAATTAGAAAGTGAAGCAACACTCCATTAACTTCACACAGTGAATTGAAGTGTTGGAACAGACTGCTTCTCTTTCAGAGAAACGCATGTGAGTTTTTTGTGAATTCTTGTAAGTAGCTTAAGGCACTTTTAAAGGAAAGTGATTTTCTCTGAAAGGACAGCATTTAGAAAGGGAAGCAACACTCCAAATACTTCGCACAGTGAATTGAAGTGTTGGAACAGACTGCTTCTCATTCAGAGAAAGGTATTTGAATTTCTGTTGAATGCTTGTAAGTTGCTTAAGGCACTCTCAAAGGAAAGTGATTTTCTCTGAAAGGACAGGATTTAGAAAGTGAAGCAACACTCCATTCACTTCGCACAGTGAATTGAAGTGTTGGAACAGAATGCTTCTCTTTCAGAGGAACGGATGTAAGTTTTCTGTGAATGCTTGTAAGTTGCTTAAGGCACTTTCATAGGAAAGTGATTTTCTCTGAAAGGACAGCATTTGGAAAGGGAAGCAACACTCCATTCACTTCGCACAGTGAATTGAAGTGTTGGAATAGACTACTTCTCTTTCAGAAAAATGCATGTGAGTTTCTTGTGAATGTTTGTATGTAGCTTAAGGCACTTTCAAAGGAAAGTGATTTTCTCTGAAAGGACAGCATTTAGAAAGTGAAGCAACACTCCATTCACTTCGCACAGTGAATTGAAGTGTTGGAACAGACTGCTTCTCTTTCAGAGAAACGCATGTGAGTTTTTTGTGAATGCTTGTAAGTAGATTAAGTCACTTTCAAAGGAAAGTGATTTTCTCTGAAAGGAGAGCAATTTGAAAGTGAAGCAACACTCCATTCACTTCGCACAGTGAATTGAAGTGTTGGAACAGACTGCTTCTCTTTCAGATAAACGCATGTGAATTTCTGTTGAATGCTTGTAAGTAGATTAAGTCACTTTCAAAGGAAAGTGATTTTCTCTGAAAGGAGAGCATTTAGAAAGTGAAGCAACACTCCATTCACTTCGCACAGTGAATTGAAGTGTTCGAACAGACGGCTTCTCTTTCATAGAAACGCATTTGAGTTTCCTATGAATGCTGGTAAGTAGCTTAAGGCACTTTCAATCAAAGTGATTTTCTCTGAAAGGACAGCATTTAGAAAGTGAAGCAACACTCCAATCACTTCTCACAGTGAATTGAAGTGTTGGAACAGACTGCTTCTCTTTCAGTGAAACGCATGTGAATTTCTGTTGAATGCTTGTAAGTAGCTTAAGGCACTTTCAAAGGAAAGTGATTTTCTCTGAAAGAACAGGATTTAGAAATTGAAGAAACACTCCATTCCCTTCTCACAGTGAATTGAAGTGTTGGAAAAGACAACTTCTCTTTCAGAGAAACAGATGTGAGTTTCTTGTGAGTGCTTGTAAGTAGCTTAAGGCACTTTCAAAGGAAAGTGATTTTCTCTGAAAGGACAGCATTTAGAAAGTGAAGCAACACTCCATTAACTTCGCACAGTGAATTGAAGTGTTGGAACAGAATGCTTCTGTTTCAGAGAAACGGATGTGAGTTTTTTGTGAATGCTTGTAAGTAGCTTAAGGCACTTTCATAGGAAAGTGATTTTCTCTGAAAGGAAAGCATTTGGAAAGGGAAGCAACACTCCATTCACTTCGCACAGTGAATTGAAGTGTTGGAACAGACTGCTTCTCTTTCCGAAAAATACATGTGACTTTCTTGTGAATGTTTGTAAGTAGCTTAAGGCACTTTCAAAGAAAAGTGATTTTCTCTGAAAGGACAGCATTTAGAAAGTGATGCAACACTCCTTTCACTTCGAACAATTAATTGAAGTGTTGGAATAGACTGCTTCTCTTTCAGAGAAACGCATGTGAGTTTTTTGTGAATGCTTGTAAGTAGCTTAAGGCACTTTCAAAGGAAAGTGATTTTCTCTGAAAGGACAGGATTTAGAAAGTGAAGAAACACTCCATTCACTTCGCACAGAGAACTGAAGTGTTGGAAAAGACAGCTTCTCTTTCATAGAAACGCATTTGATTTTCCTGTAAATGCTTCTAAGTAGCTTAAGGCACTTTCAAAGGAAAGTTATTTTCTCTGAAACTGCAGCATTTAGAATGTGAAGGAACACTCCAATCACTTCGCACAGTGAATTGAAGTGTTGGATCAGACTGATTCTCTTTCAGAGAAACAGATGTGAGTTTCTTATGAATGCTTGTAAGTGGCTTAAGGCACTTTCAAAGGAAAGTGATTTTCTCTGAAAGGACAGGATTTAGAAAGGGAAGCAACACTCCATTCACTTCGCACAGTGAATTGAAGAGTTGGAACAGACTGCTTCTCGTTCAGAGAAACGGATGTGAGTTTTTTGTGAATGCTTCTAAGTAGGTTAAGGCACTTTCAAAGGAAAGTGATTTTCTCTGAAAGGACAGCATTTAGAAAGTGAAGCAACACTCCATTCACTTCGCACAGTGAACTGAAGGGTTGGAACAGACTACTTCTCTTTCAAAGAAACAGATGTGAGTTTCTTGTGAATGCGTGTACGTAGCTTAAGGCAGTTTCAAATGAGAGTGATTTTCTCTAAAAGAGCATTTAGAAAGTGAAGCAACACTCCATTCACTTCGCACAGTGAATTGAAATGTTGGAACAGACTGCTTCTCTTTCAGAGAAACGCTTGTGAATTTCTGTTGAATGCTTGTAAGTAGCTTAAGGCACTTTCAAAGGAAAGTGATTTTCTCTGAAAGGACAGGATTTAGAAATTGAAGAAACACTCCATTCACTTCTCACAGTGAATTGAAGTGTTGGAAAAGACAACATCTCTTTCAGAGAAACAGATGTGAATTTCTTGTGAATGCTTGTAAGTAGCTTAAGGCACTTTCAAAGGAAAGTGATTTTCTCTGAAAGGACAGCATTTAGAAAGTGAAGCAACACTCCATTCACTTCGCACAGTGAATTGAAGTGTTGGAACAGAATGCTTCTGTTTCAGAGAAACGGATGTGAGTTTTTTGTGAATGCTTGTAAGTAGCTTAAGGCACTTTCATAGGAAAGTGATTTTCTCGGAAAGGGAAGCATTTGGAAAGGGAAGCAACACTCCATTCACTTCGCACAGTGAATTGAATTGTTGGAACAGACTGCTTCTCTTTCCGAAAAATACATGTGAGTTTCTTGTGAATGTTTGTAAGTAGCTTAAGGCACTTTCAAAGAAAAGTGATTTTCTCTGAAAGGACAGCATTTAGAAAGTGATGCAACACTCCTTTCACTTCGAACAGTTAATTGAAGTGTTGGAATAGACTGCTTCTCTTTCAGAGAGACGCATGTGAGTTTTTTGTGAATGCTTGTAAGTAGCTTAAGTCACTTTCAAAGGAAAGTGATTTTCTCTGAAAGGACAGGATTTAGAAAGTGAAGAAACACTCCATTCACTTCGCACAGAGAACTGAAGTGTTGGAAAAGACAGCTTCTCTTTCATAGAAACGCATTTGATTTTCCTGTGAATGCTTCTAGGTAGCTTAAGGCACTTTCAAAGGAAAGTGATTTTCTCTGAAAGGACAGCATTTAGAAAGGGAAGCAACACTCCATATACTTCGCACAGTGAATTGAAGTGTTGGAACAGACTGCTTCTCTTTCAGAGAAACTGATGTTAGTTTCTTGTGAATGCTTGTTAGTAGCTTAAGGCACTTTCAAAGCAAAGTGATTTTCTCGGAAAGGACAGCATTTAGAAAGTGAAGCAACACTCCATTCACTTCGCACAGTGAATTGAAGTGTTGGAACAGACTGCTTCTCTTTCAGAGAAACGCATGTGAGTTTCTAGTGAATGTTTGTAAGTAGCTTAAGGCACTTTCAAAGGAAAGTGATTTTCTCTGAAAGGACGGGATTTAGAAAGTGAAGAAACACTCCATTCACTTCGCACAGTGAATTGAAGAGTTGGAACAGACTGCTTCTCGTTCAGAGAAACGGATGTGAGTTTTTTGTGAATGCTTCTAAGTAGGTTAAGGCACTTTCAAAGGAAAGTGATTTTCTCTGAAAGGACAGCATTTAGAAAGTGAAGCAACACTCCATTCACTTCGCACAGTGAACTGAAGGGTTGGAACAGACTACTTCTCTTTCAAAGAAACAGATGTGAGTTTCTTGTGAATGCGTGTACGTAGCTTAAGGCAGTTTCAAATGAGAGTGATTTTCTCTAAAAGAGCATTTAGAAAGTGAAGCAACACTCCATTCACTTCGCACAGTGAATTGAAATGTTGGAACAGACTGCTTCTCTTTCAGAGAAACGCTTGTGAATTTCTGTTGAATGCTTGTAAGTAGCTTAAGGCACTTTCAAAGGAAAGTGATTTTCTCTGAAAGGACAGGATTTAGAAAGTGAAGAAACACTACATTCACTTCGAACAGTAAATTGAAGCATTGGAAAAGACAGCTTCTCTTTCATAGAAACGCATTTGAGTTTCCTGTGAATGCTTGCAAGTAGCTTATGGCACTTTCAAAGGAAAGTGATTTTCTCTGAAACTGCAGCATTTAGAATGTGGAGGAACACTCCAATCACTTCGCACAGTGAATTGAAGTATTGGATCAGACTGCTTCTCTTTCAGAGAAACAGATGTTAGTTTCTTCTGAATGCTTGTAAGTAGCTTAAGGCACTTTCAAAGGAAAGTGATTTTCTCTGAAAGGACAGCATTTAGAAAGTGAAGCAACACTCCATTCACTTCGCACAGTGAATTGAAGTGTTGGAACAGAATGCTTCTCTTTCAGAGAAACAGATATGAGTTTCTTGTGAATGCTTGTTAGTAGCTTAAGGCACTTTCATAGGAAAGTGATTTTCTCTGGAAGGACAGCATTTGGAAAGGTAAGCAACACTCCATTCACTTCGCACAGTGAATTGAAGTGTTGGAACAGACTTCTTCTCTTTCCAAAAAATGCATGTGAGTTTCTTGTGAATGTTTGTAAGTAGCTTAAGGCACTTTCAAAGGAAAGTGATTTTCTCTGAAAGGACGGCATTTAGAAAGTGAAGCAACACTCCTTTCACTTCGAACAGTGAATTGAAGTGTTGGAACAGACTGCTTCTCTTTCAGAGAAACGCATGTGAGTTTTTTGTGAATGCTTGTAAGTAGCTTAAGGTACTTTCAAAGGAAAGTGATTTTCTCCGAAAGGACAGCATTTAGAAAGTGAAGCAACACTCCATTCACTTCGCACAGTGAATTGAAGGGATGGAACAGACTGCTTCTCTTTCAGAGAAACGCATGTGAATTTTTGTTGAATGCTTGTAAGTAGCTTAAGGCACTTTCAAAGGAAAGTGATTTTCTCTGAAAGGACAGGATTTAGAAAGTGAAGAAACACTCCATTCACTTCGCACAGAGAATTGAAGAGTTGGAGCAGACTGCTTCTCCTTCAGAGAAACGGATGTGAGTTTTTTGTGAATGCTTGTAAGTAGCTTAAGGCACTTTCAAAGCAAAGTGATTTTCTCTGAAAGGAGAGCATTTAGAAAGTGAAGCAACACTCCATTCACTTCGCACAGTGAGCTGAAGTGTTGGAACAGACTGCTTCTATTTCAGAGAAACAGATGTGAGTTTCTTGTGAATACTCGTTAGTAGCTTAAGGCACGTTCAAAGGAAAGTGATTTTCTCTAAAAGGACAGGATTTAGAAAGTGAAGCAACACTCCCTTCACTTCGCACAGTGAATTGAAGAGTTGGAACAGACTGGTTCTCCTTCAGAGAAATGGATGTGAGTTTTTTGTGAATGCTTGTAGGTAGCTTAAGGCACTTTCAAAGCAAAGTGATTTTCTCTGAAAGGACAGGATTTAGAAAATGAAGAAACACTCCATTCACTTCGTACAGAAAATTGAAGCATTGGAAAAGACAGCTTCTCTTTCATAGAAACGCATTTGAATTTCCTGTGAATGCTTGTAAGTAGCTTAAGGCACTTTCAAAGGAAAGTGATTTTCTCTGAAACTGCAGCATTTAGAATGTGAAGGAACACTCCATTCACTTCGCACAGTGAATTGAAGTGGTGTATCAGACTGCTTCTCTTTCATAGAAACGCATTTGATTTTCCTGTGAATGCTTCTAGGTAGCTTAAGGCACTTTCAAAGCAAAGTGATTTTCTCTGAAAGGACAGCATTTAGAAAGGGAAGCAACACTCCATTCACTTCGCACAGTGAATTGAAGTGTTGGAACAGAATGCTTCTGTTTCAGAGAAACGTATGTGAGTTTTTTGTGAATGCTTGTAAGTAGCTTAAGACACTTTCATAGGAAAGTGATTTTCTCTGAAAGGAAAGCATTTGGAAAGGGAAGCAACACTCCATTCACTTCACATAGTGAATTGAAGTGTTGGAACAGACCGCTTCTCTTTCCGAAAAATGCATGTGAGTTTTTGTGAATGCTTGTAAGTAGCTTAAGGCACTTTCAAAGGAAAGTGATTTTCTCTGAAAGGACAGGATTTAGAAAGTGAAGCAACACTCCATTCACTTCGCACAGTGAATGGAAGTGTTGGATCAGACTGCTTCTCTTTCAGAGAAACGAATGTGAATTTCTGTTGAATGCTTGTAAGTAGCTTAAGGCACTTTCAAAGGAAAGTGATTTTCTCTGAAAGGACAGGATTTAGAAAGTGAAGAAACACTCCATTCACTTCGCACAGAGAACTGAAGTGTTGGAAAAGACAGCTTCTCTTTCATAGAAACGCATTTGATTTTCCTGTGAATGCTTCTAGGTAGCTTAAGGCACTTTCAAAGGAAAGTTATTTTCTCTGAAACTGCAGCATTCAGAATGTGAAGGAACACTCCAATCACTTCGCACAGTGAATTGAAGTGTTGGATCAGACTGATTCTCTTTCAGAGAAACAGATGTGAGTTTCTTATGAATGCTTGTAAGTAGCTTAAGGCACTTTCAAAGGAAAGTGATTTTCTCTGAAAGGACAGGATTTAGAAAGTGAAGCAACACTCCATTCACTTCGCACAGTGAATTGAAGTGTTGGAACAGACTGCTTCTCTTTCATAGAAACGCATTTGAGTTTCCTATGAATGCTTGTAAGTAGCTTAAGGCACTTTCAAAGCAAAGTGATTTTCTCTGAAAGGACAGCATTTAGAAAGGGAAGCAACACTCCATTCACTTCGAACAGTGAATTGAAGTGTTGGAACAGACTGCTTCTCTTTCAGAGAAACGCATGTGAGTTTTTTGTGAATTCTTGTAAGTAGCTTAAGGCACTTTCAAAGGAAAGTGATTTTCTCTGAAAGGACAGCATTTAGAAAGGGAAGCAACACTCCAAATACTTCGCACAGTGAATTGAAGTGTTGGAACAGACTGCTTCTCATTCAGGGAAAGGTATTTGAATTTCTGTTGAATGCTTGTAAGTTGCTTAAGGCACTCTCAAAGGAAAGTGATTTTCTCTGAAAGGACAGGATTTAGAAAGTGAAGCAACACTCCATTCACTTCGCACAGTGAATTGAAGTGTTGGAACAGAATGCTTCTCTTTCAGAGGAACGGATGTAAGTTTTCTGTGAATGCTTGTAAGTTGCTTAAGGCACTTTCATAGGAAAGTGATTTTCTCTGAAAGAACAGGATTTGGAAAGGGAAGCAACACTCCATTCACTTCGCACAGTGAATTGAAGTGTTGGAATAGACTACTTCTCTTTCAGAAAAATGCATGTGAGTTTCTTGTGAATGTTTGTATGTAGCTTAAGGCACTTTCAAAGGAAAGTGATTTTCTCTGAAAGGACAGCATTTAGAAAGTGAAGCAACACTCCATTCACTTCGAACAGTGAATTGAAGTGTTGGAACAGACTGCTTCTCTTTCAGTGAAACGCATGTGAGTTTTTTGTGAATGCTTGTAAGTAGATTAAGTCACTTTCAAAGAAAAGTGATTTTCTCTGAAAGGAGAGCAATTTGAAAGTGAAGCAACACTCCATTCACTTCGCACAGTGAATTGAAGTGTTGGAACAGACTGCTTCTCTTTCAGATAAACGCATGTGAATTTCTGTTGAATGCTTGTAAGTAGATTAAGTCACTTTCAAAGGAAAGTGATTTTCTCTGAAAGGAGAGCATTTAGAAAGTGAAGCAACACTCCATTCACTTCGCACAGTGAATTGAAGTGTTCGAACAGACGGCTTCTCTTTCATAGAAACGCATTTGAGTTTCCTATGAATGCTGGTAAGTAGCTTAAGGCACTTTCAATCAAAGTGATTTTCTCTGAAAGGACAGCATTTAGAAAGTGAAGCAACACTCCAATCACTTCTCACAGTGAATTGAAGTGTTGGAACAGACTGCTTCTCTTTCAGAGAAACGCATGTGAATTTCTGTTGAATGCTTGTAAGTAGCTTAAGGCACTTTCAAAGGAAAGTGATTTTCTCTGAAAGAACAGGATTTAGAAATTGAAGAAACACTCCATTCCCTTCTCACAGTGAATTGAAGTGTTGGAAAAGACAACTTCTCTTTCAGAGAAACAGATGTGAGTTTCTTGTGAGTGCTTGTAAGAAGCTTAAGGCACTTTCAAAGGAAAGTGATTTTCTCTGAAAGGACAGCAATTAGAAAGTGAAGCAACACTCCATTAACTTCGCACAGTGAATTGAAGTGTTGGAACAGACTGCTTCTCTTTCAGAGAAACGCATGTGAGTTTTTTGTGAATTCTTGTAAGTAGCTTAAGGCACTTTTAAAGGAAAGTGATTTTCTCTGAAAGGACAGCATTTAGAAAGGGAAGCAACACTCCAAATACTTCGCACAGTGAATTGAAGTGTTGGAACAGACTGCTTCTCATTCAGAGAAAGGTATTTGAATTTCTGTTGAATGCTTGTAAGTTGCTTAAGGCACTCTCAAAGGAAAGTGATTTTCTCTGAAAGGACAGGATTTAGAAAGTGAAGCAACACTCCATTCACTTCGCACAGTGAATTGAAGTGTTGGAACAGAATGCTTCTCTTTCAGAGGAACGGATGTAAGTTTTCTGTGAATGCTTGTAAGTTGCTTAAGGCACTTTCATAGGAAAGTGATTTTCTCTGAAAGGACAGCATTTGGAAAGGGAAGCAACACTCCATTCACTTCGCACAGTGAATTGAAGTGTTGGAATAGACTACTTCTCTTTCAGAAAAATGCATGTGAGTTTCTTGTGAATGTTTGTATGTAGCTTAAGGCACTTTCAAAGGAAAGTGATTTTCTCTGAAAGGACAGCATTTAGAAAGTGAAGCAACACTCCATTCACTTCGAACAGTGAATTGAAGTGTTGGAACAGACTGCTTCTCTTTCAGAGAAACGCATGTGAGTTTTTTGTGAATGCTTGTAAGTAGATTAAGTCACTTTCAAAGAAAAGTGATTTTCTCTGAAAGGAGAGCAATTTGAAAGTGAAGCAACACTCCATTCACTTCGCACAGTGAATTGAAGTGTTGGAACAGACTGCTTCTCTTTCAGATAAACGCATGTGAATTTCTGTTGAATGCTTGTAAGTAGATTAAGTCACTTTCAAAGGAAAGTGATTTTCTCTGAAAGGAGAGCATTTAGAAAGTGAAGCAACACTCCATTCACTTCGCACAGTGAATTGAAGTGTTCGAACAGACGGCTTCTCTTTCATAGAAACGCATTTGAGTTTCCTATGAATGCTGGTAAGTAGCTTAAGGCACTTTCAATCAAAGTGATTTTCTCTGAAAGGACAGCATTTAGAAAGTGAAGCAACACTCCAATCACTTCTCACAGTGAATTGAAGTGTTGGAACAGACTGCTTCTCTTTCAGTGAAACGCATGTGAATTTCTGTTGAATGCTTGTAAGTAGCTTAAGGCACTTTCAAAGGAAAGTGATTTTCTCTGAAAGAACAGGATTTAGAAATTGAAGAAACACTCCATTCCCTTCTCACAGTGAATTGAAGTGTTGGAAAAGACAACTTCTCTTTCAGAGAAACAGATGTGAGTTTCTTGTGAGTGCTTGTAAGTAGCTTAAGGCACTTTCAAAGGAAAGTGATTTTCTCTGAAAGGACAGCATTTAGAAAGTGAAGCAACACTCCATTAACTTCGCACAGTGAATTGAAGTGTTGGAACAGAATGCTTCTGTTTCAGAGAAACGGATGTGAGTTTTTTGTGAATGCTTGTAAGTAGCTTAAGGCACTTTCATAGGAAAGTGATTTTCTCTGAAAGGAAAGCATTTGGAAAGGGAAGCAACACTCCATTCACTTCGCACAGTGAATTGAAGTGTTGGAACAGACTGCTTCTCTTTCCGAAAAATACATGTGACTTTCTTGTGAATGTTTGTAAGTAGCTTAAGGCACTTTCAAAGAAAAGTGATTTTCTCTGAAAGGACAGCATTTAGAAAGTGATGCAACACTCCTTTCACTTCGAACAATTAATTGAAGTGTTGGAATAGACTGCTTCTCTTTCAGAGAAACGCATGTGAGTTTTTTGTGAATGCTTGTAAGTAGCTTAAGGCACTTTCAAAGGAAAGTGATTTTCTCTGAAAGGACAGGATTTAGAAAGTGAAGAAACACTCCATTCACTTCGCACAGAGAACTGAAGTGTTGGAAAAGACAGCTTCTCTTTCATAGAAACGCATTTGATTTTCCTGTAAATGCTTCTAAGTAGCTTAAGGCACTTTCAAAGGAAAGTTATTTTCTCTGAAACTGCAGCATTTAGAATGTGAAGGAACACTCCAATCACTTCGCACAGTGAATTGAAGTGTTGGATCAGACTGATTCTCTTTCAGAGAAACAGATGTGAGTTTCTTATGAATGCTTGTAAGTAGCTTAAGGCAATTTCAAAGGAAAGTGATTTTCTCTGAAAGGACAGCATTTAGAAAGTGAAGCAACACTCCATTCAATTCGCACAGTGAATTGAAGTGTAGGAACAGACTGCTTCTCTTTCCAAAAAATACATGTGAGTTTCTTGTGAATGTTTGTAAGTAGCTTAAGGGACTTTCAAAGCAAAGTGATTTTCTCTGAAAGGACAGCATTTAGAAAGGGAAGCAACACTCCATTCACTTCGCACAGTGAATTGAAGTGTTGGAACAGACTGCTTCTCTTTCAGAGAAATAGATATTAGTTTCTTGTGAATGCATGTAAGTAGCTTAAGGCAGTTTCAAAAGAGAGTGATTTTCTCTAAAAGGGGAGCATTTAGAAAGTGAAGCAACACTCCCTTCACTTCGCACAGTGAATTGAAGTGTTGGATCAGACTGATTCTCTTTCAGAGAAACAGATGTGAGTTTCTTATGAATGCTTATAAGTAGCTTAAGGCACTTTCAAAGCAAAGTGATTTTCTCTGAAAGGACAGCATTTAGAAAGTGAAGCAACACTCCATTCACTTCGCACAGTGAATTGAAGTGTTGGAACAGACTGCTTCTCTTTCAGAGAAACGCATGTGAATTTCTGTTGAATGCTTGTAAGTAGATTAAGTCACTTTCAAAGGAAAGTGATTTTCTCTGAAAGGAGAGCATTTAGAAAGTGAAGCAACACTCCATTCACTTCGCACAGTGAATTGAAGTGTTCGAACAGACTGCTTCTCTTTCAGAGAAACGCATTTGAATTTCTGTTGAATGCTTGTAAGTAGCTTAAGGCACTTTTAAAGGAAAGTGATTTTCTCTGAAAGGACAGGATTTAGAAATTGAAGAAACACTCCATTCACTTCTCACAGTGAATTGAAGTGTTGGAAAAGACAACTTCTCTTTCAGAGAAACAGATGTGAATTTCTTGTGAATGCTTGTAAGTAGCTTAAGGCACTTTCAAAGGAAAGTGATTTTCTCTGAAAGGACAGCATTTAGAAAGTGAAGCAACACTCCATTCACTTCGCACAGTGAATTGAAGTGTTGGAACAGAATGCTTCTGTTTCAGAGAAACGGATGTGAGTTTTTTGTGAATGCTTGTAAGTAGCTTAAGGCACTTTCATAGGAAAGTGATTTTCTCGGAAAGGAAAGCATTTGGAAAGGGAAGCAACACTCCATTCACTTCGAACAGTGAATTGAAGTGTTGGAACAGACTGCTTCTCTTTCCGAAAAATACATGTGAGTTTCTTGTGAATGTTTGTAAGTAGCTTAAGGCACTTTCAAAGAAAAGTGATTTTCTCTGAAAGGACAGCATTTAGAAAGTGATGCAACACTCCTTTCACTTCGAACAGTTAATTGAAGTGTTGGAATAGACTGCTTCTCTTTCAGAGAGACACATGTGAGTTTTTTGTGAATGCTTGTAAGTAGCTTAAGGCACTTTCAAAGGAAAGTGATTTTCTCTGAAAGGACAGGATTTAGAAAGTGAAGAAACACTCCATTCACTTCGCACAGAGAACTGAAGTGTTGGAAAAGACAGCTTCTCTTTCATAGAAACGCATTTGATTTTCCTGTGAATGCTTCTAGGTAGCTTAAGGCACTTTCAAAGGAAAGTGATTTTCTCTGAAAGGACAGCATTTAGAAAGGGAAGCAACACTCCATATACTTCGCACAGTGAATTGAAGTGTTGGAACAGACTGCTTCTCTCTCAGAGAAACGCATGTGAATTTCTGTTGAATGCTTGTAAGTAACTTAAGGCACTTTCAAAGCAAAGTGATTTTCTCTGAAAGGACAGGATTTAGAAAGTGAAGAAACACTCCATTCACTTCGCACAGTGAATTGAAGGGTTGGAACAGACTGCTTCTCTTTCAGAGAAACTGATGTTAGTTTTTTGTGAATGCTTGTAAGTAGCTTAAGGCACTTTCAAAGCAAAGTGATTTTCTCTGAAAGGACAGCGTTTAGAAAGTGAAGCAACACTCCATTCACTTCGCACAATGAATTGAAGTGTTGGAACAGACTGCTTCTCTTTCAGAGAAATAGATATGAGTTTCTTGTGAATGCATGTAAGGAGCTTAAGGCAGTTTCAAAAGAGAGTAATTTTCTCTAAAAGGAGAGCATTTAGAAAGTGAAGCAACACTCCCTTCACTTCGCACAGTGACTTGAAGTGTTGGAACAGACTGCTTCTCTTTCATAGAAACGCATTTGAGTTTCCTATGAATGCTTGTAAGTAGCTTAAGGCACTTTCAAAGCAAAGTGATTTTCTCTGAAAGGACAGCATTTAGAAAGTGAAGCAACACTCCATTCACTTCGCACAGTGAATTGAAGTGTTGGAACAGAATGCTTCTGTTTCAGAGAAACGGATGTGAGTTTTTTGTGAATGCTTGTAAGTAGCTTAAGGCACTTTCATAGGAAAGTGATTTTCTCTGAAAGGAAAGCATTTGGAAAGGGAAGCAACACTCCATTCACTTCGCACAGTGAATTGAAGTGTTGGAACAGACTGCTTCTCTTTCCAAAAAATACATGTGAGTTTCTTGTGAATGTTTGTAAGTAGCTTAAGGCACTTTCAAAGGAAAGTGATTTTCTCTGAAAGGACAGCATTTAGAAAGTGATGCAACACTCCTTTCACTTCGAACAGTTAATTGAAGTGTTGGAATAGACTGCTTCTCTTTCAGAGAGACGCATGTGAGTATTTTGTGAATGCTTGTAAGTAGCTTAAGGCACTTTCAAAGGAAAGTGATTTTCTCTGAAAGGACAGGATTTAGAAAGTGAAGAAACACTCCATTCACTTCGCACAGAGACCTGAAGTGTTGGAAAAGACAGGTTCTCTTTCATAGAAACGCATTTGATTTTCCTGTGAATGCTTCTAGGTAGCCTAAGGCACTTTCAAAGGAAAGTTATTTTCTCTGAAACTGCAGCATTTAGAATGTGAAGCAACACTCCATTCACTTCGAACAGTGAATTGAAGTGTTGGAACAGACTGCTTCTCTTTCAGAGAAACGCATGTGAGTTTTTTGTGAATTCTTGTAAGTAGCTTAAGGCACTTTCAAAGGAAAGTGATTTTCTCTGAAAGGACAGCATTTAGAAAGGGAAGCAACACTCCACATACTTCGCACAGTGAATTGAAGTGTTGGAACAGACTGCTTCTCTTTCAGAGAAAGGTATTTGAATTTCTGTTGAATGCTTGTAAGTTGCTTAAGGCACTCTCAAAGGAAAGTGATTTTCTCTGAAAGGACTGCATTTAGAAAGTGAAGAAACACTCCATTCACTTTGCACAGTGAATTGAAGTGTTGGGAAACACAGCTTCTCTTTCATAGAAACGCATTTGAGTT
This sequence comes from Myodes glareolus, assembly GCF_982192425.1. NCBI lineage: Eukaryota > Metazoa > Chordata > Mammalia > Rodentia > Cricetidae > Myodes > Myodes glareolus. The sequence goes on along the minus strand of NC_142033.1, from coordinate 104,016,509 downwards.
TCCTGTGAATGCTTGTAAGTAGCTGAAGGCACTTTCAAAGGAAAGTGATTTTCTCTGAAACTGCAGCATTTAGAATGTGAAGGAACACTCCAATCTCTTCGTACAGTGAATTGAATTGTTGGATCAGACTGCTTCTCTTTCAGAGAAAAAGATGTGAGTTTCTTATGAATGCTTGTAAGTAGCTTAAGGCACTTTCAAAGGAAAGTGATTTTCTCTAAAAGGACAGGATTTAGAAAGTGAAGCAACACTCCATTCACTTCGCACAGTGAATTGAAGTGTTGGAACAGAATGCTTCTCTTTCAGAGGAATGGATGTAAGTTTTCTGTGAATGCTTGTAATTTGCTTAAGGCACTTTCATAGGAAAGTGATTTTCTCTGAAAGGACAGCATTTGGAAAGGGAAGCAACACTCCATTCACTTCGCACAGTGAATTGAAGTGTTGGAATAGACTACTTGTCTTTCAGAAAAATGCATGTGAGTTTCTTGTGAATGTTTGTATGTAGCTTAAGGCACTTTCAAAGGAAAGTGATTTTCTCTGAAAGGACAGCATTTAGAAAGTGAAGCAACACTCCATTCACTTCGAACAGTGAATTGAAGTGTTGGAACAGACTGCTTCTCTTTCAGAGAAACGCATGTGAGTTTTTTGTGAATGCTTGTAAGTAGATTAAGTCACTTTCAAAGGAAAGTGATTTTCTCTGAAAGGAGAGCATTTAGAAAGTGAAGCAACACTCCGTTCACTTCGCACAGTGAATTGAAGTGTTGGAACGGACTGCTTCTCTTTCAGAGAAACGCATGTGAATTTCTGTTGAATGCTTGTAAGTAGATTAAGTCACTTTCAAAGGAAAGTGATTTTCTCTGAAAGGAGAGCATTTAGAAAGTGAAGCAACACTCCATTCACTTCGCACAGTGAATTGAAGTGTTCGAGCAGACTGCTTCTCTTTCATAGAAACGCATTTGAGTTTACTATGAATGCTTGTAAGTAGCTTAAGGCACTTTCAATCAAAGTGATTTTCTCTGAAAGGACAGCATTTAGAAAGTGAAGCAACACTCCAATCACTTCGCACAGTGAATTGAAGTGTTGGAACAGACTGCTTCTCTTTCAGAGAAATGCATGTGAATTTCTGTTGAATGCTTGTAAGTAGCTTAAGGCACTTTCAAAGGAAAGTGATTCTCTGAAAGAACAGGATTTAGAAATTGAAGAAACACTCCATTCACTTCTCACAGTGAATTGAAGTGTTGGAAAAGACAACTTCTCTTTCAGAGAAACAGATGTGAGTTTCTTGTGAATGCTTGTAAGTAGCTTAAGGCACTTTCAAAGGAAAGTGATTTTCTCTGAAAGGACAGCATTTAGAAAGTGAAGCAACACTCCATTCACTTCGCACAGTGAATTGAAGTGTTGGAACAGAATGCTTCTGTTTCAGAGAAACGGATGTGAGTTTTTTGTGAATGCTTGTAAGTAGCTTAAGGCACTTTCATAGGAAAGTGATTTTCTCTGAAAGGAAAGCATTTGGAAAGGGAAGCAACACTCCATTCACTTCGCACAGTGAATTGAAGTGTTGGAACAGACTGCTTCTCTTTCCGAAAAATACATGTGAGTTTCTTGTGAATGTTTGTAAGTAGCTTAAGGCACTTTCAAAGAAAAGTGATTTTCTCTGTAAGGACAGCATTTAGAAAGTGATGCAACACTCCTTTCACTTCGAACAGTTAATTGAAGTGTTGGAATAGACTGCTTCTCTGTCAGAGAAACGCATGTGAGTTTTTTGTGAATGCTTGTAAGTAGCTTAAGGCACTTTCAAAGGAAAGTGATTTTCTCTGAAAGGACAGGATTTAGAAAGTGAAGAAACACTCCATTCACTTCGCACAGAGAACTGAAGTGTTGGAAAAGACAGCTTCTCTTTCATAGAAACGCATTTGATTTTCCTGTGAATGCTTCTAGGTAGCTTAAGGCACTTTCAAAGGAAAGTTATTTTCTCTGAAATTGCAGCATTTAGAATGTGAAGGAACACTCCAATCACTTCGCACAGTGAATTGAAGTGTTGGATCAGACTGATTCTCTTTCAGAGAAACAGATGTGAGTTTCTTATGAATGCTTGTAAGTAGCTTAAGGCACTTTCAAAGGAAAGTGATTTTCTCTGAAAGGACAGCATTTAGAAAGTGAAGCAACACTCCATTCACTTCGCACAGTGAATTGAAGTGTTGGAACAGAATGCTTCTGTTTCAGAGAAACGGATGTGAGTTTTTTGTGAATGCTTGTAAGTAGCTTAAGGCACTTTCATAGGAAAGTGATTTTCTCTGAAAGGAAAGCATTTGGAAAGGGAAGCAACACTCCATTCACTTCGCACAGTGAATTGAAGTGTTGGAACAGACTGCTTCTCTTTCCAAAAAATACATGTGAGTTTCTTGTGAATGTTTGTAAGTAGCTTAAGGCACTTTCAAAGAAAAGTGATTTTCTCTGAAAGGACAGCATTTAGAAAGTGATGCAACACTCCTTTCACTTCGAACAGTTAATTGAAGTGTTGGAATAGACTGCTTCTCTTTCAGAGAGACGCATGTGAGTATTTTGTGAATGCTTGTAAGTAGCGTAAGGCACTTTCAAAGGAAAGTGATTTTCTCTGAAAGGACAGGATTTAGAAAGTGAAGAAACACTCCATTCACTTCGCACAGAGACCTGAAGTGTTGGAAAAGACAGCTTCTCTTTCATAGAAACGCATTTGATTTTACTGTGAATGCTTCTAGGTAGCTTAAGGCACTTTCAAAGGAAAGTTATTTTCTCTGAAACTGCAGCATTTAGAATGTGAAGGAACACTCCAATCACTTCGCACAGTGAATTGAAGTGTTGGATCAGACTGATTCTCTTTCAGAGAAACAGATGTGAGTTTCTTATGAATGCTTGTAAGTAGCTTAAGGCAATTTCAAAGGAAAGTGATTATCTCTGAAAGGACAGCATTTAGAAAGTGAAGCAACACTCCATTCAATTCGCACAGTGAATTGAAGTGTTGGAACAGGCTGCTTCTCTTTCATAGAAACGCATTTGAGTTTCCTATGAATGCTTGTAAGTAGCTTAAGGCACTTTCAAAGCAAAGTGATTTTCTCTGAAAGGACAGCATTTAGAAAGGGAAGCAACACTCCATTCACTTCGAACAGTGAATTGAAGTGTTGGAACAGACTGCTTCTCTTTCAGAGAAACGCATGTGAGTTTTTTGTGAATTCTTGTAAGTAGCTTAAGGCACTTTCAAAGGAAAGTGATTTTCTCTGAAAGGACAGCATTTAGAAAGGGAAGCAACACTCCAAATACTTCGCACAGTGAATTGAAGTGTTGGAACAGACTGCTTCTCTTTCAGAGAAAGGTATTTGAATTTCTGTTGAATGCTTGTAAGTTGCTTAAGGCACTCTCAAAGGAAAGTGATTTTCTCTGAAAGGACTGCATTTAGAAAGTGAAGAAACACTCCATTCACTTTGCACAGTGAATTGAAGTGTTGGGAAACACAGCTTCTCTTTCATAGAAACGCATTTGAGTTTCCTGTGAATGCTTGTAAGTAGCTGAAGGCACTTTCAAAGGAAAGTGATTTTCTCTGAAACTGCAGCATTTAGAATGTGAAGGAACACTCCAATCTCTTCGTACAGTGAATTGAATTGTTGGATCAGACTGCTTCTCTTTCAGAGAAAAAGATGTGAGTTTCTTATGAATGCTTGTAGGTAGCTTAAGGCACTTTCAAAGGAAAGTGATTTTCTCTAAAAGGACAGGATTTAGAAAGTGAAGCAACACTCCATTCACTTCGCACAGTGAATTGAAGTGTTGGAACAGTATGCTTCTCTTTCAGAGGAACGGATGTAAGTTTTCTGTGAATGCTTGTAAGTTGCTTAAGGCACTTTCATAGGAAAGTGATTTTCTCTGAAAGGACAGCATTTGGAAAGGGAAGCAACACTCCATTCACTTCGCACAGTGAATTGAAGTGTTGGAATAGACTACTTCTCTTTCAGAAAAATGCATGTGAGTTTCTTGTGAATGTTTGTATGTAGCTTAAGGCACTTTCAAAGGAAAGTGATTTTCTCTGAAAGGACAGCATTTAGAAAGTGAAGCAACACTCCATTCACTTCGAACAGTGAATTGAAGTGTTGGAACAGACTGCTTCTCTTTCAGAGAAACGCATGTGAGTTTTTTGTGAATGCTTGTAAGTAGATTAAGTCATTTTCAAAGGAAAGTGATTTTCTCTGAAAGGAGAGCATTTAGAAAGTGAAGCCAACACTCCATTCACTTCGCACAGTGAATTGAAGTGTTGGAACGGACTGCTTCTCTTTCAGAGAAACGCATGTGAATTTCTGTTGAATGCTTGTAAGTAGATTAAGTCACTTTCAAAGGAAAGTGATTTTCTCTGAAAGGAGAGCATTTAGAAAGTGAAGCAACACTCCATTCACTTCGCACAGTGAATTGAAGTGTTCGAGCAGACTGCTTCTCTTTCATAGAAACGCATTTGAGTTTACTATGAATGCTTGTAAGTAGCTTAAGGCACTTTCAATCAAAGTGATTTTCTCTGAAAGGACAGCATTTAGAAAGTGAAGCAACACTCCAATCACTTCGCACAGTGAATTGAAGTGTTGGAACAGACTGCTTCTCCTTCAGAGAAATGCATGTGAATTTCTGTTGAATGCTTGTAAGTAGCTTAAGGCACTTTCAAAGGAAAGTGATTCTCTGAAAGAACAGGATTTAGAAATTGAAGAAACACTCCATTCACTTCTCACAGTGAATTGAAGTGTTGGAAAAGACAACTTCTCTTTCAGAGAAACAGATGTGAGTTTCTTGTGAATGCTTGTAAGTAGCTTAAGGCACTTTCAAAGGAAAGTGATTTTCTCTGAAAGGACAGCATTTAGAAAGTGAAGCAACACTCCATTCACTTCGCACAGTGAATTGAAGTGTTGGAACAGAATGCTTCTGTTTCAGAGAAACGGATGTGAGTTTTTTGTGAATGCTTGTAAGTAGCTTAAGGCACTTTCATAGGAAAGTGATTTTCTCTGAAAGGAAAGCATTTGGAAAGGGAAGCAACACTCCATTCACTTCGCACAGTGAATTGAAGTGTTGGAACAGACTGCTTCTCTTTCCGAAAAATACATGTGAGTTTTTTGTGAATGTTTGTAAGTAGCTTAAGGCACTTTCAAAGAAAAGTGATTTTCTCTGAAAGGACTGCATTTAGAAAGTGATGCAACACTCCTTTCACTTCGAACAGTTAATTGAAGTGTTGGAATAGACTGCTTCTCTGTCAGAGAAACGCATGTGAGTTTTTTGTGAATGCTTGTAAGTAGCTTAAGGCACTTTCAAAGGAAAGTGATTTTCTCTGAAAGGACAGGATTTAGAAAGTGAAGAAACACTCCATTCACTTCGCACAGAGAACTGAAGTGTGGGAAAAACAGCTTCTCTTTCATAGAAATGCATTTGATTTTCCTGTGAATGCTTCTAGGTAGCTTAAGGCTCTTTCAAAGGAAAGTTATTTTCTCTGAAACTGCAGCATTTAGAATGTGAAGGAACACTCCAATCACTTCGCACAGTGAATTGAAGTGTTGGATCAGACTGATTCTCTTTCAGAGAAACAGATGTGAGTTTCTTATGAATGCTTGTAAGTAGCTTAAGGCACTTTCAAAGGAAAGTGATTTTCTCTGAAAGGACAGCATTTAGAAAGTGAAGCAACACTCCATTCACTTCGCACAGTGAATTGAAGTGTTGGAACAGAATGCTTCTGTTTCAGAGAAACGAATGTGAGTTTTTTGTGAATGCTTGTAAGTAGCTTAAGGCACTTTCATAGGAAAGTGATTTTCTCTGAAAGGAAAGCATTTGGAAAGGGAAGCAACACTCCATTCACTTCGCACAGTGAATTGAAGTGTTGGAACAGACTGCTTCTCTTTCCAAAAAATACATGTGAGTTTCTTGTGAATGTTTGTAAGTAGCTTAAGGCACTTTCAAAGAAAAGTGATTTTCTCTGAAAGGACAGCATTTAGAAAGTAATGCAACACTCCTTTCACTTCGAACAGTTAATTGAAGTGTTGGAATAGACTGCTTCTCTTTCAGAGAGACGCATGTGAGTTTTTTGTGAATGCTTGTAAGTAGCTTAAGGCACTTTCAAAGGAAAGTGATTTTCTCTGAAAGGACAGGATTTAGAAAGTGAAGAAACACTCCATTCACTTCGCACAGAGAGCTGAAGTGTTGGAAAAGACAGCTTCTCTTTCATAGAAACGCATTTGATTTTCCTGTGAATGCTTCTAGGTAGCTTAAGGCACTTTCAAAGGAAAGTTATTTTCTCTGAAACTGCAGCATTTAGAATGTGAAGGAACACTCCAATCACTTCGCACAGTGAATTGAAGTGTTGGATCAGACTGATTCTCTTTCAGAGAAACAGATGTGAGTTTCTTATGAATGCTTGTAAGTAGCATAAGGCACTTTTACAGGAAAGTGATTTTCTCTGAAAGGACAGCATTTAGAAAGTAAAGCAACACTCCATTCACTTCGCACAGTGAATTGAAGTGTTGGAACAGACTGCTTCTCTTTCATAGAAACGCATTTGAGTTTCCTATTAATGCTTGTAAGTAGCTTAAGGCACTTTCAAAGCAAAGTGATTTTCTCTGAAAGGACAGCATTTAGAAAGTGAAGCAACACTCCATTCACTTCGCACAGTGAATTGAAGTGTTGGAACAGAATGCTTCTGTTTCAGAGAAACGGATGTGAGTTTTTTGTGAATGCTTGTAAGTAGCTTAAGGCACTTTCATAGGAAAGTGATTTTCTCTGAAAGGAAAGCATTTGGAAAGGGAAGCAACACTCCATTCACTTCGCACAGTGAATTGAAGTGTTGGAACAGACTGCTTCTCTTTCCGAAAAATACATGTGAGTTTTTTGTGAATGTTTGTAAGTAGCTTAAGGCACTTTCAAAGAAAAGTGATTTTCTCTGAAAGGACTGCATTTAGAAAGTGATGCAACACTCCTTTCACTTCGAACAGTTAATTGAAGTGTTGGAATAGACTGCTTCTCTGTCAGAGAAACGCATGTGAGTTTTTTGTGAATGCTTGTAAGTAGCTTAAGGCACTTTCAAAGGAAAGTGATTTTCTCTGAAAGGACAGGATTTAGAAAGTGAAGAAACACTCCATTCACTTCGCACAGAGAACTGAAGTGTGGGAAAAACAGCTTCTCTTTCATAGAAATGCATTTGATTTTCCTGTGAATGCTTCTAGGTAGCTTAAGGCTCTTTCAAAGGAAAGTTATTTTCTCTGAAACTGCAGCATTTAGAATGTGAAGGAACACTCCAATCACTTCGCACAGTGAATTGAAGTGTTGGATCAGACTGATTCTCTTTCAGAGAAACAGATGTGAGTTTCTTATGAATGCTTGTAAGTAGCTTAAGGCACTTTCAAAGGAAAGTGATTTTCTCTGAAAGGACAGCATTTAGAAAGTGAAGCAACACTCCATTCACTTCGCACAGTGAATTGAAGTGTTGGAACAGAATGCTTCTGTTTCAGAGAAACGAATGTGAGTTTTTTGTGAATGCTTGTAAGTAGCTTAAGGCACTTTCATAGGAAAGTGATTTTCTCTGAAAGGAAAGCATTTGGAAAGGGAAGCAACACTCCATTCACTTCGCACAGTGAATTGAAGTGTTGGAACAGACTGCTTCTCTTTCCAAAAAATACATGTGAGTTTCTTGTGAATGTTTGTAAGTAGCTTAAGGCACTTTCAAAGAAAAGTGATTTTCTCTGAAAGGACAGCATTTAGAAAGTAATGCAACACTCCTTTCACTTCGAACAGTTAATTGAAGTGTTGGAATAGACTGCTTCTCTTTCAGAGAGACGCATGTGAGTTTTTTGTGAATGCTTGTAAGTAGCTTAAGGCACTTTCAAAGGAAAGTGATTTTCTCTGAAAGGACAGGATTTAGAAAGTGAAGAAACACTCCATTCACTTCGCACAGAGAGCTGAAGTGTTGGAAAAGACAGCTTCTCTTTCATAGAAACGCATTTGATTTTCCTGTGAATGCTTCTAGGTAGCTTAAGGCACTTTCAAAGGAAAGTTATTTTCTCTGAAACTGCAGCATTTAGAATGTGAAGGAACACTCCAATCACTTCGCACAGTGAATTGAAGTGTTGGATCAGACTGATTCTCTTTCAGAGAAACAGATGTGAGTTTCTTATGAATGCTTGTAAGTAGCATAAGGCACTTTTACAGGAAAGTGATTTTCTCTGAAAGGACAGCATTTAGAAAGTAAAGCAACACTCCATTCACTTCGCACAGTGAATTGAAGTGTTGGAACAGACTGCTTCTCTTTCATAGAAACGCATTTGAGTTTCCTATTAATGCTTGTAAGTAGCTTAAGGCACTTTCAAAGCAAAGTGATTTTCTCTGAAAGGACAGCATTTAGAAAGTGAAGCAACACTCCATTCACTTCGCACAGTGAATTGAAGTGTTGGAACAGAATGCTTCTGTTTCAGAGAAACGGATGTGAGTTTTTTGTGAATGCTTGTAAGTAGCTTAAGGCACTTTCATAGGAAAGTGATTTTCTCTGAAAGGAAAGCATTTGGAAAGGGAAGCAACACTCCATTCACTTCGCACAGTGAATTGAAGTGTTGGAACAGACTGCTTCTCTTTCAGAGAAACGCATGTGAATTTCTGTTGAATGCTTGTAAGTAGCTTAAGGCACTTTCAAAGCAAAGTGATTTTCTCTGAAAGGACAGGATTTAGAAAGTGAAGAAACACTCCATTCACTTCGCACAGTGAATTGAAGGGTTGGAACAGACTGCTTCTCTTTCAGAGAAACTGATGTTAGTTTTTTGTGAATGCTTGTAAGTAGCTTAAGGCACTTTCAAAGCAAAGTGATTTTCTCTGAAAGGACAGCATTTAGAAAGTGAAGCAACACTCCATTCACTTCGCACAGTGAATTGAAGTGTTGGAACAGACTGCTTCTCTTTCAGAGAAATAGATATTAGTTTCTTGTGAATGCATGTAAGTAGCTTAAGGCAGTTTCAAAAGAGAGTGATTTTCTCTAAAAGGAGAGCATTTAGAAAGTGAAGCAACACTCCATTCACTTCGCACAGTGAATTGAAGAGTTGGAACAGACTGCTTCTCTTTCATAGTAACGCATTTGAGTTTCCTGTGAATGATTGTAAGTAGCTTAAGGCACTTTCAAAGCAAAGTGATTTTCTCTGAAAGGACAGCATTTAGAAAGTGAAGCAACACTCAATTCACTTCGCACAGTGAATTGTAGTGTTGGAACAGACTGCTTCTCTTTCAGAGAAACGCATGTGAATTTCTGTTGAATGATTGTAAGTAGCTTAAGGCACTTTCAAAGGAAAGTGATTTTCTCTGAAAGGACAGGATATAGAAAGTGAAGAAACACTCCATTCACTTCGCACAGAGAATTGAAGAGTTGGAACAGACTGCTTCTCCTTCAGAGAAACGGATGTGAGTTTTTTGTGAATGCTTGTAAGTAGCTTAAGGCACTTTCAAAGCAAAGTGATTTTCTCTGAAAGGACAGCATTTAGAAAGTGAAGCAACACTCCATTCACTTCGCACAGTGAGCTGAAGTGTTGGAACAGACTGCTTCTATTTCAGAGAAACAGATGTGAGTTTCTTGTGAATACTTGTTAGTAGCTTAAGGCACGTTCAAAGGAAAGTGATTTTCTCTGAAAGGACAGGATTTAGAAAGTGAAGCAACACTCCCTTCACTTCGCACAGTGAATTGAAGAGTTGGAACAGACTGCTTCTCCTTCAGAGAAATGGATGTGAGTTTTTTGTGAATGCTTGTAGGTAACTTAAGGCACTTTCAAAGCAAAGTGATTTTCTCTGAAAGGACAGTGTTTAGAAAGTGAAGCAACACTCCATTCACTTCACACAGTGAATTGAAGTGTTGGAACAGACTGCTTCTCTTTCAGAGAAATAGATATGAGTTTCTTGTGAATGCGTGTAATTAGTTTAAGGCAGTTTCAAAAGAGAGTGATTTTCTCTAAAAGGAGAGCATTTAGAAAGTGAAGCAACACTCCCTTCACTTGCACAGTGAATTGAAGTGTTGGAACAGACTGCTTCTCTTTCATAGAAACGCATTTGAGTTTCCTGTGAATGATTGTAAGTAGCTTAAGGCACTTTCAAAGGAAAGTGATTTTCTCTGAAAGGACAGGATTTAGAAAGTGAAGAAACACTCCATTCACTTCGCACAGAGAATTGAAGAGTTGGAACAGACTGCTTCTCATTCAGAGAAACGGATGTGAGTTTTTTGTGAATGCTTGTAAGTAGCTTAAGGCACTTTCAAAGCAAAGTGATTTTCTCTGAAAGGACAGCATTTAGAAAGTGAAGCAACACTCCATTCACTACGCACAGTGAGCTGAAGTGTTGGAACAGACTGCTTCTATTTCAGAGAAACAGATGTGAGTTTCTTGTGAATACTTGTTAGTAGCTTAAGGCACTTTCAAAGGAAAGTGATTTTCTTTGAAAGGACAGGATTTAGAAAGTGAAGCAACACTCCCTTCACTTCGCACAGTGAATTGAAGAGTTGGAACAGATTGCTTCTCCTTCAGAGAAATGGATGTGAGTTTTTTGTGAATGCTTGTAGGTAACTTAAGGCACTTTCAAAGCAAAGTGATTTTCTCTGAAAGGACAGGATTTAGAAAATGAAGAAACACTCCATTCACTTCGTACAGAAAATTGAAGCATTGGAAAAGACAGCTTCTCTTTCATAGAAACGCATTTGAATTTCCTGTGAATGCTTATAAGTAGCTTAAGGCACTTTCAAAGGAAAGTGATTTTCTCTGAAACTGCAGCATTTAGAATGTGAAGGAACACTCCATTCACTTCGCACAGTGAATTGAAGTGTTGGATCAGACTGCTTCTCTTTCAGAGAAACAGATGTGAGTTTCTTGTGAATGCTTGTTAGTAGCTTAAGGCACTTTCAAAGCAAAGTGATTTTCTCTGAAAGGACAGCATTTAGAAAGTGAAGCAACACTCCATTCACTTCGCACAGTGAATTGAAGTGTTGGAACAGAATGCTTCTCTTTCAGAGAAACGGATGTGAGTTTTTTGTGAATGCTTGTAAGTCGCTTAAGGCACATTCATGGGAAAGTGATTTTCTCTGAAAGGACAGCATTTAGAAAGTGAAGCAACACTCCATTCACTTCACACAGTGAATTGAAGTGTTGGATCAGACTGCTTCTCTTTCAGAGAAACGCATGTGAGTTTTTTGTGAATTCTTGTAAGTAGCTTAAGGCACTTTCAAAGGAAAGTGATTTTCTCTGAAAGGACAGCATTTAGAAAGGGAAGCAACACTCCATATACTTCGCACAGTGAATTGAAGTGTTGGAACAGACTGCTTCTCTTTCAGAGAAACGCATGTGAATTTCTGTTGAATGCTTGTAAGTAGCTTAAGGCACTTTCAAAGCAAAGTGATTTTCTCTGAAAGGACAGGATTTAGAAAGTGAAGAAACACTCCATTCACTTCGCACAGTGAATTGAAGGGTTGGAACAGACTGCTTCTCTTTCAGAGAAACTGATGTTAGTTTTTTGTGAATGCTTGTAAGTAGCTTAAGGCACTTTCAAAGCAAAGTGATTTTCTCTGAAAGGACAGCGTTTAGAAAGTGAAGCAACACTCCACAAACTTCGCACAGTGAATTGAAGTGTTGGAACAGACTGCTTCTCTTTCAGAGAAATAGATATGAGTTTCTTGTGAATGCGTGTAAGTAGCTTAAGGCAGTTTCAAAAGAGAGTGATTTTCTCTAAAAGGAGAGCATTTAGAAAGTGAAGCAACACTCCCTTCACTTAGCACAGTGAATTGAAGTGTTGGAACAGACTGCTTCTCTTTCATAGAAACGCATTTGAGTTTCCTGTGAATGATTGTAAGTAGCTTAAGGCACTTTCAAAGCAAAGTGATTTTCTCTGAAAGGACAGCATTTAGAAAGTGAAGCTACACTCCATTCACTTCGCACAGTGAATTGTAGTGTTGGAACAGACTGCTTCTCTTTCAGAGAAACGCATGTGAATTTCTATTGAATGCTTGTAAGTAGCTTAAGGCACTTTCAAAGGAAAGTGATTTTCTCTGAAAGGACAGGATTTAGAAAGTGAAGAAACAATCCATTCACTTTGCACAGTGAATTGAAGTGTTGGGAAAGACAGCTTCTCTTTCATAGAAACGCATTTGAGTTTCCTATGAATGCTTGTAAGTAGCTGAAGGCACTTTCAAAGGAAAGTGATTTTCTCTGAAACTGCAGCATTTAGAATGTGAAGGAACTCTCCAATCTCTTCGAACAGTGAATGGAATTGTTGGATCAGACTGCTTCTCTTTCAGAGAAAAAGATGTGAGTTTCTTATGAATGCTTGTAAGTAGCTTAAGGCACTTTCAAAGGAAAGTGATATTCTCTGAAAGGACAGGACTTAGAAAGTGAAGCAACACTCCATTCACTTCGCACACTGAATTGAAGTGTTGGAACAGACTGCTTCTCTTTCCGAAAAATGCATGTGAGATTCTTGTGAATGTTTGTAAGTAGCTTAAGGCACTTTCAAAGGTAAGTGATTTTCTCTGAAAGGACATCATTTAGAAAGTGAAGCAACACTCCTTTCACTTCGAACAGTGAAATGAAATGTTGGAACAGACTGCTTCTCTTTCAGAGAAACGCATGTGAGTTTTTTGTGAATGCTTGTAAGTAGCTTAAGGCACTTTCAAAGGAATGTGATTTTCTCTGAAAGGACAGCATTTAGAAAGTGAAGCAACACTCCATTCACTTCGCACAGTGAATTGAAGTGTTGGAACAGACTGCTTCTCTTTCAGAGAAACGCATGTGAATTTCTGTTGAATGCTTGTAAGTAGCTTAAGGCACGTTCAAAGGAAAGTGATTTTCTCTGAAAGGACAGGATTTAGAAAGTGAAGAAACACTCCATTCACTTCGCACAGTAAATTGAAGCATTGGAAAAGACAGCTTATCTTTCATAGAAACACATTTGAGTTTCCGGTGAATGCTTGTAAGTAGCTTAAGGCACTTTCAAAGGAAAGGGATTTTCTCTGAAACTGCAGCATTTAGAATGTGAAGGAACACTCCATTAACTTCGCACAGTGAATTGAAGTGTTGGATCAGACTGCTTCTCTTTCAGAGAAACAGATGTGAGTTTCTTGTGAATGCTTGTTAGTAGCTTAAGGCACTTTCAAAGCAAAGTGATTTTCTCTGAAAGGACAGCATTTAGAAAGTGAAGCAACACTCCATTCACTTTGCACAGTGAATTGAAGTGTGGGAACAGACTGCTTCTCTTTCAGAGAAACGCATGTGAGTTTCTAGTGAATGTTTGTAAGTAGCTTAAGGCACTTTCAAAGGAAAGTGATTTTCTCTGAAAGGACGGGATTTAGAAAGTGAATAAACACTCCATTCACTTCGCACAGTGAATTGAAGAGTTGGAACAGACTGCTTCTCGTTCAGAGAAACGGATGTGAGTTTTTTGTGAATGCTTCTAAGTAGGTTAAGGCACTTTCAAAGGAAAGTGATTTTCTCTGAAAGGACAGCATTTAGAAAGTGAAGCAACACTCCATTCACTTCGCACAGTGAACTGAAGGGTTGGAACAGACTACTTCTCTTTCAAAGAAACAGATGTGAGTTTCTTGTGAATGCGTGTACGTAGCTTAAGGCAGTTTCAAATGAGAGTGATTTTCTCTAAAAGAGCATTTAGAAAGTGAAGCAACACTCCATTCACTTCGCACAGTGAATTGAAATGTTGGAACAGACTGCTTCTCTTTCAGAGAAACGCTTGTGAATTTCTGTTGAATGCTTGTAAGTAGCTTAAGGCACTTTCAAAGGAAAGTGATTTTCTCTGAAAGGACAGGATTTAGAAAGTGAAGAAACACTACATTCACTTCGTACAGTAAATTGAAGCATTGGAAAAGACAGCTTATCTTTCATAGAAACGCATTTGAGTTTCCTGTGAATGCTTGCAAGTAGCTTATGGCACTTTCAAAGGAAAGTGATTTTCTCTGAAACTGCAGCATTTAGAATGTGGAGGAACACTCCAATCACTTCGCACAGTGAATTGAAGTATTGGATCAGACTGCTTCTCTTTCAGAGAAACAGATGTTAGTTTCTTCTGAATGCTTGTAAGTAGCTTAAGGCACTTTCAAAGGAAAGTGATTTTCTCTGAAAGGACAGCATTTAGAAAGTGAAGCAACACTCCATTCACTTCGCACAGTGAATTGAAGTGTTGGAACAGAATGCTTCTCTTTCAGAGAAACAGATATGAGTTTCTTGTGAATGCTTGTTAGTAGCTTAAGGCACTTTCATAGGAAAGTGATTTTCTCTGGAAGGACAGCATTTGGAAAGGTAAGCAACACTCCATTCACTTCGCACAGTGAATTGAAGTGTTGGAACAGACTTCTTCTCTTTCCAAAAAATGCATGTGAGTTTCTTGTGAATGTTTGTAAGTAGCTTAAGGCACTTTCAAAGGAAAGTGATTTTCTCTGAAAGGACGGCATTTAGAAAGTGAAGCAACACTCCTTTCACTTCGAACAGTGAATTGAAGTGTTGGAACAGACTGCTTCTCTTTCAGAGAAACGCATGTGAGTTTTTTGTGAATGCTTGTAAGTAGCTTAAGGTACTTTCAAAGGAAAGTGATTTTCTCCGAAAGGACAGCATTTAGAAAGTGAAGCAACACTCCATTCACTTCGCACAGTGAATTGAAGTGATGGAACAGACTGCTTCTCTTTCAGAGAAACGCATGTGAATTTTTGTTGAATGCTTGTAAGTAGCTTAAGGCACTTTCAAAGGAAAGTGATTTTCTCTGAAAGGACAGGATTTAGAAAGTGAAGAAACACTCCATTCACTTCGCACAGAGAATTGAAGAGTTGGAGCAGACTGCTTCTCCTTCAGAGAAACGGATGTGAGTTTTTTGTGAATGCTTGTAAGTAGCTTAAGGCACTTTCAAAGCAAAGTGATTTTCTCTGAAAGGAGAGCATTTAGAAAGTGAAGCAACACTCCATTCACTTCGCACAGTGAGCTGAAGTGTTGGAACAGACTGCTTCTATTTCAGAGAAACAGATGTGAGTTTCTTGTGAATACTTGTTAGTAGCTTAAGGCACGTTCAAAGGAAAGTGATTTTCTCTAAAAGGACAGGATTTAGAAAGTGAAGCAACACTCCCTTCACTTCGCACAGTGAATTGAAGAGTTGGAACAGACTGGTTCTCCTTCAGAGAAATGGATGTGAGTTTTTTGTGAATGCTTGTAGGTAGCTTAAGGCACTTTCAAAGCAAAGTGATTTTCTCTGAAAGGACAGGATTTAGAAAATGAAGAAACACTCCATTCACTTCGTACAGAAAATTGAAGCATTGGAAAAGACAGCTTCTCTTTCATAGAAACGCATTTGAATTTCCTGTGAATGCTTGTAAGTAGCTTAAGGCACTTTCAAAGGAAAGTGATTTTCTCTGAAAGGACAGCATTTAGAAAGTGAAGAAATACTCCCTTCACTTCGCATAGTGAATTGAAGTGTTGGAACAGAATGCTTCTCTTTCAGAGAAACGGATGTGAGTTTTTTGTGAATGCTTGTACGTCGCTTAAGGCACATTCATGGGAAAGTGATTTTCTCTGAAAGGACAGCATTTGGAAAGGGAAGCAACACTCCATTCACTTCGCACACTAGCTGAAGTGTTGGAACAGACTGCTTCTCTTTCCGAAAAATGCATGTGAGTTTCTTGTGAATGTTTGTAAGTACCTTAAGGCACTTTCAAAGGAAAGTGATTTTCTCTGAAAGGACAGCATTTAGAAAGTGAAGAAACACTCCTTTCACTTCGCACAGTGAATTGAAGCGTTGGAAAAGACAGCTTCTCTTTCATAGAAACGCATTTGAGTTTCCTGTGAATGCTTGTAAATAACTTGAGGCACTTTCAAAGGAAAGTGATTTTCTCTGAAACTACAGCATTTAGAATGTGAAGGAACACTCCATTCACTTCGCACAGTGAATTGAAGTGTTGGATCAGACTGCTTCTCTTTCAGAGAAACAGATGTGAGTTTCTTGTGAATGCTTGTAAGTAGCTTAAGGCACTTTCAAAGCAAAGTGATTTTCTCTGAAAGGACAGGATTTAGAAAGTGAAGGAACACTACATTCACTTCGCACAGTGAATTTAAGTGTTGCAACAGACAGTTCTCTTTCACAGAAACGCATTTGAGTTTCCTATTTATGCTTGTAAGTAGCTTAAGGCACTTTCAAAGGAAAGTGATGTTCTCTGAAAGGACAGCATTTAGAAAGTGAAGCAACACACCATTCACTTTGCACCGTGAACTGAAGTGTTGGAACAGACTGCTTCTCTTTCAGAGAAACGCATGTGAATTTCTGTTGAATGCTTGTAAGTAGCTTAAGACACTTTCAAAGGAAAGTGATTTTCTCTGAAAGGAGAGCATTTAGAAAGTGAAGTAACACTCCATTCACTTCGCACAGTGAATTGAAGTGTTGGAACAGACAGCTTCTCTTTCATAGAAACACATTTGAGTTCCCTATGAATGCTTGTACGTAGCTTAAGGCACTTTCTAAGCAAAGTGATTTTATCTGAAACTGCAGCATTTAGAATGTGAAGGAACACTCCATTCACTCCGCACAGTGAATTGAAGTGTTGGAGCAGACTGCTTCTCTTTCAGAGAAACGCATGTGAATTTCTGTTGAATGCTTGTAAGTAGCTTAAGGCACTTTCAAAGGAAAGTGATTTTCTCTGAAAGGACAGCATTTGGAAAGGGAAGCAACACTCCATTCACTTCGCACAGTGAATTGAATTGTTGGAGCAGACTGCTTCTCTTTCAGAGAAACGCATGTGAATTTCTGTTGAATGCTTGTAAGTAGCTTAAGGCACTTTCAAAGGAAAGTGATTTTCTCTGAAAGGACAGCATTTGGAAAGGGAAGCAACACTCCATTCACTTCGCACAGTGAATTGAAGTGTTGGAACAGACTGCTTCTCTTTCAGAGAAACGGATGTGACTTTTTTGTGAATGCTTGTAAGTAGCTTAAGGCACTTTCAAAGCAAAGTGATTTTCTCTGAAAGGACAGGATTTAGAAAGTGAAACAACACTCCATTCACTTCGCAGTGAATTTAAGTGTTGCAACAGACAGCTTCTCTTTCACAGAAACGCATTTGAGTTTCCTATGAATGCTTGTAAGTAGCTTAAGGCTCTTTGAAAGCAAAGTGATTTTCTCTGAAAGGACAGGATTTAGAAAGTGAAGCAACACTCCATTCACTTCGCACAGTGAACTGAAGTGTTGGAACAGACTGCTTCTCTTTCAGAGAAACGGATGTGAGTTTTTTGTGAATGCTTGTAAGTAGCTTAAGGCACTTTCAAAGCAAAGTGATTTTCTCTGAAAGGACAGCATTTAGAAAGTGAAGCAACACTCCATTCACTTCGCACAGTGAATTGAAGTGTTGGAACAGACTGCGTCTCTTTAAGAGAAACAGATGTGAGTTTCTTGTGAATGCGTGTAAGTAGCTTAAGGCAGTTTCAAAAGAGAGTGATTTTCTCTGAAAGGAGAGCATTTAGAAAGTGAAGCAACACTCCATTCACTTCGCACAGTGAATTGAAGTGTTGGAACAGACTGCTTCTCTTTCAGAGAAACGCATGTGAATTTCTGTTGAATGCTTGTAAGTAGCTTAAGGCACTTTCAAAGGAAAGTGATTTTCTCTGAAAGGACAGCATTTAGAAAGAAAAGGAACACTCCATTCACTTCGCACAGTGAATTTAAGTGTTGCAACAGACAGTTCTCTTTCACAGAAATGCATTTGAGTTTCCTATTTATGCTTGTAAGTAGCTTAAGGCACTTTCAGAGGAAAGTGATGTTCTCTGAAAGGACAGCATTTAGAAAGTGAAGCAACACACCATTCACTTTGCACCGTGAACTGAAGTGTTGGAACAGACTGCTTCTCTTTCAGAGAAACGCATGTGAATTTCTGTTGAATGCTTGTAAGTAGCTTAAGACACTTTCAAAGCAAAGTGATTTTCTCTGAAAGGACAGCATTTAGAAAGTGAAGCAACACTCCATTCACTCCGCACAGTGAATTGAAGTGTTGGAACAGACTGCTTCTCTTTCAGAGAAACAGATGTGAGTTTCTTGTGAATGCGTGTAAGTAGCTTAAGGCAGTTTCAAAAGAGAGTGATTTTCTATAAAAAAAGAGCATTTAGAAACTGAAGCAACACTCCATTCACTTCGCACAGTGAATTGAAGTGTTGGAAAAGACTGCTTCTCTTTCAGAGAAACGCATGTGAATTTCTGTTGAATGCTTGTAAGTAGCTTAAGGCACTTTCAAAGGAAAGTGATTTTCTCTGAAAGGACAGCATTTAGAAAGTGAAGAAACACTCCATTCACTTCGCACAGTGAATTGAAGCGTTGGAAAAGACACCTTATCTTTCATAGAAACGCATTTTAGTTTCCTGTGAATGCTTGTAAGTAACTTAAGGCACTTTCAAAGGTAAGTGATTTTCTCTGAAACTGCAGCATTTAGAATGTGAAGGAACACTCCATTCACTTCGCACAGTGAATTGAAGTGTTGGATCAGACTGCTTCTCTTTCAGAGAAACAGATGTGAGTTTCTTGTGAATGCTTGTTAGTAGCTTAAGGCACTTTCAAAGCAAAGTGATTTTCTCTGAAAGGACAGGATTTAGAAAGTGAAGAAACACTACATTCACTTCGCACAGTGAATTGAAGTGTTGGAAAAGACAGCTTCTCTTTCAGAGAAACAGATGTGAATTTCTTGTGAATGCTTGTAAGTAGCTTAAGGCACTTTCAAAGGAAAGTGATTTTCTCTGAAAGGACAGCATTTAGAAAGTGAAGAAACACTCCATTCACTTCGCACAGTGAATTTAAGTGTTGCAACAGACAGCTTCTCTTTCACAGAAACGCATTTGAGTTTCCTATGAATGCTTGTAAGTAGCTTAAGGCACTTTCAAAGGAAAGTGATTTTCTCTGAAAGGAGAGCATTTAGAAAGTGAAGCAACACTCCATTCACTTTGCACAGTGAACTGAAGTGTTGGAACAGACTGCTTCTCTTTCAGAGAAACGCATGAGAATTTCTGTTGAATGCTTGTAAGTAGATTAAGTCACTTTCAAAGGAAAGTGATTTTCTTTGAAAGGAGAGCATTTAGAAAGTGAAGCAACACTCCATTCACTTCGCACAGTGAATTGAAGTGTTGGAACAGACTGCTTCTCTTTCATAGAAACACATTTGAGTTTCCTATGAATGCTTGTAAGTAGCTTAAGACACTTTCTAAGCAAAGTGATTTTATCTGAAACTGCAGCATTTAGAATGTGAAGGAACACTCCATTCACTTCGCACAGTGAATTGAAGTGTTGGAACAGACTGCTTCTCTTTCAGAAAACCAGATGTGAGTTTCTTGTGAATGCTTGTAAGTAGCTTAAGGCAGTTTCAAAAGAGAGTGATTTTCTCTAAAAGGAGAGCATTTAGAAAGTTAAGCAACACTCTGTACACTTCGCACAGTGAATTGAAATGTTGGAACAGACTGCTTCTCTTTCAGAGAAACGCATGTGAATTTCTGTTGAACTCTTGTAAGTAGCTTAAGGCACTTTCAAAGGAAAGTGATTTTCTCTGAAAGGACAGCATTTGGAAAGGGAAGCAACACTCTATTCACTTCGCACAGTGAATTTAAGTGTTACAACAGACAGCTTCTCTTTCACAGAAACGCATTTGAGTTTCCTATGAATGCTTGTAAGTAACTTAAGGCACTTTCAAAGGAAAATGATTTTCTCTGAAAGGACAGCATTTAGAAAGTGAAGAAACACTCCTTTCACTTCGCACAATGAATTGAAGCGTTGGAAAAGACAGCTTATCTTTCATAGAAACGCATTTGAGTTTCCTGTAAATGCTTGTAAGTAACTTAAGGCACTTTCAAACGTGTGATTTTCTCTGAAACTGCAGCATTTAGAATGTGAAGCAACACTCCATTCACTTCGCACAGTGAATTGAAGAGTTGGAACAGACTGCTTCTCTTTCAGAGAAACAGATGTGAGTTTCTTGTGAATGCTTATAAGTAGCTTAAGGCACTTTCAAAGGAAAGTGATTTTCTCTGAAAGGACAGCATTTAGAAAGTGAAGCAACACTCCATTCACTTCGCACAGTGAATTGAAGTGTTGGAACAGACTGCTTCTCTTTCAGAGAAACGCATGTGAATTTCTGTTGAATGCTTGTAAGTAGCTTAAGGCACTTTCAAAGGAAAGTGATTTTCTCTGAAAGGACAGCATTTAGAAAGTGAAGCAACACTCCATTCACTTCGCACAGTGAATTGAAGTGTTGGAACAGACTGCTTCTCTTTTAGAGAAACGGATGTGAGTTTTTTGTGAATGCTTAAAAGTAGCTTAGGCACTTTCAAAGCAGAGTGATTTTCTCTGAAGGACAGCATTTAGAAAGTGAAGCAACACTCCGTTCACCTCACACAGTGAATTGAATTGTTGGATCAGACTGCTTCTCTTTCAGAGAAACGCATGTGAATTTCTGATGAAATCTTGTAAGTAGCTTAAGGCACTTTCAAAGGAAAGTGATTTTCTCTGAAAGGACAGCATTTGGAAAGGGAAGCAACACTCCATTCACTTCGCACAGTGAATTTAAGTGTTGCAACAGACAGCTTCTCTTTCACAGAAACGCATTTGAGTTTCCTGTGAATGCTTGTAAGTAGCTTAAGGCACTTTCAAAGCAAAGTGATTTTCTCTGAAAGGACAGCATTTAGAAAGTGAAGCAACACTCCATTCACTTTGCAGAGTGAATTGAAGTGTTGGAACAGACTGCGTCTCTTTAAGAGAAACAGATGTGAGTTTCTTGTGAATGCGTGTAAGTAGCTTAAGGCAGTTTCAAAAGAGAGTGATTTTCTCTGAAAGGAGAGAATTTAGAAAGTGAAGCAACACTCCATTCACTTCGCACAGTGAATTGAAGTGTTGGAACAGACTGCTTCTCTTTCATAGAAACGCATGTGAATTTCGGTTGAATGCTTGTAAGTAGCTTAAGGCACTTTCAAAGGAAAGTGATTTTCTCTGAAAGGACAGCATTTAGAAAGTGAAGAAACACTCCATTCACTTCGCACAGTGAATTGAAGCGTTGGAAAAGACACCTTATCTTTCATAGAAACGCATTTTAGTTTCCTGTAAATTCTTGTAAGTAACTTAAGGCACTTTCAAACGTAAGTGATTTTCTCTGAAACTGCTGCATTTAGAATGTGAAGCAACACTCCATTCACTTCGCACAGTGAATTGAAGAGTTGGAACAGACTGCTTCTCTTTCAGAGAAATGGATGTGAGTTTTTTGTGAATGCTTGTAAGTAGCTTAAGGCACTTTCAAAGCAAAGTGATTTTCTCTGAAAGGACAGCATTTAGAAAGTGAAGCAACACTCCATTCACTCCGCACAGTGAATTGAAGTGTTGGAACAGACTGCTTCTCTTTCAGAGAAACAGATGTGAGTTTCTTGTGAATGCGTGTAAGTAGCTTAAGGCAGTTTCAAAAGACAGTGATTTTCTATAAAAGGAGAGCATTTAGAAAGTGAAGCAACACTCCATTCACTTCGCACAGTGAATTGAAGTGTTGGAAAAGACTGCTTCTCTTTCAGAGAAACGCATGTGAATTTCTGTTGAATGCTTGTAAGTAGCTTAAGGCACTTTCAAAGAAAGTGATTTTCTCTGAAAGGACAGCATTTAGAAAGTGAAGAAACACTCCATTCACTTCGCACAGTGAATTGAAGCGTTGGAAAAGACACCTTATCTTTCATAGAAACGCATTTTAGTTTCCTGTGAATGCTTGTAAGTAACTTAAGGCACTTTCAAAGGTAAGTGATTTTCTCTGAAACTGCAGCATTTAGAATGTGAAGGAACACTCCATTCACTTCGCACAGTGAATTGAAGTGTTGGATCAGACTGCTTCTCTTTCAGAGAAACAGATGTGAGTTTCTTGTGAATGCTTGTTAGTAGCTTAAGGCACTTTCAAAGCAAAGTGATTTTCTCTGAAAGGACAGGATTTAGAAAGTGAAGAAACACTACATTCACTTCGCACAGTGAATTGAAGTGTTGGAAAAGACAGCTTCTCTTTCAGAGAAACAGATGTGAGTTTCTTGTGAATGCTTGTAAGTAGCTTAAGGCACTTTCAAAGGAAAGTGATTTTCTCTGAAAGGACAGCATTTAGAAAGTGAAGAAACACTCCATTCACTTCGCACAGTGAATTTAAGTGTTGCAACAGACAGCTTCTCTTTCACAGAAACGCATTTGAGTTTCCTATGAATGCTTGTAAGTAGCTTAAGGCACTTTCAAAGGAAAGTGATTTTCTCTGAAAGGAGAGCATTTAGAAAGTGAAGCAACACTCCATTCACTTTGCACAGTGAACTGAAGTGTTGGAACAGACTGCTTCTCTTTCAGAGAAACGCATGAGAATTTCTGTTGAATGCTTGTAAGTAGATTAAGTCACTTTCAAAGGAAAGTGATTTTCTTTGAAAGGAGAGCATTTAGAAAGTGAAGCAACACTCCATTCACTTCGCACAGTGAATTGAAGTGTTGGAACAGACTGCTTCTCTTTCATAGAAACACATTTGAGTTTCCTATGAATGCTTGTAAGTAGCTTAAGACACTTTCTAAGCAAAGTGATTTTATCTGAAACTGCAGCATTTAGAATGTGAAGGAACACTCCATTCACTTCGCACAGTGAATTGAAGTGTTGGAACAGACTGCTTCTCTTTCAGAAAACCAGATGTGAGTTTCTTGTGAATGCTTGTAAGTAGCTTAAGGCAGTTTCAAAAGAGAGTGATTTTCTCTAAAAGGAGAGCATTTAGAAAGTTAAGCAACACTCTGTACACTTCGCACAGTGAATTGAAATGTTGGAACAGACTGCTTCTCTTTCAGAGAAACGCATGTGAATTTCTGTTGAACTCTTGTAAGTAGCTTAAGGCACTTTCAAAGGAAAGTGATTTTCTCTGAAAGGACAGCATTTGGAAAGGGAAGCAACACTCTATTCACTTCACACAGTGAATTGAAGTGTTACAACAGACAGCTTCTCTTTCACAGAAACGCATTTGAGTTTCCTATGAATGCTTGTAAGTAACTTAAGGCACTTTCAAAGGAAAATGATTTTCTCTGAAAGGACAGCATTTAGAAAGTGAAGAAACACTCCTTTCACTTCGCACAATGAATTGAAGCGTTGGAAAAGACAGCTTATCTTTCATAGAAACGCATTTGAGTTTCCTGTAAATGCTTGTAAGTAACTTAAGGCACTTTCAAACGTGTGATTTTCTCTGAAACTGCAGCATTTAGAATGTGAAGCAACACTCCATTCACTTCGCACAGTGAATTGAAGAGTTGGAACAGACTGCTTCTCTTTCAGAGAAACAGATGTGAGTTTCTTGTGAATGCTTATAAGTAGCTTAAGGCACTTTCAAAGGAAAGTGATTTTCTCTGAAAGGACAGCATTTAGAAAGTGAAGCAACACTCCATTCACTTCGCACAGTGAATTGAAGTGTTGGAACAGACTGCTTCTCTTTCAGAGAAACGCATGTGAATTTCTGTTGAATGCTTGTAAGTAGCTTAAGGCACTTTCAAAGGAAAGTGATTTTCTCTGAAAGGACAGCATTTAGAAAGTGAAGCAACACTCCATTCACTTCGCACAGTGAATTGAAGTGTTGGAACAGACTGCTTCTCTTTTAGAGAAACGGATGTGAGTTTTTTGTGAATGCTTAAAAGTAGCTTAGGCACTTTCAAAGCAGAGTGATTTTCTCTGAAGGACAGCATTTAGAAAGTGAAGCAACACTCCGTTCACCTCACACAGTGAATTGAATTGTTGGATCAGACTGCTTCTCTTTCAGAGAAACGCATGTGAATTTCTGATGAAATCTTGTAAGTAGCTTAAGGCACTTTCAAAGGAAAGTGATTTTCTCTGAAAGGACAGCATTTGGAAAGGGAAGCAACACTCCATTCACTTCGCACAGTGAATTTAAGTGTTGCAACAGACAGCTTCTCTTTCACAGAAACGCATTTGAGTTTCCTGTGAATGCTTGTAAGTAGCTTAAGGCACTTTCAAAGCAAAGTGATTTTCTCTGAAAGGACAGCATTTAGAAAGTGAAGCAACACTCCATTCACTTTGCAGAGTGAATTGAAGTGTTGGAACAGACTGCGTCTCTTTAAGAGAAACAGATGTGAGTTTCTTGTGAATGCGTGTAAGTAGCTTAAGGCAGTTTCAAAAGAGAGTGATTTTCTCTGAAAGGAGAGAATTTAGAAAGTGAAGCAACACTCCATTCACTTCGCACAGTGAATTGAAGTGTTGGAACAGACTGCTTCTCTTTCATAGAAACGCATGTGAATTTCGGTTGAATGCTTGTAAGTAGCTTAAGGCACTTTCAAAGGAAAGTGATTTTCTCTGAAAGGACAGCATTTAGAAAGTGAAGAAACACTCCATTCACTTCGCACAGTGAATTGAAGCGTTGGAAAAGACACCTTATCTTTCATAGAAACGCATTTTAGTTTCCTGTAAATTCTTGTAAGTAACTTAAGGCACTTTCAAACGTAAGTGATTTTCTCTGAAACTGCTGCATTTAGAATGTGAAGCAACACTCCATTCACTTCGCACAGTGAATTGAAGAGTTGGAACAGACTGCTTCTCTTTCAGAGAAATGGATGTGAGTTTTTTGTGAATGCTTGTAAGTAGCTTAAGGCACTTTCAAAGCAAAGTGATTTTCTCTGAAAGGACAGCATTTAGAAAGTGAAGCAACACTCCATTCACTCCGCACAGTGAATTGAAGTGTTGGAACAGACTGCTTCTCTTTCAGAGAAACAGATGTGAGTTTCTTGTGAATGCGTGTAAGTAGCTTAAGGCAGTTTCAAAAGACAGTGATTTTCTATAAAAGGAGAGCACTTAGAAAGTGAAGCAACACTCCATTCACTTCGCACAGTGAATTGAAGTGTTGGAAAAGACTGCTTCTCTTTCAGAGAAACGCATGTGAATTTCTGTTGAATGCTTGTAAGTAGCTTAAGGCACTTTCAAAGAAAGTGATTTTCTCTGAAAGGACAGCATTTAGAAAGTGAAGAAACACTCCATTCACTTCGCACAGTGAATTGAAGCGTTGGAAAAGACACCTTATCTTTCATAGAAACGCATTTTAGTTTCCTGTGAATGCTTGTAAGTAACTTAAGGCACTTTCAAAGGTAAGTGATTTTCTCTGAAACTGCAGCATTTAGAATGTGAAGGAACACTCCATTCACTTCGCACAGTGAATTGAAGTGTTGGATCAGACTGCTTCTCTTTCAGAGAAACAGATGTGAGTTTCTTGTGAATGCTTGTTAGTAGCTTAAGGCACTTTCAAAGCAAAGTGATTTTCTCTGAAAGGACAGGATTTAGAAAGTGAAGAAACACTACATTCACTTCGCACAGTGAATTGAAGTGTTGGAAAAGACAGCTTCTCTTTCAGAGAAACAGATGTGAGTTTCTTGTGAATGCTTGTAAGTAGCTTAAGGCACTTTCAAAGGAAAGTGATTTTCTCTGAAAGGACAGCATTTAGAAAGTGAAGAAACACTCCATTCACTTCGCACAGTGAATTTAAGTGTTGCAACAGACAGCTTCTCTTTCACAGAAACGCATTTGAGTTTCCTATGAATGCTTGTAAGTAGCTTAAGGCACTTTCAAAGGAAAGTGATTTTCTCTGAAAGGAGAGCATTTAGAAAGTGAAGCAACACTCCATTCACTTTGCACAGTGAACTGAAGTGTTGGAACAGACTGCTTCTCTTTCAGAGAAACGCATGAGAATTTCTGTTGAATGCTTGTAAGTAGATTAAGTCACTTTCAAAGGAAAGTGATTTTCTTTGAAAGGAGAGCATTTAGAAAGTGAAGCAACACTCCATTCACTTCTCACAGTGAATTGAAGTGTTGGAACAGACTGCTTCTCTTTCATAGAAACACATTTGAGTTTCCTATGAATGCTTGTAAGTAGCTTAAGACACTTTCTAAGCAAAGTGATTTTATCTGACACTGCAGCATTTAGAATGTGAAGGAACACTCCATTCACTTCGCACAGTGAATTGAAGTGTTGGAACAGACTGCTTCTCTTTCAGAAAAACAGATGTGAGTTTCTTGTGAATGCTTGTAAGTAGCTTAAGGCAGTTATAAAAGAGAGTGATTTTCTCTAAAAGGAGAGCATTTAGAAAGTTAAGCAACACTCTGTACACTTCGCACAGTGAATTGAAATGTTGGAACAGACTGCTTCTCTTTCAGAGAAACGCATGTGAATTTCTGTTGAACTCTTGTAAGTAGCTTAAGGCACTTTCAAAGGAAAGTGATTTTCTCTGAAAGGACAGCATTTGGAAAGGGAAGCAACACTCTATTCACTTCGCACAGTGAATTTAAGTGTTACAACAGACAGCTTCTCTTTCACAGAAACGCATTTGACTTTCCTATGAATGCTTGTAAGTAGCTTAAGGCACTTTCAAAGGAAAATGATTTTCTCTGAAAGGACAGCATTTAGAAAGTGAAGAAACACTCCTTTCACTTCGCACAGTGAATTGAAGCGTTGGAAAAGACAGCTTATCTTTCATAGAAACGCATTTGAGTTTCTTGTAAATGCTTGTAAGTAACTTAAGGCACTTTCAAACGTGTGATTTTCTCTGAAACTGCAGCATTTAGAATGTGAAGCAACACTCCATTCACTTCGCACAGTGAATTGAAGAGTTGGAACAGACTGCTTCTCTTTCAGAGAAACAGATGTGAGTTTCTTGTGAATGCTTATAAGTAGCTTAAGGCACTTTCAAAGGAAAGTGATTTTCTCTGAAAGGACAGCATTTAGAAAGTGAAGCAACACTCCATTCACTTCGCACAGTGAATTGAAGTGTTGGAACAGACTGCTTCTCTTTTAGAGAAACGGATGTGAGTTTTTTGTGAATGCTTAAAAGTAGCTTAGGCACTTTCAAAGAAGAGTGATTTTCTCTGAAGGACAGCATTTAGAAAGTGAAGCAACACTCTGTTCACCTCACACAGTGAATTGAAGTGTTGGATCAGACTGCTTCTCTTTCAGAGAAACGCATGTGAATTTCTGATGAAATCTTGTAAGTAGCTTAAGGCACTTTCAAAGGAAAGTGATTTTCTCTGAAAGGACAGCATTTGGAAAGGGAAGCAACACTCCATTCACTTCGCACAGTGAATTTAAGTGTTGCAACAGACAGCTTCTCTTTCACAGAAACGCATTTGAGTTTCCTGTGAATGCTTGTAAGTAGCTTAAGGCACTTTCAATGCAAAGTGATTTTCTCTGAAAGGACAGCATTTAGAAAGTGAAGCAACACCACATTCACTTCGCACAGTGAATTGAAGTGTTGGAAAAGACAGCTTCTCTCTCATAGAAACGCATTTGAGTTTCCTGTGAATGCTTGTAAGTAGCTTAAGGCACTTTCAAAGAAAAGTGATTTTCTCTGAAACTGCAGCATTTAGAATGTGAAGCAAAACTCCATTCACTTCGCACAGTGAATTGAAGTGTTGGATCAGACTGCTTCTCTTTCAGAGAAACAGATGTGAGTTTCTTGTGAATGCTTGTAAGTAGCTTAAGGCACTTTCAAAGGAAAGTGATTTTCTCTGAAAGGACAGCATTTAGAAAGTGAAGAAACTCTCCATTCACTTCGCACAGTGAATTGAAGTGTTGGAACAGAATGTTTCTCTTTCAGAGAAACGGATGTGAGTTTTTTGTGAATGCTTGTAAGTCGCTTAAGGCACTTTCATAGGAAAGTGATTTTCTCTGAAAGGACAGCATTTGGAAAGAGAAGCAGCACTCCATTCACTTCGCACAGTGAATTCAAGTGTTGGATTAGAATGCTTGTCTTCAGAGAAACGGATGTGTGTTTTTTGTGAATGCTTGTAAGTAGCTTAAGGCACTTTCAAAGGAAAGTGATTTTCTCTGAAAGGACAGCATTTGGAAAGGGAAGCAACACTCCATTCACTTCGCACAGTGAATTTAAGTGTTGCAACAGACAGCTTCTCTTTCATAGAAACGCATTTCAGTTTCCTATGAATGCTTGTAAGTAGCTTAAGGCACTTTCAACGGAAAGTGATTTTCTCTGAAAGGACAGCATTTAGAAAGTGAAGCAACACTCCATTCACTTCGCATAGTGAATTGAATTATTGGAACAGACTGATTCTCTTTTAGAGAAACGGATGTGAGTTTTTTGTGAATGCTTGAGAGTAGCTTAAGGCACTTTCAAAGGAAAGTGATTTTCTCTGAAACTACAGCATTTAGAATGTGAAGCAACACTCCATTCACTTCGCACAGTGAATTGAAGAGTTAGAACAGACTGCTTCTCTTTCAGAGAAACGAATATGAGTTTTTTGTGAATGCTTGTAAGTAGCTTAAGGCACTATCAAAGCAAAGTGATTTTCTCTGAAAGGACAGGATTTAGAATGTGAAGCAACACTCCATTCACTTCGCACAGTGAATTGAAGTGTTGAATCAGACTGCTTCTCTTTCAGAGAAACGCATGTGAATTTCTGTTGAATGCTTGTAAGTAGCTTAAGGCACTTTCAAAGGAAAGTGATTTTCTCTAAAAGGACAGCATTTAGAAAGTGAAGCAACACCCCATTCACTTCGCACAGTGAATTGAAGTGTTGGAAAAGACAGCTTCTCTCTCATAGAAACGCATTTGAGTTTCCTGTGAATGCTTGTAAGTAGCTTAAGGCACTTTCAAAGAAAAGTGATTTTCTCTGAAACTGCAGCATTTAGAATGTGAAGGAAAACTCCATTCACTTCGCACAGTGAATTGAAGTGTTGGATCAGACTGCTTCTCTTTCAGAGAAACAGATGTGAGTTTCTTGTGAATGCTTGTAAGTAGCTTAAGGCACTTTCAAAGGAAAGTGATTTTCTCTGAAAGGACAGCATTTAGAAAGTGAAGAAACACTCCATTCACTTCGCACAGTGAATTGAAGTGTTTGAACAGAATGTTTCTCTTTCAGAGAAACGGATGTGAGTTTTTTGTGAATGCTTGTAAGTAGCTTAAGGCACTTTCATAGGAAAGTGATTTTCTCTGAAAGGACAGCATTTGGAAAGAGAAGTAACACTCCATTCACTTCGCACAGTGAATTGAAGTGTTGGAAAAGACAGCTTCTCTTTCAGAAAAATGCATGTGAGTTTCTTGTGAATGTTTGTAAGTAGCTTAAGGCACTTTCAAAGGAATGTGATTTTCTCTGAAAGGACAGCGTTTAGAAAGTGAAGCAACACTCCATTCACTTCGCACAGTGAACTGAAGTGTTGGAAAAGACAGCTTCTCTTTCAGAGAAACGCATGTGAATTTCTGTTGAATGCTTGTAAGTAGCTTAAGGCACTTTCAAAGGAAAGTGATTTTCTCTGAAAGGACAGCATTTGGAAAGTGAAGCAACACTCCATTCACTTCGCACAGTGAATTGAAGTGTTGGAACAGACTGCTTCTCTTTTAGAGAAAAGGATGTGAGTTTTTTGTGAATGCTTGAAAGTAGCTTAAGGCACTTTCAAAGGAAAGTGATTTTCTCTGGAACTGCAGCGTTTAGAATGTGAAGCAACACTCCATTCACTTCGCACAGTGAATTGAAGTGTTGGATCAGACTGCTTCTCTTTCAGAGAAACAGATGTGAGTTTCTTGTGAATGCTTGTAAGTAGCTTAAGGCACTTTCAAAGGAAAGTGATTTTCTCTGAAAGGACAGCATTTAGAAAGTGAAGCAACACTCCATTCACTTCGCACAGTGAATTGACGTGTTGGAACAGAATGCTTCTCTTTCAGAGAAACGGATGTGAGTTTTTTGTGAATGCTTGTAAGTAGCTTAAGGCACTTTCAAAGGAAAGTGATTTTCTCTGAAAGGACAGCATTTAGAAAGTGAAGCAACACTCCATTCACTTCGCACAGTGAATTGAAGTGTTGGAACAGACTGCTTCTCTTTTAGAGAAACGGATGTGAGTTTTTTGTGAATGCTTGAAAGTAACTTAAGGCACTTTCAAAGGTAAGTGATTTTCTCTGAAACTGCAGCATTTAGAATGTGAAGGAACACTCCATTCACTTCGCACAGTGAATTTAAGTGTTGGATCAGACTGCTTCTCTTTCAGAGAAACAGATGTGAGTTTCTTGTGAATGCTTGTTAGTAGCTTAAGGCACTTTCAAAGCAAAGTGATTTTCTCTGAAAGGACAGGATTTAGAAAGTGAAGAAACACTACATTCACTTCGAACAGTGAATTGAAGTGTTGGAAAAGACAGCTTCTCTTTCAGAGAGACAGATGTGAGTTTCTTGTGAATGCTTGTAAGTAGCTTAAGGTACTTTCAAAGGAAAGTGATTTTCTCTGAAAGGACAGCATTTAGAAAGTGAAGAAACACTCCATTCACTTCGCACAGTGAATTTAAGTGTTGCAACAGACAGCTTCTCTTTCACAGAAACGCATTTGAGTTTCCTATGAATGCTTGTAAGTAGCTTAAGGCACTTTCAAAGGAAAGTGATTTTCTCTGAAAGGAGAGCATTTAGAAAGTGAAGCAACACTCCATTCACTTTGCACAGTGAACTGAAGTGTTGGAACAGACTGCTTCTCTTTCAGAGAAACGCATGAGAATTTCTGTTGAATGCTTGTAAGTAGATTAAGTCACTTTCAAAGGAAAGTGATTTTCTTAGAAAGGAGAGCATTTAGAAAGTGAAGCAACACTCCATTCACTTCGCACAGTGAATTGAAGTGTTGGAACAGACTGCTTCTCTTTCATAGAAACACATTTGAGTTTCCTATGAATGCTTGTAAGTAGCTTTAGACACTTTCTAAGCAAAGTGATTTTATCTGACACTGCAGCATTTAGAATGTGAAGGAACACTCCATTCACTTCGCACAGTGAATTGAAGTGTTGGAACAGACTGCTTCTCTTTCAGAAAAATGCATGTGAGTTTCTTGTGAATGTTTGTAAGTAGTTTAAGGCACTTTCAAAGGAATGTGATTTTCTCTGAAAGGACAGCATTTAGAAAGTGAAGCAACACTCCATTCACTTCGCACAGTGAATTGAAGTGTTGGAAAAGACAGCTTCTCTTTCATGGAAACGCATGTGAATTTCTGTTGAATGCTTGTAAGTAGCTAAAGTCACTTTAAAAAGAAAGTGATTTTCTCTGAAAGGACAGCATTTAGAAAGTGAAGCAACACTCCATTCACTTCGCACATTGAATTGAAGTGTTGGAACGGACTGCTTCTCTTTTAGAGAAAAGGATGTGAGTTTTTTGTGAATGCTTGAAAGTAGCTTAAGGCACTTTCAAAGCAAAGTGATTTTCTCTGAAAGGACAGCATTTAGAAAGTGAAGCAACACTCCATTCACTTCGCACAGTGAATTGAAGTGTTGGAACAGACTGCTTCTCTTTTAGAGAAACGGATGTGAGTTTTTTGTGAATGCTTAAAAGTAGCTTAGGCACTTTCAAAGAAGAGTGATTTTCTCTGAAGGACAGCATTTAGAAAGTGAAGCAACACTCTGTTCACCTCACACAGTGAATTGAAGTGTTGGATCAGACTGCTTCTCTTTCAGAGAAACGCATGTGAATTTCTGATGAAATCTTGTAAGTAGCTTAAGGCACTTTCAAAGGAAAGTGATTTTCTCTGAAAGGACAGCATTTGGAAAGGGAAGCAACACTCCATTCACTTCGCACAGTGAATTTAAGTGTTGCAACAGACAGCTTCTCTTTCACAGAAACGCATTTGAGTTTCCTGTGAATGCTTGTAAGTAGCTTAAGGCACTTTCAAAGGAAAGTGATTTTCTCTGAAAGGACAGCATTTAGAAAGTGAAGCAACACCACATTCACTTCGCACAGTGAATTGAAGTGTTGGAAAAGACAGCTTCTCTCTCATAGAAACGCATTTGAGTTTCCTGTGAATGCTTGTAAGTAGCTTAAGGCACTTTCAAAGAAAAGTGATTTTCTCTGAAACTGCAGCATTTAGAATGTGAAGCAAAACTCCATTCACTTCGCACAGTGAATTGAAGTGTTGGATCAGACTGCTTCTCTTTCAGAGAAACAGATGTGAGTTTCTTGTGAATGCTTGTAAGTAGCTTAAGGCACTTTCAAAGGAAAGTGATTTTCTCTGAAAGGACAGCATTTAGAAAGTGAAGAAACTCTCCATTCACTTCGCACAGTGAATTGAAGTGTTGGAACAGAATGTTTCTCTTTCAGAGAAACGGATGTGAGTTTTTTGTGAATGCTTGTAAGTCGCTTAAGGCACTTTCATAGGAAAGTGATTTTCTCTGAAAGGACAGCATTTGGAAAGAGAAGCAGCACTCCATTCACTTCGCACAGTGAATTCAAGTGTTGGATTAGAATGCTTGTCTTCAGAGAAACGGATGTGTGTTTTTTGTGAATGCTTGTAAGTAGCTTAAGGCACTTTCAAAGGAAAGTGATTTTCTCTGAAAGGACAGCATTTGGAAAGGGAAGCAACACTCCATTCACTTCGCACAGTGAATTTAAGTGTTGCAACAGACAGCTTCTCTTTCATAGAAACGCATTTCAGTTTCCTATGAATGCTTGTAAGTAGCTTAAGGCACTTTCAACGGAAAGTGATTTTCTCTGAAAGGACAGCATTTAGAAAGTGAAGCAACACTCCATTCACTTCGCATAGTGAATTGAATTATTGGAACAGACTGATTCTCTTTTAGAGAAACGGATGTGAGTTTTTTGTGAATGCTTGAGAGTAGCTTAAGGCACTTTCAAAGGAAAGTGATTTTCTCTGAAACTACAGCATTTAGAATGTGAAGCAACACTCCATTCACTTCGCACAGTGAATTGAAGAGTTAGAACAGACTGCTTCTCTTTCAGAGAAACGAATATGAGTTTTTTGTGAATGCTTGTAAGTAGCTTAAGGCACTTTCAAAGGAAAGTGATTTTCTCTGAAAGGACAGCATTTAGAAAGTGAAGCAACACTCCATTCACTTCGCACAGTGAATTGACGTGTTGGAACAGAATGCTTCTCTTTCAGAGAAACGGATGTGAGTTTTTTGTGAATGCTTGTAAGTAGCTTAAGGCACTTTCAAAGGAAAGTGATTTTCTCTGAAAGGACAGCATTTAGAAAGTGAAGCAACACTCCATTCACTTCGCACAGTGAATTGAAGAGTTGGAGCAGACTACTTCTCTTTCAGAGAAACGCATGTGAATTTCTGTTGAATGCTTGTAAGTAGCTTAAGGCACTTTCAAAGGAAAGTGATTTTCTCTGAAAGGACAGCATTTAGAAAGTGAAGCAACACTCCATTCACTTCGCACAGTGAATTGAAGTGTTGGAACAGACTGCTTCTCTTTTAGAGAAACGGATGTGAGTTTTTTGTGAATGCTTGAAAGTAACTTAAGGCACTTTCAAAGGTAAGTGATTTTCTCTGAAACTGCAGCATTTAGAATGTGAAGGAACACTCCATTCACTTCGCACAGTGAATTTAAGTGTTGGATCAGACTGCTTCTCTTTCAGAGAAACAGATGTGAGTTTCTTGTGAATGCTTGTTAGTAGCTTAAGGCACTTTCAAAGCAAAGTGATTTTCTCTGAAAGGACAGGATTTAGAAAGTGAAGAAACACTACATTCACTTCGAACAGTGAATTGAAGTGTTGGAAAAGACAGCTTCTCTTTCAGAGAGACAGATGTGAGTTTCTTGTGAATGCTTGTAAGTAGCTTAAGGTACTTTCAAAGGAAAGTGATTTTCTCTGAAAGGACAGCATTTAGAAAGTGAAGAAACACTCCATTCACTTCGCACAGTGAATTTAAGTGTTGCAACAGACAGCTTCTCTTTCACAGAAACGCATTTGAGTTTCCTATGAATGCTTGTAAGTAGCTTAAGGCACTTTCAAAGGAAAGTGATTTTCTCTGAAAGGAGAGCATTTAGAAAGTGAAGCAACACTCCATTCACTTTGCACAGTGAACTGAAGTGTTGGAACAGACTGCTTCTCTTTCAGAGAAACGCATGAGAATTTCTGTTGAATGCTTGTAAGTAGATTAAGTCACTTTCAAAGGAAAGTGATTTTCTTAGAAAGGAGAGCATTTAGAAAGTGAAGCAACACTCCATTCACTTCGCACAGTGAATTGAAGTGTTGGAACAGACTGCTTCTCTTTCATAGAAACACATTTGAGTTTCCTATGAATGCTTGTAAGTAGCTTTAGACACTTTCTAAGCAAAGTGATTTTATCTGACACTGCAGCATTTAGAATGTGAAGGAACACTCCATTCACTTCGCACAGTGAATTGAAGTGTTGGAACAGACTGCTTCTCTTTCAGAAAAATGCATGTGAGTTTCTTGTGAATGTTTGTAAGTAGTTTAAGGCACTTTCAAAGGAATGTGATTTTCTCTGAAAGGACAGCATTTAGAAAGTGAAGCAACACTCCATTCACTTCGCACAGTGAATTGAAGTGTTGGAAAAGACAGCTTCTATTTCATGGAAACGCATGTGAATTTCTGTTGAATGCTTGTAAGTAGCTAAAGTCACTTTAAAAAGAAAGTGATTTTCTCTGAAAGGACAGCATTTAGAAAGTGAAGCAACACTCCATTCACTTCGCACATTGAATTGAAGTGTTGGAACGGACTGCTTCTCTTTTAGAGAAAAGGATGTGAGTTTTTTGTGAATGCTTGAAAGTAGCTTAAGGCACTTTCAAAGCAAAGTGATTTTCTCTGAAAGGACAGCATTTAGAAAGTGAAGCAACACTCCATTCACTTCGCACAGTGAATTGAAGTGTTGGATCAGACTGCTTCACTTTCAGAGAAACAGATGTGAGTTTCTTGTGAATGCTTATAAGTAGCTTAAGGCACTTTCAAAGGAAAGTGATTTTCTCTGAAAGGACAGCATTTAGAAAGTGAAGCAACACTCCATTCACTTCTCACAGTGAATTGAAGTGTTGGAACAGACTGCTTCTCTTTCAGAGAAACGCATGTGAATTTCTGTTGAATGCTTGTAAGTAGCTTAAGGCACTTTCAAAGGAAAGTGATTTTCTCTGAAAGGACAGCATTTAGAAAGTGAAGCAACACTCCATTCACTTCGCACAGTGAATTGAAGTGTTGGAACAGACTGCTTCTCTTTTAGAGAAACGGATGTGAGTTTTTTGTGAATGCTTGAAAGTAGCTTAGGCACTTTCAAAGCAGAGTGATTTTCTCTGAAGGACAGCATTTAGAAAGTGAAGCAACACTCCGTTCACCTCACACAGTGAATTGAAGTGTTGGATCAGACTGCTTCTCTTTCAGAAAAACGCATGTGAATTTCTGTTGAAATCTTGTAAGTAGCTTAAGGCACTTTCAAAGGAAAGTGATTTTCTCTGAAAGGACAGCATTTGGAAAGGGAAGCAACACTCCATTCACTTCGCACAGTGAATTTAAGTGTTGCAACAGACAGCTTCTCTTTCATAGAAACGCATTTGAGTTTCCTGTGAATTCTTGTAAGTAGCTTAAGGCACTTTCAATGCAAAGTGATTTTCTCTGAAAGGACAGCATTTAGAAAGTGAAACAACACTCCATTCACTTTGCACAGTGAACTGAAGTGTTGCAACACACAGCTTCTCTTTCATAGAAACGCATGTGAGTTTCCTATGAATGCTTGTAAGTAGCTTAAGGCACTTTCAAAGGAAAGTGATTTTCTCTGAAAGGACAGCATTTAGAAAGTGAAGCAACAATCCATTCACTTCGCACAGTGAATTGATGTGTTGGAACAGACTGCTACTCTTTCAGAGAAACGCATGTGAATTTCTGTTGAATGCTTGTAAGTAGCTTAAGTCACTTTCAAAGGAAAGTGATTTTCTCTGAAAGGAGAGCATTTAGAAAGTTTAGCAACACTCCATTCACATCGCACAGCGAATTGAAGTGTTGGAACAGACTGCTTCTCTTTCAGAGAAACGCATTTGAGTTTCCTATGAATGCTTGTAAGTAGCTTAAGGTACTTTCTCAGCAAAGTAATTTTATCTGAAACTGCAGCAATTAGAATGTGAAGGAACACTCCATTCACTTCGCACAGTGTATTGAAGTGTTGGAACAGACTGCTTCTCTTTCAGAGAAACAGATGTGAGTTTCTTGTGAATGCTTGTAAGTAGCTTAAGGCAGTTTCAAAAGAGAGTGATTTTCTCTAAAAGGAGAGCATTTAGATAGTGAAGCAACACTCCGTTCACTTCGCACAGTGAATTAAAGTGTTGGAACAGACTGCTACTCTTTCAGAGAAACGCATGTGAATTTCTGTTGAATGCTTGTAAGTAGCTTAAGGCACTTTCAAAGGAAAGTGATTTTCTCTGAAAGGACGGCATTTGGAAAGGGAGGCAACACTCCATGCACTTCGCACAGTGAATTTAAGTGTTGCAACAGACAGCTTCTCTTTCAGAGAAACGCATTTGAGTTTCCTATGAATGCATGTAAGTAGCTTAAGGCACTTTCAAAGGAAAGTGATTTTCTCTGAAACTGCAGCATTTAGAATGTGAAGCAACACTCCATTCACTTCGCACAGTGAATTGAAGTGTTGGATCAGACTGCTTCTCTTTCAGAGAAACAGATGTGAGTTTCTTGTGAATGCTTGTAAGTAGCTTAAGGCACTTTCAAAGGAAAGTGATTTTCTCTGAAAGGACAGCATTTAGAAAGTGAAGCAACACTCCATTCACTTCGCACAGTGAATTGACGTGTTGGAACAGACTGCTTCTCTTTCAGAGAAACGGATGTGAGTTTTTTGTGAATGCTTGTAAGTAGCTTAAGGCACTTTCATAGGAAAGTGATTTTCTCTGAAAGGACAGCATTTGGAAAGAGAAGCAACACTCCATTCACTTCGCACAGTGAATTGAAGTGTTGGAAAAGACAGCTTCTCTTTCATAAAAATGCATGTGAGTTTCTTGTGAATGTTTGTAAGTAGCTTAAGGCACTTTCAAAGGAATGTGATTTTCTCTGAAAGGACAGCGTTTAGAAAGTGAAGCAACACTCCATTCACTTCGCACAGTGAATTGAAGTGTTGGAAAAGACAGCTTCTCTTTCAGAGAAACGCATGTGAATTTCTGTTGAATGCTTGTAAGTAGCTTAAGTCACTTTAAAAGGAAAGTGATTTTCTCTGAAAGGACAGCATTTAGAAAGTGAAGCAACACTCCATTCACTTCGCACAGTGAATTGAAGTGTTGGAACAGACTGCTTCTCTTTTAGAGAAAAGGATGTGAGTTTTTTGTGAATGCTTGAAAGTAGTTAAGGCACTTTCAAAGGAAAGTGATTTTCTCTGAAACTGGAGCATTTAGAATGTGAAGCAACACTCCATTCACTTCGCACAGTGAATTGAAGTGTTGGATCAGACTGCTTCTCTTTCAGAGAAACAGATGTGAGTTTCTTGTGAATGCTTGTAAGTAGCTTAAGGCACTTTCAAAGGAAAGTGATTTTCTCTGAAAGGACAGCATTTGGAAAGAGAAGCAACACTCCATTCACTTCGCACAGTGAATTCAAGTGTTGGATCAGACTGCTTCTCTTTCAGAGAAACAGATGTGAGTTTCTTGTGAATGCTTGTAAGTAGCTTAAGGCACTTTCAAAGGAAAGTGATTTTCTCTGAAAGGACAGCATTTAGAAAGTGAAGAAACACTCCATTCACTTCGCACAGTGAATTGAAGTGTTGGAACAGAATGTTTCTCTTTCAGAGAAACGGATGTGAGTTTTTTGTGAATGCTTGTAAGTAGCTTAAGGCACTTTCATAGGAACGTGATTTTCTCTGAAAGGACAGCATTTGGAAAGAGAAGAAACACTCCATTCACTTCGAACAGTGAATTGAAGTGTTGGATCAGACTGCTTCTCTTCAGAGAAACGGATGTGAGTTTTTTGCGAATGCTTGTAAGTAGCTTAAGGCACTTTCATAAGAAAGTGATTTTCTCTGATACGACAGCATTTGGAAAGTGAAACACACTCCATTCACTTCGCACAGTGAATTGAAGTGTTGGAACAGACTGCTTCTCTTTCAGAAAAATGCATGTGAGTTTCTTGTGAATGTTTGTAAGTAGCTTAAGGCACTTTCAAAGGAATGTGATTTTCTCTGAAAGGACAGCATTTAGAAAGTGAAGCAACACTCCATTCACTTCGAACAGTGAATTGAAGTGTTGGAAAAGACAGCATCTCTTTCAGAGAAACGCATGTGAATTTCTGTTGAATGCTTGTAAGTAGCTAAAGTCACTTTAAAAAGAAAGTGATTTTCTCTGAAAGGACAGCATTTAGAAAGTGAAGCAACACTCCATTCACTTCGCACATTGAATTGAAGTGTTGAAACAGACTACTTCTTTTTTAGAGAAAAGGATGTGAGTTTTTTGTGAATGCTTGAAAGTAGCTTAAGGCACTTTCAAAGGAAAGTGATTTTCTCTGAAACTGCAGCATTTAGAATGTGAAGCAACACTCCATTCACTTCGCAAGGTTAATTGAAGTGTTGGAACAGACTGCTTCTCTTTCAGAGAAACAGATGTGAGTTTCTTGTGAATGCTTGTAAGTAGCTTAAGGCACTTTCAAAGGAAAGTGATTTTTTCAGAAAGGACAGCATTTAGAAAGTGAAGTAACACTCCATTCACCTCGCACAGTGAATTGAAGTGTTGGGACAGAATGTTTCTCTTTCAGAGAAACGCATGTGAATTTCTGTTGAATGCTTGAAAGTAGCTTAAGGCACTTTCAAAGGAAAGTGATTTTCTCTGAAAGGACAGCATTTAGAAAGTGAAGCAACACTCCGCTCACTTCGCACAGTGAATTGAAGTGTTGGAACAGACTGCTTCTCTTTCAGAGAAACGCATGTGAATTTCTGTTGAAATCTTCTAAGTAGCTTAAGGCACTTTCAAAGGAAAGTGATTTTCTCTGAAAGGACAGCATTTGGAAAGGGAAGCAACACTCCATTCACTTCGCACAGTGAATTTAAGTGTTGCAACAGAGAGCTTCTCTTTCACAGAAACGCATTTTAGTTTCCTATGAATGCTTGTAAGTACCTTAAGGCACTTTCAATGCAAAGTGATTTTCTCTGAAAGGACAGCATTTAGAAAGTCAAGCAACACTCCATTCACTTCGAACAGTGAATTGAAGTGTTGGAGCAGATTGCTTCTCTTTTAGAGAAACGGATGTGAGTTTTTTGTGAATGCTTGTAAGTAGCTGAAGGCACTTTCAAAGCAAAGTGATTTTCTCTGAAAGGACAGCATTTAGAAAGTGAAGCAACACTCCATTCACTTGGCACAGTGAATTGAAGTGTTGGAACAGACTGCTTCTCTTTCAGAGAAACAGATGTGAGTTTCTTGTGAATGCGTGTAAGTAGCTTAAGGCAGTTTCAAAAGAGAGTGCTATTCTCTAAAAGGAGAGCATTTAGAAAGCAAAGCAACACTCCATTCACTTCGCACAGTGAATTGAAGTGTTGGAACAGACTGCTTCTCTTTCAGAGAAACGGATGTGAGTTTTTTGTGAATGCTTGTAAGTAGCTTAAGGCACTTTCATAGAAAAGTGATTTTCTCTGAAAGGACAGCATTTGGAAAGAGAAGCAACACTCCATTCACTTCGCACAGTGAATTGAAGTGTTGGAAAAGACAGCTTCTCTTTCAGAAAAATGCATGTGAGTTTCTTGTGAATGTTTGTAAGTAGCTTAAGGCACTTTCAAAGGAATGTGATTTTCTCTGAAAGGACAGCGTTTAGAAAGTGAAGCAACACTCCATTCACTTCGCACAGTGAATTGAAGTGTTGGAAAAGACAGCTTCTCTTTCAGAGAAACGCATGTGAATTTCTGTTGAATGCTTGTAAGTAGCTTAAGTCACTTTAAAAGGAAAGTGATTTTCTCTGAAAGGACAGCATTTAGAAAGTGAAGCAACACTCCATTCACTTCGCACAGTGAATTGAAGTGTTGGAACAGACTGCTTCTCTTTTAGAGAAAAGGATGTGAGTTTTTTGTGAATGCTTGAAAGTAGCTTAAGGCACTTTCAAAGGAAAGTGATTTTCTCTGAAACTGCAGCATTTAGAATGTGAAGCAACACTCCATTCACTTCGCACAGTGAATTGAAGTGTTGGATCAGACTGCTTCTCTTTCAGAGAAACAGATGTGAGTTTCTTGTGAATGCTTGTAAGTAGCTTAAGGCACTTTCAAAGGAAAGTGATTTTCTCTGAAAGGACAGCATTTAGAAAGTGAAGCAACACTCCATTCACTTCGCACAGAGAATTGACGTGTTGGAACAGAATGCTTCTCTTTCAGAGAAACGGATGTGAGTTTTTTGTGAATGCTTGTAAGTAGCTTAAGGCACTTTCAAAGGAAAGTGATTTTCTCTGAAAGGACAGCATTTAGAAAGTGAAGCAACACTCCATTCACTTCGCACAGTGAATTGAAGTGTTGGAACAGACTACTTCTCTTTCAGAGAAACGCATGTGAATTTCTGTTGAATGCTTGTAAGTAGCTAAAGTCACTTTAAAAAGAAAGTGATTTTCTCTGAAAGGACAGCATTTAGAAAGTGAAGCAACACTCCATTCACTTCGCACATTGAATTGAAGTGTTGAAACAGACTACTTCTTTTTTAGAGAAAAGGATGTGAGTTTTTTGTGAATGCTTGAAAGTAGCTTAAGGCACTTTCAAAGGAAAGTGATTTTCTCTGAAACTGCAGCATTTAGAATGTGAAGCAACACTCCATTCACTTCCAAGGTTAATTGAAGTGTTGGAACAGACTGCTTCTCTTTCAGAGAAACAGATGTGAGTTTCTTGTGAATGCTTGTAAGTAGCTTAAGGCACTTTCAAAGGAAAGTGATTTTTTCAGAAAGGACAGCATTTAGAAAGTGAAGTAACACTCCATTCACCTCGCACAGTGAATTGAAGTGTTGGGACAGAATGTTTCTCTTTCAGAGAAACGCATGTGAATTTCTGTTGAATGCTTGAAAGTAGCTTAAGGCACTTTCAAAGGAAAGTGATTTTCTCTGAAAGGACAGCATTTAGAAAGTGAAGCAACACTCCGCTCACTTCGCACAGTGAATTGAAGTGTTGGAACAGACTGCTTCTCTTTCAGAGAAACGCATGTGAATTTCTGTTGAAATCTTCTAAGTAGCTTAAGGCACTTTCAAAGGAAAGTGATTTTCTCTGAAAGGACAGCATTTGGAAAGGGAAGCAACACTCCATTCACT
Organism: Myodes glareolus; assembly: GCF_982192425.1. Lineage (NCBI taxonomy): Eukaryota > Metazoa > Chordata > Mammalia > Rodentia > Cricetidae > Myodes > Myodes glareolus. Next base: position 103,975,491 of record NC_142033.1, on the reverse strand, counting down.
TCGCACAGTGAATTTAAGTGTTGCAACAGAGAGCTTCTCTTTCACAGAAACGCATTTGAGTTTCCTATGAATGCTTGTAAGTACCTTAAGGCACTTTCAATGCAAAGTGATTTTCTCTGAAAGGACAGCATTTAGAAAGTCAAGCAACACTCCATTCACTTCGAACAGTGAATTGAAGTGTTGGAGCAGATTGCTTCTCTTTTAGAGAAACGGATGTGAGTTTTTTGTGAATGCTTGTAAGTAGCTGAAGGCACTTTCAAAGCAAAGTGATTTTCTCTGAAAGGACAGCATTTAGAAAGTGAAGCAACACTCCATTCACTTGGCACAGTGAATTGAAGTGTTGGAACAGACTGCTTCTCTTTCAGAGAAACAGATGTTAGTTTCTTGTGAATGCGTGTAAGTAGCTTAAGGCAGTTTCAAAAGAGAGTGCTATTCTCTAAAAGGAGAGCATTTAGAAAGCAAAGCAACACTCCATTCACTTCGCACAGTGAATTGAAGTGTTGGAACAGACTGCTTCTCTTTCAGAGAAACGGATGTGAGTTTTTTGTGAATGCTTGTAAGTAGCTTAAGGCACTTTCATAGGAAAGTGATTTTCTCTGAAAGGACAGCATTTGGAAAGAGAAGCAACACTCCATTCACTTCGCACAGTGAATTGAAGTGTTGGAAAAGACAGCTTCTCTTTCAGAAAAATGCATGTGAGTTTCTTGTGAATGTTTGTAAGTAGCTTAAGGCACTTTCAAAGGAATGTGATTTTCTCTGAAAGGACAGCGTTTAGAAAGTGAAGCAACACTCCATTCACTTCGCACAGTGAATTGAAGTGTTGGAAAAGACAGCTTCTCTTTCAGAGAAACGCATGTGAATTTCTGTTGAATGCTTGTAAGTAGCTTAAGGCACTTTAAAAGGAAAGTGATTTTCTCTGAAAGGACAGCATTTAGAAAGTGAAGCAACACTCCATTCACTTCGCACAGTGAATTGAAGTGTTGGAACAGACTGCTTCTCTTTTAGAGAAAAGGATGTGAGTTTTTTGTGAATGCTTGAAAGTAGCTTAAGGCACTTTCAAAGGAAAGTGATTTTCTCTGAAACTGGAGGATTTAGAATGTGAAGCAACACTCCATTCACTTCGCACAGTGAATTGAAGTGTTGGATCAGACTGCTTCTCTTTCAGAGAAACAGATGTGAGTTTCTTGTGAATGCTTGTAAGTAGCTTAAGGCACTTTCAAAGGAAAGTGATTTTCTCTGAAAGGACAGCATTTAGAAAGTGAAGCAACACTCCATTCACTTCGCACAGAGAATTGACGTGTTGGAACAGAATGCTTCTCTTTCAGAGAAACGGATGTGAGTTTTTTGTGAATGCTTGTAAGTAGCTTAAGGCACTTTCAAAGGAAAGTGATTTTCTCTGAAAGGACAGCATTTAGAAAGTGAAGCAACACTCCATTCACTTCGCACAGTGAATTGAAGTGTTGGAACAGACTACTTCTCTTTCAGAGAAAGGCATGTGAATTTCTGTTGAATGCTTGTAAGTAGCTTAAGGCACTTTCAGAGGTAAGTGATTTTCTCTGAAAGGACAGCATTTAGAAAGTGAAGCAACACTCCATTCACTTCGCACAGTGAATTGAAGTGTTGGAACAGATTGCTTCTCTTTTAGAGAAACGGATGCGAGTTTTTTGTGAATGCTTGAAAGTAGCTTAAGGCACTTTCAAAGCAAAGTGATTTTCTCTGAAGGACAGCATTTAGAATGTGAAGGAACACTCCATTCACTTCGCACAGTGAATTCAAGTGTTGGAACCGACTGCTTCTCTTTCAGAGAAACAGATGTGAGTTTCTTGTGAATGCTTTTAAGTAGCTTAAGGTAGTTTCAAAGAGAGTGATTTTCTCTAAAAGGAGAGCATTTAGAAAGTGAAACAACACTCCATTCACTTCGCACAGTGAATCGAAGTGTTGCAACACACAGCTTCTCTTTCATAGAAACGCATTTGAGTTTCCTATGAATGCTTGTAAGTAGCTTAAGGCACTTTCAAAGGAAAGTGATTTTCTCTGAAAGGGCAGCATTTAGAAAGTGAAGCAACAATCCATTCACTTCGCACAGTGAATTGATGTGTTGGAACAGACTGCTACTCTTTCAGAGAAACGCATGTGAATTTCTGTTGAATGCTTGTAAGTAGCTTAAGTCACTTTCAAAGGAAAGTGATTTTCTCTGAAAGGAGAGCATTTAGAAAGTGAAGCAACACTCCATTCACATCGCACAGCGAATTGAAGTGTTGGAACAGACTGCTTCTCTTTCAGAGAAACGCATTTGAGTTTCCTATGAATGCTTGTAAGTAGCTTAAGGCACTTTCTCAGCAAAGTGATTTTATCTGAAACTGCAGCAATTAGAATGTGAAGGAACACTCCATTCACTTCGCACAGTGTATTGAAGTGTTGGAACAGACTGCTTCTCTTTCAGAGAAACAGATGTGAGTTTCTTGTGAATGCTTGTAAGTAGCTTAAGGCAGTTTCAAAAGAGAGTGATTTTCTCTAAAAGGAGAGCATTTAGATAGTGAAGCAACACTCCGTTCACTTCGCACAGTGAATTAAAGTGTTGGAACAGACTGCTACTCTTTCAGAGAAACGCATGTGAATTTCTGTTGAATGCTTGTAAGTAGCTTAAGGCACTTTCAAAGGAAAGTAATTTTCTCTGAAAGGACGGCATTTGGAAAGGGAGGCAACACTCCATGCACTTCGCACAGTGAATTTAAGTGTTGCAACAGACAGCTTCTCTTTCAGAGAAACGCATTTGAGTTTCCTATGAATGCATGTAAGTAGCTTAAGGCACTTTCAAAGGAAAGTGATTTTCTCTGAAACTGCAGCATTTAGAATGTGAAGCAACACTCCATTCACTTCGCACAGTGAATTGAAGTGTTGGATCAGACTGCTTCTCTTTCAGAGAAACAGATGTGAGTTTCTTGTGAATGCTTGTAAGTAGCTTAAGGCACTTTCAAAGGAAAGTGATTTTCTCTGAAAGGACAGCATTTAGAAAGTGAAGCAACACTCCATTCACTTCGCACAGTGAATTGACGTGTTGGAACAGACTGCTTCTCTTTCAGAGAAACGGATGTGAGTTTTTTGTGAATGCTTGTAAGTAGCTTAAGGCACTTTCATAGGAAAGTGATTTTCTCTGAAAGGACAGCATTTGGAAAGAGAAGCAACACTCCATTCACTTCGCACAGTGAATTGAAGTGTTGGAAAAGACAGCTTCTCTTTCAGAAAAATGCATGTGAGTTTCTTGTGAATGTTTGTAAGTAGCTTAAGGCACTTTCAAAGGAATGTGATTTTCTCTGAAAGGACAGCGTTTAGAAAGTGAAGCAACACTCCATTCACTTCGCACAGTGAATTGAAGTGTTGGAAAAGACAGCTTCTCTTTCAGAGAAACGCATGTGAATTTCTGTTGAATGCTTGTAAGTAGCTTAAGTCACTTTAAAAGGAAAGTGATTTTCTCTGAAAGGACAGCATTTAGAAAGTGAAGCAACACTCCATTCACTTCGCACAGTGAATTGAAGTGTTGGAACAGACTGCTTCTCTTTTAGAGAAAAGGATGTGAGTTTTTTGTGAATGCTTGAAAGTAGCTTAAGTCACTTTCAAAGGAAAGTGTTTTTCTCTGAAACTGGAGCATTTAGAATGTGAAGCAACACTCCATTCACTTCGCACAGTGAATTGAAGTGTTGGATCAGACTGCTTCTCTTTCAGAGAAACAGATGTGAGTTTCTTGTGACTGCTTGAAAGTAGCTTAAGACACTTTCAAAGGAAAGTGATTTTCTCTGAAAGGACAGCATTTAGAAAGTGAAGCAACACTCCATTCACTTCGCACAGAGAATTGAAGTGTTGGATCAGACTGCTTCTCTTTCAGAGAAACAGATGTGAGTTTCTTGTGAATGCTTGTAAGTAGCTTAAGGCACTTTCAAAGGAAAGTGATTTTCTCTGAAAGGACAGCATTTAGAAAGTGAAGCAACACTCCATTCACTTCGCACAGTGAATTGACGTGTTGGAACAGACTGCTTCTCTTTCAGAGAAACGGATGTGAGTTTTTTGTGAATGCTTGTAAGTAGCTTAAGGCACTTTCATAGGAAAGTGATTTTCTCTGAAAGGACAGCATTTGGAAAGAGAAGCAACACTCCATTCACTTCGCACAGTGAATTGAAGTGTTGGAAAAGACAGCTTCTCTTTCAGAAAAATGCATGTGAGTTTCTTGTGAATGTTTGTAAGTAGCTTAAGGCACTTTCAAAGGAATGTGATTTTCTCTGAAAGGACAGCCTTTAGAAAGTGAAGCAACACTCCATTCACTTCGCACAGTGAATTGAAGTGTTGGAAAAGACAGCTTCTCTTTCAGAGAAACGCATGTGAATTTCTGTTGAATGCTTGTAAGTAGCTTAAGTCACTTTAAAAGGAAAGTGATTTTCTCTGAAAGGACAGCATTTAGAAAGTGAAGCAACACTCCATTCACTTCGCACAGTGAATTGAAGTGTTGGAACAGACTGCTTCTCTTTTAGAGAAAAGGATGTGAGTTTTTTGTGAATGCTTGAAAGTAGCTTAAGTCACTTTCAAAGGAAAGTGTTTTTCTCTGAAACTGGAGCATTTAGAATGTGAAGCAACACTCCATTCACTTCGCACAGTGAATTGAAGTGTTGGATCAGACTGCTTCTCTTTCAGAGAAACAGATGTGAGTTTCTTGTGACTGCTTGAAAGTAGCTTAAGACACTTTCAAAGGAAAGTGATTTTCTCTGAAAGGACAGCATTTAGAAAGTGAAGCAACACTCCATTCACTTCGCACAGAGAATTGACGTGTTGGAACAGAATGTTTCTCTTTCAGAGAAACGGATGTGAGTTTTTTGTGAATGCTTGTAAGTAGCTTAAGGCACGTTCAAAGGAAAGTGATTTTCTCTGAAAGGACAGCATTTAGAAAGTGAAGCAACACTCCATTCACTTCGCACAGTGAATTGAAGTGTTGGAACAGACTACTTCTCTTTCAGAGAAAGGCATGTGAATTTCTGTTGAATGCTTGTAAGTAGCTTAAGGCACTTTCAGAGGTAAGTGATTTTCTCTGAAAGTACAGCATTTAGAAAGTGAAGCAACACTCCATTCACTTCGCACAGTGAATTGAAGTGTTGGAACAGATTGCTTCTCTTTTAGAGAAACGGATGTGAGTTTTTTGTGAATGCTTGAAAGTAGCTTAAGGCACTTTCAAAGCAAAGTGATTTTCTCTGAAGGACAGCATTTAGAATGTGAAGGAACACTCCATTCACTTCGCACAGTGAATTCAAGTGTTGGAACCGACTGCTTCTCTTTCAGAGAAACAGATGTGAGTTTCTTGTGAATGCTTTTAAGTAGCTTAAAGTAGTTTCAAAGAGAGTGATTTTCTCTAAAAGGAGAGCATTTAGAAAGTGAAGCAACACTCCATTCACTTCGCACAGTGAATCGAAGTGTTGCAAAACACAGCTTCTCTTTCATAGAAACGCATTTGAGTTTCCTATGAATGCTTGTAAGTAGCTTAAGGCACTTTCAAAGGAAAGTGATTTTCTCTGAAAGGGCAGCATTTAGAAAGTGAAGCAACAATCCATTCACTTCGCACAGTGAATTGATGTGTTGGAACAGACTGCTTCTCTTTCAGAGAAACGCATGTGAATTTCTGTTGAATGCTTGTAAGTAGCTTAAGTCACTTTCAAAGGAAAGTGATTTTCTCTGAAAGGAGAGCATTTAGAAAGTGAAGCAACACTCCATTCACGTCGCACAGCGAATTGAAGTGTTGGAACAGACTGCTTCTCTTTCAGAGAAACGCATTTGAGTTTCCTATGAATGCTTGTAAGTAGCTTAAGGCACTTTCTCAGCAAAGTGATTTTATCTGAAACTGCAGCAATTAGAATGTGAAGGAACACTCCATTTACTTCGCACAGTGTATTGAAGTGTTGGAACAGACTGCTTCTCTTTCAGAGAAACTGATGTGAGTTTCTTGTGAATGCTTATAAGTAGCTTAAGGCAGTTTCAAAAGAGAGTGATTATCTCTAAAAGGAGAGCATTTAGATAGTGAAGCAACACTCCGTTCACTTCGCACAGTGAATTAAAGTGTTGGAACAGACTGCTTCTCTTTCAGAGAAACGCATGTGAATTTCTGTTGAATGCTTGTAAGTAGCTTAAGGCACTTTCAAAGGAAAGTGATTTTCTCTGAAAGGACGGCATTTGGAAAGGGAGGCAACACTCCATGCACTTCGCACAGTGAATTTAAGTGTTGCAACAGACAGCTTCTCTTTCAGAGAAACGCATTTGAGTTTCCTATGAATGCATGTAAGTAGCTTAAGGCACTTTCAAAGCAAAGTGATTTTCTCTGAAGGACAGCATTTAGAATGTGAAGGATCACTCCATTCACTTTCATAGTGAATTCAAGTGTTGGAACAGACTGCTTCTCTTTCAGAGAAACAGATGTGAGTTTCTTGTGAATGCTTTTAAGTAGCTTAAGGCAGTTTTAAAGAGAGTGATTTTCTCTAAAAGGAGAGCATTTAGAAAGTGAAGCAACACTCCATTCACTTCGCACAGTGAATTGGATTGTTAGAACAGACTGCTTCTCTTTCAGAGAAACGCATGTGAATTTCTTTTGAATGCTTGTAAGTAGCTTAAGGCACTTTCAAAGGAAAGTGATTTTCTCTGAAAGGACAGCATTTGGTAAGGGAAGCAACACTCCATTCACTTCGCACAGTGAATTTAAGTTTTGCAACCGACAGCTTCTCTTTCATAGAAACGCATTTCAGTTTCCTATGAATGATTGTATGTAGCTTAAGGCACTTTCAAAGGAAAGTGATTTTCCCTGAAAGGACAGCATTTAGAAAGTGAAGCAACACTCCATTCACTTCGCACAGTGAATTGAAGTGTTGGAACAGACTGATTTTCTTTTAGAGAATCGGATGTGAGTTTTTTGTGAATGCTTGAAAGTAGCTTAAGGCACTTTCAAAGGAAAGTGATTTTCTCTGAAACTACAGCATTTAGAATGTGAAGCAACACTCCATTCACTTCGCACAGTGAATTGAAGAGTTGGAACAGACTGCTTCTCTTTCAGAGAAACGAATATGAGTTTTTTGTGAATGCTTGTAAGTAGCTTAAGACACTTTCAAAGCAAAGTGATTTTCTCTGAAAGGACAGGATTTAGAACGTGAAGCAACACTCCATTCTCTTCGCACAGTGAATTTAAGTGTTACAACAGACAGCTTCTCTTTCACAGAAACGCATGTGAATTTCTGTTGAATGCTTGTAAGTAGCTTAAGGCACTTTAAAAGGAAAGTGATTTTCTCTGAAAGGACAGCATTTAGAAAGTGAAGCAACACCCCATTCACTTCGCACAGTGAATTGAAGTGTTGGAAAAGACAGCTTCTCTCTCATAGAAACGCATTTGAGTTTCTTGTGAATGCTTGTAAGTAGCTTAAGGCACTTTCAAAGAAAAGTGATTTTCTCTGAAACTGCAGCATTTAGAATGTGAAGGAAAACTCCATTCACTTCGCACAGTGAATTGAAGTGTTGGATCAGACTGCTTCTCTTTCAGAGAAACAGATGTGAGTTTCTTGTGAATGCTTGTAAGTAGCTTAAGGCACTTTCATAGGAAAGTGATTTTCTCTGAAAGGACAACATTTGGAAAGAGAAGCAACACTCCATTCACTTCGCACAGTGAATTGAAGAGTTGGAACAGACTGCTTCTCTTTCAAAGAAACAGATGTGAGTTTTTTGTGAATGCTTGTAAGTAGCTTAAGGCACTTTCATAGGAAAGTGATTGTCTCTGAAAGGACAGCATTTGGAAAGAGAAGCAACACTCCATTCACTTCGCACAGTGAATTGAAGTGTTGGAAAAGACAGCTTCTCTTTCAGAAAAATGCATGTGAGTTTCTTGTGAATGTTTGCAAGTAGCTTAAGGCACTTTCAAAGGAATGTGATTTTCTCTGAAAGGACAGCATTTAGAAAGTGAAGGAACACTCCATTCACTTCGAACAGTGAATTGAATTGTTGGAAAAGACAGCTTCTCTTTCAGAGAAACGCATGTGAATTTCTGTTGAATGCTTGTAAGTAGCTTAAGGCACTTTCAAAGGAAAGTGATTTTCTCTGAAAGGACAGCATTTAGAAAGTGAAGCAACACTCCATTCACTTCGCACAGTGAATTTAAGTGTTGCAACAGACAGCTTCTCTTTCACAGAAACGCATTGGAGTTTCCTATGAATGCTTGTAAGTAGCTTAAGGCACTTTCAAAGCAAAGTGATTTTCTCTGAAAGGACAGCATTTAGAAAGTGAAGCAACACTCCATTCACTTTTCACAGTGAACTGAAGTGTTGGAACAGACTGCTTCTCTTTCAGAGAAACGCATGTGAGTTTTTTGTGAATACTTGTAGGTAGCTTAAGGCACTTTCAAAGGAAAGTGATTTTTCTCTGAAAGGACAGCATTTAGAAAGTCAAGCAACAATCCGTTCACTTCGCACAGGGAATTGAAGAGTTGGAACAGACTGCTTCTCTTTCAGAGAAACGAATATGAGTTTTTTGTGAATGCTTGTAAGTGGCTTAAGACACTTTCAAAGCAAAGTGATTTTCTCTGAAAGGACAGGATTTAGAACGTGAAGCAACACTCCATTCACTTCGCACAGTGAATTGAAGTGTTGGATCAGACTGTTTATCTTTCAGAGAAACGCATGTGAATTTCTGTTGAATGCTTGTAAGTAGCTTAAGGCACTTTAAAAGGAAAGTGATTTTCTCTGAAAGGACAGCATTTAGAAAGTGAAGCAAAACCCCATTCACTTCGCACAGTGAATTGAAGTGTTGGAAAAGACAGCTTCTCTCTCATAGGAACGCATTTGTGTTTCCTGTGAATGCTTGTAAGTAGCTTAAGGCACTTTCAAAGAAAAGTGATTTTCTCTGAAACTGCAGCATTTAGAATATGAAGGAAAACTCCATTCACTTCGCACAGTGAATTGAAGTGTTGGATCAGACTGCTTCTCTTTCAGAGAAACAGATGTGAGTTTCTTGTGAATGCTTGTAAGTAGCTTAAGGCACTTTCATAGGAAAGTGATTTTCTCTGAAAGGACAACATTTGGAAAGAGAAGCAACACTCCATTCACTTCGCACAGTGAATTGAAGAGTTGGAACAGACTGCTTCTCTTTCAAAGAAACGGATGTGAGTTTTTTGTGAATGCTTGTAAGTAGCTTAAGGCACTTTCATAGGAAAGTGATTGTCTCTGAAAGGACAGCATTTGGAAAGTGAAGCAACACTCCATTCACTTCGAACAGTGAATTGAAGTGTTGGAAAAGACAGCTTCTCTTTCAGAGAAACGCATGTGAGTTTCTGTTGAATGCTTGTAAGTAGCTTAAGGCACTTTAAAAGGAAAGTGATTTTCTCTGAAAGGACAGCATTTAGAAAGTGAAGCAACACTCCATTCACTTCGCACAGTGAATTTAAGTGTTGCAACAGACAGCTTCTCTTTCACAGAAACGCATTGGAGTTTCCTATGAATGCTTGTAAGTAGCTTAAGGCACTTTCAAAGCAAAGTGATTTTCTCTGAAAGGACAGCATTTAGAAAGTGAAGCAACACTCCATTCACTTTTCACAGTGAACTGAAGTGTTGGAACAGACTGCTTCTCTTTCAGAGAAACGCATGTGAGATTTTTGTGAATGCTTGTAGGTAGCTTAAGGCCCTTTCAAAGGAAAGTGATTTTCTCTGAAACGACAGCATTTAGAATGTGAAGCAACACTTCATTCACTTCGCACAGTGAATTGAAGAGTTTGAACAGACTGCTTCTCTTTCAGAGAAACGAATGTGAGTTTTTTGTGAATGCTTGTAAGTTCCTTAAGGCACTTTCAAAGGAAAGTGATTTTCTCTGAAAGGACAGCATTTAGAGAATGAAGCAACACTCCATTCACTTCGCACAGTGAATTGAAGGGTTGGAACAGACTACTTCTCTTTCAGAGAAACGCATGTGAATTTCTGTTGAATGCTTGTAAGTAGCTTAAGGCACTTTCAAAGGAAAGTGATTTTCTCTGAAAGGACAGCATTTAGAAAGTGAAGCAACACTCCATTCACTTCGCACAGTGAATTGAAGTGTTGGAACAGACTGCTTCTCTTTTAGAGAAACGAATGTGAGTTTTTTGTGAATGCTTGAAAGTAGCTTAAGGCACTTTCAAAGCAAAGTGATTTTCTCGAAGGACAGCATTTAGAATGTGAAGGAACACTCCATGCACTTCGCACAGTGAATTGAAGTGTTGGAACAGACTGCTTCTCTTTCAGAGAAACAGATGTGAGTTTCTTGTGAATGCTTTTAAGTAGCTTAAGGCAGTTTCAAAGAGAGTGATTTTCTCTAAAAGGAGAGCATTTACAAAGTGAAGCAACACTCCATTCACTTCGCACAGTGAATTGGATTGTTGGAACAGACTGCTACTCTTTCAGAGAAACGCTTGTGAATTTCTGTTGAATGCTTGTAAGTAGCTTAAGGCACTTTCAAAGGAAAGTGATTTTCTCTGAAAGGACAGCATTTGGAAAGGGAAGCAACACTCCATTCACTTCGCACAGGGAATTTAAGTATTGCAACAGACAGCTACTCTTTCATAGAAACGCATTTCAGTTTCCTATGAATGATTGTAAGTAGCTTAAGGCACTTTCAAAGGAAAGTGATTTTCTCTGAAAGGACAGCATTTAGAAAGTGAAGCAACACTCCATTCACTTCGCACAGTGAATTGAATTATTGGAACAGACTGATTCTCTTTTAGAGAAACGGAAGTGAGTTTTTTGTGAATGCTTGTAAGTAGCTTAAGGCACTTTCAAAGCAAAGTGATTTTCTCTGAAAGGACAGGATTTAGAATGTGAAGCAACACTGAATTCACTTCGCACAGTGAATTGAAGTGTTGGATCAGACTGCTTCTCTTTCAGAGAAACAGATGTGAGTTTCTTGTGAATGCGTGTAAGTAGCTTAAGGCAGTTTCAAAAGAGAGTGATTTTCTCTAAAAGGAGAGCATTTAGAAAGTGAAGCAACTCTCCATTCACTTCGCACAGTGAATTGAAGTGTTGGAACAGACTGCTTCTCTTTCAGAGAAACGCATGTGAATTTCTGTTTAATGCTTGTAAGTAGCTTAAGTCTCTTTCAAAGGAAAGTGATTTTCTCTGAAAGGAGAGCATTTAGAAAGTGAAGTAACACTCCATTCACACCGCACAGCTAATTGAAGTGTTGGAACAGACTGCTTCTCTTTCATAGAAACGCATTTGAGTTTCCTGTGAATGCTTGTAAGTAGCTTAAGGCACTTTCAAAGAAAAGTGATTTTCTCTGAAACTGCAGCATTTAGAATGTGAAGGAAAACTCCATTCACTTCGCACAGTGAATTGAAGTGTTGGATCAGACTGCTTCTCTTTCAGAGAAACAGATGTGAGTTTCTTGTGAATGCTTGTAAGTAGCTTAAGGCACTTTCATAGGAAAGTGATTTTCTCTGAAAGGACAACATTTGGAAAGAGAAGCAACACTCCATTCACTTCGCACAGTGAATTGAAGAGTTGGAACAGACTGCTTCTCTTTCAAAGAATCGGATGTGAGTTTTTTGTGAATGCTTGTAAGTAGCTTAAGGCACTTTCATAGGAAAGTGATTGTCTCTGAAAGGACAGCATTTGGAAAGAGAAGCAACACTCCATTCACTTCGCACAGTGAATTGAAGTGTTGGAAATGACAGCTTCTCTTTCAGAAAAATGCATGTGAGTTTCTTGTGAATGTTTGTAAGTAGCTTAAGGCACTTTCAAAGGAATGTGATTTTCTCTGAAAGGACAGCATTTAGAAAGTGAAGCAACACTCCATTCACTTGGAACAGTGAATTGAAGTGTTGGAAAAGACAGCTTCTCTTTCAGAGAAACGCATGTGAATTTCTGTTGAATGCTTGTAAGTAGCTTAAGGCACTTTCAAAGGAAAGTGATTTTCTCTGAAAGGACAGCATTTAGAAAGTGAAGCAACACTCCATTCACTTCACACAGTGAATTTAAGTGTTGCAACAGACAGCTTCTCTTTCACAGAAACGCATTGGATTTTCCTATGAATGCTTGTAAGTAGCTTAAGGCACTTTCAAAGCAAAGTGATTTTCTCTGAAAGGACAGCATTTAGAAAGTGAAGCAACACTCCATTCACTTCGCACAGTGAATTGAATTATTGGAACAGACTGATTCTCTCTTAGAGAAACGGATGTGAGTTTTTTGTGAATGCTTGAAAGTAGCTTAAGGCACTTTCAAAGGAAAGGGATTTTCTCTGAAACTACAGCATTTAGAATGTGAAGCAACACTCCATTCACTTTGCACAGTGAATTGAAGAGTTGGAACAGACTGCTTCTCTTTCAGAGAAACTAATATGAGTTTTTTGTGAATGCTTGTAAGTAGCTTAAGGCACTTTCAAAGCAAAGTGATTTTCTCTGAAACTGCAGCATTTAGAATGTGAAGGAAAACTCCATTCACTTCGCACAGTGAATTGAAGTGTTGGATCAGACTGCTTCTCTTTCAGAGAAACAGATGTGAGTTTCTTGTGAATGCTTGTAAGTAGCTTAAGGCACTTTCAAAGGAAAGTGATTTTCTCTGAAAGGACAGCATTTAGATAGTGAAGAAACACTCCATTCACTTCGCACAGTGAATTGAAGTGTTGGAACATGATGTTTCTCTTTCAGAGAAACGGATGTGAGTTTTTTGTGAATGCTTGTAAGTAGCTTAAGGCACTTTCATAGGAAAGTGATATTCTCTGAAAGGTCAGCATTTGGAAAGAGAAGCAACACTCCATTCACTTCGCACAGTGAATTGAAGTGTTGGATCAGAATGCTTCTCTTCAGAGAAACGGATGTGAGTTTTTTGTGAATGCTTGTAAGTAGCTTAAGGCACTTTCAAAGGAATGTGATTTTCTCTGAAAGGACAGCATTTAGAAAGTGAAACAACACTCCATTCACTTCGAACAGTGAATTGAAGTGTTGGAAAAGACAGCTTCTCTTTCATGGAAACGCATGTGAATTTCTGTTGAATGCTTGTAAGTAGCTAAAGTCACTTTAAAAAGAAAGTGATTTTCTCTGAAAGGACAGCATTTAGAAAGTGAAGCAACACTCCATTCACTTCGCACATTGAATTGAAGTGTTGGAACGGACTGCTTCTCTTTTAGAGAAAAGGATGTGAGTTTTTTGTGAATGCTTGAAAGTAGCTTAAGGCACTTTCAAAGGAAAGTGATTTTCTCTGAAACTGCAGCATTTAGAATGTGAAGCAACACTCCATTCACTTCGCACAGTGAATTGAAGTGTTGGATCAGACTGCTTCTATTTCAGAGAAACAGATGTGAGTTTGTTGTGAATGCTTGTAAGTAGCTTAAGGCACTTTCAAAGGAAAGTGATTTTTTCTGAAAGGACAGCATTTAGAAAGTGAAGTAACACTCCATTCACCTCGCACAGTGAATTGAAGTGTTGGGACAGAATGTTTCTCTTTCAGAGAAACGCATGTGAATTTCTGTTGAATGCTTGTAAGTAGCTTAAGGCACTTTCAAAGGAAAGTGATTTTCTCTGAAAGGACAGCATTTAGAAAGTGAAGCAACACTCCATTCACTTCGCACAGTGAATTGAAGTGTTGGAACAGATTGCTTCTCTTTTAGAGAAACGGATGTGAGTTTTTTGTGAATGCTTGAAAGTAGCTTAGGCACTTTCAAAGCAAAGTGATTTTCTCTGAAGGACAGTATTTAGAAAGTGAAGCAACACTCCGCTCACTTCGCACAGTGAATTGAAGTGTTGGAACAGACTGCTTCTCTTTCAGAGAAACGCATGTGAATTTCTGTTGAAATCTTATAAGTAGCTTAAGGCACTTTCAAAGGAAAGTGATTTTCTCTGAAAGGACAGATTTGGAAAGGGAAGCAACACTCCATTCACTTCGCACAGTGAATTTAACTGTTGCAACCGACAGCTTCTCTTTCACAGAAACGCATTTGAGTTTCCTATGAATGCTTGTAAGTAGCTTAAGGCACTTTCAATGCAAAGTGATTTTCTCTGAAAGGACAGCATTTAGAAAGTGAAGCAACACCCCATTCACTTTGCACAGTGAACTTAAGTGTTGGAACAGACTGCTTCTCTTTCAGAGAAACGCATGTGAGTTTTTTGTGAATGCTTGTAAGTACCTTAAGGCACTTTCAAAGGAAAGTGATTTTCTCTGAAAGGACAGCATTTAGAAAGTGAAGCAACACTCCATTCACTTCGCACAGTGAATTGAAGTGTTGGAACAGACTGCTTCTCTTTCATTGAAACAGATGTGAGTTTCTTCTGAATGCGTGCAAGTAGCTTAAGGCAGTTTCAAAAGAGAGTGATTTTTCTCTAAAAGGAGAGCATTTAGAAAGCGAAGCAACACTCCATTCACTTCGAACAGTGAATTAAAGTGTTGGAACAGACTGCTTCTCTTTCAGAGAAACGCATGAGAATTTCTGTTGAATGCTTGTAAGTAGCTTAAGTCACTTTCAAAGGAAAGTGATTTTCTCTGAAAGGAGAGCATTTAGAAAGTGAAGCAACACTACATTCACTTCGCACATCGAGTTGAAGTGTTGGAACAGACTGCTTCTCTTTCATAGAAACGCATTTGAGTTTCCTATGAATGCTTGTAAGTAGCTTAAGGCACTTTCTCAGCAAAGTGATTTTATCTGAAACTGCAGCATTTAGAAAGTGAAGCAACACTCCATTCACTTCGCACAGTGAATTGAAGTTTTGGAACAGACTGCTTCTCTTTCAGAGAAACGGATGTGAGTTTTTTGTGAATGCTTGTAAGTAGCTTAAGGCACTTTCATAGGAAAGTGATTTTCTCTGAAAGGACAGCATTTGGAAAGAGAAGCAACACTCCATTCACTTCGCACAGTGAATTGAAGTGTTGGAAAAGACAGCTTCTCTTTCAGAAAAATGCATGTGAGTTTCTTGTGAATGTTTGTAAGTAGCTTAAGGCACTTTCAAAGGAATGTGATTTTCTCTGAAAGGACAGCATTTAGAAAGTGAAGCAACACTCCATTCACTTCGCACAGTGAATTGAAGTGTTGGAAAAGACAGCTTCTCTTTCAGAGAAACGCATGTGAATTTCTGTTGAATGCTTGTAGGTAGCTTAAGTCACTTTAAAAGGAAAGTGATTTTCTCTGAAAGGACAGCATTTAGAAAGTGAAGCAACACTCCATTCACTTCGCACAGTGAACTGAAGTGTTGGAACAGACTGCTTCTCTTTTAGAGAAAAGGATGTGAGTTTTCTGTGAATGCTTGAAAGTAGCTTAAGGCACTTTCAAAGGAAAGTGATTTTCTCTGAAACTGCAGCATTTAGAATGTGAAGCAACACTCCATTCACTTCGCACAGTGAATTGAAGTGTTGGATCAGACTGCTTCTCTTTCAGAGAAACAGATGTGAGTTTCTTGTGAATGCTTGTAAGTAGCTTAAGGCACTTTCAAAGGAAAGTGATTTTCTCTGAAAGGACAGCATTTAGAAAGTGAAGCAACACTCCATTCACTTCGCACAGTGAATTGACGTGTTGGAACAGAATGCTTCTCTTTCAGAGAAACGGATGTGAGTTTTTTGTGAATGCTTGTAAGTAGCTTAAGACACTTTCAAAGCAAAGTGATTTTCTCTGAAGGACAGCATTTAGAATGTGAAGGAACACTCCATTCACTTCGCACAGTTAATTCAAGTGTTGGAAGAGACTGCTTCTCTTTCAGAGAAACAGATGTGAGTTTCTTGTGGATGCTTTTAAGTAGCTAAAGGCAGTATCAAAGAGAGTGATTTTCTCTAAAAGGAGAGCATTTAGAAAGTGAAGCAACACTCCATTCACTTCGCACAGTGAATTGGATTGTTGGAACAGACTGCTTCTCTTTCAGAGAAACGCATGTGAATTTCTGTTGAATGCTTGTAAGTAGCTTAAGGCACTTTCAAAGGAAAGTGATTTTTTCTGAAAGGACAGCATTTGGAAAGGGAAGCAACACTCCATTCACTTCGCACAGTGAATTTAAGTATTGCAACAAACAGCTTCTCTTTTAGAGAAACGGATGTGAGTTTTTTGTGAATGCTTGAAAGTGGCTTAAGGCACTTTCAAAGGAAAGTGATTTTCTCTGAAACTACAGCATTTAGAATGTGAAGCAACACTCCATTCACTTCGCACAGTGAATTGGATTGTTGGAACAGACTGCTTCTCTTTCAGAGAAACGCATGTGAATTTCTGTTGAATGCTTGTAAGTAGCTTAAGGCACTTTCAAAGGAAAGTGATTTTCTCTGAAAGGACAGCATTTAGAATGTGAAGCAACACTCCATTCACTTCGCGCAGTGAATTGAAGTGTTGGATCAGACTGCTTCTATTTCAGAGAAACAGATGTGAGTTTGTTGTGAATGCTAGTAAGTAGCTTAAGGCACTTTCAAAAGAAAGGGATTTTTTTCTGAAAGGACAGCATTTAGAAAGTGAAGTAACACTCCATTCACCTCGCACAGTGAATTGAAGTGTTGGGACAGAATGTTTCTCTTTCAGAGAAACGCATGTGAATTTCTGTTGAATGCTTGTAAGTAGCTTAAGGCACTTTCAAAGGAAAGTGATTTTCTCTGAAAGGACAGCATTTAGAAAGTCAAGCAACACTCCATTCACTTCGAACTGTGAATTGAAGTGTTGGAACAGACTGCTTCTCTTTTAGAGAAACGGATGTGAGTTTTTTGTGAATGCTTGTAAGTACCTTGAGGCACTTTCAAAGCAAAGTGATTTTCTCTGAAAGGAAAGCATTTAGAAAGTGAAGCAACACTCCATTCACTTGGCACAGTGAATTGAAGTGTTGGAACAGACTGCTTCTCTTTCAGAGAAACAGATGTGAGTTTCTTGTTAATGCGTGCAAGTAGCTTAAGGCAGTTTCAAAAGAGAGTGATTTTTCTCTAAAAGGAGAGCATTTAGAAAGCGAAGCAACACTCCATTCACTTCGCACAGTGAATTGGATTGTTGGAACAGACTGCTTCTCTTTCAGAGAAACGCATGAGAATTTCTGTTGAATGCTTGTAAGTAGCTTAAGTCACTTTCAAAGGAAAGTGATTTTCTCTGAAAGGAGAGCATTTAGAAAGTGAGGCAACACTACATTCACTTCGCACAGCGAGTTGAAGTGTTGGAACAGACTGCTTCTCTTTCATAGAAACGCATTTGAGTTTCCTATGAATGCTTGTAAGTAGCTTAAGGCACTTTCTCAGCAAAGTGATTTTATCTGAAACTGCAGCATTTAGAAAGTGAAGCAACACTCCATTCACTTCGCACAGTGAATTGAAGTGTTGGAACCGACTGCTTCTCTTTCAGAGAAACGGATGTGAGTTTTGTGAATGCTTGTAAGTAGCTTAAGACACTTTCAAAGGAAAGTGATTTTCTCTGAAAGGACAGCATTTAGAAAGTGAAGCAACACTCCATTCACTTCGCACAGTGAATTGGATTGTTGGAACAGACTGCTTCTCTTTCAGAGAAACGCTTGTGAATTTCTGTTGAATGCTTGTAAGTTGCTTAAGGCACTTTCAAAGGAAAGTGACTTTCTCTGAAAGGACAGCATTTAGAAAGTGAAGCAACACTCCATTCACTTCGCACAGTGAATTGAAGTGTTGGAACAGACTGCTTCTCCTTTAGAGAAACGAATGTGAGTTTTTTGTGAATGCTTGTAAGTAGCTTAGGGCACTTTCAAAGCAAAGTGATTTTCTCTGAAGGACAGCATTTAGAATGTGAAGGAACACTCCATTCACTTCGCACAGTTAATTCAACTGTTGGAAGAGACTGCTTCTCTTTCAGAGAAACAGATGTGAGTTTCTTGTGGATGCTTTTAAGTAGCTAAAGGCAGTATCAAAGAGAGTGATTTTCTCTAAAAGGAGAGCATTTAGAAAGTGAAGCAACACTCCATTCACTTCGCACAGTGAATTGGATTGTTGGAACAGACTGCTTCTCTTTCAGAGAAACGCATGTGAATTTCTGTTGAATGCTTGTAAGTAGCTTAAGGCACTTTCAAAGGAAAGTGATTTTTTCTGAAAGGACAGCATTTGGAAAGGGAAGCAACACTCCATTCACTTCGCACAGTGAATTTAAGTATTGCAACAAACAGCTTCTCTTTTAGAGAAACGGATGTGAGTTTTTTGTGAATGCTTGAAAGTGGCTTAAGGCACTTTCAAAGGAAAGTGATTTTCTCTGAAACTACAGCATTTAGAATGTGAAGCAACACTCCATTCACTTCGCACAGTGAATTTAAGAGTTGGAACAGACTGCTTCTCTTTCAGAGAAACGAATATGAGTTTTTTGTGAATGCTTGTAAGTAGCTTAAGACACTTTCAAAGCAAAGTGATTTTCTCTGAAAGGACAGGATTTAGAATGTGAAGCAACACTCCATTCACTTCGCACAGTGAATTAAAGTGTTGGAACAGACTGCTTATCTTTCAGAGAAACGCATGTGAATTTCTGTTGAATGCTTGTAAGTAGCTTAAGGCACTTTAAAAGGAAAGTGATTTTCTCTGAAAGGACAGCATTTAGAAAGTGAAGCAACACCCCATTCACTTCGCACAGTGAATTGAAGTGTTGGAAAAGACAGCTTCTCTCTCATAGAAACGCATTTGAGTTTCCTATGAATGCTTGTAAGTAGCTTAAGGCACTTTCAATGCAAAGTGATTTTCTCTGAAAGGACAGCATTTAGAAAGTGAAGCAACACCCCATTCACTTTGCACAGTGAACTTATGTGTTAGAACAGACTGCTTCTCTTTCAGAGAAACGCAGGTGAGTTTTTTGTGAATGCTTGTAAGTACCTTAAGGCACTTTCAAAGGAAAGTGATTTTCTCTGAAAGGACAGCATTTAGAAAGTGAAGCAACACTCCATTCACTTCGCACAGTGAATTGAAGTGTTGGAACAGACTGCTTCTCTTTCAGAGAAACAGATGTGAGTTTCTTGTGAATGCGTGCAAGTAGCTTAAGGCAGTTTCAAAAGAGAGTGATTTTTCTCTAAAAGGAGAGCATTTAGAAAGCGAAGCAACACTCCATTCACTTCGCACAGTGAATTGAAGTGTTGGAACAGACTGCTTCTCTTTCAGAGAAACGCATGAGAATTTCTGTTGAATGCTTGTAAGTAGCTTAAGTCACTTTCAAAGGAAAGTGATTTTCTCTGAAAGGAGAGCATTTAGAAAGTGAAGCAACACTACATTCACTTCGCACAGCGAATTGAAGTGTTGGAACAGACTGCTTCTCTTTCATAGAAACGCATTTGAGTTTCCTATGAATGCTTGTAAGTAGCTTAAGGCACTTTCTCAGCAAAGTGATTTTATCTGAAACTGCAGCATTTAGAAAGTGAAGGAACACTCCATTCACTTCGCACAGTGAATTGAAGTGTTGGAACAGACTGCTTCTCTTTCAGAGAAACGGATGTGAGTTTTTTGTGAATGCTTGTAAGTAGCTTAAGGCACTTTCATAGGAAAGTGATTTTCTCTGAAAGGACAGCATTTGGAAAGAGAAGCAACACTCCATTCACTTCGCACAGTGAATTGAAGTGTTGAAAAGACAGCTTCTCTTTCAGAAAAATGCATGTGAGTTTCTTGTGAATGTTTGTAAGTAGCTTAAGGCACTTTCAAAGGAATGTGATTTTCTCTGAAAGGACAGCATTTAGAAAGTGAAGCAACACTCCATTCACTTCGCACAGTGAATTGAAGTGTTGGAAAAGACAGCTTCTCTTTCAGAGAAACGCATGTGAATTTCTGTTGAATGCTTGTAGGTAGCTTAAGTCACTTTAAAAGGAAAGTGATTTTCTCTGAAAGGACAGGATTTAGAAAGTGAAGCAACACTCCATTCACTTCGCACAGTGAACTGAAGTGTTGGAACAGACTGCTTCTCTTTTAGAGAAAAGGATATGAGTTTTCTGTGAATGCTTGAAAGTAGCTTAAGGCACTTTCAAAGGAAAGTGATTTTCTCTGAAACTGCAGCATTTAGAATGTGAAGCAACACTCCATTCACTTCGCACAGTGAATTGAAGTGTTGGATCAGACTGCTTCTCTTTCAGAGAAACAGATGTGAGTTTCTTGTGAATGCTTGTAAGTAGCTTAAGGCACTTTCAAAGGAAAGTGATTTTCTCTGAAAGGACAGCATTTAGAAAGTGAAGCAACACTCCATTCACTTCGCACAGTGAATTGACGTGTTGGAACAGAATGCTTCTCTTTCAGAGAAACGGATGTGAGTTTTTTGTGAATGCTTGTAAGTAGCTTAAGACACTTTCAAAGGAAAGTGATTTTCTCTGAAAGGACAGCATTTAGAAAGTGAAGCAACACTCCATTCACTTCGCACAGTGAATTGGATTGTTGGAACAGACTGCTTCTCTTTCAGAGAAACGCTTGTGAATTTCTGTTGAATGCTTGTAAGTAGCTTAAGTCACTTTCAAAGGAAAGTGATTTTCTCTGAAAGGAGAGCATTTAGAAAGTGAAGCAACACTACATTCACTTCGCACAGCGAATTGAAGTGTTGGAACAGACTGCTTCTCTTTCATAGAAACGCATTTGAGTTTCCTATGAATGCTTGTAAGTAGCTTAAGGCACTTTCTCAGCAAAGTGATTTTATCTGAAACTGCAGCATTTAGAAAGTGAAGGAACACTCCATTCACTTCGCACAGTGAATTGAAGTGTTGGAACAGACTGCTTCTCTTTCAGAGAAACGGATGTGAGTTTTTTGTGAATGCTTGTAAGTAGCTTAAGGCACTTTCATAGGAAAGTGATTTTCTCTGAAAGGACAGCATTTGGAAAGAGAAGCAACACTCCATTCACTTCGCACAGTGAATTGAAGTGTTGAAAAGACAGCTTCTCTTTCAGAAAAATGCATGTGAGTTTCTTGTGAATGTTTGTAAGTAGCTTAAGGCACTTTCAAAGGAATGTGATTTTCTCTGAAAGGACAGCATTTAGAAAGTGAAGCAACACTCCATTCACTTCGCACAGTGAATTGAAGTGTTGGAAAAGACAGCTTCTCTTTCAGAGAAACGCATGTGAATTTCTGTTGAATGCTTGTAGGTAGCTTAAGTCACTTTAAAAGGAAAGTGATTTTCTCTGAAAGGACAGGATTTAGAAAGTGAAGCAACACTCCATTCACTTCGCACAGTGAACTGAAGTGTTGGAACAGACTGCTTCTCTTTTAGAGAAAAGGATATGAGTTTTCTGTGAATGCTTGAAAGTAGCTTAAGGCACTTTCAAAGGAAAGTGATTTTCTCTGAAACTGCAGCATTTAGAATGTGAAGCAACACTCCATTCACTTCGCACAGTGAATTGAAGTGTTGGATCAGACTGCTTCTCTTTCAGAGAAACAGATGTGAGTTTCTTGTGAATGCTTGTAAGTAGCTTAAGGCACTTTCAAAGGAAAGTGATTTTCTCTGAAAGGACAGCATTTAGAAAGTGAAGCAACACTCCATTCACTTCGCACAGTGAATTGACGTGTTGGAACAGAATGCTTCTCTTTCAGAGAAACGGATGTGAGTTTTTTGTGAATGCTTGTAAGTAGCTTAAGACACTTTCAAAGGAAAGTGATTTTCTCTGAAAGGACAGCATTTAGAAAGTGAAGCAACACTCCATTCACTTCGCACAGTGAATTGGATTGTTGGAACAGACTGCTTCTCTTTCAGAGAAACGCTTGTGAATTTCTGTTGAATGCTTGTAAGTTGCTTAAGGCACTTTCAAAGGAAAGTGATTTTCTCTGAAAGGACAGCATTTAGAAAGTGAAGCAACACTCCATTCACTTCGCACAGTGAATTGAAGTGTTGGAACAGACTGCTTCTCCTTTAGAGAAACGGATGTGAGTTTTTTGTGAATGCTTGAAAGAAGCTTAGGGCACTTTCAAAGCAAAGTGATTATCTCTGAAGGAGAGCATTTAGAATGTGAAGGAACACTCCATTCACTTCGCACAGTTAATTCAAGTGTTGGAACAGACTGCTTCTCTTTCAGAGAAACAGATGTGAATTTCTTGTGAATGCTTTTAAGTAGCTTAAGGCAGTTTCAAAGAGAGTGATTTTCTCTAAAAGGAGAGCATTTAGAAAGTGAAGCAACACTCCATTCACTTCGCACAGTGAATTGGATTGTTGGAACAGACTGCTTCTCTTTCAGAGAAACGCATGTGAATTTCTGTTGAATGCTTGTAAGTAGCTTAAGGCACTTTCAAAGGAAAGTGATTTTCTCTGAAAGGACAGCATTTAGAATGTGAAGCAACACTCCATTCACTTCGCGCAGTGAATTGAAGTGTTGGATCAGACTGCTTCTATTTCAGAGAAACAGATGTGAGTTTGTTGTGAATGCTAGTAAGTAGCTTAAGGCACTTTCAAAAGAAAGGGATTTTTTCTGAAAGGACAGCATTTAGAAAGTGAAGTAACACTCCATTCACCTCGCACAGTGAATTGAAGTGTTGGGACAGAATGTTTCTCTTTCAGAGAAACGCATGTGAATTTCTGTTGAATGCTTGTAAGTAGCTTAAGGCACTTTCAAAGGAAAGTGATTTTCTCTGAAAGGACAGATTTGGAAAGGGAAGCAACACTCCATTAACTTCGCAGAGTGAATTTAAGTGTTGCAACAGACAGCTTCTCTTTCACAGAAACGCATTTGAGTTTCCTATGAATGCTTGTAAGTAGCTTAAGGCACTTTCAATGCAAAGTGATTTTCTCTGAAAGGACAGCATTTAGAAAGTGAAGCAACACTCCATTCACTTCGAACAGTGATTTGAAGTGTTGGAACAGACTGCTTCTCTTTTAGAGAAACGGATGTGAGTTTTTTGTGAATGCTTGTAAGTAGCTTAAGGCACTTTCAAAGCAAAGTGATTTTCTCTGAAAGGAAAGCATTTAGAAAGTGAAGCAACACTCCATTCACTTGGCACAGTGAATTGAAGTGTTGGAACAGACTGCTTCTCTTTCAGAGAAACAGATGTGAGTTTCTTGTGAATGCGTGCAAGTAGCTAAAGGCAGTTTCAAAAGAGAGTGATTTTTCTCTAAAAGGAGAGCATTTAGAAAGCGAAGCACCACTCCATTCACTTCGCACAGTGAATTGAAGTGTTGGAACAGACTGCTTCTCTTTCAGAGAAACGCATGAGAATTTCTGTTGAATGCTTGTAAGTAGCTTAAGTCACTTTCAAAGGAAAGTGATTTTCTCTGAAAGGAGAGCATTTAGAAAGTGAAGCAACACTACATTCACTTTGCACAGCGAGTTGAAGTGTTGGAACAGACTGCTTCTCTTTCATAGAAACGCATTTGAGTTTCCTATGAATGCTTGTAAGTAGCTTAAGGCACTTTCTCAGCAAAGTGATTTTATCTGAAACTGCAGCATTTAGAAAGTGAAGCAACACTCCATTCACTTCGCACAGTGAATTGAAGTGTTGGAACAGACTGCTTCTCTTTCAGAGAAACGGATGTGAGTTTTTTGTGATAGCTTGTAAGTGGCTTAAGACACTTTCAAAGGAAAGTGATTTTCTCTGAAAGGACAGCATTTAGAAAGTGAAGCAACACTCCATTCACTTCGCACAGTGAATTGGATTGTTGGAACAGACTACTTCTCTTTCAGAGAAACGCTTGTGAATTTCTGTTGAATGCTTGTAAGTTGCTTAAGGCACTTTCAAAGGAAAGTGATTTTCTCTGAAAGGACAGCATTTAGAATGTGAAGCAACACCATTCACTTCGCACAGTGAATTGAAGTGTTGGAACAGACTGCTTCTCCTTTAGAGAAACGGATGTGAGTTTTTTGTGAATGCTTGAAAGTAGCTTAGGGCACTTTCAAAGCAAAGTGATTTTCTCTGAAGGACAGCATTTAGAATGTGAAGGAACACTCCATTCACTTCGCACAGTTAATTCAAGTGTTGGAAGAGACTGCTTCTCTTTCAGAGAAACAGATGTGAGTTTCTTGTGGATGCTTTTAAGTAGCTAAAGGCAGTTTCAAAGAGAGTGATTTTCTCTAAAAGGAGAGCATTTAGAAAGTGAAGCAACACTCCATTCACTTCGCACAGTGAATTGGATTGTTGGAACAGACTGCTTCTCTTTCAGAGAAACGCATGTGAATTTCTTTTGAATGCTTGTAAGTAGCTTAAGGCACTTTCAAAGGAAAGTGATTTTCTCTGAAAGGACAGCAGTTGGAAAGGAAAGCAACACTACATTCACTTCGCACAGTGAATTTAAGTATTGCAACAGACAGCTTCTCTTTTAGAGAAACGGATGTGAGTTTTTTGTGAATGCTTGAAAGTGGCTTAAGGCACTTTCAAAGGAAAGTGATTTTCTCTGAAACTACAGCATTTAGAATGTGAAGCAACACTCCATTCACTTCGCACAGTGAATTTAAGAGTTGGAACAGACTGCTTCTCTTTTAGAGAAACGAATATGAGTTTTTTGTGAATGTTTGTAAGTAGCTTAAGACACTTTCAAAGCAAAGAGATTTTCTCTGAAAGGACAGGATTTAGAATGTGAAGCAACACTCCATTCACTTCGCACAGTGAATTAAAGTGTTGGAACAGACTGCTTATCTTTCAGAGAAACGCATGTGAATTTCTGTTGAATGCTTGTAAGTAGCTTAAGGCACTTTCAAAGGAAAGTGATTTTCTCTGAAAGGACAGCATTTAGAAAGTGAAGCAACACACCATTCACTTCGCACAGTGAATTGAAGTGTTGGAAAAGACAGCTTCTCTCTCATAGAAACGCATTTGAGTTTCCTGTGAATGCTTGTAAGTAGCTTAAGGCACTTTCAAAGAAAAGTGATTTTCTCTGAAACTGCAGCATTTAGAATGTGAAGGAAAACTCCATTCACTTCGCACAGTGAATTGAAGTGTTGGATCAGACTGCTTCTCTTTCAGAGAAACAGATGTGAGTTTCTTGTGAATGCTTGTAAGTAGCTTAAGGCACTTTCATAGGAAAGTGATTTTCTCTGAAAGGACAGCATTTGGAAAGAGAAGCAACACTCCATTCACTTCGCACAGTGAATTGAAGTGTTGGAAAATACAGCTTCTCTTTCAGAAAAATGCATGTGAGTTTCTTGTGAATGTTTGTAAGTAGCTTAAGACACTTTCAAAGGAATGTGATTTTCTCTGAAAGGACAGCATTAGAAAGTGAAGCAACACTTCATTCACTTCGAACAGTGAATTGCAGTGTTGGAAAAGACAGCTTTTCTTTCAGAGAAACGCATGTGAATTTCTGTTGAATGCCTGTAAGTAGCTTAAGTCACTTTAAAAGGAAAGTGATTTTCTCTGAAAGGACAGCATTTAGAAAGTGAAGCAACACTCCATTCACTTCGCACAGTGAATTTAAGTGTTGCAACAGACAGCTTCTCTTTCACAGAAACACATTTGAGTTTCCTATGAATGCTTGTAAGTAGCTTAAGGCACTTTCAATGCAAAGTGATTTTCTCTGAAAGGACAGCATTTAGAAAGTGAAGCAACACTCCATTCACTTTGCACAGTGAACTGAAGTGTTGGAACAGACTGCTTCTCTTTCAGAGAAACGCATGTGAGTTTTTTGTGAATGTTTGTAAGTAGCTTAAGGCACTTTCAAAGGAAAGTGATTTTCTCTGAAAGGAGAGCATTTAGAAAGTCAAGCAACACTCCATTCACTTCGAACAGTGAATTGAATTGTTGTAACAAACTGCTTCTCTTTTAGAGAAAAGGATGTGAGTTTTTTGTGAATGCTTGAAAGTAGCTTAAGGCACTTTCAAAGCAAAGTGATTTTCTCTGAAACTACAGCATTTAGAATGTGAAGAAACACTGCATTCACTTCGCACAGTGAATTGAAGTGTTGGAACAGACTGCTTCTCTTTCAGAGAAACGGATGTGAGTTTTTTGTGAATGCTTGTAAGTAGCTTAAGGCAATTTCAAAGCAAAGTGATTTTCTCTGAAAGGACAGCATTTAGAAAGTGAAGCAACACTCCATTCACTTCGCCGAGTGAATTGAAGTGTTGGAACAGACTACTTCTCTTTCAGAGAAACAGATGTGAGTTTCTTGTGAATGCGTGTAAGTAGCTTAAGGCAGTTTCAAAAGAGAGTGATTTTCTCTAAAAGGAGAGCATTTAGAAAGTGAAGCAACACTCCATTCAGTTCGCACAGTGAATTGAAGTGTTGGAACAGACTGCTTCTCTTTCAGAGAAACGCATGTGAATTACTGTTTAATGCTTGTAATTAGCTTAAGTCTCTTTCAAAGGAAAGTGATTTTCTCTGAAAGGAGAGCATTTAGATAGTGAAGCAACACTCCATTCACTTCTCACAGCTAATTGAAGTGTTGGAACAGACTGCTTCTCTTTCATAGAAACGCATTTGAGTTTCCTATGAATGCTTGTAAGTAGCTTAAGGCACTTTCTCAGCAAAGTGATTTTATCTGAAACTGCAGCATTTAGAGTGTGAAGGAACACTCCCTTCACCTCGCACAGTGAATTGAAGTGTTGGAACAGACTGCTTCTCTTTCAGAGAAACAGATGTGAGTTTCTTGTGAATGCTTGTAAGTACCTTAAGGCAGTTTCAAAAGAGAGTGATTTTCTCTAAAAGGAGAGCATTTAGATAGTGAAGCAACACTCCGTTCACTTCGCACAGTGAATTAAAGTGTTGGAACAGACTGCTTCTCTTTCAGAGAAACACATGTGAATTTCTGTTGAAATCTTGTAAGTAGCTTAAGGCACTTTCAAAGGAAAGTGATTTTCTCTGAAAGGACAGCATTTAGAAAGTGAAGCAACACTCCATTCACTTCGCACAGTGAATTGAAGTGTTGGAACAGACTGCTTCTCTTTTAGAGAAACGAATGTGAGTTTTTTGTGAATGCTTGAAAGTAGCTTAAGGCACTTTCAAAGCAAAGTGATTTTCTCTGAAGGACAGCATTTAGAATGTGAAGGAACACTCCATTTACTTCCAACAGTGAATTGAAGTGTTGGAACAGACTGCTTCTCTTTCAGAGAAACGCTTGTGAATTTCTGTTGAATGCTTGTAAGTAGCTTAAGGCACTTTCAAAGGAAAGTGATTTTCTCTGAATGGACAGCATTTGGAAAGGGAAGCAACACTCCATTCACTTAGCACAGTGAATTTAAGTATTGCAACAGACAGCTACTCTTTCATAGAAACGCATTTCAGTTTCCTATGAATGATTGTAAGTAGCTTAAGGCACTTTCAAAGGAAAGTGATTTTCTCTGAAAGGACAGCATTTAGAAAGTGAAGCAACACTCCATTCACTTCGCACAGTGAATTGAATTATTGGAACAGACTGATTCTCTTTTAGAGAAACGGATGTGAGTTTTTTGTGAATGCTTGAAAGTAACTTATGGCACTTTCAAAGGAAAGTGATTTTCTCTGAAAGGACAGGATTTAGAATGTGAAGCAACACTCCATTCACTTCGCACAGTGAATTGAAGTCTTGGATCAGACTGCTTCTCTTTCAGAGAAACGCATGTGAGTTTCTGTTGAATGCTTGTAAATAGCTTAAGGCTCTTTCAAAGGAAAGTGATTTTCTCTGAAAGGACAGCATTTAGAAAGTGAAGCAACACCCCATTCACTTCGCACAGTGAATTGAAGTGTTGGAAAAGACAGCTTCTCTCTCAGAGAAACGCATTTGTGTTTCCTGTGAATGCTTGAAAGAAGCTTAGGGCACTTTCAAAGCAAAGTGATTTTCTCTGAAGGATAGCATTTAGAATGTGAAGGAACACTCCATTCACTTCGCACAGTTAATTCAAGTGTTGGAACCGACTGCTTCTCTTTCAGAGAAACAGATGTGAGTTTCTTGTGAATGCTTTTAA
The DNA here is from genome assembly GCF_982192425.1 of Myodes glareolus. Classification (NCBI taxonomy): domain Eukaryota; kingdom Metazoa; phylum Chordata; class Mammalia; order Rodentia; family Cricetidae; genus Myodes; species Myodes glareolus. Next base: position 103,947,757 of record NC_142033.1, on the reverse strand, counting down.
GTAGCTTAAGGCAGTTTCAAAGATAGTGATTTTCTCTAAAAGGAGAGCATTTAAAAAGTGAAGCAACACTCCATTCACTTCGCACAGTGAATTGGATTGTGGGAACAGACTGCTTCTCTTTCAGAGAAACGCATGTGAATATCTGTTGAATGCTTGTAAGTAGCTTAAGGCACTTTCAAAGGAAAATGATTTTCTCTGAAAAGACAGCATTTGGAAAGGGAAGCAACACTCCATTCACTTCGCACAGTGAATTTAAGTATTGCAACAGACAGCTTCTCTTTTAGAGAAACGGATGTGAGTTTTTTGTGAATGCTTGAAAGTAGCTTAAGGCACTTTCAAAGGAAAGTGATTTTCTCTGAAACTACAGCATTTAGAATGTGAAGCAACACTCCATTCACTTCGCACAGTGAATTTAAGAGTTGGAACAGACTGCTTCTCTTTCAGAGAAACGAATATGAGTTTTTTGTGAATGCTTATAAGTAGCTTAAGACACTTTCAAAGCAAAGTGATTTTCTCTGAAAGGACAGGATTTAGAATGTGAAGCAACACTCCATTCACTTCGCACAGTGAATTAAAGTGTTGGATCAGACTGCTTATCTTTCAGAGAAACGCATGTGAATTTCTGTTGAATGCTTGTAAGTAGCTTAAGGCACTTTAAAAGGAAAGTGATTTTCTCTGAAAGGACAGCATTTAGAAAGTGAAGCAACACCCCATTCACTTCGCACAGTGAATTGAAGTGTTGGAAAAGACAGCTTCTCTCTCATAGAAACTCATTTGAGTTTCCTGTGAATGCTTGTAAGTAGCTTAAGGCACTTTCAAAGAAAAGTGATTTTCTCTGAAACTGCAGCATTTAGAATGTGAAGGAAAACTCCATTCACTTCGCACAGTGAATTGAAGTGTTGGATCAGACTGCTTCTCTTTCAGAGAAACAGATGTGAGTTTCTTGTGAATGCTTGTAAGTAGGTTAAGGCACTTTCATAGGAAAGTGATTTTCTCTGAAAGGACAGCATTTGGAAAGAGAAGCAACACTCCATTCACTTCGCACAGTGAATTGAAGTGTTGGAAAAGACAGCTTCTCTTTCAGAAAAATGCATGTGAGTTTCTTGTGAATGTTTGTAAGTAGCTTAAGACACTTTCAAAGGAATGTGATTTTCTCTGAAAGGACAGCATTTAGAAAGTGAAGCAACACTTCATTCACTTCGAACAGTGAATTGAAGTGTTGGAAAAGACAGCTTTTCTTACAGAGAAACGCATGTGAATTTCTGTTGAATGCTTGTAAGTAGCTTAAGTCACTTTAAAAGGAAAGTGATTTTCTCTGAAAGGACAGCATTTAGAAAGTGAAGCAAAACTCCATTCACTTCGCACAGTGAATTTAAGTGTTGCAACAGACAGCTTCTCTTTCACAGAAACGCTTTTGAGTTTCCTATGAATGCTTGTAAGTAGCTTAAGGCACTTTCAAAGCAAAGTGATTTTCTCTGAAAGGACAGCATTTAGAAAGTGAAGCAACACTCCATTCACTTTGCACAGCAAACTGAAGTGTTGGAACAGACTGCTTCTCTTTCAGAGAAACGCATGTGAGTTTTTTGTGAATGTTTGTAAGTAGCTTAAGGCACTTTCAAAGGAAAGTGATTTTCTCTGAAAGGAGAGCATTTAGAAAGTCAAGCAACACTCCATTCACTTCGAACAGTGAATTGAATTGTTGTAACAAACTGCTTCTCTTTTAGAGAAAAGGATGTGAGTTTTTTGTGAATGCTTGAAAGTAGCTTAAGGCACTTTCAAAGCAAAGTGATTTTCTCTGAAACTACAGCATTTAGAATGTGAAGAAACACTGCATTCACTTCGCACAGTGAATTGAAGTGTTGGAACAGACTGCTTCTCTTTCAGAGAAACGGATGTGAGTTTTTTGTGAATGCTTGTAAGTAGCTTAAGGCAATTTCAAAGCAAAGTGATTTTCTCTGAAAGGACAGCATTTAGAAAGTGAAGCAACACTCCATTCACTTCGCCGAGTGAATTGAAGTGTTGGAACAGACTACTTCTCTTTCAGAGAAACAGATGTGAGTTTCTTGTGAATGCGTGTAAGTAGCTTAAGGCAGTTTCAAAAGAGAGTGATTTTCTCTAAAAGGAGAGCATTTAGAAAGTGAAGCAACACTCCATTCAGTTCGCACAGTGAATTGAAGTGTTGGAACAGACTGCTTCTCTTTCAGAGAAACGCATGTGAATTACTGTTTAATGCTTGTAATTAGCTTAAGTCTCTTTCAAAGGAAAGTGATTTTCTCTGAAAGGAGAGCATTTAGATAGTGAAGCAACACTCCATTCACTTCTCACAGCTAATTGAAGTGTTGGAACAGACTGCTTCTCTTTCATAGAAACGCATTTGAGTTTCCTATGAATGCTTGTAAGTAGCTTAAGGCACTTTCTCAGCAAAGTGATTTTATCTGAAACTGCAGCATTTAGAGTGTGAAGGAACACTCCCTTCACCTCGCACAGTGAATTGAAGTGTTGGAACAGACTGCTTCTCTTTCAGAGAAACAGATGTGAGTTTCTTGTGAATGCTTGTAAGTACCTTAAGGCAGTTTCAAAAGAGAGTGATTTTCTCTAAAAGGAGAGCATTTAGATAGTGAAGCAACACTCCGTTCACTTCGCACAGTGAATTAAAGTGTTGGAACAGACTGCTTCTCTTTCAGAGAAACACATGTTAATTTCTGTTGAAATCTTGTAAGTAGCTTAAGGCACTTTCAAAGGAAAGTGATTTTCTCTGAAAGGACAGCATTTAGAAAGTGAAGCAACACTCCATTCACTTCGCACAGTGAATTGAAGTGTTGGAACAGACTGCTTCTCTTTTAGAGAAACGAATGTGAGTTTTTTGTGAATGCTTGAAAGTAGCTTAAGGCACTTTCAAAGCAAAGTGATTTTCTCTGAAGGACAGCATTTAGAATGTGAAGGAACACTCCATTTACTTCCAACAGTGAATTGAAATGTTGGAACAGACTGCTTCTCTTTCAGAGAAACGCTTGTGAATTTCTGTTGAATGCTTGTAAGTAGCTTAAGGCACTTTCAAAGGAAAGTGATTTTCTCTGAATGGACAGCATTTGGAAAGGGAAGCAACACTCCATTCACTTAGCACAGTGAATTTAAGTATTGCAACAGACAGCTACTCTTTCATAGAAACGCATTTCAGTTTCCTATGAATGATTGTAAGTAGCTTAAGGCACTTTCAAAGGAAAGTGATTTTCTCTGAAAGGACAGCATTTAGAAAGTGAAGCAACACTCCATTCACTTCGCACAGTGAATTGAATTATTGGAACAGACTGATTCTCTTTTAGAGAAACGGATGTGAGTTTTTTGTGAATGCTTGAAAGTAACTTAAGGCACTTTCAAAGGAAAGTGATTTTCTCTGAAAGGACAGGATTTAGAATGTGAAGCAACACTCCATTCACTTCGCACAGTGAATTGAAGTCTTGGATCAGACTGCTTCTCTTTCAGAGAAACGCATGTGAGTTTCTGTTGAATGCTTGTAAATAGCTTAAGGCTCTTTCAAAGGAAAGTGATTTTCTCTGAAAGGACAGCATTTAGAAAGTGAAGCAACACCCCATTCACTTGGCACAGTGAATTGAAGTGTTGGAAAAGACAGCTTCTCTCTCAGAGAAACGCATTTGTGTTTCCTGTGAATGCTTGAAAATAGCTTAGGGCACTTTCAAAGCAAAGTGATTTTCTCTGAAGGATAGCATTTAGAATGTGAAGGAACACTCCATTCACTTCGCACAGTTAATTCAAGTGTTGGAACCGACTGCTTCTCTTTCAGAGAAACAGATGTGAGTTTCTTGTGAATGCTTTTAAGTAGCTTAAGGCAGTTTCAAAGATAGTGATTTTCTCTAAAAGGAGAGCATTTAAAAAGTGAAGCAACACTCCATTCACTTCGCACAGTGAATTGGATTGTGGGAACAGACTGCTTCTCTTTCAGAGAAACGCATGTGAATATCTGTTGAATGCTTGTAAGTAGCTTAAGGCACTTTCAAAGGAAAATGATTTTCTCTGAAAAGACAGCATTTGGAAAGGGAAGCAACACTCCATTCACTTCGCACAGTGAATTTAAGTATTGCAACAGACAGCTTCTCTTTTAGAGAAACGGATGTGAGTTTTTTGTGAATGCTTGAAAGTAGCTTAAGGCACTTTCAAAGGAAAGTGATTTTCTCTGAAACTACAGCATTTAGAATGTGAAGCAACACTCCATTCACTTCGCACAGTGAATTTAAGAGTTGGAACAGACTGCTTCTCTTTCAGAGAAACGAATATGAGTTTTTTGTGAATGCTTATAAGTAGCTTAAGACACTTTCAAAGCAAAGCGATTTTCTCTGAAAGGACAGGATTTAGAATGTGAAGCAACACTCCATTCACTTCGCACAGTGAATTAAAGTGTTGGATCAGACTGCTTATCTTTCAGAGAAACGCATGTGAATTTCTGTTGAATGCTTGTAAGTAGCTTAAGGCACTTTAAAAGGAAAGTGATTTTCTCTGAAAGGACAGCATTTAGAAAGTGAAGCAACACCCCATTCACTTCGCACAGTGAATTGAAGTGTTGGAAAAGACAGCTTCTCTCTCATAGAAACGCATTTGAGTTTCCTGTGAATGCTTGTAAGTAGCTTAAGGCACTTTCAAAGAAAAGTGATTTTCTCTGAAACTGCAGCATTTAGAATGTGAAGGAAAACTCCATTCACTTCGCACAGTGAATTGAAGTGTTGGATCAGACTGCTTCTCTTTCAGAGAAACAGATGTGAGTTTCTTGTGAATGCTTGTAAGTAGGTTAAGGCACTTTCATAGGAAAGTGATTTTCTCTGAAAGGACAGCATTTGGAAAGAGAAGCAACACTCCATTCACTTCGCACAGTGAATTGAAGTGTTGGAAAAGACAGCTTCTCTTTCAGAAAAATGCATGTGAGTTTCTTGTGAATGTTTGTAAGTAGCTTAAGACACTTTCAAAGGAATGTGATTTTCTCTGAAAGGACAGCATTTAGAAAGTGAAGCAACACTTCATTCACTTCGAACAGTGAATTGAAGTGTTGGAAAAGACAGCTTTTCTTTCAGAGAAACGCATGTGAATTTCTGTTGAATGCTTGTAAGTAGCTTAAGTCACTTTAAAAGGAAAGTGATTTTCTCTGAAAGGACAGCATTTAGAAAGTGAAGCAAAACTCCATTCACTTCGCACAGTGAATTTAAGTGTTGCAACAGACAGCTTCTCTTTCACAGAAACGCTTTTGAGTTTCCTATGAATGCTTGTAAGTAGCTTAAGGCACTTTCAAAGCAAAGTGATTTTCTCTGAAAGGACAGCATTTAGAAAGTGAAGCAACACTCCATTCACTTTGCACAGCAAACTGAAGTGTTGGAACAGACTGCTTCTCTTTCAGAGAAACGCATGTGAGTTTTTTGTGAATGCTTGTAAGTAGCTTAAGGCACTTTCAAAGGAAAGTGATTTTCTCTGAAAGGAGAGCATTTAGAAAGTCAAGCAACACTCCATTCACTTCGAACAGTGAATTGAAGTGTTGTAACAAACTGCTTCTCTTTTAGAGAAAAGTATGTGAGTTTTTTGTGAATGCTTGAAAGTAGCTTAAGGCACTTTCAAAGCAAAGTGATTTTCTCTGAAACTACAGCATTTAGAATGTGAAGAAACACTCCATTCACTTCGCACAGTGAATTGAAGAGTTGGAACAGACTGCTTCTCTTTCAGAGAAACGGATGTGAGTTTTTTGTGAATGCTTGTAAGTAGCTTAAGGCACTTTCAAAGCAAAGTGATTTTCTCTGAAAGGACAGCATTTAGAAAGTGAAGCAACACTCCATTCACTTCGCCGTGTGAATTGAAGTGTTGGAACAGACTACTTCTCTTTCAGAGAAACAGATGTGAGTTTCTTGTGAAAGCGTGTAAGTAGCTTAAGGCAGTTTCAAAAGAGAGTGATTTTCTCTAAAAGGAGAGCATTTAGAAAGTGAAGCAACACTCCATTCAGTTCGCACAGTGAATTGAAGTGTTGGAACAGACTGCTTCTCTTTCAGAGAAACGCATGTGAATTACTGTTTAATGCTTGTAATTAGCTTCAGTCTCTTTCAAAGGAAAGTGATTTTCTCTTAAAGGAGAGCATTTAGATAGTGAAGCAACACTCCATTCACTTCTCACAGCTAATTGAAGTGTTGGAACAGACTGCTTCTCTTTCATAGAAACGCATTTGAGTTTCCTATGAATGCTTGTAAGTAGCTTAAGGCACTTTCTCAGCAAAGTGATTTTATCTGAAACTGCAGCATTTAGAGTGTGAAGGAACACTCCCTTCACCTCGCACAGTGAATTGAAGTGTTGGAACAGACTGCTTCTCTTTCAGAGAAACAGATGTGAGTTTCTTGTGAATGCTTGTAAGTACCTTAAGGCAGTTTCAAAAGAGAGTGATTTTCTCTAAAAGGAGAGCATTACATAGTGAAGCAACACTCCGTTCACTTCGCACAGTGAATTAAAGTGTTGGAACAGACTGCTTCTCTTTCAGAGAAACACATGTGAATTTCTGTTGAAATCTTGTAAGTAGCTTAAGGCACTTTCAAAGCAAAGTGATTTTCTCTGAAAGGACAGCATTTAGAAAGTGAAGCAACACTCCATTCACTTCGCACAGTGAATTGAAGTGTTGGAACAGACTGCTTCTCTTTAGAGAAACGAATGTGAGTTTTTTGTGAATGCTTGAAAGTAGCTTAAGGCACTTTCAAAGCAAAGTGATTTTCTCTGAAGGACAGCATTTAAATGTGAAGGAACACTCCATTCACTTCGCACAGTGAATTGAAGTGTTGGAACAGACTGCTTCTCTTTCAGAGAAACGCTTGTGAATTTCTGTTGAATGCTTGTAAGTAGCTTAAGGCTCTTTCAAAGGAAAGTGATTTTCTCTGAAAGGACAGCATTTAGAAAGTGAAGCAACACCCCATTCACTTCGCACAGTGAATTGAAGTGTTGGAAAAGACAGCTTCTCTCTCAGAGAAACGCATTTGAGTTTCCTGTGAATGCTTGAAAGTAGCTTAGGGCACTTTCAAAGCAAAGTGATTTTCTCTGAAGGATAGCATTGAGAATGTGAAGGAACACTCCATTCACTTCTCACAGTTAATTCAAGTGTTGGAACAGACTGCTTCTCTTTCAGAGAAACAGATGTGAGTTTCTTGTGAATGCTTTTAAGTAGCTTAAGGCAGTTTCAAAGAGAGTGATTTTCTCTAAAAGGAGAGCATTTAGAAAGTGAAGCAACACTCCATTCACTTCGCACAGTGAATTGGATTGTGGGAACAGACTGCTTCTCTTTCAGAGAAACGCATGTGAATTTCTGTTGCATGCTTGTAAGTAGCTTAAGGCACTTTCAAAGGAAAGTGATTTTCTCTGAAAGGACAGCATTTAGAAAGTGAAGCAACACCCCATTCACTTTGCACAGTGAATTGAAGTGTTGGATCAGACTGCTTCTCTCTCATAGAAACGCATTTGAGTTTCCTGTGAATGCTTGTAAGTAGCTTAAGGCACTTTCAAAGAAAAGTGATTTTCTCTGAAACTGCAGCATTTAGAATGTGAAGGAAAACTCCATTCACTTCGCACAGTGAATTGAAGTGTTGGATCAGACTGCTTCTCTTTCAGAGAAACAGATGTGAGTTTCTTGTGAATGCTTGTAAGTAGGTTAAGGCACTTTCATAGGAAAGTGATTTTCTCTGAAAGGACAGCATTTGGAAAGAGAAGCAACACTCCATTCACTTCGCACAGTGAATTGAAGTGTTGGAAAAGACAGCTTCTCTTTCAGAAAAATGCATGTGAGTTTCTTGTGAATGTTTGTAAGTAGCTTAAGACACTTTCAAAGGAATGTGATTTTCTCTGAAAGGACAGCATTTAGAAAGTGAAGCAACACTTCATTCACTTCGAGCAGTGAATTGAAGTGTTGGAAAAGACAGCTTTTCTTTCAGAGAAACACATGTGAATTTCTGTTGAATGCTTGTAAGTAGCTTAAGTCACTTTAAAAGGAAAGTGATTTTCTCTGAAAGGACAGCATTTAGAAAGTGAAGCAACACTCCATTCACTTCGCACAGTGAATTTAAGTGTTGCAACAGACAGCTTCTCTTTCACAGAAACGCTTTTGAGTTTCCTATGAATGCTTGTAAGTAGCTTAAGGCACTTTCAAAGCAAAGTGATTTTCTCTGAAGGACAGCATTTAGAATGTGAAGGAACACTCCATTCACTTCGCACAGTGAATTGAAGTGTTGGAACAGACTGCTTCTCTTTCAGAGAAACGCTTGTGAATTTCTGTTGAATGCTTGTAAGTAGCTTAAGGCACTTTCAAAGGAAAGTGATTTTCTCTGAAAGGACAGCATTTGGAAAGGGAAGCAACACTCCATTCACTTCGCACAGTGAATTGAAGTATTGCAACAGACAGCTACTCTTTCATAGAAACGCATTTCAGTTTCCTATGAATGATTGTAAGTAGCTTAAGGCACTTTCAAAGGAAAGTGATTTTCTCTGAAAGGACAGCATTTAGAAAGTGAAGCAACACTCCATTCACTTCGCACAGTGATTTGAATTATTGGAACAGACTGATTCTCTTTTAGAGAAACGGATGTGAGTTTTTTGTGAATGCTTGAATGTAGCTTAAGGCACTTTCAAAGCAAAGTGATTTTCTCTGAAAGGACAGGATTTAGAATGTGAAGCAACACTCCATTCACTTCGCACAGTGAATTGAAATCTTGGATCAGACTGCTTCTCTTTCAGAGAAACGCATGTGAGTTTCTGTTGAATGCTTGTAAGTAGCTTAAGGCTCTTACAAAGGAAAGTGATTTTCTCTGAAAGGACAGCATTTAGAAAGTGAAGCAACACCCCATTCACTTCGCACAGTGAATTGAAGTGTTGGAAAAGACAGCTTCTCTCTCAGAGAAACGCATTTGAGTTTCCTGTGAATGATTGTAAGTAGCTTAAGGCACTTTCAAAGAAAAGTGATTTTCTCTGAAACTGCAGCATTTAGAATGTGAAGGATAACTCCATTCACTTCGCACAGTGAATTGAAGTGTTGGATCAGACTGCTTCTCTTTCAGAGAAACAGATGTGAGTTTCTTGTGAATGCTTGTAAGTAGCTTAAGACACTTTCAAAGGAAAGTGATTTTCTCTGAAAGGACAGCATTTGGAAAGAGAAGCAACACTCCATTCACTTCGCACAGTGAATTGAAGTTTTGGGACAGAATGTTTCTCTTTCAGAGAAACGGATGTGAGTTTTTTGTGAATGCTTGTAAGTAGCTTAAGGCACTTTCATAGGAAAGTGATTTTCTCTGAAAGGACAGCATTTGGAAAGAGAAGCAACACTCCATTCACGTCGCACAGTGAATTGATGTGTTGGAACAGACTGCTTCTCTTTCAAAGATACGGATGTGAGTTTTTTGTGAATGCTTGTAAGTAGCTTAAGGCACTTTCATAGGAAAGTGATTTTCTCTGAAAAGACAGCATTTGGAAAGAGAAGCAACACTCCATTCACTTCGCACAGTGAATTGAAGTGTTGGAAAAGACAGCTTCTCTTTCAGAGAAACGCATGTGAATTTCTGTTGAATGCTTGTAAGTAGCTTAAGGCACTTTCAAAGGAAAGTGATTTTCTCTGAAAGGACAGCATTTAGAAAGTGAAGCAACACTCCATTCACTTCGCACAGTGAATTTAAGTGTTGCAACAGACAGCTTCTCTTTCACAGAAACGCATTTGAGTTTCCTATGAATGATTGTAAGTAGCTTAAGGCACTTTCAAAGCAAAGTGATTTTCTCTGAAAGGACAGCATTTAGAAAGTGAAGCAACACTCCATTCACTTTGCACAGTGAACTGAAGTGTTGGAACAGACTGCTTCTCTTTCAGAGAAACGCATGTGAGTTTTTTGTGAATGCTTGTAAGTAGCTTAAGGCACTTTCAAAGGAAAGTCATTTTCTCTGAAAGGACAGTATTTGGAAAGGGAAGCAACAATCCATTCACTTCGCACAGTGAATTTAAGTATTGCAACAGACAGCTTCTCTTTCATAGAAACGCATTTCAGTTTCCTATGAATGATTGTAAGTAGCTTAAGGCACTTTCAAAGGAAAGCGATTTTCTCTGAAAGGACAGCATTTAGAAAGTGAAGCAACACTCCATTCACTTCGCACAGTGAATTGAATTATTGGAACAGACTGATTCTCTTTTAGAGAAACGGATGTGAGTTTTTTATGAATGCTTGAAAGTAGCTTAAGGCACTTTCAAAGCAAAGTGATTTTCTCTGAAAGGACAGGATTTAGAATGTGAAGCAACACTCCATTCACTTCGCACAGTGAATTGAAGTCTTGGATCAGACTGCTTCTCTTTCAGAGAAACGCATGTGAATTTCTGTTGAATGCTTGTAAGTAGCTTAAGGCACTTTCAAAGGAAAGTGATTTTCTTTGAAAGGACAGCATTTAGAAAGTGAAGCAACACCCCATTCACTTCGCACAGTGAATTGAAGTGTTGGAAAAGACAGCTTTTCTCTCATAGAAACGCATTTGAGTTTCCTGTGAATGCTTGTAAGTAGCTTAAGGCACTTTCAAAGAAAAGGGATTTTCTCTGAAACTGCAGCATTTAGAATGTGAAGGATAACTCCATTCACTTCGCACAGTGAATTGAAGTGTTGGATCAGACTGCTTCTCTTTCAGAGAAACAGATGTGAGTTTCTTGTGAATGCTTGTAAGTAGCTTAAGGCACTTTCAAAGGAAAGTGATTTTCTCTGAAAGGACAGCATTTAGAAAGTGAAGCAACACTCCATTCACTTCGCACAGTGAATTGAAGTTTTGGGACAGAATGTTTCTCTTTCAGAGAAACGGATGTGAGTTTTTTGTGAATGCTTGTGAGTAGCTTAAGGCACTTTCATAGGAAAGTGATTTTCTCTGAAAGGACAGCATTTGGAAAGAGAAGCAACACTCCATTCACTTTGCACAGTGAATTGAAGTGTTGGAACAGATTGCTTCTCTTTCAAAGATACGGATGTGAGTTTTTTGTGAATGCTTGTAAGTACCTTAAGGTACTTACATAGGAAAGTGATTTTCTCTGAAAGACAGCATTTGGAAAGAGAAGCAACACTCCATTCACTTCGCACAGTGAATTGAAGTCTTGGATCAGACTGCTTCTCTTTCAGAGAAACGCATGTGAGTTTCTGTAGAATGCTTGTAAGTAGCTTAAGGCTCTTTCAAAGGAAAGTGATTTTCTCTGAAAGGACAGCATTTAGAAAGTGAAGCAACACCCCATTCACTTCGCACAGTGAATTGAAGTGTTGGAAAAGACAGCTTCTCTCTCAGAGAAACGCATTTGAGTTTCCTGTGAATGCTTGAAAGTAGCTTAGGGCACTTTCAAAGCAAAGTGATTTTCTCTGAAGGATAGCATTTAGAATGTGAAGGAACACTCCATTCACTTCGCACAGTTAATTCAAGTGTTGGAACAGACTGCTTCTCTTTCAGAGAAACAGATGTGAGTTTCTTGTGAATGCTTTTAAGTAGCTTAAGGCAGTTTCAAAGAGAGTGATTTTCTCTAAAAGGAGAGCATTTAGAAAGTGAAGCAACACTCCATTCACTTCGCACAGTGAATTGGATTGTGGGAACAGACTGCTTCTCTTTCAGAGAAACGCATGTGAATTTCTGTTGAATGCTTGTAAGTAGCTTAAGGCACTTTCAAAGGAAAGTGATTTTCTCTGAAAGGACAGCATTTGGAAAGGGAAGCAACACTCCATTCACTTCGCACAGTGAATTTAAGTATTGCAACAGACAGCTTCTCTTTTAGAGAAACGGATGTGAGTTTTTTGTGAATGCTTGAAAGTAGTTTAAGGCACTTTCAAAGGAAAGTGATTTTCTCTGAAACTACAGCATTTAGAATGTGAAGCAACACTCCATTCACTTCGCACAGTGAATTTAAGAGTTGGAACAGACTGCTTCTCTTTCAGAGAAACGAATATGAGTTTTTTGTGAATGCTTATAAGTAGCTTAAGACACTTTCAAAGCAAAGTGATTTTCTCTGAAAGGACAGGATTTGGAATGTGAAGCAACACTCCATTCACTTCGCACAGTGAATTAAAGTGTTGGATCAGACTGCTTATCTTTCAGAGAAACGCATGTGAATTTCTGTTGAATGCTTGTAAGTAGCTTAAGGCACTTTAAAAGGAAAGTGATTTTCTCTGAAAGGACAGCATTTAGAAAGTGAAGCAACACCCCATTCACTTCGCACAGTGAATTGAAGTGTTGGAAAAGACAGCTTCTCTCTCATAGAAACGCATTTGAGTTTCCTGTGAATGCTTGTAAGTAGCTTAAGGCACTTTCAAAGAAAAGTGATTTTCTCTGAAACTGCAGAATTTAGAATGTGAAGGAAAACTCCATTCACTTCGCACAGTGAATTGAAGTGTTGGATCAGACTGCTTCTCTTTCAGAGAAACAGATGTGAGTTTCTTGTGAATGCTTGTAAGTAGCTTAAGGCACTTTCAAAGCAAAGTGATTTTCTCTGAAGGACAGCATTTAGAATGTGAAGGAACACTCCATTCACTTCGCACAGTGAATTGAAGTGTTGGAACAGACTGCTTCTCTTTCAGAGAAACGCTTGTGAATTTCTGTTGAATGCTTGTAAGTAGCTTAAGGCACTTTCAAAGGAAAGTGATTTTCTCTGAAAGGACAGCATTTGGAAAGGGAAGGAACACTCCATTCACTTCGCACAGTGAATTTAAGTATTGCAACAGACAGCTTCTCTTTTAGAGAAACGGATGTGAGTTTTTTGTGAATGCTTGAAAGTAGCTTAAGGCACTTTCAAAGGAAAGTGATTTTCTCTGAAACTACAGCATTTAGAAAGTGAAGCAACACTCCATTCACTTCGCACAGTGAATTTAAGAGTTGGAACAGACTGCTTCTCTTTCAGAGAAACGAATATGAGTTTTTTGTGAATGCTTATAAGTAGCTTAAGACACTTTCAAAGCAAAGTGATTTTCTCTGAAAGGACAGCATTTGGAAAGAGAAGCAACACTCCATTCACTTCGCACAGTGAATTGAAGTGTTGGAAAAGACAGCTTCTCTTTCAGAAAAATGCATGTGAGTTTCTTGTGAATGTTTGTAAGTAGCTTAAGACACTTTCAAAGGAATGTGATTTTCTCTGAAAGGACAGCATTTAGAAAGTGAAGAAACACTCCATTCACTTCGCACAGTGAATTTAAGTGTTGCAACAGACAGCTTCTCTTTCACAGAAACGCTTTTGAGTTTCCTATGAATGCTTGTAAGTAGCTTAAGGCACTTTCAAAGCAAAGTGATTTTCTCTGAAGGACAGCATTTAGAATGTGAAGGAACACTCCATTCACTTCGCACAGTGAATTGAAGTGTTGGAACAGACTGCTTCTCTTTCAGAGAAACGCTTGTGAATTTCTGTTGAATGCTTGTAAGTAGCTTAAGGCACTTTCAAAGGAAAGTGATTTTCTCTGAAAGGACAGCATTTGGAAAGGGAAGCAACACTCCATTCACTTCGCACAGTGAATTTAAGTGTTGCAACAGACAGCTACTCTTTCATAGAAACGCATTTCAGTTTCCTATGAATGATTGTAAGTAGCTTAAGGCACTTTCAAAGCAAAGTGATTTTCTCTGAAAGGACAGCATTTAGAGAGTGAAGCAACACTCCATTCACTTCGCACAGTGAATTGAATTATTGGAACAGACTGATTCTCTTTTAGAGAAACGGATGTGAGTTTTTTGTGAATGCTTGAATGTAGCTTAAGGCACTTTCAAAGCAAAGTGATTTTCTCTGAAAGGACAGGATTTAGAATGTGAAGCAACACTCCATTCACTTCGCACAGTGAATTGAAGTCTTGGATCAGACTGCTTCTCTTTCAGAGAAACGCATGTGAGTTTCTGTTGAATGCTTGTAAGTAGCTTAAGGCTCTTACAAAGGAAAGTGATTTTCTCTGAAAGGACAGCATTTAGAAAGTGAAGCAACACCCCATTCACTTCGCACAGTGAATTGAAGTGTTGGAAAAGACAGCTTCTCTCTCAGAGAAACGCATTTGAGTTTCCTGTGAATGATTGTAAGTAGCTTAAGGCACTTTCAAAGAAAAGTGATTTTCTCTGAAACTGCAGCATTTAGAATGTGAAGGATAACTCCATTCACTTCGCACAGTGAATTGAAGTGTTGGATCAGACTGCTTCTCTTTCAGAGAAACAGATGTGAGTTTCTTGTGAATGCTTGTAAGTAGCTTAAGACACTTTCAAAGGAAAGTGATTTTCTCTGAAAGGACAGCATTTGGAAAGAGAAGCAACACTCCATTCACTTCGCACAGTGAATTGAAGTTTTGGGACAGAATGTTTCTCTTTCAGAGAAACGGATGTGAGTTTTTTGTGAATGCTTGTAAGTAGCTTAAGGCACTTTCATAGGAAAGTGATTTTCTCTGAAAGGACAGCATTTGGAAAGAGAAGCAACACTCCATTCACGTCGCACAGTGAATTGATGTGTTGGAACAGACTGCTTCTCTTTCAAAGATACGGATGTGAGTTTTTTGTGAATGCTTGTAAGTAGCTTAAGGCACTTTCATAGGAAAGTGATCTTCTCTGAAAAGACAGCATTTGGAAAGAGAAGCAACACTCCATTCACTTCGCACAGTGAATTGAAGTGTTGGAAAAGACAGCTTCTCTTTCAGAGAAACGCATGTGAATTTCTGTTGAATGCTTGTAAGTAGCTTAAGGCACTTTCAAAGGAAAGTGATTTTCTCTGAAAGGACAGCATTTAGAAAGTGAAGCAACACTCCATTCACTTCGCACAGTGAATTTAAGTGTTGCAACAGACAGCTTCTCTTTCACAGAAACGCATTTGAGTTTCCTATGAATGATTGTAAGTAGCTTAAGGCACTTTCAAAGCAAAGTGATTTTCTCTGAAAGGACAGCATTTAGAAAGTGAAGCAACACTCCATTCACTTTGCACAGTGAACTGAAGTGTTGGAACAGACTGCTTCTCTTTCAGAGAAACGCATGTGAGTTTTTTGTGAATGCTTGTAAGTAGCTTAAGGCACTTTCAAAGGAAAGTCATTTTCTCTGAAAGGACAGTATTTGGAAAGGGAAGCAACAATCCATTCACTTCGCACAGTGAATTTAAGTATTGCAACAGACAGCTTCTCTTTCATAGAAACGCATTTCAGTTTCCTATGAATGATTGTAAGTAGCTTAAGGCACTTTCAAAGGAAAGCGATTTTCTCTGAAAGGACAGCATTTAGAAAGTGAAGCAACACTCCATTCACTTCGCACAGTGAATTGAATTATTGGAACAGACTGATTCTCTTTTAGAGAAACGGATGTGAGTTTTTTATGAATGCTTGAAAGTAGCTTAAGGCACTTTCAAAGCAAAGTGATTTTCTCTGAAAGGACAGGATTTAGAATGTGAAGCAACACTCCATTCACTTCGCACAGTGAATTGAAGTCTTGGATCAGACTGCTTCTCTTTCAGAGAAACGCATGTGAATTTCTGTTGAATGCTTGTAAGTAGCTTAAGGCACTTTCAAAGGAAAGTGATTTTCTTTGAAAGGACAGCATTTAGAAAGTGAAGCAACACCCCATTCACTTCGCACAGTGAATTGAAGTGTTGGAAAAGACAGCTTTTCTCTCATAGAAACGCATTTGAGTTTCCTGTGAATGCTTGTAAGTAGCTTAAGGCACTTTCAAAGAAAAGGGATTTTCTCTGAAACTGCAGCATTTAGAATGTGAAGGATAACTCCATTCACTTCGCACAGTGAATTGAAGTGTTGGATCAGACTGCTTCTCTTTCAGAGAAACAGATGTGAGTTTCTTGTGAATGCTTGTAAGTAGCTTAAGGCACTTTCAAAGGAAAGTGATTTTCTCTGAAAGGACAGCATTTAGAAAGTGAAGCAACACTCCATTCACTTCGCACAGTGAATTGAAGTTTTGGGACAGAATGTTTCTCTTTCAGAGAAACGGATGTGAGTTTTTTGTGAATGCTTGTGAGTAGCTTAAGGCACTTTCATAGGAAAGTGATTTTCTCTGAAAGGACAGCATTTGGAAAGAGAAGCAACACTCCATTCACTTCGCACAGTGAATTGAAGTGTTGGAACAGATTGCTTCTCTTTCAAAGATACGGATGTGAGTTTTTTGTGAATGCTTGTAAGTACCTTAAGGTACTTACATAGGAAAGTGATTTTCTCTGAAAGACAGCATTTGGAAAGAGAAGCAACACTCCATTCACTTCGCACAGTGAATTGAAGTCTTGGATCAGACTGCTTCTCTTTCAGAGAAACGCATGTGAGTTTCTGTAGAATGCTTGTAAGTAGCTTAAGGCTCTTTCAAAGGAAAGTGATTTTCTCTGAAAGGACAGCATTTAGAAAGTGAAGCAACACCCCATTCACTTCGCACAGTGAATTGAAGTGTTGGAAAAGACAGCTTCTCTCTCAGAGAAACGCATTTGAGTTTCCTGTGAATGCTTGAAAGTAGCTTAGGGCACTTTCAAAGCAAAGTGATTTTCTCTGAAGGATAGCATTTAGAATGTGAAGGAACACTCCATTCACTTCGCACAGTTAATTCAAGTGTTGGAACAGACTGCTTCTCTTTCAGAGAAACAGATGTGAGTTTCTTGTGAATGCTTTTAAGTAGCTTAAGGCAGTTTCAAAGAGAGTGATTTTCTCTAAAAGGAGAGCATTTAGAAAGTGAAGCAACACTCCATTCACTTCGCACAGTGAATTGGATTGTGGGAACAGACTGCTTCTCTTTCAGAGAAACGCATGTGAATTTCTGTTGAATGCTTGTAAGTAGCTTAAGGCACTTTCAAAGGAAAGTGATTTTCTCTGAAAGGACAGCATTTGGAAAGGGAAGCAACACTCCATTCACTTCGCACAGTGAATTTAAATATTGCAACAGACAGCTTCTCTTTTAGAGAAACGGATGTGAGTTTTTTGTGAATGCTTGAAAGTAGTTTAAGGCACTTTCAAAGGAAAGTGATTTTCTCTGAAACTACAGCATTTAGAATGTGAAGCAACACTCCATTCACTTCGCACAGTGAATTTAAGAGTTGGAACAGACTGCTTCTCTTTCAGAGAAACGAATATGAGTTTTTTGTGAATGCTTATAAGTAGCTTAAGACACTTTCAAAGCAAAGTGATTTTCTCTGAAAGGACAGGATTTAGAATGTGAAGCAACACTCCATTCACTTCGCACAGTGAATTAAAGTGTTGGATCAGACTGCTTATCTTTCAGAGAAACGCATGTGAATTTCTGTTGAATGCTTGTAAGTAGCTTAAGGCACTTTAAAAGGAAAGTGATTTTCTCTGAAAGGACAGCATTTAGAAAGTGAAGCAACACCCCATTCACTTCGCACAGTGAATTGAAGTGTTGGAAAAGACAGCTTCTCTCTCGTAGAAACGCATTTGAGATTCCTGTGAATGCTTGTAAGTAGCTTAAGGCACTTTCAAAGAAAAGTGATTTTCTCTGAAACTGCAGCATTTAGAATGTGAAGGAAAACTCCATTCACTTCGCACAGTGAATTGAAGTGTTGGATCAGACTGCTTCTCTTTCAGAGAAACAGATGTGAGTTTCTTGTGAATGCTTGTAAGTAGCTTAAGGCACTTTCAAAGCAAAGTGATTTTCTCTGAAGGACAGCATTTAGAATGTGAAGGAACACTCTATTCACTTCGCACAGTGAATTGAAGTGTTGGAACAGACTGCTTCTCTTTCAGAGAAACGCTTGTGAATTTCTGTTGAATGCTTGTAAGTAGCTTAAGGCACTTTCAAAGGAAAGTGATTTTCTCTGAAAGGACAGCATTTGGAAAGGGAAGGAACACTCCATTCACTTCGCGCAGTGAATTTAAGTATTGCAACAGACAGCTTCTCTTTTAGAGAAACGGATGTGAGTTTTTTGTGAATGCTTGAAAGTAGCTTAAGGCACTTTCAAAGGAAAGTGATTTTCTCTGAAACTACAGCATTTAGAATGTGAAGCAACACTCCATTCACTTCGCACAGTGAATTTAAGAGTTGGAACAGACTGCTTCTCTTTCAGAGAAACGAATATGAGTTTTTTGTGAATGCTTATAAGTAGCTTAAGACACTTTCAAAGCAAAGTGATTTTCTCTGAAAGGACAGCATTTGGAAAGAGAAGCAACACTCCATTCACTTCGCACAGTGAATTGAAGTGTTGGAAAAGACAGCTTCTCTTTCAGAAAAATGCATGTGAGTTTCTTGTGAATGTTTGTAAGTAGCTTAAGACACTTTCAAAGGAATGTGATTTTCTCTGAAAGGACAGCATTTAGAAAGTGAAGCAACACTTCATTCACTTCGAACAGTGAATTGAAGTGTTGGAAAAGACAGCTTTTCTTTCAGAGAAACGCATGTGAATTTCTGTTGAATGCTTGTAAGTAGCTTAAGTCACTTTAAAAGGAAAGTGATTTTCTCTGAAAGGACAGCATTTAGAAAGTGAAGCAACACTCCATTCACTTCGCACAGTGAATTTAAGTGTTGCAACAGACAGCTTCTCTTTCACAGAAACGCTTTTGAGTTTCCTATGAATGCTTGTAAGTAGCTTAAGGCACTTTCAAAGCAAAGTGATTTTCTCTGAAGGACAGCATTTAGAATGTGAAGGAACACTCCATTCACTTCGCACAGTGAATTGAAGTGTTGGAACAGACTGCTTCTCTTTCAGAGAAACGCTTGTGAATTTCTGTTGAATGCTTGTAAGTAGCTTAAGGCACTTTCAAAGGAAAGTGATTTTCTCTGAAAGGACAGCATTTGGAAAGGGAAGCAACACTCCATTCACTTCGCACAGTGAATTTAAGTGTTGCAACAGACAGCTACTCTTTCATAGAAACGCATTTCAGTTTCCTATGAATGATTGTAAGTAGCTTAAGGCACTTTCAAAGGAAAGTGATTTTCTCTGAAAGGACAGCATTTAGAAAGTGAAGCAACACTCCATTCACTTCGCACAGTGAATTGAATTATTGGAACAGACTGATTCCCTTTTAGAGAAACGGATGTGAGTTTTTTGTGAATGCTTGAATGTAGCTTAAGGCACTTTCAAAGTAAAGTGATTTTCTCTGAAAGGACAGGATTTAGAATGTGAAGCAACACTCCATTCACTTCGCACAGTGAATTGAAGTCTTGGATCAGACTGCTTCTCTTTCAGAGAAACGCATGTGAGTTTCTGTTGAATGCTTGTAAGTAGCTTAAGGCTCTTACAAAGGAAAGTGATTTTCTCTGAAAGGACAGCATTTAGAAAGTGAAGCAACACCCCATTCACTTCGCACAGTGAATTGAAGTGTTGGAAAAGACAGCTTCTCTCTCAGAGAAACGCATTTGAGTTTCCTGTGAATGATTGTAAGTAGCTTAAGGCACTTTCAACGAAAAGTGATTTTCTCTGAAACTGCAGCATTTAGAATGTGAAGGATAACTCCATTCACTTCCCACAGTGAATTGAAGTGTTGGATCAGACTGCTTCTCTTTCAGAGAAACAGATGTGAGTTTCTTGTGAATGCTTGTAAGTAGCTTAAGACACTTTCAAAGGAAAGTGATTTTCTCTGAAAGGACAGCATTTAGAAAGTGAAGAAACACTCCATTCACTTCGCACAGTGAATTGAAGTTTTGGGACAGAATGTTTCTCTTTCAGAGAAACGGATGTGAGTTTTTTGTGAATGCTTGTAAGTAGCTTAAGGCACTTTCATAGGAAAGTGATTTTCTCTGAAAGGACAGCATTTGGAAAGAGAAGCAACACTCCATTCACGTCGCACAGTGAATTGATGTGTTGGAACAGACTGCTTCTCTTTCAAAGATACGGATGTGAGTTTTTTGTGAATGCTTGTAAGTAGCTTAAGGCACTTTCATAGGAAAGTGATTTTCTCTGAAAGGACAGCATTTGCAAAGAGAACAACACTCCATTCACTTCGAACAGTGAATTGAAGTGTTGGAAAAGACAGCTTCTCTTTCAGAGAAACGCATGTGAATTTCTGTTGAATGCTTGTAAGTAGCTTAAGGCACTTTCAAAGGAAAGTGATTTTCTCTGAAAGGACAGCATTTAGAAAGTGAAGCAACACTCCATTCACTTCGCACAGTGAATTTAAGTGTTGCAACAGACAGCTTCTCTTTCACAGAAACGCATTTGAGTTTCCTATGAATGCTTGTAAGTAGCTTAAGGCACTTTCAAAGCAAAGTGATTTTCTCTGAAACGACAGCATTTAGAAAGTGAAGCAACACTCCATTCACTTTGCACAGTGAACTGAAGTGTTGGAACAGACTGCTTCTCTATCAGAGAAACGCATGTGAGTTTTTTGTGAATGCTTGTAAGTAGCTTAAGGCACTTTCAAAGGAAAGTCATTTTCTCTGAAAGGACAGTATTTGGAAAGGGAAGCAACAATCCATTCACTTCGCACAGTGAATTTAAGTATTGCAACAGACAGCTTCTCTTTCATAGAAACGCATTTCAGTTTCCTATGAATGATTGTAAGTAGCTTAAGGCACTTTCAAAGGAAAGTGATTTTCTCTGAAAGGACAGCATTTAGAAAGTGAAGCAACACTCCATTCACTTCGCACAGTGAATTGAATTATTGGAACAGACTGATTCTCTTTTAGAGAAACGGATGTGAGTTTTTTGTGAATGCTTGAAAGTAGCTTAAGGCACTTTCAAAACAAAGTGATTTTCTCTGAAAGGACAGGATTTAGAATGTGAAGCAACACTCCATTCACTTCGCACAGTGAATTGAAGTCTTGGATCAGACTGCTTCTCTTTCAGAGAAACGCATGTGAATTTCTGTTGAATGCTTGTAAGTAGCTTAAGGCACTTTCAAAGGAAAGTGATTTTCTTTGAAAGGACAGCATTTAGAAAGTGAAGCAACACCCCATTCACTTCGCACAGTGAATTGAAGTGTTGGAAAAGACAGCTTTTCTCTCATAGAAACGCATTTGAGTTTCCTGTGAATGCTTGTAAGTAGCTTAAGGCACTTTCAAAGAAAAGGGATTTTCTCTGAAACTGCAGCATTTAGAATGTGAAGGATAACTCCATTCACTTCGCACAGTGAATTGAAGTGTTGGATCAGACTGCTTCTCTTTCAGAGAAACAGATGTGAGTTTCTTGTGAATGCTTGTAAGTAGCTTAAGGCACTTTCAAAGGAAAGTGATTTTCTCTGAAAGGACAGCATTTAGAAAGTGAAGCAACACTCCATTCACTTCGCACAGTGAATTGAAGTTTTGGGACAGAATGTTTCTCTTTCAGAGAAACGGATGTGAGTTTTTTGTGAATGCTTGTTAGTAGCTTAAGGCACTTTCATAGGAAAGTGATTTTCTCTGAAAGGACAGCATTTGGAAAGAGAAGCAACACTCCATTCACTTCGCACAGTGAATTGAAGTGTTGGAACAGATTGCTTCTCTTTCAAAGATACGGATGTGAGTTTTTTGTGAATGCTTGTAAGTACCTTAAGGTACTTACATAGGAAAGTGATTTTCTCTGAAAGACAGCATTTGGAAAGAGAAGCAACACTCCATTCACTTCGCACAGTGAATTGAAGTCTTGGATCAGACTGCTTCTCTTTCAGAGAAACGCATGTGAGTTTCTGTTGAATGCTTGTAAGTAGCTTAAGGCTCTTTCAAAGGAAAGTGATTTTCTGAAAGGACAGCATTTAGAAAGTGAAGCAACACCCCATTCACTTCGCACAGTGAATTGAAGTGTTGGAAAAGACAGCTTCTCTCTCATAGAAACGCATTTGAGTTTCCTGTGAATGCTTGAAAGTAGCTTAGGGCACTTTCAAAGCAAAGTGATTTTCTCTGAAGGATAGCATTTAGAATGTGAAGGAACACTCCATTCACTTCGCACAGTTAATTCAAGTGTTGGAACAGACTGCTTCTCTTTCAGAGAAACAGATGTGATTTTCTTGTGAATGCTTTTAAGTAGCTTAAGGCAGTTTCAAAGAGAGTGATTTTCTCTAAAAGGAGAGCATTTAGAAAGTGAAGCAACACTCCATTCACTTCGCACAGTGAATTGGATTGTGGGAACAGACTGCTTCTCTTTCAGAGAAACGCATGTGAATTTCTGTTGAATGCTTGTAAGTAGCTTAAGGCACTTTCAAAGGAAAGTGATTTTCTCTGAAATGACAGCATTTGGAAAGGGAAGCAACACTCCATTCACTTCGCACAGTGAATTTAAGTATTGCAACAGACAGCTTCTCTTTTAGAGAAACGGATGTGAGTTTTTTGTGAATGCTTGAAAGTAGCTTAAGGCACTTTCAAAGGAAAGTGATTTTCTCTGAAACTACAGCATTTAGAATGTGAAGCAACACTCCATTCACTTTGCACAGTGAATTTAAGAGTTGGAACAGACTGCTTCTCTTTCAGAGAAACTAATATGAGTTTTTTGTGAATGCTTATAAGTAGCTTAAGACACTTTCAAAGCAAAGTGATTTTCTCTGAAAGGACAGGATTTAGAATGTGAAGCAACACTCCATTCACTTCGCACAGTGAATTAAAGTGTTGGATCAGACTGCTTATCTTTCAGAGAAACGCATGTGAATTTCTGTTGAATGCTTGTAAGTAGCTTAAGGCACTTTAAAAGGAAAGTGATTTTCTCTGAAAGGACAGCATTTAGAAAGTGAAGCAACACCCCATTCACTTCGCACAGTGAATTGAAGTGTTGGAAAAGACAGCTTCTCTCTCATAGAAACGCATTTGAGTTTCCTGTGAATGCTTGTAAGTAGCTTAAGGCACTTTCAAAGAAAAGTGATTTTCTCTGAAACTGCAGCATTTAGAATGTGAAGGAAAACTCCATTCACTTCGCACAGTGAATTGAAGTGTTGGATCAGACTGCTTCTCTTTCAGAGAAACAGATGTGAGTTTCTTGTGAATGCTTGTAAGTAGCCTAAGGCACTTTCAAAGCAAAGTGATTTTCTCTGAAGGACAGCATTTAGAATGTGAAGGAACACTCCATTCTCTTCGCACAGTGAATTGAAGTGTTGGAACAGACTGCTTCTCTTTCAGAGAAACGCTTGTGAATTTCTGGTGAATGCTTGTAAGTAGCTTAAGGCACTTTCAAAGGAAAGTGATTTTCTCTGAAAGGACAGCATTTGCAAAGGGAAGCAACACTCCATTCACTTCGCACAGTGAATTTAAGTATTGCAACAGACAGCTACTCTTTCATAGAAACGCATTTCAGTTTCCTATGAATGATTGTAAGTAGCTTAAGGCACTTTCAAAGGAAAGTGATTTTCTCTGAAAGGACAGCATTTAGAAAGTGAAGCAACACCCCATTCACTTCGCACAGTGAATTGAAGTGTTGGAAAAGACAGCTTCTCTCTCAGAGAAACGCATTTGAGTTTCCTGTGAATGATTGTAAGTAGCTTAAGGCACTTTCAACGAAAAGTGATTTTCTCTGAAACTGCAGCATTTAGAATGTGAAGGATAACTCCATTCACTTCCCACAGTGAATTGAAGTGTTGGATCAGACTGCTTCTCTTTCAGAGAAACAGATGTGAGTTTCTTGTGAATGCTTGTAAGTAGCTTAAGACACTTTCAAAGGAAAGTGATTTTCTCTGAAAGGACAGCATTTAGAAAGTGAAGAAACACTCCATTCACTTCGCACAGTGAATTGAAGTTTTGGGACAGAATGTTTCTCTTTCAGAGAAACGGATGTGAGTTTTTTGTGAATGCTTGTAAGTAGCTTAAGGCACTTTCATAGGAAAGTGATTTTCTCTGAAAGGACAGCATTTGGAAAGAGAAGCAACACTCCATTCACGTCGCACAGTGAATTGATGTGTTGGAACAGACTGCTTCTCTTTCAAAGATACGGATGTGAGTTTTTTGTGAATGCTTGTAAGTAGCTTAAGGCACTTTCATAGGAAAGTGATTTTCTCTGAAAGGACAGCATTTGCAAAGAGAACAACACTCCATTCACTTCGAACAGTGAATTGAAGTGTTGGAAAAGACAGCTTCTCTTTCAGAGAAACGCATGTGAATTTCTGTTGAATGCTTGTAAGTAGCTTAAGGCACTTTCAAAGGAAAGTGATTTTCTCTGAAAGGACAGCATTTAGAAAGTGAAGCAACACTCCATTCACTTCGCACAGTGAATTTAAGTGTTGCAACAGACAGCTTCTCTTTCACAGAAACGCATTTGAGTTTCCTATGAATGCTTGTAAGTAGCTTAAGGCACTTTCAAAGCAAAGTGATTTTCTCTGAAACGACAGCATTTAGAAAGTGAAGCAACACTCCATTCACTTTGCACAGTGAACTGAAGTGTTGGAACAGACTGCTTCTCTATCAGAGAAACGCATGTGAGTTTTTTGTGAATGCTTGTAAGTACCTTAAGGCACTTTCAAAGGAAAGTCATTTTCTCTGAAAGGACAGTATTTGGAAAGGGAAGCAACAATCCATTCACTTCGCACAGTGAATTTAAGTATTGCAACAGACAGCTTCTCTTTCATAGAAACGCATTTCAGTTTCCTATGAATGATTGTAAGTAGCTTAAGGCACTTTCAAAGGAAAGTGATTTTCTCTGAAAGGACAGCATTTAGAAAGTGAAGCAACACTCCATTCACTTCGCACAGTGAATTGAATTATTGGAACAGACTGATTCTCTTTTAGAGAAACGGATGTGAGTTTTTTGTGAATGCTTGAAAGTAGCTTAAGGCACTTTCAAAACAAAGTGATTTTCTCTGAAAGGACAGGATTTAGAATGTGAAGCAACACTCCATTCACTTCGCACAGTGAATTGAAGTCTTGGATCAGACTGCTTCTCTTTCAGAGAAACGCATGTGAATTTCTGTTGAATGCTTGTAAGTAGCTTAAGGCACTTTCAAAGGAAAGTGATTTTCTTTGAAAGGACAGCATTTAGAAAGTGAAGCAACACCCCATTCACTTCGCACAGTGAATTGAAGTGTTGGAAAAGACAGCTTTTCTCTCATAGAAACGCATTTGAGTTTCCTGTGAATGCTTGTAAGTAGCTTAAGGCACTTTCAAAGAAAAGGGATTTTCTCTGAAACTGCAGCATTTAGAATGTGAAGGATAACTCCATTCACTTCGCACAGTGAATTGAAGTGTTGGATCAGACTGCTTCTCTTTCAGAGAAACAGATGTGAGTTTCTTGTGAATGCTTGTAAGTAGCTTAAGGCACTTTCAAAGGAAAGTGATTTTCTCTGAAAGGACAGCATTTAGAAAGTGAAGCAACACTCCATTCACTTCGCACAGTGAATTGAAGTTTTGGGACAGAATGTTTCTCTTTCAGAGAAACGGATGTGAGTTTTTTGTGAATGCTTGTTAGTAGCTTAAGGCACTTTCATAGGAAAGTGATTTTCTCTGAAAGGACAGCATTTGGAAAGAGAAGCAACACTCCATTCACTTCGCACAGTGAATTGAAGTGTTGGAACAGATTGCTTCTCTTTCAAAGATACGGATGTGAGTTTTTTGTGAATGCTTGTAAGTACCTTAAGGTACTTACATAGGAAAGTGATTTTCTCTGAAAGACAGCATTTGGAAAGAGAAGCAACACTCCATTCACTTCGCACAGTGAATTGAAGTCTTGGATCAGACTGCTTCTCTTTCAGAGAAACGCATGTGAGTTTCTGTTGAATGCTTGTAAGTAGCTTAAGGCTCTTTCAAAGGAAAGTGATTTTCTGAAAGGACAGCATTTAGAAAGTGAAGCAACACCCCATTCACTTCGCACAGTGAATTGAAGTGTTGGAAAAGACAGCTTCTCTCTCATAGAAACGCATTTGAGTTTCCTGTGAATGCTTGAAAGTAGCTTAGGGCACTTTCAAAGCAAAGTGATTTTCTCTGAAGGATAGCATTTAGAATGTGAAGGAACACTCCATTCACTTCGCACAGTTAATTCAAGTGTTGGAACAGACTGCTTCTCTTTCAGAGAAACAGATGTGAGTTTCTTGTGAATGCTTTTAAGTAGCTTAAGGCAGTTTCAAAGAGAGTGATTTTCTCTAAAAGGAGAGCATTTAGAAAGTGAAGCAACACTCCATTCACTTCGCACAGTGAATTGGATTGTGGGAACAGACTGCTTCTCTTTCAGAGAAACGCATGTGAATTTCTGTTGAATGCTTGTAAGTAGCTTAAGGCACTTTCAAAGGAAAGTGATTTTCTCTGAAATGACAGCATTTGGAAAGGGAAGCAACACTCCATTCACTTCGCACAGTGAATTTAAGTATTGCAACAGACAGCTTCTCTTTTAGAGAAACGGATGTGAGTTTTTTGTGAATGCTTGAAAGTAGCTTAAGGCACTTTCAAAGGAAAGTGATTTTCTCTGAAACTACAGCATTTAGAATGTGAAGCAACACTCCATTCACTTTGCACAGTGAATTTAAGAGTTGGAACAGACTGCTTCTCTTTCAGAGAAACTAATATGAGTTTTTTGTGAATGCTTATAAGTAGCTTAAGACACTTTCAAAGCAAAGTGATTTTCTCTGAAAGGACAGGATTTAGAATGTGAAGCAACACTCCATTCACTTCGCACAGTGAATTAAAGTGTTGGATCAGACTGCTTATCTTTCAGAGAAACGCATGTGAATTTCTGTTGAATGCTTGTAAGTAGCTTAAGGCACTTTAAAAGGAAAGTGATTTTCTCTGAAAGGACAGCATTTAGAAAGTGAAGCAACACCCCATTCACTTCGCACAGTGAATTGAAGTGTTGGAAAAGACAGCTTCTCTCTCATAGAAACGCATTTGAGTTTCCTGTGAATGCTTGTAAGTAGCTTAAGGCACTTTCAAAGAAAAGTGATTTTCTCTGAAACTGCAGCATTTAGAATGTGAAGGAAAACTCCATTCACTTCGCACAGTGAATTGAAGTGTTGGATCAGACTGCTTCTCTTTCAGAGAAACAGATGTGAGTTTCTTGTGAATGCTTGTAAGTAGCCTAAGGCACTTTCAAAGCAAAGTGATTTTCTCTGAAGGACAGCATTTAGAATGTGAAGGAACACTCCATTCTCTTCGCACAGTGAATTGAAGTGTTGGAACAGACTGCTTCTCTTTCAGAGAAACGCTTGTGAATTTCTGGTGAATGCTTGTAAGTAGCTTAAAACACTTTCAAAGGAAAGTGATTTTCTCTGAAAGGACAGCATTTGCAAAGGGAAGCAACACTCCATTCACTTCGCACAGTGAATTTAAGTATTGCAACAGACAGCTACTCTTTCATAGAAACGCATTTCAGTTTCCTATGAATGATTGTAAGTAGCTTAGGGCACTTTCAAAGGAAAGTGATTTTCTCTGAAAGGACAGCATTTAGAAAGTGAAGCAACACCCCATTCACTTCGCACAGTGAATTGAAGTGTTGGAAAAGACAGCTTCTCTCTCAGAGAAACGCATTTGAGTTTCCTGTGAATGATTGTAAGTAGCTTAAGGCACTTTCAAAGAAAAGTGATTTTCTCTGAAACTGCAGCATTTAGAATGTGAAGGATAACTCCATTCACTTCGCACAGTGAATTGAAGTGTTGGATCAGACTGCTTCTCTTTCAGAGAAACAGATGTGAGTTTCTTGTGAATGCTTGTAAGTAGCTTAAGACACTTTCAAAGGAAAGTGATTTTCTCTGAAAGGACAGCATTTAGAAAGTGAAGAAACACTCCATTCACTTCGCACAGTGAATTGAAGTTTTGGGACAGAATGTTTCTCTTTCAGAGAAACAGATGTGAGTTTTTTGTGAATGCTTGTAAGTATCTTAAGGCACTTTCATAGGAAAGTGATTTTCTCTGAAAGGACAGCATTTGGAAAGAGAAGCAACACTCCATTCACGTCGCACAGTGAATTGATGTGTTGGAACAGACTGCTTCTCTTTCAAAGATACGGATGTGAGTTTTTTGTGAATGCTTGTAAGTAGCTTAAGGCACTTTCATAGGAAAGTGATTTTCTCTGAAAGGACAGCATTTGGAAAGAGAAGCAACACTCCATTCACTTCGAACAGTGAATTGAAGTGTTGGAAAAGACAGCTTCTCTTTCAGAGAAACGCATGTGAATTTCTGTTGAATGCTTGTAAGTAGCTTAAGGCACTTTCAAAGGAAAGTGATTTTCTCTGAAAGGACAGCATTTAGAAAGTGAAGCAACACTCCATTCACTTCGCACAGTGAATTTAAGTGTTGCAACAGACAGCTTCTCTTTCACAGAAACGCATTTGAGTTTCCTATGAATGCTTGTAAGTAGCTTAAGGCACTTTCAAAGCAAAGTGATTTTCTCTGAAAGGACAGCATTTAGAAAGTGAAGCACCACTCCATTCACTTTGCACAGTGAACTGAAGTGTTGGAACAGACTGCTTCTCTTTCAGAGAAACGCATGTGAGTTTTTTGTGAATGCTTGTAAGTAGCTTAAGGCACTTTCAAAGGAAAGTCATTTTCTCTGAAAGGACAGTATTTGGAAAGGGAAGCAACAATCCATTCACTTCGCACAGTGAATTTAAGTATTGCAACAGACAGCTTCTCTTTCATAGAAACGCATTTCAGTTTCCTATGAATGATTGTAAGTAGCTTAAGGCACTTTCAAAGGAAAGTGATTTTCTCTGAAAGGACAGCATTTAGAAAGTGAAGCAACACTCCATTCACTTCGCACAGTGAATTTAAGTATTGCAACAGACTGATTCTCTTTTAGAGAAACGGATGTGAGTTTTTTGTGAATGCTTGAAAGTAGCTTAAGGCTCTTTCAAAGCAAAGTGATTTTCTCTGAAAGGACAGGATTTAGAATGTGAAGCAACACTCCATTCACTTCGCACAGTGAATTGAAGTCTTGGATCAGACTGCTTCTCTTTCAGAGAAACGCATGTGAATTTCTGTTGAATGCTTGTAAGTAGCTTAAGGCACTTTCAAAGGAAAGTGATTTTCTTTGAAAGGACAGCATTTAGAAAGTGAAGCAACACCCCATTCACTTCGCACAGTGAATTGAAGTGTTGGAAAAGACATCTTTTCTCTCATAGAAACGCATTTGATTTTCCTGTGAATGCTTGTAAGTAGCTTAAGGCACTTTCAAAGAAAAGGGATTTTCTCTGAAACTGCAGCATTTAGAATGTGAAGGATAACTCCATTCACTTCGCACAGTGAATTGAAGTGTTGGATCAGACTGCTTCTCTTTCAGATAAACAGATGTGAGTTTCTTGTGAATGCTTGTAAGTAGCTTAAGGCACTTTCAAAGGAAAGTGATTTTCTCTGAAAGGACAGCATTTAGAAAGTGAAGCAACACTCCATTCACTTCGCACAGTGAATTGGAGTTTTGGGACAGAATGTTTCTCTTTCAGAGAAACGGATGTGAGTTTTTTGTGAATGCTTGTTAGTAGCTTAAGGCACTTTCATAGGAAAGTGATTTTCTCTGAAAGGACAGCATTTGGAAAGAGAAGCAACACTCCATTCACTTCGCACAGTGAATTGAAGTGTTGGAACAGATTGCTTCTCTTTCAAAGATACGGATGTGAGTTTTTTGTGAATGCTTGTAAGTACCTTAAGGTACTTACATAGGAAAGTGATTTTCTCTGAAAGACAGCATTTGGAAAGAGAAGCAACACTCCATTCACTTCGCACAGTGAATTGAAGTCTTGGATCAGACTGCTTCTCTTTCAGAGAAACGCATGTGAGTTTCTGTTGAATGCTTGTAAGTAGCTTAAGGCTCTTTCAAAGGAAAGTGATTTTCTGAAAGGACAGCATTTAGAAAGTGAAGCAACACCCCATTCACTACGCACAGTGAATTGAAGTGTTGGAAAAGACAGCTTCTCTCTCATAGAAACGCATTTGAGTTTCCTGTGAATGCTTGAAAGTAGCTTAGGGCACTTTCAAAGCAAAGTGATTTTCTCTGAAGGATAGCATTTAGAATGTGAAGGAACACTCCATTCACTTCGCACAGTTAATTCAAGTGTTGGAACAGACTGCTTCTCTTTCAGAGAAACAGATGTGAGTTTCTTGTGAATGCTTTTAAGTAGCTTAAGGCAGTTTCAAAGAGAGTGATTTTCTCTAAAAGGAGAGCATTTAGAAAGTGAAGCAACACTCCATTCACTTCGCACAGTGAATTGGATTGTGGGAACAGACTGCTTCTCTTTCAGAGAAACGCATGTGAATTTCTGTTGAATGCTTGTAAGTAGCTTAAGGCACTTTCAAAGGAAAGTGATTTTCTCTGAAATGACAGCATTTGGAAAGGGAAGCAACACTCCATTCACTTCGCACAGTGAATTTAAGTATTGCAACAGACAGCTTCTCTTTTAGAGAAACGGATGTGAGTTTTTTGTGAATGCTTGAAAGTAGCTTAAGGCACTTTCAAAGGAAAGTGATTTTCTCTGAAACTACAGCATTTAGAATGTGAAGCAACACTCCATTCACTTTGCACAGTGAATTTAAGAGTTGGAACAGACTGCTTCTCTTTCAGAGAAACTAATATGAGTTTTTTGTGAATGCTTATAAGTAGCTTAAGACACTTTCAAAGCAAAGTGATTTTCTCTGAAAGGACAGGATTTAGAATGTGAAGCAACACTCCATTCACTTCGCACAGTGAATTAAAGTGTTGGATCAGACTGCTTATCTTTCAGAGAAACGCATGTGAATTTCTGTTGAATGCTTGTAAGTAGCTTAAGGCACTTTAAAAGGAAAGTGATTTTCTCTGAAAGGACAGCATTTAGAAAGTGAAGCAACACCCCATTCACTTCGCACAGTGAATTGAAGTGTTGGAAAAGACAGCTTCTCTCTCATAGAAACGCATTTGAGTTTCCTGTGAATGCTTGTAAGTAGCTTAAGGCACTTTCAAAGAAAAGTGATTTTCTCTGAAACTGCAGCATTTAGAATGTGAAGGAAAACTCCATTCACTTCGCACAGTGAATTGAAGTGTTGGATCAGACTGCTTCTCTTTCAGAGAAACAGATGTGAGTTTCTTGTGAATGCTTGTAAGTAGCCTAAGGCACTTTCAAAGCAAAGTGATTTTCTCTGAAGGACAGCATTTAGAATGTGAAGGAACACTCCATTCTCTTCGCACAGTGAATTGAAGTGTTGGAACAGACTGCTTCTCTTTCAGAGAAACGCTTGTGAATTTCTGGTGAATGCTTGTAAGTAGCTTAAGGCACTTTCAAAGGAAAGTGATTTTCTCTGAAAGGACAGGATTTGCAAAGGGAAGCAACACTCCATTCACTTCGCACAGTGAATTTAAGTATTGCAACAGACAGCTACTCTTTCATAGAAACGCATTTCAGTTTCCTATGAATGATTGTAAGTAGCTTAAGGCACTTTCAAAGGAAAGTGATTTTCTCTGAAAGGACAGCATTTAGAAAGTGAAGCAACACCCCATTCACTTCGCACAGTGAATTGAAGTGTTGGAAAAGACAGCTTCTCTCTCAGAGAAACGCATTTGAGTTTCCTGTGAATGATTGTAAGTAGCTTAAGGCACTTTCAAAGAAAAGTGATTTTCTCTGAAACTGCAGCATTTAGAATGTGAAGGATAACTCCATTCACTTCGCACAGTGAATTGAAGTGTTGGATCAGACTGCTTCTCTTTCAGAGAAACAGATGTGAGTTTCTTGTGAATGCTTGTAAGTAGCTTAAGACACTTTCAAAGGAAAGTGATTTTCTCTGAAAGGACAGCATTTAGAAAGTGAAGAAACACTCCATTCACTTCGCACAGTGAATTGAAGTATTGGGACAGAATGTTTCTCTTTCAGAGAAACAGATGTGAGTTTTTTGTGAATGCTTGTAAGTATCTTAAGGCACTTTCATAGGAAAGTGATTTTCTCTGAAAGGACAGCATTTGGAAAGAGAAGCACACTCCATTCACGTCGCACAGTGAATTGATGTGTTGGAACAGACTGCTTCTCTTTCAAAGATACGGATGTGAGTTTTTTGTGAATGCTTGTAAGTAGCTTAAGGCACTTTCATAGGAAAGTGATTTTCTCTGAAAGGACAGCATTTGGAAAGAGAAGCAACACTCCATTCACTTCGAACAGTGAATTGAAGTGTTGGAAAAGACAGCTTCTCTTTCAGAGAAACGCATGTGAATTTCTGTTGAATGCTTGTAAGTAGCTTAAGGCACTTTCAAAGGAAAGTGATTTTCTCTGAAAGGACAGCATTTAGAAAGTGAAGCAACACTCCATTCACTTCGCACAGTGAATTTAAGTGTTGCAACAGACAGCTTCTCTTTCACAGAAACGCATTTGAGTTTCCTATGAATGCTTGTAAGTAGCTTAAGGCACTTTCAAAGCAAAGTGATTTTCTCTGAAAGGACAGCATTTAGAAAGTGAAGCAACACTCCATTCACTTTGCACAGTGAACTGAAGTGTTGGAACAGACTGCTTCTCTTTCAGAGAAACGCATGTGAGTTTTTTGTGAATGCTTGTAAGTAGCTTAAGGCACTTTCAAAGGAAAGTCATTTTCTCTGAAAGGACAGTATTTGGAAAGGGAAGCAACAATCCATTCACTTCGCACAGTGAATTTAAGTATTGCAACAGACAGCTTCTCTTTCATAGAAACGCATTTCAGTTTCCTATGAATGATTGTAAGTAGCTTAAGGCACTTTCAAAGGAAAGTGATTTTCTCTGAAAGGACAGCATTTAAAAAGTGAAGCAACACTCCATTCACTTCGCACAGTGAATTGAATTATTGGAACAGACTGATTCTCTTTTAGAGAAACGGATGTGAGTTTTTTGTGAATGCTTGAAAGTAGCTTAAGGCTCTTTCAAAGCAAAGTGATTTTCTCTGAAAGGACAGGATTTAGAATGTGAAGCAACACTCCATTCACTTCGCACAGTGAATTGAAGTCTTGGATCAGACTGCTTCTCTTTCAGAGAAACGCATGTGAATTTCTGTTGAATGCTTGTAAGTAGCTTAAGGCACTTTCAAAGGAAAGTGATTTTCTTTGAAAGGACAGCATTTAGAAAGTGAAGCAACACCCCATTCACTTCGCACAGTGAATTGAAGTGTTGGAAAAGACAGCTTTTCTCTCATAGAAACGCATTTGAGTTTCCTGTGAATGCTTGTAAGTAGCTTAAGGCACTTTCAAAGAAAAGGGATTTTCTCTGAAACTGCAGCATTTAGAATGTGAAGGATAACTCCATTCACTTCGCACAGTGAATTGAAGTGTTGGATCAGACTGCTTCTCTTTCAGAGAAACAGATGTGAGTTTCTTGTGAATGCTTGTAAGTAGCTTAAGGCACTTTCAAAGGAAAGTGATTTTCTCTGAAAGGACAGCATTTAGAAAGTGAAGCAACACTCCATTCACTTCGCACAGTGAATTGGAGTTTTGGGACAGAATGTTTCTCTTTCAGAGAAACGGATGTGAGTTTTTTGTGAATGCTTGTTAGTAGCTTAAGGCACTTTCATAGGAAAGTGATTTTCTCTGAAAGGACAGCATTTGGAAAGAGAAGCAACACTCCATTCACTTCGCACAGTGAATTGAAGTGTTGGAACAGATTGCTTCTCTTTCAAAGATACGGATGTGAGTTTTTTGTGAATGCTTGTAAGTACCTTAAGGTACTTACATAGGAAAGTGATTTTCTCTGAAAGACAGCATTTGGAAAGAGAAGCAACACTCCATTCACTTCGCACAGTGAATTGAAGTCTTGGATCAGACTGCTTCTCTTTCAGAGAAACGCATGTGAGTTTCTGTTAAATGCTTGTAAGTAGCTTAAGGCTCTTTCAAAGGAAAGTGATTTTCTCTGAAAGGACAGCATTTAGAAAGTGAAGCAACACCCCATTCACTTCGCACAGTGAATTGAAGTGTTGGAAAAGACAGCTTCTCTCTCAGAGAAACGCATTTGAGTTTCCTGTGAATGCTTGAAAGTAGCTTAGGGCACTTTCAAAGCAAAGTGATTTTCTCTGAAGGATAGCATTTAGAATGTGAAGGAACACTCCATTCACTTAGCACAGTTAATTCAAGTGTTGGAACAGACTGCTTCTCTTTCAGAGAAACAGATGTGAGTTTCTTGTGAATGCTTTTAAGTAGCTTAAGGCAGTTTCAAAGAGAGTGATTTTCTCTAAAAGGAGAGCATTTAGAAAGTGAAGCAACACTCCATTCACTTCGCACAATGAATTGGATTGTGGGAACAGACTGCTTCTCTTTCAGAGAAACGCATGTGAATTTCTGTTGAATGCTTGTAAGTAGCTTAAGGCACTTTCAAAGGAAAGTGATTTTCTCTGAAAGGACAGCATTTGGAAAGGGAAGCAACACTCCATTCACTTTGCTTAGTGAATTTAAGTATTGCAACAGACAGCTTCTCTTTTAGAGAAACGGATGTGAGTTTTTTGTGAATGCTTGAAAGTAGCTTAAGGCACTTTCAAAGGAAAGTGATTTTCTCTGAAACTACAGCATTTAGAATGTGAAGCAACACTCCATTCACTTCGCACAGTGAATTTAAGAGTTGGAACAGACTGCTTCTCTTTCAGAGAAACGAATATGAGTTTTTTGTGAATGCATATAAGTAGCTTAAGACACTTTCAAAGCAAAGTGATTTTCTCTGAAAGGACAGGATTTAGAATGTGAAGCAACACTCCATTCACTTCGCACAGTGAATTAAAGTGTTGGATCAGACTGCTTATCTTTCAGAGAAACGCATGTGAATTTCTGTTGAATGCTTGTAAGTAGCTTAAGGCACTTTAAAAGGAAAGTGATTTTCTCTGAAAGGACAGTATTTAGAAAGTGAAGCAACACCCCATTCACTTCGCACAGTGAATTGAAGTGTTGACAAAGACAGCTTCTCTCTCATAGAAACGCATTTGAGTTTCCTGTGAATGCTTGTAAGTAGCTTAAGGCACTTTCAAAGAAAAGTGCTTTTCTCTGAAACTGCAGCATTTAGAATGTGAAGGAAAACTCCATTCACTTCGCACAGTGAATTGAAGTGTTGGATCAGACTTCTTCTCTTTCAGAGAAACAGATGTGAGTTTCTTGTGAATGTTTGTAAGTAGCTTAAGGCACTTTCATAGGAAAGTGATTTTCTCTGAAAGGACAGCATTTAGAAAGTGAAGCAACACTCCATTCACTTTGCACAGTGAATTGAAGTGTTGGATCAGACTGCTTCTCTTTCAGAGAAACAGATGTGAGTTTCTTGTGAATGCTTGTAAGTAGCCTAAGGCACTTTCAAAGCAAAGTGATTTTCTCTGAAGGACAGCATTTAGAATGTGAAGGAACACTCCATTCACTTCGCACAGTGAATTGAAGTGTTGGAACAGACTGCTTCTCTTTCAGAGAAACGCTTGTGAATTTCTGGTGAATGCTTGTAAGTAGCTTAAGGCACTTTCAAAGGAAAGTGATTTTCTCTGAAAGGACAGCATTTGGAAAGGGAAGCAACACTCCATTCACTTCGCACAGTGAATTTAAGTATTGCAACAGACAGCTACTCTTTCATAGAAACGCATTTCAGTTTCCTATGAATGATTGTAAGTAGCTTAAGGCACTTTCAAAGGAAAGTGATTTTCTCTGAAAGGACAGCATTTAGAAAGTGAAGCAACACTCCATTCACTTCGCACAGTGAATTGAATTATTGGAACAGACTGATTCTCTTTTAGAGAAACGGATGTGAGTTTTTTGTGAATGCTTGAATGTAGCTTAAGGCACTTTCAAAGCAAAGGATTTTCTCTGAAAGGACAGGATTTAGAATGTGAAGCAACACTCCATTCACTTCGCACAGTGAATTGAAGTCTTGGATCAGACTGCTTCTCTTTCAGAGAAACGCATGTGAGTTTCTGTTGAATGCTTGTAAGTAGCTTAAGGCTCTTACAAAGGAAAGTGATTTTCTCTGAAAGGACAGCATTTAGAAAGTGAAGCAACACCCCATTCACGTCGCACAGTGAATTGAAGTGTTGGAAAAGACAGCTTCTCTCTCAGAGAAACGCATTTGAGTTTCCTGTGAATGATTGTAAGTAGCTTAAGGCACTTTCAAAGAAAAGTGATTTTCTCTGAAACTGCAGCATTTAGAATGTGAAGGATAACTCCATTCACTTCGCACAGTGAATTGAAGTGTTGGATCAGACTGCTTCTCTTTCAGAGAAACAGATGTGAGTTTCTTGTGAATGCTTGTAAGTAGCTTAAGACACTTTCAAAGGAAAGTGATTTTCTCTGAAAGGACAGCATTTAGAAAGTGAAGAAACACTCCATTCACTTCGCACAGTGAATTGAAGTTTTGGGACAGAATGTTTCTCTTTCAGAGAAACAGATCTGAGTTTTTTGTGAATGCTTGTAAGTATCTTAAGGCACTTTCAAAGTAAAGTGATTTTCTCTGAAAGACAGCATTTGGAAAGAGAAGCAACACTCCATTCACGTCGCACAGTGAATTGATGTGTTGGAACAGACTGCTTCTCTTTCAAAGATACGGATGTGAGTTTTTTGTGAATGCTTGTAAGTAGCTTAAGGCACTTTCATAGGAAAGTCATTTTCTCTGAAAGGACAGCATTTAGAAAGTGAAGCAACACTCCATTCACTTTGCACAGTGAATTTAAGTATTGCAACAGACAGCTTCTCTTTCATAGAAACGCATTTCAGTTTCCTATGAATGATTGTAAGTAGCTTAAGGCACTTTCAAAGGAAAGTGATTTTCTCTGAAAGGACAGCATTTAGAAAGTGAAGCAACACTCCATTCACTTCGCACAGTGAATTGAATTATTGGAACAGACTGATTCTCTTTTAGAGAAACGGATGTGAGTTTTTTGTGAATGCTTGAAAGTAGCTTAAGGCACTTTCAAAGCAAAGTGATTTTCTCTGAAAGGACAGGATTTAGAATGTGAAGCAACACTCCATTCACTTCGCACAGTGAATTGAAGTCTTGGATCAGACTGCTTCTCTTTCAGAGAAACGCATGTGAATTTCTGTTGAATGCTTGTAAGTAGCTTAAGGCACTTTCAAAGGAAAGTGATTTTCTTTGAAAGGACAGCATTTAGAAAGTGAAGCAACACCCCATTCACTTCACACAGTGAATTGAAGTGTTGGAAAAGACAGCTTTTCTCTCATAGAAACGCATTTGAGTTTCCTGTGAATGCTTGTAAGTAGCTTAAGGCACTTTCAAAGAAAAGGGATTTTCTCTGCAACTGCAGCATTTAGAATGTGAAGGATAACTCCATTCACTTCGCACAGTGAATTGAAGTGTTGGATCAGACTGCTTCTCTTTCAGAGAAACAGATGTGAGTTTCTTGTGAATGCTTGTAAGTAGCTTAAGGCACTTTCAAAGGAAAGTGATTTTCTCTGAAAGGACAGCATTTAGAAAGTGAAGCAACACTCCATTCACTTCGCACAGTGAATTGGAGTTTTGGGACAGAATGTTTCTCTTTCAGAGAAACGGATGTGAGTTTTTTGTGAATGCTTGTCAGTAGCTTAAGGCACTTTCATAGGAAAGTGATTTTCTCTAAAAGGACAGCATTTGGAAAGAGAAGCAACACTCCATTTACTTCGCACAGTGAATTGAAGTGTTGGAACAGATTGCTTCTCTTTCAAAGATACGGATGTGAGTTTTTTGTGAATGCTTGTAAGTACCTTAAGGTACTTACATAGGAAAGTGATTTTCTCTGAAAGACAGCATTTGGAAAGAGAAGCAACACTCCATTCACTTCGCACAGTGAATTGAAGTCTTGGATCAGACTGCTTCTCTTTCAGAGAAACGCATGTGAGTTTCTTGTGAATGCTTGTAAGTAGCTTAAGGCTCTTTCAAAGGAAAGTGATTTTCTCTGAAAGGACAGCATTTAGAAAGTGAAGCAACACCCCATTCACTTCGCACAGTGAATTGAAGTGTTGGAAAAGACAGCTTCTCTCTCAGAGAAACGCATTTGAGTTTCCTGTGAATGCTTGAAAGTAGCTTAGGGCACTTTCAAAGCTCAGTGATTTTCTCTGAAGGATAGCATTTAGAATGTGAAGGAACACTCCATTCACTTCGCACAGTTAATTCAAGTGTTGGAACAGACTGCTTCTCTTTCAGAGAAACAGATGTGAGTTTCTTGTGAATGCTTTTAAGTAGCTTAAGGCAGTTTCAAAGAGAGTGATTTTCTCTAAAAGGAGAGCATTTAGAAAGTGAAGCAACACTCCATTCACTTCGCACAGTGAATTGGATTGTGGGAACAGACTGCTTCTCTTTCAGAGAAACGCATGTGAATTTCTGTTGAATGCTTGTAAGTAGCTTAAGGCACTTTCAAAGGAAAGTGATTTTCTCTGAAAGGACAGCATTTGGAAAGGGAAGCAACACTCCATTCACTTCGCTTAGTGAATTTAAGTATTGCAACAGACAGCTTCTCTTTTAGAGAAACGGATGTGAGTTTTTTGTGAATGCTTGAAAGTAGCTTAAGGCACTTTCAAAGGAAAGTGATTTTCTCTGAAACTACAGCATTTAGAATGTGAAGCAACACTCCATTCACTTCGCACAGTGAATTTAAGAGTTGGAACAGACTGCTTCTCTTTCAGAGAAACGAATATGAGTTTTTTGTGAATGCTTATAAGTAGCTTAAGACACTTTCAAAGCAAAGTGATTTTCTCTGAAAGGACAGGATTTAGAATGTGAAGCAACACTCCATTCACTTCGCACAGTGAATTAAAGTGTTGGATCAGACTGCTTATCTTTCAGAGAAACGCATGTGAATTTCTGTTGAATGCTTGTAAGTAGCTTAAGGCACTTTAAAAGGAAAGTGATTTTCTCTGAAAGGACAGTATTTAGAAAGTGAAGCAACACCCCATTCACTTCGCACAGTGAATTGAAGTGTTGGAAAAGACAGCTTCTCTCTCATAGAAACGCATTTGAGTTTCCTGTGAATGCTTGTAAGTAGCTTAAGGCACTTTCAAAGAAAAGTGATTTTCTCTGAAACTGCAGCATTTAGAATGTGAAGGAAAACTCCATTCACTTCGCACAGTGAATTGAAGTGTTGGATCAGACTGCTTCTCTTTCAGAGAAACAGACGTGAGTTTCTTGTGAATGCTTGTAAGTAGCTTAAGGCACTTTCATAGGAAAGTGATTTTCTCTGAAAGGACAGCATTTGGAAAGAGAAGCAACACTCCATTCACTTCGCACAGTGAAATGAAGTGTTGGAAAAGACAGCTTCTCTTTCAGAAAAATGCATGTGAGTTTCTTGTGAATGTTTGTAAGTAGCTTAAGACACTTTCAAAGGAATGTGATTTTCTCTGAAAGGACAGCATTTAGAAAGTGAAGCAACACTTCATTCACTTCGAACAGTGAATTGAAGTGTTGGAAAAGACAGCTTTTCTTTCAGAGAAACGCATGTGAATTTCTGTTGAATGCTTTTAAGTAGCTTAAGTCACTTTAAAAGGAAAGTGATTTTCTCTGAAAGGACAGCATCTAGAAATTGAAGCAACACTCCATTCACTTTGCACAGTGAACTGAAGTGTTGGAACAGACTACTTCTCTTTCAGAGAAACGCATGTGAGTTTTTTGTGAATGCTTGTAAGTAGCTTAAGGCACTTTCAAAGGAAAGTGATTTTCTCTGAAAGGAGAGCATTTAGAAAGTCAAGCAACACTCCATTCACTTTGAACAGTGAATTGAAGTGTTTTAACAAACTGCTTCTCTTTTAGAGAAAAGGATGTGAGTTTTTTGTGAATGCTTGAAAGTAGCTTAAGGCACTTTCAAAGCAAAGTGATTTTCTCTGAAACTACAGCATTTAGAATGTGAAGAAACACTCCATTCACTTCGCACAGTGAATTGAAGAGTTGGAACAGACTGCTTCTCTTTCAGAGAAACGGATGTGAGTTTTTTGTGAATGCTTGTAAGTAGCTTAAGGCACTTTCAAAGCTAAGTGATTTTCTCTGAAAGGACAGCATTTAGAAAGTGAAGCAACACTCCATTCACTTCGCCGAGTGAATTGAAGTGTTGGAACAGACTACTTCTCTTTCAGAGAAACAGATGTGAGTTTCTTGTGAATGCGTGTAAGTAGCTTAAGGCAGTTTCAAAAGAGAGTGATTTTATCTAAAAGGAGAGCATTTAGAAAGTGAAGCAACACTCCATTCAGTTCGCACAGTGAATTGAAGTGTTGGAACAGACTGCTTCTCTTTCAGAGAAACGCATGTGAATTACTGTTTAATGCTTGTAA
This sequence comes from Myodes glareolus, assembly GCF_982192425.1. NCBI lineage: Eukaryota > Metazoa > Chordata > Mammalia > Rodentia > Cricetidae > Myodes > Myodes glareolus. The sequence goes on along the minus strand of NC_142033.1, from coordinate 103,907,808 downwards.
TTAGCTTCAGTCTCTTTCAAAGGATAGTGATTTTCTCTGAAAGGAGAGCATTTAGATAGTGAAGCAACACTCCATCCACTTCTCACAGCTAATTGAAGTGTTGGAACAGACTGCTTCTCTTTCATAGAAACGCATTTGAGTTTCCTATGAATGCTTGTAAGTAGCTTAAGGCACTTTCTCAGCAAAGTGATTTTATCTGAAACTGCAGCATTTAGAGTGTGAAGGAACACTCCCTTCACCTCGCACAGTGAATTGAAGTGTTGGAACTGACTGCTTCTCTTTCAGAGAAACAGATGTGAGTTTCTTGTGAATGCATGTAAGTACCTTAAGGCAGTTTCAAAAGAGAGTGATTTTCTCTAAAAGGAGACCATTACATAGTGAAGCAACACTCCGTTCACTTCGCACAGTGAATTAAAGTGTTGGAACAGACTGCTTCTCTTTCAGAGAAACACATGTGAATTTCTGTTGAAATATTGTCAGTAGCTTAAGGCACTTTCAAAGGAAAGTGATTTTCTCTGAAAGGACAGCATTTAGAAAGTGAAGCAACACTCCATTCACTTCGCACAGTGAATTGAAGTGTTGGAACAGACTGCTTCTCTTTTAGAGAAACGAATGTGAGTTTTTTGTGAATGCTTGAAAGTAGCTTAAGGCACTTTCAAAACAAAGTGATTTTCTCTGAAGGACAGCATTTAGAATGTGAAGGAACACTCCATTCACTTCGCACAGTGAATTGAAGTGTTGGAAAAGACAGCTTCTCTTTCAGAGAAACGCTTGTGAATTTCTGGTGAATGCTTGTAAGTAGCTTAAGACACTTTCAAAGGAAAGTGATTTTCTCTGAAAGGACAGCATTTGGAAAGGGAAGCAACACTCCATTCACTTCGCACAGTGAATTTAAGTATTGCAACAGACAGCTACTCTTTCATAGAAACGCATTTCAGTTTCCTATGAATGATTGTAAGTAGCTTAAGGCACTTTCAAAGGAAAGTGATTTTCTCTGAAAGGACAGCATTTAGAAAGTGAAGCAACACTCCATTCACTTCGCACAGTGAATTGAATTATTGGAACAGACTGATTGTCTTTTAGAGAAACGGATGTGAGTTTTTTGTGAATGCTTGAATGTAGCTTAAGGCACTTTCAAAGCAAAGTGATTTTCTCTGAAAGGACAGGATTTAGAATGTGAAGCAACACTCCATTCACTTCGCACAGTGAATTGAAGTGTTGGAAAAGACAGCTTTTCTCTCAGAGAAACGCATTTGAGTTTCCTGTGAATGCTTGTAAGTAGCTTAAGGCACCTTCAAAGAAAAGGGATTTTCTCTGAAAGGACAGCATTTAGAAAGTGAAGCAACACTCCATTCACTTTGCACAGTGAATTTAAGTATTGCAACAGACAGCTTCTCTTTCATAGAAACGCATTTCAGTTTCCTATGAATGATTGTAAGTAGCTTAAGGCACTTTCAAAGGAAAGTGATTTTCTCTGAAAGGACAGCATTTAGAAAGTGAAGCAACACTCCATTCACTTCGCACAGTGAATTGAATTATTGGAACAGACTGATTCTCTTTTAGAGAAACGGATGTGAGTTTTTTGTGAATGCTTGAAAGTAGCTTAAGGCACTTTCAAAGCAAAGTGATTTTCTCTGAAAGGACAGGATTTAGAATGTGAAGCAACACTCCATTCACTTCGCACAGTGAATTGAAGTCTTGGATCAGACTGCTTCTCTTTCAGAGAAACGCATGTGAATTTCTGTTGAATGCTTGTAAGTAGCTTAAGGCACTTTCAAAGGAAAGTGATTTTCTTTGAAAGGACAGCATTTAGAAAGTGAAGCAACACCCCATTCACTTCACACAGTGAATTGAAGTGTTGGAAAAGACAGCTTTTCTCTCATAGAAACGCATTTGAGTTTCCTGTGAATGCTTGTAAGTAGCTTAAGGCACTTTCAAAGAAAAGGGATTTTCTCTGCAACTGCAGCATTTAGAATGTGAAGGATAACTCCATTCACTTCGCACAGTGAATTGAAGTGTTGGATCAGACTGCTTCTCTTTCAGAGAAACAGATGTGAGTTTCTTGTGAATGCTTGTAAGTAGCTTAAGGCACTTTCAAAGGAAAGTGATTTTCTCTGAAAGGACAGCATTTAGAAAGTGAAGCAACACTCCATTCACTTCGCACAGTGAATTGGAGTTTTGGGACAGAATGTTTCTCTTTCAGAGAAACGGATGTGAGTTTTTTGTGAATGCTTGTCAGTAGCTTAAGGCACTTTCATAGGAAAGTGATTTTCTCTGAAAGGACAGCATTTGGAAAGAGAAGCAACACTCCATTTACTTCGCACAGTGAATTGAAGTGTTGGAACAGATTGCTTCTCTTTCAAAGATACGGATGTGAGTTTTTTGTGAATGCTTGTAAGTACCTTAAGGTACTTACATAGGAAAGTGATTTTCTCTGAAAGACAGCATTTGGAAAGAGAAGCAACACTCCATTCACTTCGCACAGTGAATTGAAGTCTTGGATCAGACTGCTTCTCTTTCAGAGAAACGCATGTGAGTTTCTTGTGAATGCTTGTAAGTAGCTTAAGGCTCTTTCAAAGGAAAGTGATTTTCTCTGAAAGGACAGCATTTAGAAAGTGAAGCAACACCCCATTCACTTCGCACAGTGAATTGAAGTGTTGGAAAAGACAGCTTCTCTCTCAGAGAAACGCATTTGAGTTTCCTGTGAATGCTTGAAAGTAGCTTAGGGCACTTTCAAAGCTCAGTGATTTTCTCTGAAGGATAGCATTTAGAATGTGAAGGAACACTCCATTCACTTCGCACAGTTAATTCAAGTGTTGGAACAGACTGCTTCTCTTTCAGAGAAACAGATGTGAGTTTCTTGTGAATGCTTTTAAGTAGCTTAAGGCAGTTTCAAAGAGAGTGATTTTCTCTAAAAGGAGAGCATTTAGAAAGTGAAGCAACACTCCATTCACTTCGCACAGTGAATTGGATTGTGGGAACAGACTGCTTCTCTTTCAGAGAAACGCATGTGAATTTCTGTTGAATGCTTGTAAGTAGCTTAAGGCACTTTCAAAGGAAAGTGATTTTCTCTGAAAGGACAGCATTTGGAAAGGGAAGCAACACTCCATTCACTTCGCTTAGTGAATTTAAGTATTGCAACAGACAGCTTCTCTTTTAGAGAAACGGATGTGAGTTTTTTGTGAATGCTTGAAAGTAGCTTAAGGCACTTTCAAAGGAAAGTGATTTTCTCTGAAACTACAGCATTTAGAATGTGAAGCAACACTCCATTCACTTCGCACAGTGAATTTAAGAGTTGGAACAGACTGCTTCTCTTTCAGAGAAACGAATATGAGTTTTTTGTGAATGCTTATAAGTAGCTTAAGACACTTTCAAAGCAAAGTGATTTTCTCTGAAAGGACAGGATTTAGAATGTGAAGCAACACTCCATTCACTTCGCACAGTGAATTAAAGTGTTGGATCAGACTGCTTATCTTTCAGAGAAACGCATGTGAATTTCTGTTGAATGCTTGTAAGTAGCTTAAGGCACTTTAAAAGGAAAGTGATTTTCTCTGAAAGGACAGTATTTAGAAAGTGAAGCAACACCCCATTCACTTCGCACAGTGAATTGAAGTGTTGGAAAAGACAGCTTCTCTCTCATAGAAACGCATTTGAGTTTCCTGTGAATGCTTGTAAGTAGCTTAAGGCACTTTCAAAGAAAAGTGATTTTCTCTGAAACTGCAGCATTTAGAATGTGAAGGAAAACTCCATTCACTTCGCACAGTGAATTGAAGTGTTGGATCAGACTGCTTCTCTTTCAGAGAAACAGACGTGAGTTTCTTGTGAATGCTTGTAAGTAGCTTAAGGCACTTTCATAGGAAAGTGATTTTCTCTGAAAGGACAGCATTTGGAAAGAGAAGCAACACTCCATTCACTTCGCACAGTGAAATGAAGTGTTGGAAAAGACAGCTTCTCTTTCAGAAAAATGCATGTGAGTTTCTTGTGAATGTTTGTAAGTAGCTTAAGACACTTTCAAAGGAATGTGATTTTCTCTGAAAGGACAGCATTTAGAAAGTGAAGCAACACTTCATTCACTTCGAACAGTGAATTGAAGTGTTGGAAAAGACAGCTTTTCTTTCAGAGAAACGCATGTGAATTTCTGTTGAATGCTTTTAAGTAGCTTAAGTCACTTTAAAAGGAAAGTGATTTTCTCTGAAAGGACAGCATCTAGAAATTGAAGCAACACTCCATTCACTTTGCACAGTGAACTGAAGTGTTGGAACAGACTACTTCTCTTTCAGAGAAACGCATGTGAGTTTTTTGTGAATGCTTGTAAGTAGCTTAAGGCACTTTCAAAGGAAAGTGATTTTCTCTGAAAGGAGAGCATTTAGAAAGTCAAGCAACACTCCATTCACTTTGAACAGTGAATTGAAGTGTTTTAACAAACTGCTTCTCTTTTAGAGAAAAGGATGTGAGTTTTTTGTGAATGCTTGAAAGTAGCTTAAGGCACTTTCAAAGCAAAGTGATTTTCTCTGAAACTACAGCATTTAGAATGTGAAGAAACACTCCATTCACTTCGCACAGTGAATTGAAGAGTTGGAACAGACTGCTTCTCTTTCAGAGAAACGGATGTGAGTTTTTTGTGAATGCTTGTAAGTAGCTTAAGGCACTTTCAAAGCTAAGTGATTTTCTCTGAAAGGACAGCATTTAGAAAGTGAAGCAACACTCCATTCACTTCGCCGAGTGAATTGAAGTGTTGGAACAGACTACTTCTCTTTCAGAGAAACAGATGTGAGTTTCTTGTGAATGCGTGTAAGTAGCTTAAGGCAGTTTCAAAAGAGAGTGATTTTATCTAAAAGGAGAGCATTTAGAAAGTGAAGCAACACTCCATTCAGTTCGCACAGTGAATTGAAGTGTTGGAACAGACTGCTTCTCTTTCAGAGAAACGCATGTGAATTACTGTTTAATGCTTGTAATTAGCTTCAGTCTCTTTCAAAGGATAGTGATTTTCTCTGAAAGGAGAGCATTTAGATAGTGAAGCAACACTCCATCCACTTCTCACAGCTAATTGAAGTGTTGGAACAGACTGCTTCTCTTTCATAGAAACGCATTTGAGTTTCCTATGAATGCTTGTAAGTAGCTTAAGGCACTTTCTCAGCAAAGTGATTTTATCTGAAACTGCAGCATTTAGAGTGTGAAGGAACACTCCCTTCACCTCGCACAGTGAATTGAAGTGTTGGAACAGACTGCTTCTCTTTCAGAGAAACAGATGTGAGTTTCTTGTGAATGCATGTAAGTACCTTAAGGCAGTTTCAAAAGAGAGTGATTTTCTCTAAAAGGAGACCATTACATAGTGAAGCAACACTCCGTTCACTTCGCACAGTGAATTAAAGTGTTGGAACAGACCGCTTCTCTTTCAGAGAAACACATGTGAATTTCTGTTGAAATATTGTCAGTAGCTTAAGGCACTTTCAAAGGAAAGTGATTTTCTCTGAAAGGACAGCATTTAGAAAGTGAAGCAACACTCCATTCACTTCGCACAGTGAATTGAAGTGTTGGAACAGACTGCTTCTCTTTTAGAGAAACGAATGTGAGTTTTTTGTGAATGCTTGAAAGTAGCTTAAGGCACTTTCAAAACAAAGTGATTTTCTCTGAAGGACAGCATTTAGAATGTGAAGGAACACTCCATTCACTTCGCACAGTGAATTGAAGTGTTGGAAAAGACAGCTTCTCTTTCAGAGAAACGCTTGTGAATTTCTGGTGAATGCTTGTAAGTAGCTTAAGACACTTTCAAAGGAAAGTGATTTTCTCTGAAAGGACAGCATTTGGAAAGGGAAGCAACACTCCATTCACTTCGCACAGTGAATTTAAGTATTGCAACAGACAGCTACACTTTCATAGAAACGCATTTCAGTTTCCTATGAATGATTGTAAGTAGCTTAAGGCACTTTCAAAGGAAAGTGATTTTCTCTGAAAGGACAGCATTTAGAAAGTGAAGCAACACTCCATTCACTTCGCACAGTGAATTGAATTATTGGAACAGACTGATTGTCTTTTAGAGAAACGGATGTGAGTTTTTTGTGAATGCTTGAATGTAGCTTAAGGCACTTTCAAAGCAAAGTGATTTTCTCTGAAAGGACAGGATTTAGAATGTGAAGCAACACTCCATTCACTTCGCACAGTGAATTGAAGTGTTGGAAAAGACAGCTTTTCTCTCAGAGAAACGCATTTGAGTTTCCTGTGAATGCTTGTAAGTAGCTTAAGGCACCTTCAAAGAAAAGGGATTTTCTCTGAAACTGCAGCATTTAGAATGTGAAGAATAACTCCATTCACTTCGCACAGTGAATTGAAGTGTTGGATCAGACTGCTTCTCTTTCAGAGAAACAGATGTGAGTTTCTTGTGAATGCTTGTAAGTAGCTTAAGGCACTTTCAAAGGAAAGTGATTTTCTCTGAAAGGACAGCATTTAGAAAGTGAAGCAACACTCCATTCACTTCGCACAGTGAATTGAAGTTTTGGGACAGAATGTTTCTCTTTCAGAGAAACGGATGTGAGTTTTTTGTGAATGCTTGCTAGTAGCTTAAGGCACTTTCATAGGAAAGTGATTTTCTCTGAAAGGACAGCATTTGGAAAGAGAAGCAACACTCCATTCACTTCGCACAGTGAATTGAAGGGTTGGAACAGATTGCTTCTCTTTCAAAGATACGGATGTGAGTTTTTTGTGAATGCTTGTAAGTAGCTTAAGGTACTTACATAGGAAAGTGATTTTCTCTGAAAGACAGCATTTGGAAAGAGAAGCAACACTCCATTCACTTCGCACAGTGAATTGAAGTGTTGGAAAAGACAGCTTCTCTTTCAGAAAAATGCATGTGAGTTTCTTGTGAATGTTTGTAAGTAGCTTAAGGCACTTTCAAAGGAATGTGATTTTCTCTGAAAGGACAGCATTTAGAAAGTGAAGCAACACTCCATTCACTTCGAACAGTGAATTGAAGTGATGGAAAAGACAGCTTCTCTTTCAGAGAAACGCATGTGAATTTCTGTTGAATGCTTGTAAGTAGCTTAAGGCACTTTCAAAGGAAAGTGATTTTCTCTGAAAGGACAGCATTTAGAAAGTGAAGCAACACTCCATTCACTTCGCACAGTGAATTCAAGTGTTGCAACAGACAGCTTCTCTTTCACAGAAACGCATTTGAGTTTCCTATGAATGCTTGTAAGTAGCTTAAGGCACTTTCAAAGGAAAGTGATTTTCTCTGAAAGGACAGCATTTAGAAAGTGAAGCAACACTCCATTCACTTTGCACAGTGAACTGAAGTGTTGGAACAGACTGGTTCTCTTTCAGAGAAACGCATGTGAGTTTTTTGTGAATGCTTGTAAGTAGCTTAAGGCACTTTCAAAGGAAAGTGATTTTCTCTGAAAGGAGAGCATTTAGAAAGTCAAGCAACACTCCATTCACTTCGCACAGTGAATTGAAGTGTTGGTACAGACTGCTTCAATTTTAGAGAAAAGGATGTGAGTTTTTTGTGAATGCTTGAAAGTAGCTTAAGGCACTTTCTAAGCAAAGTGATTTTCTCTGAAACTGCAGCATTTAGAATGTGAAGCAACACTCCATTCACTTCGCACAGTGAATTGAAGAGTTGGAACAGACTGCTTCTCTTTCAGAGAAACGGATGTGAGTTTTTTGTGAATGCTTGTAAGTAGCTTAAGGCACTTTCAAAGGAAAGTGATTTTCTCTGAAAGGACAGCATTTAGAAAGTGAAGCAACACTCCATTCACTTCGCACAGTGAATTGAAGTGTTGGAACAGACTGCTTCTCTTTCAGAGAAACAGATGTGAGTTTCTTGTGAATGCGTGTAAATAGCTTAAGGCAGTTTCAAAAGAGAGTGATTTTCTCTAAAAGGAGAGCATTTAGAAAGTGAAGTAACACTCCATTCACTTCTCACAGTGAATTGAAGTGTTGGAACAGACTGCTTCTCTTTCAGAGAAACGCATGTGAATTTCTGTTGAATGCTTGTAAGTAGCTTAAGTCACTTTCAAAGGAAAGTAATTTTCTGTGAAAGGAGAGCATTTAGAAAGTGAAGCAACACTCCATTCACTTCGCACAGCGAATTGAAGTGTTGGAACAGCCTGCTTCTCTTTCATAGAAACGCATTTGAGTTTCCTATGAATGATTGTAAGTAGCTTAAGGCACTTTCAAAGGAAAGTGATTTTCTCTGAAAGGACAGCATTTAGAAAGTCAAGCAACACTCCATTCACTTCGAACAGTGAATTGAAGTGTTGGAACAGACTGCTTCTCTTTCAGAGAAATGCATGTGAATTTCTGTTGAATGCTTGTAAGTAGCTTAAGGCACTTTCAAAGCAAAGTGATTTTCTCTGAAAGGACAGCATTTAGAAAGTGAAGTAACACTCCATTCACTTCGAACAGTGAATTGAAGTGTTGAAACAGACTGCTTCTCTTTCAGAGAAACGCATGTGATTTTCTGTTGAATGCTTGTAAGTAGCTTAAGGCACTTTCAAAGGAAAGTGATTTTCTCTGAAAGGACAGCATTTAGAAAATGAAGCAACACACCATTCACTTCTCACAGTGAATTGAAGTGTTGGAAAAGACAGCTTTTCGCTCATAGAAACGCATTTGAGTTTCCTGTGAATGCTTGTAAGCAGCTTAAGGCACTTAAAAAAAGTGATTTTCTCTGAAACTGCAGCATTTAGAATTTGAAGGAACACTCCATTCACTTCGCACAGTGAATTGTAGTGTTGGATCAGACTGCTTCTCTTTCAGAGAAACAGATGTGAGTTTCTTGTGAATGCTTGTAAGTAGCTTAAGGCACTTTCAAAGCAAAGTGATTTTCTCTGAAAAGAACAGCATTTTGAAAGTGAAGCAACACCCCATTCACTTCGCACAGTGAATTGAAGTGTTGGAAAAGACAGCTTCTCTCTCATAGAAACGCATTTGAGTTTCCTGTGAATGCTTGTAAGTAGCTTAAGGCACTTTCAAAGAAAAGTGATTTTCTCTGAAACTGCAGCATTTAGAATGTGAAGGATAACTCCATTCACTTCGCACAGTGAATTGAAGTGTTGGATCAGACTGCTTCTCTTTCAGAGAAACAGATGTGAGTTTCTTGTGAATGCTTGTAAGTAGCTTAAGACACTTTCAAAGGAAAGTGATTTTCTCTGAAAGACAGCATTTAGAAAGTGAAGAAACACTCCATTCACTTCGCACAGTGAATTGAAGTTTTGGGACAGAATGTTTCTCTTTCAGAGAAACGGATGTGAGCTTTTTGTGAATGCTTGTAAGTAGCTTAAGGCACTTTCATAGGAAAGTGATTTTCTCTGAAAGGACAGCATTTGGAAAGAGAAGCAACACTCCATTCACGTCGCACAGTGAATTGATGTGTTGGAACAGACTGCTTCTCTTTCAAAGATACGGATGTGAGTTTTTTGTGAATGCTTGTAAGTAGCTTAAGGCACTTTCATAGGAAAGTGATTTTCTCTGAAAGGACAGCATTTGGAAAGAGAAGCAACACTCCATTCACTTCGAACAGTGAATTGAAGTGTTGGAAAAGACAGCTTCTCTTTCAGAGAAACGCATGTGAATTTCTGTTGAATGCTTGTAAGTAGCTTAAGGCACTTTCAAAGGAAAGTGATTTTCTCTGAAAGGACAGCATTTAGAAAGTGAAGCAACACTCCATTCACTTCGCACAGTGAATTTAAGTGTTGCAACAGACAGCTTCTCTTTCACAGAAACGCATTTGAGTTTCCTATGAATGCTTGTAAGTAGCTTAAGGCACTTTCAAAGGAAAGTGATTTTCTCTGAAAGGACAGCATTTAGAAAGTGAAGCAACACTCCATTCACTTCGCACAGTGAATTGAATTATTGGAACAGACTGATTCTCTTTTAGAGAAACGGATGTGAGTTTTTTGTGAATGCTTGAATGTAGCTTAAGGCACTTTCAAAGCAAAGTGATTTTCTCTGAAAGGACAGGATTTAGAATGTGAAGCAACACTCCATTCACTTCGCACAGTGAATTGAAGTGTTGGAAAAGACAGCTTTTCTCTCAGAGAAACGCATTTGAGTTTCCTGTGAATGCTTGTAAGTAGCTTAAGGCACCTTCAAAGAAAAGGGATTTTCTCTGAAACTGCAGCATTTAGAATGTGAAGAATAACTCCATTTACTTCGCACAGTGAATTGAAGTGTTGGATCAGACTGCTTCTCTTTCAGAGAAACAGATGTGAGTTTCTTGTGAATGCTTGTAAGTAGCTTAAGGCACTTTCAAAGGAAAGTGATTTTCTCTGAAAGGACAGCATTTAGAAAGTGAAGCAACACTCCATTCACTTCGCACAGTGAATTGAAGTTTTGGGACAGAATGTTTCTCTTTCAGAGAAACGGATGTGAGTTTTTTGTGAATGCTTGCTAGTAGCTTAAGGCACTTTCATAGGAAAGTGATTTTCTCTGAAAGGACAGCATTTGGAAAGAGAAGCAACACTCCATTCACTTCGCACAGTGAATTGAAGTGTTGGAACAGATTGCTTCTCTTTCAAAGATACGGATGTGAGTTTTTTGTGAATGCTTGTAAGTAGCTTAAGGTACTTACATAGGAAAGTGATTTTCTCTGAAAGACAGCATTTGGAAAGAGAAGCAACACTCCATTCACTTCGCACAGTGAATTGAAGTGTTGGAAAAGACAGCTTCTCTTTCAGAAAAATGCATGTGAGTTTCTTGGGAATGTTTGTAAGTAGCTTAAGGCACTTTCAAAGGAATGTGATTTTCTCTGAAAGGACAGCATTTAGAAAGTGAAGCAACACTCCATTCACTTCGAACAGTGAATTGAAGTGAGGGAAAAGACAGCTTCTCTTTCAGAGAAACGCATGTGAATTTCTGTTGAATGCTTGTAAGTAGTTTAAGGCACTTTCAAAGGAAAGTGATTTTCTCTGAAAGGACAGCATTTAGAAAGTGAAGCAACACTCCATTCACTTCGCACAGTGAATTCAAGTGTTGCAACAGACAGCTTCTCTTTCACAGAAACGCATTTGAGTTTCCTATGAATGCTTGTAAGTAGCTTAAGGCACTTTCAAAGGAAAGTGATTTTCTCTGAAAGGACAGCATTTAGAAAGTGAAGCAACACTCCATTCACTTTGCACAGTGAACTGAAGTGTTGGAACAGACTGCTTCTCTTTCAGAGAAACAGATGTGAGTTTCTTGTGAATGCGTGTAAATAGCTTAAGGCAGTTTCAAAAGAGAGTGATTTTCTCTAAAAGGAGAGCATTTAGAAAGTGAAGTAACACTCCATTCACTTCTCACAGTGAATTGAAGTGTTGGAACAGACTGCTTCTCTTTCAGAGAAACGCATGTGAATTTCTGTTGAATGCTTGTAAGTAGCTTAAGTCACTTTCAAAGGAAAGTAATTTTCTGTGAAAGGAGAGCATTTAGAAAGTGAAGCAACACTCCATTCACTTCGCACAGCGAATTGAAGTGTTGGAACAGCCTGCTTCTCTTTCATAGAAACGCATTTGAGTTTCCTATGAATGATTGTAAGTAGCTTAAGGCACTTTCAAAGGAAAGTGATTTTCTCTGAAAGGACAGCATTTAGAAAGTCAAGCAACACTCCATTCACTTCGAACAGTGAATTGAAGTGTTGGAACAGACTGCTTCTCTTTCAGAGAAATGCATGTGAATTTCTGTTGAATGCTTGTAAGTAGCTTAAGGCACTTTCAAAGCAAAGTGATTTTCTCTGAAAGGACAGCATTTAGAAAGTGAAGTAACACTCCATTCACTTCGAACAGTGAATTGAAGTGTTGAAACAGACTGCTTCTCTTTCAGAGAAACGCATGTGATTTTCTGTTGAATGCTTGTAAGTAGCTTAAGGCACTTTCAAAGGAAAGTGATTTTCTCTGAAAGGACAGCATTTAGAAAATGAAGCAACACACCATTCACTTCTCACAGTGAATTGAAGTGTTGGAAAAGACAGCTTTTCGCTCATAGAAACGCATTTGAGTTTCCTGTGAATGCTTGTAAGCAGCTTAAGGCACTTAAAAAAAGTGATTTTCTCTGAAACTGCAGCATTTAGAATTTGAAGGAACACTCCATTCACTTCGCACAGTGAATTGTAGTGTTGGATCAGACTGCTTCTCTTTCAGAGAAACAGATGTGAGTTTCTTGTGAATGCTTGTAAGTAGCTTAAGGCACTTTCAAAGCAAAGTGATTTTCTCTGAAAAGAACAGCATTTTGAAAGTGAAGCAACACCCCATTCACTTCGCACAGTGAATTGAAGTGTTGGAAAAGACAGCTTCTCTCTCATAGAAACGCATTTGAGTTTCCTGTGAATGCTTGTAAGTAGCTTAAGGCACTTTCAAAGAAAAGTGATTTTCTCTGAAACTGCAGCATTTAGAATGTGAAGGATAACTCCATTCACTTCGCACAGTGAATTGAAGTGTTGGATCAGACTGCTTCTCTTTCAGAGAAACAGATGTGAGTTTCTTGTGAATGCTTGTAAGTAGCTTAAGACACTTTCAAAGGAAAGTGATTTTCTCTGAAAGACAGCATTTAGAAAGTGAAGAAACACTCCATTCACTTCGCACAGTGAATTGAAGTTTTGGGACAGAATGTTTCTCTTTCAGAGAAACGGATGTGAGCTTTTTGTGAATGCTTGTAAGTAGCTTAAGGCACTTTCATAGGAAAGTGATTTTCTCTGAAAGGACAGCATTTGGAAAGAGAAGCAACACTCCATTCACGTCGCACAGTGAATTGATGTGTTGGAACAGACTGCTTCTCTTTCAAAGATACGGATGTGAGTTTTTTGTGAATGCTTGTAAGTAGCTTAAGGCACTTTCATAGGAAAGTGATTTTCTCTGAAAGGACAGCATTTGGAAAGAGAAGCAACACTCCATTCACTTCGAACAGTGAATTGAAGTGTTGGAAAAGACAGCTTCTCTTTCAGAGAAACGCATGTGAATTTCTGTTGAATGCTTGTAAGTAGCTTAAGGCACTTTCAAAGGAAAGTGATTTTCTCTGAAAGGACAGCATTTAGAAAGTGAAGCAACACTCCATTCACTTCGCACAGTGAATTTAAGTGTTGCAACAGACAGCTTCTCTTTCACAGAAACGCATTTGAGTTTCCTATGAATGCTTGTAAGTAGCTTAAGGCACTTTCAAAGGAAAGTGATTTTCTCTGAAAGGACAGCATTTAGAAAGTGAAGCAACACTCCATTCACTTCGCACAGTGAATTGAATTATTGGAACAGACTGATTCTCTTTTAGAGAAACGGATGTGAGTTTTTTGTGAATGCTTGAATGTAGCTTAAGGCACTTTCAAAGCAAAGTGATTTTCTCTGAAAGGACAGGATTTAGAATGTGAAGCAACACTCCATTCACTTCGCACAGTGAATTGAAGTGTTGGAAAAGACAGCTTTTCTCTCAGAGAAACGCATTTGAGTTTCCTGTGAATGCTTGTAAGTAGCTTAAGGCACCTTCAAAGAAAAGGGATTTTCTCTGAAACTGCAGCATTTAGAATGTGAAGAATAACTCCATTCACTTCGCACAGTGAATTGAAGTGTTGGATCAGACTGCTTCTCTTTCAGAGAAACAGATGTGAGTTTCTTGTGAATGCTTGTAAGTAGCTTAAGGCACTTTCAAAGGAAAGTGATTTTCTCTGAAAGGACAGCATTTAGAAAGTGAAGCAACACTCCATTCACTTCGCACAGTGAATTGAAGTTTTGGGACAGAATGTTTCTCTTTCAGAGAAACGGATGTGAGTTTTTTGTGAATGCTTGCTAGTAGCTTAAGGCACTTTCATAGGAAAGTGATTTTCTCTGAAAGGACAGCATTTGGAAAGAGAAGCAACACTCCATTCACTTCGCACAGTGAATTGAAGTGTTGGAACAGATTGCTTCTCTTTCAAAGATACGGATGTGAGTTTTTTGTGAATGCTTGTAAGTAGCTTAAGGTACTTACATAGGAAAGTGATTTTCTCTGAAAGACAGCATTTGGAAAGAGAAGCAACACTCCATTCACTTCGCACAGTGAATTGAAGTGTTGGAAAAGACAGCTTCTCTTTCAGAAAAATGCATGTGAGTTTCTTGTGAATGTTTGTAAGTAGCTTAAGGCACTTTCAAAGGAATGTGATTTTCTCTGAAAGGACAGCATTTAGAAAGTGAAGCAACACTCCATTCACTTCGAACAGTGAATTGAAGTGAGGGAAAAGACAGCTTCTCTTTCAGAGAAACGCATGTGAATTTCTGTTGAATGCTTGTAAGTAGTTTAAGGCACTTTCAAAGGAAAGTGATTTTCTCTGAAAGGACAGCATTTAGAAAGTGAAGCAACACTCCATTCACTTCGCACAGTGAATTCAAGTGTTGCAACAGACAGCTTCTCTTTCACAGAAACGCATTTGAGTTTCCTATGAATGCTTGTAAGTAGCTTAAGGCACTTTCAAAGGAAAGTGATTTTCTCTGAAAGGACAGCATTTAGAAAGTGAAGCAACACTCCATTCACTTTGCACAGTGAACTGAAGTGTTGGAACAGACTGGTTCTCTTTCAGAGAAACGCATGTGAGTTTTTTGTGAATGCTTGTAAGTAGCTTAAGGCACTTTCAAAGGAAAGTGATTTTCTCTGAAAGGAGAGCATTTAGAAAGTCAAGCAACACTCCATTCACTTCGCACAGTGAATTGAAGTGTTGGTACAGACTGCTTCTCTTTTAGAGAAAAGGATGTGAGTTTTTTGTGAATGCTTGAAAGTAGCTTAAGGCACTTTCTAAGGAAAGTGATTTTCTCTGAAACTGCAGCATTTAGAATGTGAAGCAACACTCCATTCACTTCGCACAGTGAATTGAAGAGTTGGAACAGACTGCTTCTCTTTCAGAGAAACGGATGTGAGTTTTTTGTGAATGCTTGTAAGTAGCTTAAGGCACTTTCAAAGGAAAGTGATTTTCTCTGAAAGGACAGCATTTAGAAAGTGAAGCAACACTCCATTCACTTCGCACAGTGAATTGAAGTGTTGGAACAGACTGCTTCTCTTTCAGAGAAACAGATGTGAGTTTCTTGTGAATGCGTGTAAATAGCTTAAGGCAGTTTCAAAAGAGAGTGATTTTCTCTAAAAGGAGAGCATTTAGAAAGTGAAGTAACACTCCATTCACTTCTCACAGTGAATTGAAGTGTTGGAACAGACTGCTTCTCTTTCAGAGAAACGCATGTGAATTTCTGTTGAATGCTTGTAAGTAGCTTAAGTCACTTTCAAAGGAAAGTAATTTTCTGTGAAAGGAGAGCATTTAGAAAGTGAAGCAACACTCCATTCACTTCGCACAGCGAATTGAAGTGTTGGAACAGCCTGCTTCTCTTTCATAGAAACGCATTTGAGTTTCCTATGAATGATTGTAAGTAGCTTAAGGCACTTTCAAAGGAAAGTGATTTTCTCTGAAAGGACAGCATTTAGAAAGTCAAGCAACACTCCATTCACTTCGAACAGTGAATTGAAGTGTTGGAACAGACTGCTTCTCTTTCAGAGAAATGCATGTGAATTTCTGTTGAATGCTTGTAAGTAGCTTAAGGCACTTTCAAAGCAAAGTGATTTTCTCTGAAAGGACAGCATTTAGAAAGTGAAGTAACACTCCATTCACTTCGAACAGTGAATTGAAGTGTTGAAACAGACTGCTTCTCTTTCAGAGAAACGCATGTGAATTTCTGTTGAATGCTTGTAAGTAGCTTAAGGCACTTTCAAAGGAAAGTGATTTTCTCTGAAAGGACAGCATTTAGAAAATGAAGCAACACACCATTCACTTCTCACAGTGAATTGAAGTGTTGGAAAAGACAGCTTTTCGCTCATAGAAACGCATTTGAGTTTCCTGTGAATGCTTGTAAGCAGCTTAAGGCACTTAAAAAAAGTGATTTTCTCTGAAACTGCAGCATTTAGAATTTGAAGGAACACTCCATTCACTTCGCACAGTGAATTGTAGTGTTGGATCAGACTGCTTCTCTTTCAGAGAAACAGATGTGAGTTTCTTGTGAATGCTTGTAAGTAGCTTAAGGCACTTTCAAAGCAAAGTGATTTTCTCTGAAAAGAACAGCATTTTGAAAGTGAAGCAACACCCCATTCACTTCGCACAGTGAATTGAAGTGTTGGAAAAGACAGCTTCTCTCTCATAGAAACGCATTTGAGTTTCCTGTGAATGCTTGTAAGTAGCTTAAGGCACTTTCAAAGAAAAGTGATTTTCTCTGAAACTGCAGCATTTAGAATGTGAAGGATAACTCCATTCACTTCGCACAGTGAATTGAAGTGTTGGATCAGACTGCTTCTCTTTCAGAGAAACAGATGTGAGTTTCTTGTGAATGCTTGTAAGTAGCTTAAGACACTTTCAAAGGAAAGTGATTTTCTCTGAAAGACAGCATTTAGAAAGTGAAGAAACACTCCATTCACTTCGCACAGTGAATTGAAGTTTTGGGACAGAATGTTTCTCTTTCAGAGAAACGGATGTGAGCTTTTTGTGAATGCTTGTAAGTAGCTTAAGGCACTTTCATAGGAAAGTGATTTTCTCTGAAAGGACAGCATTTGGAAAGAGAAGCAACACTCCATTCACGTCGCACAGTGAATTGATGTGTTGGAACAGACTGCTTCTCTTTCAAAGATACGGATGTGAGTTTTTTGTGAATGCTTGTAAGTAGCTTAAGGCACTTTCATAGGAAAGTGATTTTCTCTGAAAGGACAGCATTTGGAAAGAGAAGCAACACTCCATTCACTTCGAACAGTGAATTGAAGTGTTGGAAAAGACAGCTTCTCTTTCAGAGAAACGCATGTGAATTTCTGTTGAATGCTTGTAAGTAGCTTAAGGCACTTTCAAAGGAAAGTGATTTTCTCTGAAAGGACAGCATTTAGAAAGTGAAGCAACACTCCATTCACTTCGCACAGTGAATTTAAGTGTTGCAACAGACAGCTTCTCTTTCACAGAAACGCATTTGAGTTTCCTATGAATGCTTGTAAGTAGCTTAAGGCACTTTCAAAGGAAAGTGATTTTCTCTGAAAGGACAGCATTTAGAAAGTGAAACAACACTCCATTCACTTTGCACAGTGAACTGAAGTGTTGGAACAGACTGCTTCTCTTTCAGAGAAACGCATGTGAGTTTTTTGTGAATGCTTGTAAGTAGCTTAAGGCACTTTCAAAGGAAAGTCATTTTCTCTGAAAGGACAGTATTTGGAAAGGGAAGCAACAATCCATTCACTTCGCACAGTGAATTTAAGTATTGCAACAGACAGCTTCTCTTTCATAGAAACGCATTTCAGTTTCCTATGAATGATTGTAAGTAGCTTAAGGCACTTTCAAAGGAAAGTGATTTTCTCTGAAAGGACAGCATTTAGAAAGTGAAGCAACACTCCATTCACTTCGCACAGTGAATTGAATTATTGGAACAGACTGATTCTCTTTTAGAGAAACGGATGTGAGTTTTTTGTGAATGCTTGTAAGTAGCTTAAGGCACTTTCAAAGGAAAGTGATTTTCTTTGAAAGGACAGCATTTAGAAAGTGAAGCAACACCCCATTCACTTCGCACAGTGAATTGAAGTGTTGGAAAAGACAGCTTTTCTCTCATAGAAACGCATTTGAGTTTTCTGTGAATGCTTGTAAGTAGCTTAAGGCACTTTCAAAGAAAAGGGATTTTCTCTGAAACTGCAGCATTTAGAATGTGAAGGATAACTCCATTCACTTCGCACAGTGAATTTAAATATTGCAACAGACAGCTTCTCTTTCATAGAAACGCATTTCAGTTTCCTATGAATGATTGTAAGTAGCTTAAGGCACTTTCAAAGGAAAGTGATTTTCTCTGAAGGACAGCATTTAGAATGTGAGCGAACACTCCATTCACTTCGCACAGTGAATTGAAGTGTTGGATCAGACTGCTTCTCTTTCAGAGAAACAGATGTGAGTTTCTTGTGAATGCTTGTAAGTAGCTTAAGGCACTTTCAAAGGAAAGTGATTTTCTCTGAAAGGACAGCATTTAGAAAGTGAAGCAACACTCCATTCACTTCGCACAGTGAATTGAAGTTTTGGGACAGAATGTTTCTCTTTCAGAGAAACGGATGTGTGTTTTTTGTGAATGCTTGTTAGTAGCTTAAGGCACTTTCATAGGAAAGTGATTTTCTCTGAAAGGACAGCATTTGGAAAGAGAAGCAACACTCCATTCACTTCGCACAGTGAATTGAAGTGTTGGAACAGATTGCTTCTCTTTCAAAGATACGGATGTGAATTTTTTGTGAATGCTTGTAAGTAGCTTAAGGTACTTACATAGGAAAGTGATTTTCTCTGAAAGACAGCATTTGGAAAGAGAAGCAATACTCCATTCACTTCGCACAGTGAATTGAAGTGTTGGAAAAGACAGCTTCTCTTTCAGAAAAATGCATGTGAGTTTCTTGTGAATGTTTGTAAGTAGCTTAAGGCACTTTCAAAGGAATGTGATTTTCTCTGAAAGGACAGCATTTAGAAAGTGAAGCAACACTCCATTCACTTCGAACAGTGAATTGAAGTGTTGGAAAAGACTCTTCTCTTGCAGAGAAACGCATGTGAATTTCTGTTGAATGCTTGTAAGTAGCTTAAGGCACTTTCAAAGGAAAGTGATTTTCTCTGAAAGGACAGCATTTAGAAAGTGAAGCAACACTCCATTCACTTCGCACAGTGAATTCAAGTGTTGCAACAGACAGCTTCTCTTTCACAGAAACGCATTTGAGTTTCCTATGAATGCTTGTAAGTAGCTTAAGGCACTTTCAAAGGAAAGTGATTTTCTCTGAAAGGACAGCATTTAGAAAGTGAAGCAACACTCCATTCACTTTGCACAGTGAACTGAAGTGTTGGAACAGACTGGTTCTCTTTCAGAGAAACGCATGTGAGTTTTTTGTGAATGCTTGTAAGTAGCTTAAGGCACTTTCAAAGGAAAGTGATTTTCTCTGAAAGGAGAGCATTTAGAAAGTCAAGCAACACTCCATTCACTTCGCACAGTGAATTGAAGTGTTGGTACAGACTGCTTCTCTTTTAGAGAAAAGGATGTGAGTTTTTTGTGAATGCTTGAAAGTAGCTTAAGGCACTTTCTAAGCAAAGTGATTTTCTCTGAAACTACAGCATTTAGAATGTGAAGCAACAGTCCATTCACTTCGCACAGTGAATTGAAGAGTTGGAACAGACTGCTTCTCTTTCAGAGAAACGGATGTGAGTTTTTTGTGAATGCTTGTAAGAAGCTTAAGGCACTTTCAAAGGAAAGTGATTTTCTCTGAAAGGACAGCATTTAGAAAGTGAAGCAACACTCCATTCACTTCGCACAGTGAATTGATGTGTTGGAACAGACTGCTTCTCTTTCAGAGAAACAGATGTGAGTTTCTTGTGAATGCGTGTAAGTAGCTTAAGGCAGTTTCAAAAGAGAGTGATTTTCTCTCAAAGGAGAGCATTTAGAAAGTGAAGTAACACTCCATTCACTTCTCACAGTGAATTGAAGTGTTGGAACAGACTGCTTCTCTTTCAGAGAAACGCATGTGAATTTCTGTTGAATGCTTGTAAGTAGCTTAAGTCACTTTCAAAGGAAAGTAATTTTCTGTTAAAGGAGAGCATTTAGAAAGTGAAGCAACACTCCATTCACTTCGCACAGCGAATTGAAGTGTTGGAACAGACTGCTTCTCTTTCATAGAAACGCATTTGAGTTTCCTATGAATGCTTCTAGGTAGCTTAAGGCACTTTCAAAGGAAAGTGATTTTCTCTGAAAGGACAGCATTTAGAAAGTCAAGCAACACTCCATTCACTTCGAACACTGAATTGAAGTGTTGGAACAGACTGCTTCTCTTTCAGAGAAATGCATGTGAATTTCTGTTGAATGCTTGTAAGTAGCTTAAGGCACTATCAAAGGAAAGTGATTTTCTCTGAAAGGACAGCATTTAGAAAGTGAAGTAACACTCCATTCACTTCGAACAGTGAATTGAAGTGTTGGAACAGACTGCTTCTCTTTCAGAGAAACGCATGTGAATTTCTGTTGAATGCTTGTAAGTAGCTTAAGGCACTTTCAAAGGAAAGTGATTTTCTCTGAAAGGACAGCATTTAGAAAATGAAGCAACACCCCATTCACTTCTCACAGTGAATTGAAGTGTTGGAAAAGACAGCTTCTCGCTCATAGAAACGCATTTGAGTTTCCTGTGAATGCTTGTAAGTAGCTTAAGGCACTTAAAAAAAGTGATTTTCTCTGAAACTGCAGCATTTAGAATTTGAAGGAACACTCCATTCACTTCGCACAGTGAATTGAAGTGTTGGATCAGACTGCTTCTCTTTCAGAGAAACAGATGTGAGTTTCTTGTGAATGCTTGTAAGTAGCTTAAGGCACTTTCAAAACAAAGTGATTTTCTCTGAAAAGAACCGCATTTTGAAAGTGAAGCAACACCCCATTCACTTCGCACAGTGAATTGAATTGTTGGAAAAGACAGCTTCTCTTTCAGAGAAACAGATGTGAGTTTCTTGTGAATGCTTGTAAGTAGCTTAAGGCAATTTCAAAGGAAAGTGATTTTCTCTGAAAGGACAGGATTTAGAAACTGAAGAAACACTCCATTCACTTCGCACAGTGAATTGAAGTGTTGGAAAAGACAGCTTCTCTTTCAGAGAAACAGATGTGAGTTTCTTGTGAATGCTTGTAAGTAGCTTAAGACACTTTAAAAGGAAAGTGATTTTCTCTGAAGGGACAGCATTTAGATTGTGAAGCAACACTCCATTCACTTCGCACAGTGAATTGAAGTGTTGGAACAGAATGCTTCTGTTTCAGAGAAACGGATGTGAGTTTTTTGTGAATGCTTGTAAGTAGCTTAAGGCACTTTCATAGGAAAGTGATTTTCTCTGAAAGGACAGCATTTGGAAAGGGAAGCAACACTCCATTCACTTCGCACGTGAATTGAAGTGTTGGAACAGACTGCTTCTCTTTCAGAAAAATGCATGTGAGTTTCTTGTGAATGTTTGTAAGTAGCTTAAGGCACTTTCAAAGAAAAGTGATTTTCTCTGAAAAAACAGCATTTAGAAAGTGAAGCAACACTCCATTCACTTCGCACAGTGAATTGAAGTGTTGGAACAGACTACTTCTCTTTCAGAGAAACGCATGTGAATTTTTGTTGAATGCTTGTAAGTAGCTTAAGGCACTTTCAAAGGAAAGTGACTTTCTCTGAAACTACAGCATTTAGAATGTGAAGCACCACTCCATTCACTTCGCCCAGTGAATTGAAGAGTTGGAACAGACTGCTTCTCTTTCAGAGAAACGGATGTGAGTTTTTTGTGAATGCTTGTAAGTAGCTTAAGGCACTTTCAAAGGAAAGTGATTTTCTCTGAAACTGCAGCATTTAGAATGTGAAGGAACACTCCATTCACTTTGCATAGTGAATTGAAGTGTTGGATCAGACTGCTTCTCTTTCAGAGAAACGGATGTGAGTTTCTTTTGAATGCTTGTAAGTAGCTTAAGGCACTTTCAAAGCAAAGTGATTTTCTCTGAAAGGACAGGATTTAGAATGTGAAGCAACACTCCATTCACTTCGCACAGTGAATTGAAGTGTTGGAAAAGACAGCTTCTCTTTCAGAGAAACAGATGTGAGTTTCTTGTGAATGCTTGTAAGTAGCTTAAGGCACTTTCAAAGGAAAGTGATTTTCTCTGAAAGGACAGCATTTAGAAAGTGAAGCAACACTCCATTCACTTCGCACAGTGAATTGAAGTTTTGGGACAGAATGTTTCTCTTTCAGAGAAACGGATGTGAGTTTTTTGTGAATGCTTGTTAGTAGCTTAAGACACTTTCATAGGAAAGTGATTTTCTCTGAAAGGACAGCATTTGGAAAGAGAAGCAACACTCCATTCACTTCGCACAGTGAATTGAAGTGTTGGAACAGACTGCTTCTCTTTCAAAGATACGGATGTGAGTTTTTTGTGAATGCTTGTAAGTAGCTTAAGGCACTTACATAGGAAAGTGATTTTCTCTGAAAGGACAGCATTTAGAAAGTGAAGCAACACTCCATTCACTTCGCAGAGTGAATTTAAGTGTTGCAACAGACAGCTTCTCTTTCACAGAAACGCATTTGAGTTTCCTATGAATGCTTGTAAGTAGCTTAAGGCACTTTCAAAGGAAAGTGATTTTCTCTGAAAGGACAGCATTTAGAAAGTGAAACAACACTCCATTCACTTTGCACAGTGAACTGAAGTGTTGGAACAGACTGGTTCTCTTTCAGAGAAACGCATGTGAGTTTTTTGTGAATGCTTGTAAGTAGCTTAAAACACTTTCAAAGGAAAGTGATTTTCTCTGAAAGGAGAGCATTTAGAAAGTCAAGCAACACTCCATTCACTTCGCACAGTGAATTGAAGTGTTGGGACAGACTGCATTTCTTTTAGAGAAACGGATGTGAGTTTTTTGTGAATGCTTGTAAGAGGCTTAAGGCACTTTCAAAGGAAAGTGATTTTCTCTGAAAGGACAGCATTTAGAAAGTGAAGCAACACTCCATTCACTTCGCACAGCGAATTGAAGTGTTGGAACAGACTGCTTCTCTTTCAGAGAAACGGATGTGAGTTTTTTGTGAATGCTTTTAAGTAGCTTAAGGCACGTTCAAAGGAAAGTGATTTTCTCTGAAAGGACAGCATTTAGAAAGTGAAGCAACACTCCATTCACTTCGCAGAGCGAATTGAAGTGTTGGAACAGACTGCTTCTCTTTCATAGAAACGCATTTGAGTTTCCTATGAATGCTTCTAAGTAGCTTAAGGCACTTTCAAAGGAAAGTGATTTTCTCTGAAAGGACAGCATTTAGAAAGTCAGGCAACACTCCATTCACTTCGAACAGTGAATTGAAGTGTTGGAACAGACTGCTTCTCTTTCAGAGAAATGCATGTGAATTTCTGTTGAATGCTTGTAAGTAGCTTAAGGCACTTTCAAAGCAAAGTGATTTTCTCTGAAAGGACAGCATTTAGAAAGTGAAGTAACACTCCATTCACTTTGAACAGTGAATTGAAGTGTTGGAACAGACTGCTTCTCTTTCAGAGAAACGCATGTGAATTTCTGTTGAATGCTTGTAAGTAGCTTAAGGCACTTTCAAAGGAAAGTGATTTTCTCTGAAAGGACAGCATTTAGAAAATGAAGCAACACCCCATTCTCTTCGCACAGTGAATTGAAGTGTTTTAAAAGACAGCTTCTCTCTCATAGAAACGCATTTGAGTTTCCTGTGAATGCTTGTAAGTAGCTTAAGGCACTTAAAAAAAAGTGATTTTCTCTGAAACTGCAGCATTTAGAATTTGAAGGAACACTCCATTCACTTCGCACAGTGAATTGAAGTGTTGGATCAGACTGCTTCTCTTTCAGAGAAACAGATGTGAGTTTCTTGTGAATGCTTGTAAGTAGCTTAAGGCACTTTCAAAGCAACGTGATTTTCTCTGAAAAGAACAGCATTTTGAAAGTGAAGCAACACCCCATTCACTTCGCACAGTGAATTGAATTGTTGGAAAAGACAGCTTCTCTTTCAGAGAAACAGATGTGAGTTTCTTGTGAATGCTTGTAAGTAGCTTAAGGCAATTTCAAAGGAAAGTGATTTTCTCTGAAAGGACAGGATTTAGAAACTGAAGAAACACTCCATTCACTTCGCACAGTGAATTGAAGTGTTGGAAAAGACAGCTTCTCTTTCAGAGAAACAGATGTGAGTTTCTTGTGAATGCTTGTAAGTAGCTTAAGACACTTTCAAAGGAAAGTGATTTTCTCTGAAGGGACAGCATTTAGATTGTGAAGCAACATTCCATTCACTTCGCACAGTGAATTGAAGTGTTGGAACAGAATGCTTCTGTTTCAGAGAAACGGATGTGAGTTTTTTGTGAATGCTTGTAAGTAGCTTAAGGCACTTTCATAGGAAAGTGATTTTCTCTGAAAGGACAGCATTTGGAAAGGGAAGCAACACTCCATTCACTTCGCACGTGAATTGAAGTGTTGGAACAGACTGCTTCTCTTTCAGAAAAATGCATGTGAGTTTCTTTTGAATGTTTGTAAGTAGCTTAAGGCACTTTCAAAGGAAAGTGATTTTCTCTGAAAGGACAGCATTTAGAAAGTGAAGCAACACTCCATTCACTTCGCACAGTGAATTGAAGTGTTGGAACAGACTACTTCTCTTTCAGAGAAACGCATGTGAATTTCTGTTGAATGCTTGTAAGTAGCTTAAGGCACTTTCAAAGGAAAGTGACTTTCTCTGAAACTACAGCATTTAGAATGTGAAGCACCACTCCATTCACTTCGCCCAGTGAATTGAAGAGTTGGAACAGACTGCTTCTCTTTCAGAGAAACGGATGTGAGTTTTTTGTGAATGCTTGTAAGTAGCTTAAGGCACTTTCAAAGGAAAGTGATTTTCTCTGAAGGACAGCATTTAGAATGTGAAGGAACACTCCATTCACTTCGCACAGTGAATTGAAGTGTTGGATCAGACTGCTTCTCTTTCAGTGAAACGGATGTGAGTTTCTTGTGAATGCTTGTAAGTAGCTTAAGGCACTTTCAAAGCAAAGTGATTTTCTCTGAAAGGACAGGATTTAGAATGTGAAGCAACACTCCATTCACTTCGCACAGTGAATTGAAGTGTTGGAAAGGACAGCTTCTCTTTCAGAGAAACAGATGTGAGTTTCTTGTGAATGCTTGTAAGTAGCTTAAGGCACTTTCAAAGGAAAGTGATTTTCTCTGAAAGGACAGCATTTAGAAAGTGAAGCAACACTCCATTCACTTCGCACAGTGAATTGAAGTTTTGGGACAGAATGTTTCTCTTTCAGAGAAACGGATGTGAGTTTTTTGTGAATGCTTGTTAGTAGCTTAAGGCACTTTCATAGGAAAGTGATTTTCTCTGAAAGGACAGCATTTGGAAAGAGAAGCAACACTCCATTCACTTCGCACAGTGAATTGAAGTGTTGGAACAGACTGCTTCTCTTTCAAAGATACGGATGTGAATTTTTTGTGAATGCTTGTAAGTAGCTTAAGGCACTTACATAGGAAAGTGATTTTCTCTGAAAGGACAGCATTTAGAAAGTGAAGCAACACTAGATTCACTTCGCACAGTGAATTTAAGTGTTGCAACAGACAGCTTCTCTTTCACAGAAACGCATTTGAGTTTCCTATGAATGCTTCTAAGTAGCTTAAGGCACTTTCAAAGGAAAGTGATTTTCTCTGAAAGGACAGCATTTAGAAAGTGAAGCAACACTCCATTCACTTTGCACAGTGAACTGAAGTGTTGGAACAGACTGGTTCTCTTTCAGAGAAACGCATGTGAGTTTTTTGTGAATGCTTGTAAGTAGCTTAAAACACTTTCAAAGGAAAGTGATTTTCTCAGAAGGGACAGCATTTTGAAAGTGAAGCAACACCCCATTCACTTCGCACAGTGAATTGAAGTGTTGGAACAAAATGCTTCTGTTTCAGAGAAACGGATGAGAGTTTTTTGTGAATGCTT
Organism: Myodes glareolus; assembly: GCF_982192425.1. NCBI lineage: Eukaryota > Metazoa > Chordata > Mammalia > Rodentia > Cricetidae > Myodes > Myodes glareolus. The sequence goes on along the minus strand of NC_142033.1, from coordinate 103,882,400 downwards.
GTAAGTAGCTTAAGGCACTTTCATAGGAAAGTGATTTTCTCTGAAAGGACAGCATTTGGAAAGAGAAGCAACACTCCATTCAATTCGCACGTGAATTGAAGTGTTGGAACAGACTGCTTCTCTTTCAGAAAAATGCATGTGAGTTTCTTGTGAATGTTTGGAAGTAGCTTAAGGCACTTTCAAAGGAAAGTGATTTTCTCTGAAAGGACAGCATTTAGAAAGTGAAGCAACACTCCATTCACTTCGCACAGTGAATTGAAGTGTTGGGACAGACTGCTTCTCTTTTAGAGAAAAGGATGTGAGTTTTTTGTGAATGCTTGAAAGTAGCTTAAGGCACTTTCTAAGCAAAGTGATTTTCTCTGAAACTACAGCATTTAGAATGTGAAGCAACACTCCATTCACTTCGCACAATGAATTGAAGAGTTGGAACAGACTGCTTCTCTTTCAGAGAAACGGATGTGAGTTTTTTGTGAATGCTTGTAAGTAGCTTAAGGCACTTTCAAAGGAAAGTGATTTTCTCTGAAAGGACAGCATTTAGAAAGTGAAGCAACACTCCATTCACTTCGCACAGTGAATTGAAGTGTTGGAACAGACTACTTCTCTTTCAGAGAAACGCATGTGAATTTCTGTTGAATGCTTGTAAGTAGCTTAAGTCACTTTCAAAGGAAAGTAATTTTCTGTGAAAGGAGAGCATTTAGAAAGTGAAGCAACACTCCATTCACTTCGCACAGCGAATTGAAGTGTTGGAACAGACTGCTTCTCTTTCAGAGAAACGCATGTGAATTTCTGTTGAATGCTTGTAAGTAGCTTAAGGCACTTTCACAGGAAAGTGATTTTCTCTGAAAGGACAGCATTTAGAAAATGAAGCAACACCCCATTCACTTCGCACAGTGAATTGAAGTGTTGGAAAAGACAGCTTCTCTCTCATAGAAACGCATTTGAGTTTCCTGTGAATGCTTGAAAGTAGCTTAAGGCACTTAAAAAAAGTGATTTTCTCTGAAACTGCAGCATTTAGAATTTGAAGGAACACTCCATTCACTTCGCACAGTGAATTGAAGTGTTGGATCAGACTGCTTCTCTTTCAGAGAAACAGATGTGAGTTTCTTGTGAATGCTTGTAAGTAGCTTAAGGCACTTTCAAAGCAAAGTGATTTTCTCTGAAAAGAACAGCATTTTGAAAGTGAAGCAACACCCCATTCACTTCGCACAGTGAATTGAATTGTTGGAAAAGACAGCTTCTCTTTCAGAGAAACAGATGTGAGTTTCTTGTGAATGCTTGTAAGTAGCTTAAGGCAATTTCAAAGGAAAGTGATTTTCTCTGAAAGGACAGGATTTAGAAAGTGAAGAAACACTCCATTCACTTCGCACAGTGAATTGAAGTGTTGGAAAAGACAGCTTCTCTTTCAGAGAAACAGATGTGAGTTTCTTGTGAATGCTTGTAAGTAGCTTAAGACACTTTCAAAGGAAAGTGATTTTCTCTGAAGGGACAGCATTTAGATTGTGAAGAAACACTCCATTCACTTCGCACAGTGAATTGAAGTGTTGGAAGAGAATGCTTCTGTTTCAGAGAAACGGATGTGAGTTTTTTGTGAATGCTTGTAAGTAGCTTAAGGCACTTTCATAGGAAATTGATTTTCTCTGAAAGGACAGCATTTGGAAAGGGAAACAACACTCCATTCACTTCGCACGTGAATTGAAGTGTTGGAACCGACTGCTTCTCTTTCAGAAAAATGCATGTGAGTTTCTTGTCAATGTTTGTAAGTAGCTTAAGGCACTTTCAAAGGAAAGTGATTTTCTCTGAAAGGACAGCATTTAGAAAGTGAAGCAACACTCCATTCACTTCGAACAGTGAATTGAAGTGTTGGAACAAACTACTTCTCTTTCAGAGAAACGCATGTGAATTTCTGTTGAATGCTTGTAAGTAGCTTAAGGCACTTTCAAAGGAAAGTGACTTTCTCTGAAACTACAGCATTTAGAATGTGAAGCACCACTCCATTCACTTCGCCCAGTGAATTGAAGAGTTGGAACAGACTGCTTCTCTTTCAGAGAAACGGATGTGAGTTTTTTGTGAATGCTTGTAAGTAGCTTAAGGCACTTTCAAAGGAAAGTGATTTTCTCTGAAACTGCAGCATTTAGAATGTGAAGGAACACTCCATTCACTTCGCACAGTGAATTGAAGTGTTGGATCAGACTGTTTCTCTTTCAGAGAAACGGATGTGAGTTTCTTATGAATGCTTGTAAGTAGCTTAAGGCACTTTCAAAGCAAAGTGATTTTCTCTGAAAGGACAGGATTTAGAATATGAAGGATAACTCCATTCACTTCGCACAGTGAATTGAAGTGTTGGAAAAGACAGCTTCTCTTTCAGAGAAACAGATGTGAGTTTCTTGTGAATGCTTGTAAGTAGCTTAAGGCACTTTCAAAGGAAAGTGATTTTCTCTGAAAGCACAGCATTTAGAAAGTGAAGCAACACTCCATTCACTTCGCACAGTGAATTTAAGTGTTGCAATAGACAGCTTCTCTTTCACAGATACGCATTTGAGTTTCCTATGAATGCTTGTAAGTAGCTTAAGGCACTTTCAAAGGAAAGTGATTTTCTCTGAAAGGACAGGATTTAGAATGTGAAGAAACACTTCATTCACTTCGCACAGTGAATTGAATTGTTGGAGAAGACAGCTTCTCTTTCAGAGAAACAGATGTGAGTTTCTTGTGAATGCTTGTAAGTAGCTTAAGGCACTTTCAAAGGAAAGTGATTTTCTCTGAAAGGACAGCATTTAGAAAGTGAAGCAACACTCCATTCACTTCGCACAATGAAATGAAGTGTTGGAACAGAATGCTTCTCTTTCAGAGAAACGGATGTGAGTTTTTTGTGAATGCTTGTAAGTAGCTTAAGGCACTTTCAAAGGAAAGTGATTTTCTCTGAAAGGACAGCATTTAGAAAGTGAAGCAACACTCCATTCACTTCGCACAGTGAATTGAAGTGTTGGAACAGACTACTTCTCTTTCAGAGAAACCCATGTGAATTTCTGTTGAATGCTTGTAAGTAGCTTAAGGCACTTTCAAAGGAAAGTGATTTTCTCTGAAAGGACAGCATTTAGAAAGTGAAGCAACACTCCATTCACTTCGCACAGTGAATTGAATTTTTGGAACAGACTGCATCTCTTTTAGAGAAACGGATGTGAGTTTTTTGTGAATGCTTGAAAGTAGCTTAAGGCACTTTCAAAGCAAAGTGATTTTCTCTGAAGGACAGCATTTAGAATGTGAAGGAACACTCCATTCACTTCGCACAGTGAATTGAAGTGTTGGAACAGACTGCTTCTCTTTCAGAGAAATGCATGTGAATTTCTGTTGAATGCCTGTAAGTAGCTTAAGGTAGTTTCAAAGAGAGTGATTTTCTCTACAAGGAGAGCATTTAGAAAGTGAAGCAACACTCCATTCACTTCGCACAGTGAATTGAAGTGTTGGAACAGACTGCTTCTCTTTCAGAGAAACGCATGTGAATTTCTGTTGAAATCTTGTAAGTGGCTTAACGCACTTTCAAAGGAAAGTGATTTTCTCTGAAAGGACAGCATTTGGAAAGGGAAGCAACACTCCATTCACTTCGCACAGTGAATTTAAGTGTTCCAACAGACAGCTTCTCTTTCATAGAAATGCATTTGAGTTTCCTATGAATGCTTGTAAGTAGCTTAAGGCACTTTCAAAGGAAAGTGATTTTCTCTGAAAGAACAGCATTTAGCAAGTGAAGCAACACTCCATTCACTTCGCTCAGTGAATTGAAGTGTTGGAACAGACTGCTTCTCTTTTAGAGAAACGGATGTGAGTTTTTTGTGAATGCTTGAAAGTAGCTTAAGGCACGTTCAAAGGAAAGTGATTTTCTCTGAAACTACAGCATTTAGAATGTGAAAAAACACTCCATTCACTTCGCACAGTGAATTGAAGAGTTGGAACAGACTGCTTCTCTTTCAGAGAAACGTAATTGAGTTTTTTGTGATTGCTTGTAAGTAGTTTAAGGCACTTTCAAAGCAAAGTGATTTTCTCTGAAAGGACAGCATTTAGAAAGTGAAGTAACACTCCATTCACTTCGAACAGTGAATTGAAGTGTTGGAACAGACTGCTTTTCTTTCAGAGAAAGGCATGTGAATATCTGTTGAATGCTTGTAAGTAGCTTAAGGCACTTTCAAAGGAAAGTGATTTTTTCTGAAAGGACAGGATTTAGAAAGTGAAGCAACACCCCATTCACTTCGCACAGTGAATTGAAGTGTTGGAAAAGATAGCTTCTCTCTCATAGAAACGCATTTGAGTTTCCTGTGAATGCTTGTGAGTAGCTTAAGGCACTTTCAAAGAAAAGTGATTTTCTCTGAAACTGCAGCATTTAGAATTTGAAGGAACACTCCATTCACTTCGCACAGTGAATTGAAGTGTTGGATCAGACTGCTTCTCTTTCAGAGAAACAGATGTGAGTTTCTTGTGAATGCTTGTAAGTAGCTTAAGGCACTTTCAAAGCAAAGTGATTTTCTCTGAAAGGACAGCATTTAGAAAGTGAAGCAACACCCCATTCACTTCGCACAATGAACTGAAGTGTTGGAACAGACTGGTTCTCTTTCAAAGAAACGCATGTGAGTTTTTTGTGAATGCTTGTAAGTAGCTTAAGGCACTTTCAAAGGAAAGTGATTTTCTCTGAAAGGACAGCATTTAGAAAGAGAAGCAACACTCCATTCACTTCGCACAGTGAATTGAAGTGTTGGAACAGAATGCTTCTCTATCAGAGAAACAGATGTGAGTTTCTTGTGAATGCGTGTAAGTAGCTTAAGGCAGGTTCAAAAGAGAGTGATTTTCTTTAAAGGAGAGCATTTAGAAAGTGAAGCAACACTCCATTTACTTCGCACAGTGAATTGAAGTGTTGGAACAGACTGCTTCTCTTTCAGAGAAACGCATGTGAATTTCTGTTGAATGCTTGTAAGTAGCTTAAGGCAATTTCAAAGGAAAGTGATTTTCCCTGAAAGGACAGCATTTAGAAAGTGAAGCAACACTCCATTCACTTCGAACAGTGAATTGAAGTGTTGGAACAGACTGCTTCTCTTTCAGAGAAACGCGTGTAAGTTTTTTGTGAATGCTATTCAGTAGCTTAAGGCACTTTCAAAGGAAAGTGATTTTCTCTCAAAGGACAGCATTTAGAAAGTGAAGCAACACTCCATTCACTTCACACAGTGAATTGAAGTGTTGGAACAGACTGCTTCTCTTTCAGAGAAACGCATGTGAATTTCTGTTGAATGCTTGTAAGCAGCTTAAGGCACTTTCAAAGGAAAGTGATTTTCTCTGAAAGGACAGCATTTAGAAAGTGAAGCAACACTCCATTCACTTCGCACAGTGAATTGAAGTGTTGGAACAGACTGCTTCTCTTTAATAAAAAAGGATGTGAGATTTTTGTGAATGCTTGAAAGTAACTTAAGGCACTTTCAGAGGAAAGTGATTTTCTCTGAAACTGCAGCATTTAGAATGTGAAGGAACACTCCATTCACTTCGCACAATGAAATGAAGTGTTGGATCAGACTGCTTCTCTTTCAGAGAAATAGATGTGAGATTCTTGTGAATGCTTGTAAGTAGCTTAAGGGACTTTCAAAGCAAAGTGATTTTCTCTGAAAGGACAGGATTTAGAATGTGAAGAAACACTTCATTCACTTCGCACAGTGAATTGAATTGTTGGAGAAGACAGCTTCTCTTTCAGAGAAACAGATGTGAGTTTCTTGTGAATGCTTGTAAGTAGCTTAAGGCACTTTCAAAGGAAAGTGATTTTCTCTGAAAGGACAGCATTTAGAAAGTGAAGCAACACTCCATTCACTTCGCACAGTGAATTGAAGTGTTGGAAAAGAATGCTTCTCTTTCAGAGAAACGGATGTGAGTTTTTTGTGAATGCTTGTAAGTAGCTTAAGGCACTTTCAAAGGAAAGTGATTTTCTCTGAAAGGACAGCATTTAGAAAGTGAAGCAACACTCCATTCACTTCGCACAGTGAATTGAATTGTTGGAACAGACTACTTCTCTTTCAGAGAAACGGATGTGAGTTTTTTGTGAATGCTTGAAAGTAGCTTAAGGCACTTTCAAAGCAAAGTGATTTTCTCTGAAGGACAGCATTTAGAATGTGAAGGAACACTCCATTCACTTCGCACAGTGAATTGAAGTGTTGGAACAGACTGCTTCTCTGTCAGAGAAACAGATGTGAGTTTTTGTGAATGCCTGTAAATAGCTTAAGGTAGTTTCAAAGAGAGTGATTTTCTCTACAAGGAGAGCATTTACAAAGTGAAGCAACACTCCATTCACTTCGCCCAGTGAATTGAAGTGTTGGAACAGACTGCTTCTCTTTCAGAGAAACGCATGTGAATTTCTGTTGAAATCTTGTAAGTGGCTTAACGCACTTTCAAAGGAAAGTGATTTTCTCTGAAAGGACAGCATTTGGAAAGGGAAGCAACACTCCATTCACTTCGCACAGTGAATTTAAGTGTTCCAACAGACAGCTTCTCTTTCATAGAAATGCATTTGAGTTTCCTATGAATGCTTATAAGTAGCTTAAGGCACTTTCAAAGGAAAGTGATTTTCTCTGAAAGGACAGGATTTAGAAAGTGAAGCAACACCCCATTCACTTCGCACAGAGAATTGAAGTGTTGGAAAAGATAGCTTCTCTCTCATAGAAACGCATTTGAGTTTCCTGTGAATGCTTGTGAGTAGCTTAAGGCACTTTCAACGAAAAGTGATTTTCTCTGAAACTGCAGCATTTAGAATTTGAAGGAACACTCCATTCACATCGCACAGTGAATTGAAGTGTTGGATCAGACTGCTTCTCTTTCAGAGAAACAGATGTGAGTTTCTTGTGAATGCTTGTAAGTAGCTTAAGGCACTTTCAAAGCAAAGTGATTTTCTCTGAAAGGACAGCATTTAGAAAGTGAAGCAACACCCCTTTCACTTCGCACAGTGAATTGAAGTATTGGAACAGACTGCTTCTCTTACAGAGAAACGCATGTGAATTTCTGTGGAATGCTTGTAAGTAGCTTAAGTCACTTTCAAAGGAAAGTGATTTTCTCTGAAAGGAGAGCATTTAGAAAGTGATGCAACACTCCATTCACTTCGCACAGTGAATTGAAGTGTTGGAACAGACTGCTTCTCTTTCATAGAAACGCATTTGAGTTTCCTATGAATGCTTGTAAGTAGCTTAACGCACTTTCTAAGCAAAGTGATTTTATCTGAAACTGCAGCATTTAGAATGTGAAGGAACACTCCAATCACTTCGCACAGTGAATTGAAGTGTTGGAACAGACTGCTTCTCTTTCAGAGAAACAGATGTGAGTTTCTTGTGAATGCTTGTAAGTAGCTTAAGACAATTTCAAAAGAGAGTGATTTTCTCTAAAAGGAGAGCATTTAGAAAGTGAAGCAACACTCCGTTCACTTCGCACTGTGAATTGAAGTGTTGGAACAGACTGCTTCTCTTTCAGAGAAACAGATGTGAGTTTCTTGTGAATGCTTGTAAGTAGCTTAAGGCACTTTCAAAGCAAAGTGATTTTCTCTGAAAAGAACAGCATTTTGAAAATGAAGCAACACCCCATTCACTTCGCACAGTGAATGCAAGTGTTGGAAAAGACAGCTTCTCTTTCAGACAAACAGATGTGAGTTTCTTGTGAATGCTTGTAAGTAGCTTAAGGCACTTTCAAAGGAAAGTGATTTTCTCTGATGGGACAGCATTTAGATTGTGAAGCAACACTCCATTCACTTCGCACCGTGAATTGAAGTGTTGGAACAGAATGCTTCTGTTTCAGAGAAACGGATGTGAGTTTTTTGTGAATGCTTGTAAGTAGCTTAAGGCACTTTCATAGGAAAGTGATTTTCTCTGAAAGGACAGCATTTGGAAAGGGAAGCAACGCTCCATTCACTTCGCACGTGAATTGAAGTGTTGGAACAGACTGCTTCTCTTTCAGAAAAATGCATGTGAGTTTCTTGTGAATGTTTGTAAGTAGCTTAAGGCACTTTCAAAGGAAAGTGATTTTCTCTGAAAGGACAGCATTTAGAAAGTGAAGCAACACTCCATTCACTTCGCACAGTGAATTGAAGTGTTGGAACAAACTACTTCTCTTTCAGAGTAACGCATGTGAATTTCTGTTGAATGCTTGTAAGTAGCTTAAGGCACTTTCAAAGGAAAGTGACTTTCTCTGAAACTACAGCATTTAGAATGTGAAGCACCACTCCATTCACTTCGCCCAGTGAATTGAAGAGTTGGAACAGACTGCTTCTCTTTCAGAGAAACGGATGTGAGTTTTTTGTGAATGCTTGTAAGTAGCTTAAGGCACTTTCAAAGGAAAGTGATTTTCTCTGAAAGCACAGCATTTAGAAAGTGAAGCAACACTCCATTCACTTCGCACAGTGAATTTAAGTGTTGCAACAGACAACTTCTCTTTCACAGATACGCATTTGAGTTTCCTATGAATGCTTGTAAGTAGCTTAAGGCACTTTCATAGGAAAGTGATTTTCTCTGAAAGGGCAGCATTTGTAAAGGGAAGCAACACTCCATTCACTTCGCACAGTGAATTGAAGTGTTGGATCAGACTGCTTCTCTTTCAGAGAAACAGATGTGAGTTTCTTGTGAATGCTTGCAAGTAGCTTAAGGCACTTTCAAAGCAAAGTGATTTTCTCTGAAAAGAACAGCATTTTGAAAGTGAAGCAACACCCCATTCACTTCGCACAGTGAATTGAATTGTTGGAAAAGACAGCTTCTCTTTCAGAGAAACAGATGTGAGTTTCTTGTGAATGCTTGTAAGTAGCTTAAGGCAATTTCAAAGGAAAGTGATTTTCTCTGAAAGGACAGGATTTAGAAAGTGAAGAAACACTCCATTCACTTCGCACAGTGAATTGAAGTGTTGGAAAAGACAGCTTCTCTTTCAGAGAAACAGATGTGAGTTTCTTGTGAATGCTTGTAAGTAGCTTAAGACACTTTCAAAGGAAAGTGATTTTCTCTGAAGGGACAGCATTTAGATTGTGAAGAAACACTCCATTCACTTCGCACAGTGAATTGAAGTGTTGGAACAGAATGCTTCTGTTTCAGAGAAACGGATGTGAGTTTTTTGTGAATGCTTGTAAGTAGCTTAAGGCACTTTCATAGGAAAGTGATTTTCTCTGAAAGGACAGCATTTGGAAAGGGAAGCAACACTCCATTCACTTCGCACGTGAATTGAAGTGTTGGAACAGACTGCTTCTCTTTCAGAAAAATGCATGTGAGTTTCTTGTGAATGTTTGTAAGTAGCTTAAGGCACTTTCAAAGGAAAGTGATTTTCTCTAAAAGGACAGCATTTAGAAAGTGAAGCAACACTCCATTCACTTCGCACAGTGAATTGAAGTGTTGGAACAGACTACTTCTCTTTCAGAGAAACGAATGTGAATTTCTGTTGAATGCTTGTAAGTAGCTTAAGGCACTTTCAAAGGAAAGTGACTTTCTCTGAAACTACAGCATTTAGAATGTGAAGCACCACTCCATTCACTTCGCCCAGTGAATTGAAGAGTTGGAACAGACTGCTTCTCTTTCAGAGAAACGGATGTGAGTTTTTTGTGAATGCTTGTAAGTAGCTTAAGGCACTTTCAAAGGAAAGTGATTTTCTCTGAAACTGCAGCATTTAGAATGTGAAGGAACACTCCATTCACTTCGCACAGTGAATTGAAGTGTTGGATCAGACTCCTTCTCTTTCTGAGAAACGGATGTGAGTTTCTTGTGAATGCTTGTAAGTAGCTTAAGGCACTTTCAAAGGAAAGTGATTTTCTCTGAAAGGACAGCATTTAGAAAGTGAAGCAACACTCCATTCACTTCGCACAGTTAATTGAAGTGTTGGGAAAGAATGTTTCTCTTTCAGAGAAACGGATGTGAGTTTTTCGTGAATGCTTGTTAGTAGCTTAAGGCACTTTCATAGGAAAGTAATTTTCTCTGAAAGGACAGCATTTGGAAAGAGAAGCATCACTCCATTCACTTCGCACAGTGAATTGAAGTGTTGGAACAGACTGCTTCTCTTTCAAAGATACGGATGTGAGTTTTTTGTGAATGCTTGAAAGTAGCTTAAGGCACTTTCAAAGGAAAGTGATTTTCTCTGAAAGGACAGCAATTAGAAAGTGAAGCAACACTCCATTCACTTCGCACAATGAAATGAAGTGTTGGAACAGAATGCTTCTCTTTCAGAGAAACGGATGTGAGTTTTTTGTGAATGCTTGTAAGTAGCTTAAGGCACTTTCAAAGGAAAGTGATTTTCTCTGAAAGGACAGCATTTAGAAAGTGAAGCAACACTCCATTCACTTCGCACAGTAAATTGAAATGTTGGAACAGACTACTTCTCTTTCAGAGAAACGCATGTGAATTTCTGTTGAATGCTTGTAAGTAGCTTAAGGCACTTTCAAAGGAAAGTGATTTTCTCTGAAAGGACAGCATTTAGAAAGTGAAGCAACACTCCATTCACTTCGCACAGTGAATTGAATTGTTGGAACAGACTGCATCTCTTTTAGAGAAACGGATGTGAGTTTTTTGTGAATGCTTGAAAGTAGCTTAAGGCACTTTCAAGGCAAAGTGATTTTCTCTGAAGGACAGCATTTAGAATGTGAAGGAACACTCCATTCACTTCGCACAGTGAATTGAAGTGTTGGAACAGACTGCTTCTCTTTCAGAGAAACAGATGTGAGTTTCTTGTGAATGCCTGTAAGTAGCTTAAGGTAGTTTCAAAGAGAGTGATTTTCTCTACAAGGAGAGCATTTAGAAAGTGAAGCAACACTCCATTCACTTCGCACAGTGAATTGAAGTGTTGGAACAGACTGCTTCTCTTTCAGAGAAACGCATGTGAATTTCTGTTGAAATCTTGTAAGTGGCTTAACGCACTTTCAAAGGAAAGTGATTTTCTCTGAAAGGACAGCATTTGGAAAGGGAAGCAACACTCCATTCACTTCGCACAGTGAATTTAAGTGTTCCAACAGACAGCTTCTCTTTCATAGAAATGCATTTGAGTTTCCTATGAATGCTTGTAAGTAGCTTAAGGCACTTTCAAAGGAAAGTGATTTTCTCTGAAAGAACAGCATTTAGCAAGTGAAGTAACACTCCATTCACTTCGCTCAGTGAATTGAAGTGTTGGAACAGACTGCTTCTCTTTTAGAGAAACGGATGTGAGTTTTTTGTGAATGCTTGAAAGTAGCTTAAGGCACGTTCAAAGGAAAGTGATTTTCTCTGAAACTACAGCATTTAGAATGTGAAAAACACTCCATTCACTTCGCACAGTGAATTGAAGAGTTGGAACAGACTGCTTCTCTTTCAGAGAAAGGGATGTGAGTTTTTTGTGAATGCTTGTAAGTAGTTTAATTCACTTTCAAAGCAAAGTGATTTTCTCTGAAAGGTCAGCATTTAGAAAGTGAAGTAACACTCCATTCACTTCGCTCAGTGAATTGAAGTGTTGGAACAGAATGCTTCTCTTTTAGAGAAACGGATGTGAGTTTTTTGTGAATGCTTGAAAGTAGCTTAAGGCATTTTCAAAGCAAAGTGATTTTCTCTGAAGTACAGCATTTGGAATGTGAAGGAACACTCCATTCACTTCGCACAGTGAATTGAAGTGTTGGAACAGACTGCTTCTCTTTCAGAGAAACAGATGTGAGTTTCTTGTGAATGCTTTTAAGTAGCTTAAGGCAGGTTCAAAGAGAGTGATTTTCTCTAAAAGGAGAGCATTTAGAAAGTGAAGCAACACTCCGTTCACTTCGCACAGTGAATTGACGTGTTGGAGCAGACTGCTTCTCTTTCACAGAAACGCATTTGAGTTTCCTATGAATGCTTGTAAGTAGCTTAAGACACTTTCAAAGGAAAGTGATTTTCTCTGAAAGGACAGCATTTGGAAAGGGAAGCAACACTCCATTCACTTCGCACAATGAATTTAAGTGTTGCAACAGACAGCTTCTCTTTCACAGAAACGCATTTGAGTTTCCTATGAATGCTTGTAAGTAGCTTAAGGCACTTTCAAAGGAAAGTGATTTTCTCTGAAAGGACAGCATTTAGAAAGTGAAGCAACACTCCATTCACTTCGCACAGTGAACTGAAGTGTTGGAACAGACTGCTTCTCTTTCAGAGAAACGGATGGGAGTTTTTTGTGAATACTTGAAAGTAGCTTAAGGCACTTTCTAAGCAAAGTGATTTTATCTGAAACTGCAGCATTTAGAATGTGAAGGAACACTCCATTCACTTCGCACAGTGAATTTTAGTGTTGCAACAGACAGCTTCTCTTTCATAGAAACGCATTTGCGTTTCCTATGAATGCTTGAAAGTAGATTAAGGCACTTTCAAAGGAAAGTGATTTTCTCTGAAAGGACAGGATTTAGAAAGTGGAGAAACACTCCATTCACTTCGCACAGTGAATTGAAGTGTTGGATCAGACTGCTTCTCTTTCAGAGAAACAGATGTGAGTTTCTTGTGAATGCTTTTAAGTAGCTTAAGGCAGTTTCAAAAGAGAGTGATTTTCTCTAAAATGTGAGCATTTAGAAAGTGACGCTACACTCCATTCACGTCGCACAGTGAATTGAAGTGTTGGAACAGACTGCTTCTCTTCCAGAGAAACGCATGTGAATTTCTGTTGAAATCTTGTAAGTAGCTTAAGACACTTTCAAAGGAAAGTGATTTTCTCTGGAAGGACAGCATTTGGAAAGGGATGCAACACTCCATTCACTTCGCACAATGAATTTAAGTGTTGCAACAGACAGCTTCTCTTTCACAGAAACGCATTTGAGTTTCCTATGAATGCTTGTAAGTAGATTAAGGCACTTTCAAAGGAAAGTGATTTTCTCTGAAAGGACAGCCTTTGAAAGTGAAGCAACACTCCATTCACTTCGCACAGTGAACGGAAGTGTTGGAACAGACTACTTCTCTTTCAGAGAAACGCATGTGAGTTTTTTGTGAATGCTTGTAAGTAGCTAGAGGCACTTTCAAAGGAAAGTGATTTTCTCTGAACGGACAGCATTTAGAAAGTGAAGCAACACTCCATTCACTTCGCACAGTGAATTGAAGTGTTGGAACAGACTGCTTCTCTTTCAGAGAAACGCATGTGAATTTCTGGTGAATGCTTGTAAGTAGCTTAAGGCACTTTCAAAGGAAAGTGATTTTCTCTGAAAGGACAGCATTTAGAAAGTGAAGCAACACTCCATTCACTTCGCACAGTGAATTGAAGGGTTGGAACAGACTGCTTCTCTGTCAGAGAAACAGATGTGAGTTTCTTGTGAATGCCTGTAAGTAGCTTAAGGTAGTTTCAAAGAGAGTGATTTTCTCTGAAAGTAGAGCATTTACAAAGTGAAGCAACACTCCATTCACTTCGCACAGTGAATTGAAGTGTTGGAACAGACTGCTTCTCTTTCAGAGAAACGCATGTGAATTTCTGTTGAAATCTTGTAAGTGGCTTAACGCACTTTCAAAGGAAAGTGATTTTCTCTGAAAGGACAGCATTTGGAAAGGGAAGCAACACTCCATTCACTTCGGACAATGAATTTAAGTGTTGCAACAGACAGCTTCTCTTTCACAGAAACGCATTTGAGTTTCCTATGAATGCTTGTAAGTAGCTTAAGGCACTTTCAAAGGAAAGTGATTTTCTCTGAAAGGACAGCATTTAGAAAGTGAAGCAACACTCCATTCACTTCGCACAGTGAACTGAAGTGTTGGAACAGACTGCTTCTCTTTCAGAGAAACGCATGTGATTTTTTTGTGAATGCTTGTAAGTAGCTTAAGGCACTTTCAAAGAAAGTGATTTTCTCTGAAACTGCAGTATTTAGAATGTGAAGGAACACTCCATTCACTTCGCACAGTGAATTGAAGTGTTGAAACAGACTGCTTCTCTTTTAGAGAAGAGGATGTGAGTTTTTTGTGAATGTTTGTAAGTAGCTTAAGGCACTTTCAAAGGAATGTGATTTTCTCTGAAAGGACAGCATTTAGAAAGTGAAGCAACACTCCATTCACTTCAAACAGTGAATTGAAGTGTTGGAACAGACTGCTTCTCTTTCACAGAAACGCATGCAAGTTTTTTGTGAATGCTTGTAAGTAGCTTAAGGCACTTTCAAAGGAAAGTGATTTTCTCTCAAAGGACAGCATTTAGAAAGAGAAGAAACACTCCATTCACTTCGCACAGTGAATTGAAGTGTTGGAACAGACTGCTTCTCTTTCAGAGAAACGCATGTGAATTTCTGTTCAATGCTTGTAAGTAGCTTAAGGCACTTTCAAAGGAAAGTGATTTTCTCTGAAAGGACAGGATTTAGAAAGTGAAGAAACACTCCATTCACTTCGCACAGTGAATTGAAGTGTTGGAACAGACTGCTACTCTTTTATAGAAAAGGATGTGAGTTTTTTGTGAATGCTTGAAAGTAGCTTAAGGCACTTTCAAAGGAAAGTGATTTTCTCTGAAACTGCAGCATTTAGAATGTGAAGGAACACTCCATTCACTTCGCACAGTGAATTGAAGTGTTGGATCAGACTGCTTCTCTTTCAGAGAAACAGATGTGAAATTCTTGTGAATGCTTGTAAGTAGCTTCAGGCACTTTCAAAGCAAAGTGATTTTCTCTGAACGGACAGGATTTAGAATGTGAAGAAACACTTCATTCACTTCGCACAGTGAATTGAAGTGTTGGAGAAGACAACTTCTCTTTCAGAGAAACAGATGTGAGTTTCTTGTGAATGCTTGTAAGTAGCTTAAGGCACTTTCAAAGGAAAGTAATTTTCTCTGAAAGAACAGCATTTAGAAAGTGAAGCAACACTCCATTCACTTCGCACAGTGAATTGACGTGTTGGAACAGAATGCTTCTCTTTCAGAGAAACGGATGTGAGTTTTTTGTGAATGCTTGTAAGTAGCTTAAGGCACTTTGAAAGGAAAGTGATTTTCTCTGAAAGGACAGCATTTAGAAAGTGAAGCAACACTCCATTCACTTCGCACAGTGAATTGAAGTGTTGGAACAGACTGCTTCTCTTTTACAGAAACGGATGTGAGTTTTTGGGAATGCTTGAAAGTAGCTTAAGGCACTTTCAAAGCAAAGAGATTTTCTCTGAAGGACAGCATTTAGAATGTGAAGGAACACTCCATTCACTTCGCACAGTGAATTGAACTGGTGGAACAGACTGCTTCTCTTTCAGAGAAACAGATGTGGGTTTCTTGTGAATGCTTTTAAGTAGCTTAAGGCAGTTTCAAAGAGAGTGATTTTCTCTAAAATGAGAGCATTTAGAAAGTGAAGCAACACTCCGTTCACTTCGCACAGTGAATTGACGTGTTGGAACAGACTGCTTCTCTTTCACAGAAACGCATTTGAGTTTCCTATGAATGCTTGTAAGTAGCTTAAGGCACTTTCAAAGGAAAGTGATTTTCTCTGAAAGGACAGCATTTGGAAAGGGTAGCAACACTCCATTCACTTCGCACAATGAATTTAAGTGTTGCAACAGACAGCTTCTCTTTCACAGAAACGCATTTGAGTTTCCTATGAATGCTTGTAAGTAGCTTAAGGCACTTTCAAAGGAAAGTGATTTTCGCAGAAAGGACAGTATTTAGAAAGTGAAGCAACACTTCATTCACTTCGCACAGTGAATTGAAGTGTTGGAACAGACTGCTTCTCTTTTAGAGAAACGGATGTGAGTTTTTTGTGAATGCTTGAAAGTAGCTTAAGGCACCTTCTAATCAAAGTGATTTTATCTGAAACTGCAGCATTTAGAATGTGAAGGAACACTCCATTCACTTCGCACAGTGAATTGAAGTGTTGGAACAGATTGCTTCTCTTTTAGAGAAACGCATGTGATTTTCTGTTGAATGCTTATAAGTAGCTTAAGGCACTTTCAAAGGAAAGTGATTTTCTCTGAAAGGACAGGATTTAGAAAGTGAAGCAACACCCCATTCACTTCGCACAGTGAATTGAAGTGTTGGAAAAGACAGGTTCTCTCTCATAGAAATGCATTTGAGTTTCCTGTGAATGCTTGTAAGTAGCTTAAGGCACCTTCAAAGAAAAGTGATTTTCTCTGAAACTGCAGCATTTAGAATTTGAAGGAACACTCCATTCACTTCGCACAGTGAATTGAAGTGTTGAATCAGACTGCTTCTCTTTCAGAGAAACAGATGTGAGTTTCTTGTGAATGCTTGTAAGTAGCTTAAGGCACTTTCAAAGCAAAGTGATTTTCTCTGAAAGGACAGCATTTAGAAAGTGAAGCAACACCCCATTCACTTCGCACAGTGAATTGAAGTGTTTTAACAGACTGCTTCTCTTTCAGAGAAACGCATGTGAATTTCTGTTGAATGCTTGTAAGTAGCTTAAGGCACTTTCAAAGGAAAGTGATATTCTCTGAAAGGACAGCATTTAGAAAGTGAAGCAAAACTCCATTCACCTAGCACAGTAAATTGTAGTGTTGGAAAAGACAGTTTCTCTTTCAGAGAAACAGATGTGAGTTTCTTGTGAATGCTTGTAAGTAGCTTAAGGCACTTTCAAAGGAAATTGATTTTCTCTGAAAGGACAGCATTTAGATTGTGAAGCAACACTCCATTCACTTCGCATGGTGAATTGAAGTGTTGGAACAGAATGCTTCTGTTTCAGAGAAACGGATGTGAGTTTTTTGTGAATGCTTGTAAGTAGCTTAAGGCATTTTCATAGGAAAGTGATTTTCTCTGAAAGGACAGCATTTGGAAAGGGAAGCAACATTCCATTCACTTCGCACAGTGAATTGAAGTGTTGGAACAGACTGCTACTCTTTCAGAAAAATGCATGTGAGTTTCTTGTGAATGTTTGTAAGTAGCTTAAGGCACTTTCAAAGGAAAGTGATTTTCTCTGAAAGGACAGGATTTAGAAAGTGAAGCAATACCCCATTCACTTCGCACAGTGAATTGAAGAGTTGGAAAAGACAGCTTCTCTCTCATAGAAACGCATTTGAGTTTCCTGTGAATGCTTGTAAGTAGCTTAAGGAACTTTCAAAGGAAAGTGATTTTCTCTGAAAGGACAGCATTTAGAAAGTGAAGCAACACTTCATTCACTTCTCACAGTGAATTGAAGTGTTGGAACAGACTGCTTCTCTTTCAGAGAAACAGATGTGAGTTTCTTGTGAATGCTTGTAAGTAGCTTAAGGCAATTTCAAAGGAAAGTGATTTTCTCTGAAAGGACAGCATTTAGAAAGTGAAGCAACACTCCATTCACTTCGCACACTGAATTGAAGTGTTGGAACAGACTGCTTCTCTTTTACAGAAACGGATGTGAGTTTTTTGTGAATGCTTGAAAGCAGCTTAAGGCACTTTCAAAGCAAAGTGATTTTCTCTGAAGGACAGCATTTAGAATGTGAAGGAACACTCCATTCACTTCGCACAGTGAATTGAAGTGTTGGAACAGACTGCTTCACTTTCAGAGAAACAGATGTGAGTTTCTTGTGAATGCTTTTAAGTAGCTTAAGGCAGTTTCAAAGAGAGTGATTTTCTCTAAAATGAGAGGATTTAGAAAGTGAAGCAACACTCCATTCACTTCGCACAGTGAATTGAAGTGGTGGAACAGACTGCTTCTCTTTTAGAGAAACGGATGTGAGTTTTTTGTGAATGCTTGAAAGTACTTTAAGGCACTTGCAAAGGAAAGTGATTTTCTCTGAAACTACAGCATTTAGAATGTCAAGCAACACTCCATTCACTTCGCACAGTGAATTGAAGTGTTGGAACAGACTGCTTCTCTTTCACAGAAACGCATTTGAGTTAACTATGAGTGCTTGTAAGTAGCTTAAGGCACTTTCAAAGGTAAGTGATTTTCTCTGAAAGGACAGCATTTGGAAAGGGAAGCAACACTCCATTCACTTCGCACAATGAATTTAAGTGTTGCAACAGACAGCTTCTCTTTCACAGAAACGCATTTGAGTTTTTTATGAATGCTTGTTAGTAGCTTAAGGCACTTTCAAAGGAAAGTGATTTTCTCTGAAAGGACAGCATTTAGAAAGTGAAGCAACACTCCATTCACTTCGCACAGTGAACTGAAGTGTTGGAACAGACTGCTTCTCTTTCAGAGGAACACATGTGAGTTTTTTGTGAATGCTTGAAAGTAGCTTAAGGCACTTTCAAAGGAAAGTGATTTTCTCTGAAACTGCAGCATTTAGAAAGTGAAGCAACACTCCATTCACTTCGCACAGTCAATTGAAGTGTTGGATCAGACTGCTTCTCTTTCAGAGAAACGGATGTGAGTTTCTTGTGAATGCTTGTAAGTAGCTTAAGGCACTTTCAAAGGAAAGTGATTTTCTCTGAAAGGACAGCATTTAGAAAGTGAAGCAACACTCCATTCACTTCGCACACTGAATTGAAGTGTTGGAACAGAATGCTTCTCTTTCAGAGAAACGGATGTGAGTTTTTTGTGAATGCTTGTAAGCAGCTTAAGGCACTTTCATAGGAAAGTGATTTTCTCTGAAAGGACAGCATTTGGAAAGGGAAGCAACACTCAATTCACTTCGCACGTGAATTGAAGTGTTGGAACAGACTGCTTCTCTTTCAGAAAAATGCATGTGAGTTTCTTGTGAATGTTTGTAAGTAGCTTAAGGCACTTTCAAAGGAATGTGATTTTCTCTGAAAGGACAGGATTTAGAAAGTGAAGCAACACTCCATTCACTTCAAACAGTGAATTGAAGTGTTGGAACAGACTGCTTCTCTTTCAGAGAAACGCATGCAAGTTTTTTGTGAATGCTTGCAAGTAGCTTAAGGCACTTTCAAAGGAAAGTGATTTTCTCTCAAAGGACAGCATTTAGAAAGTGAAGAAAGACTCCATTCACTTCGCACAGTGAATTGAAGTGTTGGAACAGACTGCTTCTCTTTCAGAGAAACGCATGTGAATTTCTGTTCAATGCTTGTAAGTAGCTTAAGGCACTTTCAAAGGAAAGTGATTTTCTCTGAAAGGACAGGATTTAGAAAGTGAAGAAACACTCCATTCACTTCGCACAGTGAATTGAAGTGTTGGAACAGACTGCTACTCTTTTATAGAAAAGGATGTGAGTTTTTTGTGAATGCTTGAAAGTAGCTTAAGGCACTTTCAAAGGAAAGTGATTTTCTCTGAAACTGCAGCATTTAGAATGTGAAGGAACACTCCATTCACTTCGCACAGTGAATTGAAGTGTTGGATCAGACTGCTTCTCTTTCAGAGAAACAGATGTGAGATTCTTGTGAATGCTTGTAAGTAGCTTCAGGCACTTTCAAAGCAAAGTGATTTTCTCTGAACGGACAGGATTTAGAATGTGAATAAACACTTCATTCACTTCGCACAGTGAATTGAAGTGTTGGAGAAGACAACTTCTCTTTCAGAGAAACAGATGTGAGTTTCTTGTGAATGCTTGTAAGTAACTTAACGCACTTTCAAAGGAAAGTAATTTTCTCTGAAAGAACAGCATTTAGAAAGTGAAGCAACACTCCATTCACTTCGCACAGTGAATTGACGTGTTGGAACAGAATGCTTCTCTTTCAGAGAAACGGATGTGAGTTTTTTGTGAATGCTTGTAAGTAGCTTAAGGCACTTTCAAAGGAAAGTGATTTTCTCTGAAAGGACAGCATTTAGAAAGTGAAGCAACACTCCATTCACTTCGCACAGTGAATTGAAGTGTTGGAACAGACTGCTTCTCTTTTACAGAAACTGATGTGAGTTTTTTGTGAATGCTTGAAAGTAGCTTAAGGCACTTTCAAAGCAAAGAGATTTTCTCTGAAGGACAGCATTTAGAATGTGAAGGAACACTCCATTCACTTCGCACAGTGAATTGAACTGGTGGAACAGACTGCTTCTCTTTCAGAGAAACAGATGTGGGTTTCTTGTGAATGCTTTTAAGTAGCTTAAGGCAGTTTCAAAGAGAGTGATTTTCTCTAAAATGAGAGCATTTAGAAAGTGAAGCAACACTCCGTTCACTTCGCACAGTGAATTGACGTGTTGGAACAGACTGCTTCTCTTTCACAGAAACGCATTTGAGTTTCCTATGAATGCTTGTAAGTAGCTTAAGGCACTTTCAAAGGAAAGTGATTTTCTCTGAAAGGACAGCATTTGGAAAGGGTAGCAACACTCCATTCACTTCGCACAATGAATTTAAGTGTTGCAACAGACAGCTTCTCTTTCACAGAAACGCATTTGAGTTTCCTATGAATGCTTGTAAGTAGCTTAAGGCACTTTCAAAGGAAAGTGATTTTCTCTGAAAGGACAGTATTTAGAAAGTGAAGCAACACTTCATTCACTTCGCACAGTGAATTGAAGTGTTGGAACAGACTGCTTCTCTTTTAGAGAAACGGATGTGAGTTTTTTGTGAATGCTTGTAAGTAGCTTAAGGCACTTTCAAAGCAAAGTGATTTTCTCTGAAAGGACAGCATTTAGAAAGTGAAGCAACACCCCATTCACTTCGCACAGTGAATTGAATTGTTTTAACAGACTGCTTCTCTTTCAGAGAAACGCATGTGAATTTCTGTTGAATGCTTGTAAGTAGCTTAAGGCACTCTCAAAGGAAAGTGATTTTCTCTGAAAGGACAGCATTTAGAAAGTGAAGCAAAACTCCATTCACTTAGCACAGTAAATTGTAGTGTTGGAAAAGACAGTTTCTCTTTCAGAGAAACAGATGTGAGTTTCTTGTGAATGCTTGTAAGTAGCTTAAGGCACTTTCAAAGGAAATTGATTTTCTCTGAAAGGACAGCATTTAGATTGTGAAGCAACACTCCATTCACTTCGCATGGTGAATTGAAGTGTTGGAACAGAATGCTTCTGTTTCAGAGAAACGGATGTGAGTTTTTTGTGAATGCTTGTAAGTAGCTTAAGGCATTTTCATAGGAAAGTGATTTTCTCTGAAAGGACAGCATTTGGAAAGGGAAGCAACATTCCATTCACTTCGCACAGTGAATTGAAGTGTTGGAACAGACTGCTACTCTTTCAGAAAAATGCATGTGAGTTTCTTGTGAATGTTTGTAAGTAGCTTAAGGCACTTTCAAAGGAAAGTGATTTTCTCTGAAAGGACAGGATTTAGAAAGTGAAGCAACACCCCATTCACTTCGCACAGTGATTTAAAGAGTTGGAAAAGACAGCTTCTCTCTCATAGAAACGCATTTGAGTTTCCTGTGAATGCTTGTAAGTAGCTTAAGGAACTTTCAAAGGAAAGTGATTTTCTCTGAAAGGACAGCATTTAGAAAGTGAAGCAACACTTCATTCACTTCTCACAGTGAATTGAAGTGTTGGAACAGACTGCTTCTCTTTCAGAGAAACAGATGTGAGTTTCTTGTGAATGCTTGTAAGTAGCTTAAGGCAATTTCAAAGGAAAGTGATTTTCTCTGAAATGACAGCATGTAGAAAGTGAAGCAACACTCCATTCACTTCGCACAGTGAATTGAAGTGTTGGAACAGATTGCTTCTCTTTTAGAGAAAAGGAAGTGAGTTTTTTGTGAATGCTTGAAAGCAGCTTAAGGCACTTTCAAAGCAAAGTGATTTTCTCTGAAGGACAGCATTTAGAATGTGAAGGAACACTCCATTCACTTCGCACAGTGAACTGAAGTGTTGGAACAGACTGCTTCTCTTTCAGAGAAACACATGTGAGTTTTTTGTGAATGCTTGAAAGTAGCTTAAGGCACCTTCTAAGCAAAGTGATTTTATCTGAAACTGCAGCATTTAGAATGTGAAGGAACACTCCATTCACTTCGCACAGTGAATTGAAGTGTTGGAACAGATTGCTTCTCTTTTAGAGAAACGCATGTGAATTTCTGTTGAATGCTTATAAGTAGCTTAAGGCACTTTCAAAGGAAAGTGATTTTCTCTGAAAGGACAGGATTTAGAAAGTGAAGCAACACCCCATTCACTTCGCACAGTGAATTGAAGTGTTGGAAAAGACAGGTTCTCTCTCATAGAAATGCATTTGAGTTTCCTGTGAATGCTTCTAAGTAGCTTAAGGCACTTTCAAAGAAAAGTGATTTTCTCTGAAACTGCAGCATTTAGAATTTGAAGGAACACTCCATTCA
The DNA here is from genome assembly GCF_982192425.1 of Myodes glareolus. Classification (NCBI taxonomy): domain Eukaryota; kingdom Metazoa; phylum Chordata; class Mammalia; order Rodentia; family Cricetidae; genus Myodes; species Myodes glareolus. Next base: position 103,860,425 of record NC_142033.1, on the reverse strand, counting down.
CTTCGCACAGTGAATTGAAGTGTTGAATCAGACTGCTTCTCTTTCAGAGAAACAGATGTGAGTTTCTTGTGAATGCTTGTAAGTAGCTTAAGGCACTTTCAAAGCAAAGTGATTTTCTCTGAAAGCACAGCATTTAGAAAGTGAAGCAACACCCCATTCACTTCGCACAGTGAATTGAAGTGTTTTAACAGACTGCTTCTCTTTCAGAGAAACGCATGTGAATTTCTGTTGAATGCTTGTAAGTAGCTTAAGGCACTTTCAAAGGAAAGTGATTTTCTCTGAAAGGACAGCATTTAGAAAGTGAAGCAAAACTCCATTCACTTCGCACAGTGAATTGAAGAGTTGGAAAAGACAGCTTCTCTCTCATAGAAACGCATTTGAGTTTCCTGTGAATGCTTGTAAGTAGCTTAAGGAACTTTCAAAGGAAAGTGATTTTCTCTGAAAGGACAGTATTTAGAAAGTGAAGCAACACTTCATTCACTTCGCACAGTGAATTGAAGTGTTGGAACAGACTGCTTCTCTTTCAGAGAAACAGATGTGAGTTTCTTGTGAATGCTTGTAAGTAGCTTAAGGCAGTTTCAAAGGAAAGTGATTTTCTCTGAAAGGACAGCATTTAGAAAGTGAAGCAACACTCTATTCACTTCGCACAGTGAATTGAAGTGTTGGAACAGATTACTTCTCTTTTAGAGAAACGGATGTGAGTTTTTTGTGAATGCTTGAAAGCAGCTTAAGGCACTTTCAAAGCAAAGTGATTTTCTCTGAAGGACAGCATTTAGAATGTGAAGGAACACTCCATTCACTTCGCACAGTGAATTGAAGTGTTGGAACAGACTGCTTCTCTTTCAGAGAAACAGATGTGAGTTTCTTGTGAATGCTTTTAAGTAGCTAAAGGCAGTTTCAAAGAGAGTGATTTTCTCTAAAATGAGAGGATTTAGAAAGTGAAGCAACACTCCATTCACTTCGCACAGTGAATTGAAGTGTTGGAACAGACTGCTTCTCTTTCACAGAAACGCATTTGAGTTAACTATGAATGCTTGCAAGTAGCTTAAGGCACTTTCAAAGGAAAGTGATTTTCTCTGAAAGGACAGCATTTAGAAAGTGAAGCAACACTCCATTCACTTCGCACAGTGAACTGAAGTGTTGGAACAGACTGCTTCTCTTTCAGAGAAACACATGTGAGTTTTTTGTGAATGCTTGAAAGTAGCTTAAGGCACTTTCAAAGGAAAGTGATTTTCTCTGAAAGGACAGCATTTAGAAAGTGAAGCAACACTCCATTCACTTCGCACAGTGAATTGAAGTGTTGGAACAGACTGCTTCTCTTTTAGAGAAACGGATGTGAGTTTTTTGTGAATGCTTGAAAGTAGCTTAAGGCACTTTCAAAGGAAAGTGATTTTCTCTGAAGGACAGCATTTAGAATGTGAAGCAACACTCCATTCACTTCGCACAGTGAATTGAAGTGTTGGAACAGACTCCTTCTCTTTCACAGAAACGCATTTGAGTTAACTATGAATGCTTGTAAGTAGCTTAAGGCACTTTCAAAGGAAAGTGATTTTCTCTGAAAGGACAGCATTTGGAAAGGGAAGCAACACTCCATTCACTTCGCACAATGAATTTAAGTGTTGCAACAGACAGCTTCTCTTTGACAGAAACGCATATGAGTTTCCTATGAATGCTTGTAAGTATCTTAAGGCACTTTCAAAGGAAAGTGATTTTCTCTGAAAGGACAGCATTTAGAAAGTGAAGAAACACTCCATTCACTTCGCACAGTGAACTGAAGTGTTGGAAAAGACTGCTTCTCTCAGAGAAACGCATGTGAGTTTTTTATGAATGCTTGTAAGTAGCTTAAGGCACTTTCAAAGGAAAGTGATTTTCTCTGAAAGGACAGCATTTAGAAAGTGAAGAAACACTCCATTCACTTCGCACAGTGAATTGAAATGTTGGAACAGACTGCTTCTCTTTCAGAGAAACGCATGTGAATTTCTGTTGAATGCTTGTAAGTAGCTTAAGTCACTTTCAAAGGGAAGTGATTTTCTCTGAAAGGACAGCATTTAGAAAGTGAAGCAACACTCCATTCACTTCGCACAGTGAATTGAAGTGTTGGAACAGACTGCTTCTCTTTCACAGAAACGGATGTAAGTTTTTTGTGAATGCTTGAAAGTAGCTTAAGGCACTTTCAAAGGAAAGTGATTTTCTCTGAAGGACAGCATTTAGAATGTGAACGAACACTCCATTCACTTCGCACAGTGAATTGAAGTGTTGGAACAGACTGCTTCTCTTTCAGAGAAACAGATGTGAGTTTCTTGTGAATGCTTTTAAGTGGCTTAAGGCAGTTTCAAAGAGAGTGATTTTCTCTAAAATGAGAGCATTTAGCAAGTGAAGCAGCACTCCGTTCACTTCACACAGTGAATTGAAGTGTTGGAACAGACTGCTTCTCTTTCAGAGAAACGCATGTGAATTTCTGTTGAAGTCTTGTAAGTAGCTTAAGACACTTTCAAAGGAAAGTGATTTTCTCTGAAAGTACAGCATTTGGAAAGGGAAGCAACACTCCATTCACTTCGCACAATGAATTTAAGTGTTGCAACAGACAGCTTCTCTTTCACAGAAACACATTTGAGTTTCCTATGAATGCTTGTAAGTAGCTTAAGGCACTTTCAAAGGAAAGTGATTTTCTCTGAAAGGACAGCATTTAGAAAGTGAAGCAACACTCCATTCACTTCGCACCGTGAACTGAAGTGTAGGAACAGACTGCTTCTCTTTCAGAGAAACGCATGTGAATTTCTGCTGAATGCTTGTAAGTAGCTTAAGGCATTTTCAAAGGAAAGTGATTTTCTCTGAAAGGACAGCATTTAGAAAGTGAAGCAACACTCCATTCACTTCGCACAGTGAATTGAAGTGTTGGAACAGACTGCTTCTCTTTCAGAGAAACGCATGTGAATTTCTGTTCAATGCTTGTAAGTAGCTTAAGGCACTTTCAAAGGAAAGTGATTTTCTCTGAAAGGACAGGATTTAGAAAGTGAAGAAACACTCCATTCACTTCGCACAGTGAATTGAAGTGTTGGAACAGACTGCTACTCTTTTATAGAAAAGGATGTGAGTTTTTTGTGAATGCTTGAAAGTAGCTTAAGGCACTTTCAAAGGAAAGTGATTTTCTCTGAAACTGCAGCATTTAGAATGTGAAGGAACACTCCATTCACTTCGCACAGTGAATTGAAGTATTGGATCAGACTGCTTCTCTTTCAGAGAAACAGATGTGAGATTCTTGTGAATGCTTGTAAGTAGCTTCAGGCACTTTCAAAGCAAAGTGATTTTCTCTGAACGGACAGGATTTAGAATGTGAAGAAACACTTCATTCACTTCGCACAGTGAATTGAAGTGTTGGAGAAGACAACTTCTCTTTCAGAGAAACAGATGTGAGTTTCTTGTGAATGCTTGTAAGTAGCTTAAGGCACTTTCAAAGGAAAGTAATTTTCTCTGAAAGAACAGCATTTAGAAAGTGAAGCAACACTTCATTCACTTCGCACAGTGAATTGAAGTGTTGGAACAGACTGCTTCTCTTTCAGAGAAACAGATGTGAGTTTCTTGTGAATGCTTGTAAGTAGCTTAAGGCAATTTCAAAGGAAAGTGATTTTCTCTGAAAGGACAGCATGTAGAAAGTGAAGCAACACTCCATTCACTTCGCACAGTGAATTGAAGTGTTGGAACAGATTGCTTCTCTTTTAGAGAAAAGGATGTGAGTTTTTTGTGAATGCTTGAAAGCAGCTTAAGGCACTTTCAAAGCAAAGTGATTTTCTCTGAAGGACAGCATTTAGAATGTGAAGGAACACTCCATTCACTTCGCACAGTGAACTGAAGTGTTGGAACAGACTGCTTCTCTTTCAGAGAAACACATGTGAGTTTTTTGTGAATGCTTGAAAGTAGCTTAAGGCACCTTCTAAGCAAAGTGATTTTATCTGAAACTGCAGCATTTAGAATGTGAAGGAACACTCCATTCACTTCGCACAGTGAATTGAAGTGTTGGAACAGATTGCTTCTCTTTTAGAGAAACGCATGTGAATTTCTGTTGAATGCTTATAAGTAGCTTAAGGCACTTTCAAAGGAAAGTGATTTTCTCTGAAAGGACAGGATTTAGAAAGTGAAGCAACACCCCATTCACTTCGCACAGTGAATTGAAGTGTTGGAAAAGACAGGTTCTCTCTCATAGAAATGCATTTGAGTTTCCTGTGAATGCTTGTAAGTAGCTTAAGGCACTTTCAAAGAAAAGTGATTTTCTCTGAAACTGCAGCATTTAGAATTTGAAGGAACACTCCATTCACTTCGCACAGTGAATTGAAGTGTTGAATCAGACTGCTTCTCTTTCAGAGAAACAGATGTGAGTTTCTTGTGAATGCTTGTAAGTAGCTTAAGGCACTTTCAAAGCAAAGTGATTTTCTCTGAAAGCACAGCATTTAGAAAGTGAAGCAACACCCCATTCACTTCGCACAGTGAATTGAAGTGTTTTAACAGACTGCTTCTCTTTCAGAGAAACGCATGTGAATTTCTGTTGAATGCTTGTAAGTAGCTTAAGGCACTTTCAAAGGAAAGTGATTTTCTCTGAAAGGACAGCATTTAGAAAGTGAAGCAAAACTCCATTCACTTAGCACAGTAAATTGTAGTGTTGGAAAAGACAGTTTCTCTTTCAGAGAAACAGATGTGAGTTTCTTGTGAATGCTTGTAAGTAGCTTAAGGCACTTTCAAAGGAAATTGATTTTCTCTGAAAGGACAGCATTTAGATTGTGAAGCAACACTCCATTCACTTCGCATGGTGAATTGAAGTGTTGGAACAGAATGCTTCTGTTTCAGAGAAACGGATGTGAGTTTTTTGTGAATGCTTGTAAGTAGCTTAAGGCATTTTCATAGGAAAGTGATTTTCTCTGAAAGGACAGCATTTGGAAAGGGAAGCAACATTCCATTCACTTCGCACAGTGAATTGAAGTGTTGGAACAGACTGCTACTCTTTCAGAAAAATGCATGTGAGTTTCTTGTGAATGTTTGTAAGTAGCTTAAGGCACTTTCAAAGGAAAGTGATTTTCTCTGAAAGGACAGGATTTAGAAAGTGAAGAAACACTCCATTCACTTCGCACAGTGAATTGAAGTGTTGGAACAGACTGCTACTCTTTTATAGAAAAGGATGTGAGTTTTTTGTGAATGCTTGAAAGTAGCTTAAGGCACTTTCAAAGGAAAGTGATTTTCTCTGAAACTGCAGCATTTAGAATGTGAAGGAACACTCCATTCACTTCGCACAGTGAATTGAAGTATTGGATCAGACTGCTTCTCTTTCAGAGAAACAGATGTGAGATTCTTGTGAATGCTTGTAAGTAGCTTCAGGCACTTTCAAAGCAAAGTGATTTTCTCTGAACGGACAGGATTTAGAATGTGAAGAAACACTTCATTCACTTCGCACAGTGAATTGAAGTGTTGGAGAAGACAACTTCTCTTTCAGAGAAACAGATGTGAGTTTCTTGTGAATGCTTGTAAGTAGCTTAAGGCACTTTCAAAGGAAAGTAATTTTCTCTGAAAGAACAGCATTTAGAAAGTGAAGCAACACTTCATTCACTTCGCACAGTGAATTGAAGTGTTGGAACAGACTGCTTCTCTTTCAGAGAAACAGATGTGAGTTTCTTGTGAATGCTTGTAAGTAGCTTAAGGCAATTTCAAAGGAAAGTGATTTTCTCTGAAAGGACAGCATGTAGAAAGTGAAGCAACACTCCATTCACTTCGCACAGTGAATTGAAGTGTTGGAACAGATTGCTTCTCTTTTAGAGAAAAGGATGTGAGTTTTTTGTGAATGCTTGAAAGCAGCTTAAGGCACTTTCAAAGCAAAGTGATTTTCTCTGAAGGACAGCATTTAGAATGTGAAGGAACACTCCATTCACTTCGCACAGTGAACTGAAGTGTTGGAACAGACTGCTTCTCTTTCAGAGAAACACATGTGAGTTTTTTGTGAATGCTTGAAAGTAGCTTAAGGCACCTTCTAAGCAAAGTGATTTTATCTGAAACTGCAGCATTTAGAATGTGAAGGAACACTCCATTCACTTCGCACAGTGAATTGAAGTGTTGGAACAGATTGCTTCTCTTTTAGAGAAACGCATGTGAATTTCTGTTGAATGCTTATAAGTAGCTTAAGGCACTTTCAAAGGAAAGTGATTTTCTCTGAAAGGACAGGATTTAGAAAGTGAAGCAACACCCCATTCACTTCGCACAGTGAATTGAAGTGTTGGAAAAGACAGGTTCTCTCTCATAGAAATGCATTTGAGTTTCCTGTGAATGCTTGTAAGTAGCTTAAGGCACTTTCAAAGAAAAGTGATTTTCTCTGAAACTGCAGCATTTAGAATTTGAAGGAACACTCCATTCACTTCGCACAGTGAATTGAAGTGTTGAATCAGACTGCTTCTCTTTCAGAGAAACAGATGTGAGTTTCTTGTGAATGCTTGTAAGTAGCTTAAGGCACTTTCAAAGCAAAGTGATTTTCTCTGAAAGCACAGCATTTAGAAAGTGAAGCAACACCCCATTCACTTCGCACAGTGAATTGAAGTGTTTTAACAGACTGCTTCTCTTTCAGAGAAACGCATGTGAATTTCTGTTGAATGCTTGTAAGTAGCTTAAGGCACTTTCAAAGGAAAGTGATTTTCTCTGAAAGGACAGCATTTAGAAAGTGAAGCAAAACTCCATTCACGTAGCACAGTAAATTGTAGTGTTGGAAAAGACAGTTTCTCTTTCAGAGAAACAGATGTGAGTTTCTTGTGAATGCTTGTAAGTAGCTTAAGGCACTTTCAAAGGAAATTGATTTTCTCTGAAAGGACAGCATTTAGATTGTGAAGCAACACTCCATTCACTTCGCATGGTGAATTGAAGTGTTGGAACAGAATGCTTCTGTTTCAGAGAAACGGATGTGAGTTTTTTGTGAATGCTTGTAAGTAGCTTAAGGCATTTTCATAGGAAAGTGATTTTCTCTGAAAGGACAGCATTTGGAAAGGGAAGCAACATTCCATTCACTTCGCACAGTGAATTGAAGTGTTGGAACAGACTGCTACTCTTTCAGAAAAATGCATGTGAGTTTCTTGTGAATGTTTGTAAGTAGCTTAAGGCACTTTCAAAGGAAAGTGATTTTCTCTGAAAGGACAGGATTTAGAAAGTGAAGCAACACCCCATTCACTTCGCACAGTGAATTGAAGAGTTGGAAAAGACAGCTTCTCTCTCATAGAAACGCATTTGAGTTTCCTGTGAATGCTTGTAAGTAGCTTAAGGAACTTTCAAAGGAAAGTGATTTTCTCTGAAAGGACAGCATTTAGAAAGTGAAGCAACACTCCATTCACTTCGCACAGTGAATTGAAGTGTTGGAACAGACTGCTTCTCTTTCACAGAAACGGATGTAAGTTTTTTGTGAATGCTTGAAAGTAGCTTAAGGCACTTTCAAAGGAAAGTGATTTTCTCTGAAGGACAGCATTTAGAATGTGAACGAACACTCCATTCACTTCGCACAGTGAATTGAAGTGTTGGAACAGACTGCTTCTCTTTCAGAGAAACAGATGTGAGTTTCTTGTGAATGCTTTTAAGTGGCTTAAGGCAGTTTCAAAGAGAGTGATTTTCTCTAAAATGAGAGCATTTAGCAAGTGAAGCAGCACTCCGTTCACTTCGCACAGTGAATTGAAGTGTTGGAACAGACTGCTTCTCTTTCAGAGAAACGCATGTGAATTTCTGTTGAAGTCTTGTAAGTAGCTTAAGACACTTTCAAAGGAAAGTGATTTTCTCTGAAAGTACAGCATTTGGAAAGGGAAGCAACACTCCATTCACTTCGCACAATGAATTTAAGTGTTGCAACAGACAGCTTCTCTTTCACAGAAACACATTTGAGTTTCCTATGAATGCTTGTAAGTAGCTTAAGGCACTTTCAAAGGAAAGTGATTTTCTCTAAAAGGACAGCATTTAGAAAGTGAAGCAACACTCCATTCACTTCGCACCGTGAACTGAAGTGTAGGAACAGACTGCTTCTCTTTCAGAGAAACGCATGTGAATTTCTGCTGAATGCTTGTAAGTAGCTTAAGGCATTTTCAAAGGAAAGTGATTTTCTCTGAAAGGACAGCATTTAGAAAGTGAAGCAACACTCCATTCACTTCGCACAGTGAATTGAAGTGTTGGAACAGACTGCTTCTCTTTCAGAGAAACGCATGTGAATTTCTGTTCAATGCTTGTAAGTAGCTTAAGGCACTTTCAAAGGAAAGTGATTTTCTCTGAAAGGACAGGATTTAGAAAGTGAAGAAACACTCCATTCACTTCGCACAGTGAATTGAAGTGTTGGAACAGACTGCTACTCTTTTATAGAAAAGGATGTGAGTTTTTTGTGAATGCTTGAAAGTAGCTTAAGGCACTTTCAAAGGAAAGTGATTTTCTCTGAAACTGCAGCATTTAGAATGTGAAGGAACACTCCATTCACTTCGCACAGTGAATTGAAGTATTGGATCAGACTGCTTCTCTTTCAGAGAAACAGATGTGAGATTCTTGTGAATGCTTGTAAGTAGCTTCAGGCACTTTCAAAGCAAAGTGATTTTCTCTGAACGGACAGGATTTAGAATGTGAAGAAACACTTCATTCACTTCGCACAGTGAATTGAAGTGTTGGAGAAGACAACTTCTCTTTCAGAGAAACAGATGTGAGTTTCTTGTGAATGCTTGTAAGTAGCTTAAGGCACTTTCAAAGGAAAGTAATTTTCTCTGAAAGAACAGCATTTAGAAAGTGAAGCAACACTTCATTCACTTCGCACAGTGAATTGAAGTGTTGGAACAGACTGCTTCTCTTTCAGAGAAACAGATGTGAGTTTCTTGTGAATGCTTGTAAGTAGCTTAAGGCAATTTCAAAGGAAAGTGATTTTCTCTGAAAGGACAGCATGTAGAAAGTGAAGCAACACTCCATTCACTTCGCACAGTGAATTGAAGTGTTGGAACAGATTGCTTCTCTTTTAGAGAAAAGGATGTGAGTTTTTTGTGAATGCTTGAAAGCAGCTTAAGGCACTTTCAAAGCAAAGTGATTTTCTCTGAAGGACAGCATTTAGAATGTGAAGGAACACTCCATTCACTTCGCACAGTGAACTGAAGTGTTGGAACAGACTGCTTCTCTTTCAGAGAAACACATGTGAGTTTTTTGTGAATGCTTGAAAGTAGCTTAAGGCACCTTCTAAGCAAAGTGATTTTATCTGAAACTGCAGCATTTAGAATGTGAAGGAACACTCCATTCACTTCGCACAGTGAATTGAAGTGTTGGAACAGATTGCTTCTCTTTTAGAGAAACGCATGTGAATTTCTGTTGAATGCTTATAAGTAGCTTAAGGCACTTTCAAAGGAAAGTGATTTTCTCTGAAAGGACAGGATTTAGAAAGTGAAGCAACACCCCATTCACTTCGCACAGTGAATTGAAGTGTTGGAAAAGACAGGTTCTCTCTCATAGAAATGCATTTGAGTTTCCTGTGAATGCTTGTAAGTAGCTTAAGGCACTTTCAAAGAAAAGTGATTTTCTCTGAAACTGCAGCATTTAGAATTTGAAGGAACACTCCATTCACTTCGCACAGTGAATTGAAGTGTTGAATCAGACTGCTTCTCTTTCAGAGAAACAGATGTGAGTTTCTTGTGAATGCTTGTAAGTAGCTTAAGGCACTTTCAAAGCAAAGTGATTTTCTCTGAAAGCACAGCATTTAGAAAGTGAAGCAACACCCCATTCACTTCGCACAGTGAATTGAAGTGTTTTAACAGACTGCTTCTCTTTCAGAGAAACGCATGTGAATTTCTGTTGAATGCTTGTAAGTAGCTTAAGGCACTTTCAAAGGAAAGTGATTTTCTCTGAAAGGACAGCATTTAGAAAGTGAAGCAAAACTCCATTCACTTAGCACAGTAAATTGTAGTGTTGGAAAAGACAGTTTCTCTTTCAGAGAAACAGATGTGAGTTTCTTGTGAATGCTTGTAAGTAGCTTAAGGCACTTTCAAAGGAAATTGATTTTCTCTGAAAGGACAGCATTTAGATTGTGAAGCAACACTCCATTCACTTCGCATGGTGAATTGAAGTGTTGGAACAGAATGCTTCTGTTTCAGAGAAACGGATGTGAGTTTTTTGTGAATGCTTGTAAGTAGCTTAAGGCATTTTCATAGGAAAGTGATTTTCTCTGAAAGGACAGCATTTGGAAAGGGAAGCAACATTCCATTCACTTCGCACAGTGAATTGAAGTGTTGGAACAGACTGCTACTCTTTCAGAAAAATGCATGTGAGTTTCTTGTGAATGTTTGTAAGTAGCTTAAGGCACTTTCAAAGGAAAGTGATTTTCTCTGAAAGGACAGGATTTAGAAAGTGAAGCAACACCCCATTCACTTCGCACAGTGAATTGAAGAGTTGGAAAAGACAGCTTCTCTCTCATAGAAACGCATTTGAGTTTCCTGTGAATGCTTGTAAGTAGCTTAAGGAACTTTCAAAGGAAAGTGATTTTCTCTGAAAGGACAGTATTTAGAAAGTGAAGCAACACTTCATTCACTTCGCACAGTGAATTGAAGTGTTGGAACAGACTGCTTCTCTTTCAGAGAAACAGATGTGAGTTTCTTGTGAATGCTTGTAAGTAGCTTAAGGCAGTTTCAAAGGAAAGTGATTTTCTCTGAAAGGACAGCATTTAGAAAGTGAAGCAACACTCTATTAAATTCGCACAGTGAATTGAAGTGTTGGAACAGATTACTTCTCTTTTAGAGAAACGGATGTGAGTTTTTTGTGAATGCTTGAAAGCAGCTTAAAGCACTTTCAAAGCAAAGTGATTTTCTCTGAAGGACAGCATTTAGAATGTGAAGGAACACTCCATTCACTTCGCACAGTGAATTGAAGTGTTGGAACAGACTGCTTCTCTTTCAGAGAAACAGATGTGAGTTTCTTGTGAATGCTTTTAAGTAGCTAAAGGCAGTTTCAAAGAGAGTGATTTTCTCTAAAATGAGAGGATTTAGAAAGTGAAGCAACACTCCATTCACTTCGCACAGTGAATTGAAGTGTTGGAACAGACTGCTTCTCTTTCACAGAAACGCATTTGAGTTAACTATGAATGCTTGCAAGTAGCTTAAGGCACTTTCAAAGGAAAGTGATTTTCTCTGAAAGGACAGCATTTAGAAAGTGAAGCAACACTCCATTCACTTCGCACAGTGAACTGAAGTGTTGGAACAGACTGCTTCTCTTTCAGAGAAACACATGTGAGTTTTTTGTGAATGCTTGAAAGTAGCTTAAGGCACTTTCAAAGGAAAGTGATTTTCTCTGAAAGGACAGCATTTAGAAAGTGAAGCAACACTCCATTCACTTCGCACAGTGAATTGAAGTGTTGGAACAGACTGCTTCTCTTTTAGAGAAACGGATGTGAGTTTTTTGTGAATGCTTGAAAGTAGCTTAAGGCACTTTCAAAGGAAAGTGATTTTCTCTGAAGGACAGCATTTAGAATGTGAAGCAACACTCCATTCACTTCGCACAGTGAATTGAAGTGTTGGAACAGACTCCTTCTCTTTCACAGAAACGCATTTGAGTTAACAATGAATGCTTGTAAGTAGCTTAAGGCACTTTCAAAGGAAAGTGATTTTCTCTGAAAGGACAGCATTTGGAAAGGGAAGCAACACTCCATTCACTTCGCACAATGAATTTAAGTGTTGCAACAGACAGCTTCTCTTTGACAGAAACGCATATGAGTTTCCTATGAATGCTTGTAAGTATCTTAAGGCACTTTCAAAGGAAAGTGATTTTCTCTGAAAGGACAGCATTTAGAAAGTGAAGAAACACTCCATTCACTTCGCACAGTGAACTGAAGTGTTGGAAAAGACTGCTTCTCTCATAGAAACGCATGTGAGTTTTTTATGAATGCTTGTAAGTAGCTTAAGGCACTTTCAAAGGAAAGTGATTTTCTCTGAAAGGACAGCATTTAGAAAGTGAAGAAACACTCCATTCACTTCGCACAGTGAATTGAAATGTTGGAACAGACTGCTTCGCTTTCAGAGAAACGCATGTGAATTTCTGTTGAATGCTTGTAAGTAGCTTAAGTCACTTTCAAAGGGAAGTGATTTTCTCTGAAAGGACAGCATTTAGAAAGTGAAGCAACACTCCATTCACTTCGCACAGTGAATTGAAGTGTTGGAACAGACTGCTTCTCTTTCACAGAAACGGATGTAAGTTTTTTGTGAATGCTTGAAAGTAGCTTAAGGCACTTTCAAAGGAAAGTGATTTTCTCTGAAGGACAGCATTTAGAATGTGAACGAACACTCCATTCACTTCGCACAGTGAATTGAAGTGTTGGAACAGACTGCTTCTCTTTCAGAGAAACAGATGTGAGTTTCTTGTGAATGCTTTTAAGTGGCTTAAGGCAGTTTCAAAGAGAGTGATTTTCTCTAAAATGAGAGCATTTAGCAAGTGAAGCAGCACTCCGTTCACTTCGCACAGTGAATTGAAGTGTTGGAACAGACTGCTTCTCTTTCAGAGAAACGCATGTGAATTTCTGTTGAAGTCTTGTAAGTAGCTTAAGACACTTTCAAAGGAAAGTGATTTTCTCTGAAAGTACAGCATTTGGAAAGGGAAGCAACACTCCATTCACTTCGCACAATGAATTTAAGTGTTGCAACAGACAGCTTCTCTTTCACAGAAACACATTTGAGTTTCCTATGAATGCTTGTAAGTAGCTTAAGGCACTTTCAAAGGAAAGTGATTTTCTCTGAAAGGACAGCATTTAGAAAGTGAAGCAACACTCCATTCACTTCGCACCGTGAACTGAAGTGTAGGAACAGACTGCTTCTCTTTCAGAGAAACGCATGTGAATTTCTGCTGAATGCTTGTAAGTAGCTTAAGGCATTTTCAAAGGAAAGTGATTTTCTCTGAAAGGACAGCATTTAGAAAGTGAAGCAACACTCCATTCACTTCGCACAGTGAATTGAAGTGTTGGAACAGACTGCTTCTCTTTCAGAGAAACGCATGTGAATTTCTGTTCAATGCTTGTAAGTAGCTTAAGGCACTTTCAAAGGAAAGTGATTTTCTCTGAAAGGACAGGATTTAGAAAGTGAAGAAACACTCCATTCACTTCGCACAGTGAATTGAAGTGTTGGAACAGACTGCTACTCTTTTATAGAAAAGGATGTGAGTTTTTTGTGAATGCTTGAAAGTAGCTTAAGGCACTTTCAAAGGAAAGTGATTTTCTCTGAAACTGCAGCATTTAGAATGTGAAGGAACACTCCATTCACTTCGCACAGTGAATTGAAGTATTGGATCAGACTGCTTCTCTTTCAGAGAAACAGATGTGAGATTCTTGTGAATGCTTGTAAGTAGCTTCAGGCACTTTCAAAGGAAAGTAATTTTCTCTGAAAGAACAGCATTTAGAAAGTGAAGCAACACTCCATTTACTTCGCACAGTGAATTGACGTGTTGGAACAGAATGCTTCTCTTTCAGAGAAACGGATGTGAGTTTTTTGTGAATGCTTGTAAGTAGCTTAAGGCACTTTCAAAGGAAAGTGATTTTCTCTGAAAGGACAGCATTTAGAAAGTGAAGCAACACTCCATTCGCTTCGCACAGTGAATTGAAGTGTTGGAACAGACTGCTTCTCTTTTACAGAAATGGATGTGAGTTTTTTGTGAATGCTTGAAAGTAGCTTAAGGCACTTTCAAAGCAAAGAGATTTTCTCTGAAGGACAGCATTTAGAATGTGAAGGAACACTCCATTCACTTCGCACAGTGAATTGAACTGGTGGAACAGACTGCTTCTCTTTCAGAGAAACAGATGTGGGTTTCTTGTGAATGCTTTTAAGTAGCTTAAGGCAGTTTCAAAGAGAGTGATTTTCTCTAAAATGAGAGCATTTAGAAAGTGAAGCAACACTCCGTTCACTTCGCACAGTGAATTGACGTGTTGGAACAGACTGCTTCTCTTTCACAGAAACGCATTTGAGTTTCCTATGAATGCTTGTAAGTAGCTTAAGGCACTTTCAAAGGAAAGTGATTTTCTCTGAAAGGACAGCATTTGGAAAGGGTAGCAAAACTCCATTCACTTCGCACAATGAATTTAAGTGTTGCAACAGACAGCTTCTCTTTCACAGAAACGCATTTGAGTTTCCTATGAATGCTTGTAAGTAGCTTAAGGCACTTTCAAAGGAAAGTGATTTTCTCTGAAAGGACAGTATTTAGAAAGTGAAGCAACACTTCATTCACTTCGCACAGTGAATTGAAGTGTTGGAACAGACTGCTTCTCTTTTAGAGAAACGGATGTGAGTTTTTTGTGAATGCTTGAAAGTAGCTTAAGGCACCTTCTAAGCAAAGTGATTTTATCTGAAACTGCAGCATTTAGAATGTGAAGGAACACTCCATTCACTTCGCACAGTGAATTGAAGTGTTGGAACAGATTGCTTCTCTTTTAGAGAAACGCATGTGAATTTCTGTTGAATGCTTATAAGTAGCTTAAGGCACTTTCAAAGGAAAGTGATTTACTCTGAAAGGACAGGATTTAGAAAGTGAAGCAACGCCCCATTCACTTCGCACAGTGATTTGAAGTGTTGGAAAAGACAGGTTCTCACTCATAGAAATGCATTTGAGTTTCCTGTGAATGCTTGTAAGTAGCTTAAGGCACCTTCAAAGAAAAGTGATTTTCTCTGAAACTGCAGCATTTAGAATTTGAAGGAACACTCCATTCACTTCGCACAGTGAATTGAAGTGTTGAATCAGACTGCTTCTCTTTCAGAGAAACAGATGTGAGTTTCTTGTGAATGCTTGTAAGTAGCTTAAGGCACTTTCAAAGGAAATTGATTTTCTCTGAAAGGACAGCATTTAGATTGTGAAGCAACACTCCATTCACTTCGCGTGGTGAATTGAAGTGTTGGAACAGAATGCTTCTGTTTCAGAGAAATGGATGTGACTTTTTTGTGAATGCTTGTAAGTAGCTTAAGGCATTTTCATAGGAAAGTGATTTTCTCTGAAAGGACAGCATTTGGAAAGGGAAGCAACATTCCATTCACTTCGCACAGTGAATTGAAGTGTTGGAACAGACTGCTACTCTTTCAGAAAAATGCATGTGAGTTTCTTGTGAATGTTTGTAAGTAGCTTAAGGCACTTTCAAAGGAAAGTGATTTTCTCTGAAAGGACAGGATTTAGAAAGTGAAGCAACACCCCATTCACTTCGCACAGTGAATTGAAGAGTTGGAAAAGACAGCTTCTCTCTCATAGAAACGCATTTGAGTTTCCTGTGAATGCTTGTAAGTAGCTTAAGGAACTTTCAAAGGAAAGTGATTTTCTCTGAAAGGACAGCATTTAGAAAGTGAAGCAACACTTCATTCACTTCGCACAGTGAATTGAAGTGTTGGAACAGACTGCTTCTCTTTCAGAGAAACAGATGTGAGTTTCTTGTGAATGCTTGTAAGTAGCTTAAGGCAATTTCAAAGGAAAGTGATTTTCTCTGAAAGGACAGCATTTAGAAAGTGAAGCAACACTCCATTCACTTCGCACAGTGAATTGAAGTGTTGGAACAGACTGCTTCTCTTTTAGAGAAACGGATGTGAGTTTTTTGTGAATGCTTGAAAGCAGCTTAAGGCACTTTCAAAGCAAAGTGATTTTCTCTGAAGGACAGCATTTAGAATATGAAGGAACACTCCATTCACTTCGCACAGTGAATTAAAGTGTTGGAACAGACTGCTTCTCTTTCAGAGAAACAGATGTGAGTTTCTTGTGAATGCTTTTAAGTAGCTTAAGGCAGTTTCAAAGAGAGTGATTTTCTCTAAAATGAGAGGATTTAGAAAGTGAAGCAACACTCCATTCACTTCGCACAGTGAATTGAAGTGTTGGAACAGACTGCTTCTCTTTTAGAGAAACGGATGTGAGTTTTTTGTGAATGCTTGAAAGTACTTTAAGGCACTTTCAAAGGAAAGTGATTTTCTCTGAAATTACAGCATTTAGAATGTGAAGCAACACTCCATTCACTTCGCACAGTGAATTGAAGTGTTGGAACAGACTGCTTCTCTTTCACAGAAACGCATTTGAGTTAACTATGAATGCTTGTAAGTAGCTTAAGGCACTTTCAAAGGTAAGTGATTTTCTCTGAAAGGACAGCATTTGGAAAGGGAAGCAACACTCCATTCACTTCGCACAATGAATTTAAGTGTTGCAACAGACAGCTTCTCTTTCACAGAAACGCATTTGAGTTTTTTATGAATGCTTGTTAGTAGTTTAAGGCACTTTCAAAGGAAAGTGATTTTCTCTGAAAGGACAGCATTTAGAAAGTGAAGCAACACTCCATTCACTTCGCACAGTGAACTGAAGTGTTGGAACAGACTGCTTCTCTTTCAGAGAAACACATGTGAGTTTTTTGTGAATGCTTGAAAGTAGCTTAAGGCACTTTCAAAGGAAAGTGATTTTCTCTGAAAGGACAGCATTTAGAAAGTGAAGCAACACTCCATTCACTTCGCACAGTGAATTGAAGTGTTGGAACAGACTGCTTCTCTTTCATTGAAACAGATGTGAGTTTCTTGTGAATGCTTGAAAGGAACTTAAGGCACTTTCAAAGGAAAGTGATTTTCTCTGAAAGGACAGCATTTAGAATGTGAAGCAACACTCCATTCACTTCGCATAGTGAATTGAAGTGTTGGAACAGACTACTTCTCTTTCAGAGAAACGCATGTGAATTTCTGTTGAATGCTTGTAAGTAGCTTAAGGCACTTTCAAAGGAAAGTGATTTTCTCTTAAAGGACAGCATTTAGAAAGTGAAGCAACACTCCATTCACTTCGCACAGTGGATTGAAGTGTTGGAACAGACTGCTTCTCTTTTAGAGAAACGGATGTGAGTTTTTTGTGAATGCTTGAAAGTAGCTTAAGGCACTTTCAAAGCAAAGTGATTTTCTCTGAAGGACAGCATTTAGAATGTGAAGGAACACTCCATTCACTTCGCACAGTGAATTGAAGTGTTGGAGCAGACTGCTTCTCTTTCACAGAAACGCATTTGAGTTTCCTATGAATGCTTGTAAGTAGCTTAAGACACTTTCAAAGGAAAGTGATTTTCTCTGAAAGGACAGCATTTGGAAAGGGAAGCAAAACTCCATTCACTTCGCACAATGAATTTAAGTGTTGCAACAGACAGCTTCTCTTTCACAGAAACGCATTTGAGTTTCCTATGAATGCTTTTAAGAAGCTTAAGGCACTTTCAAAGGAAAGTGATTTTCTCTGAAAGGACAGCATTTAGAAAGTGAAGCAACACTCCATTCACTTCGCACAGTGAACAGAAGTGTTGGAACAGACTGCTTCTCTTTCAGAGAAACGCATGTGAGTTTTTTGTGAATGCTTGTAAGTAGCTTAAGGCACTTTCAAAGGAAAGTGATTTTCTCTGAAAGGACAGCATTTAGAAAGTGAAGCAACACTCCATTCACTTCGCACAGTGAATTGAAGTGTTGGAACAGACTGCTTCTCTTTCAGAGAAACGCATGTGAATTTCTGTTGAATGCTTGTAAGTAGCTTAAGGCACTTTCAAAGGAAAGTGATTTTCTCTGAAAGGACAGCATTTAGAAAGTGAAGCAACACTCCATTCACTTCGCACAGTGAATTGAAGTGTTGGAACAGAATGCTTCTCTTTCAGAGAAATGGATGTGAGTTTTTTGTGAATGCTTGTAAGTAGCTTAAGGCACTTTCAAAGGAAAGTGATTTTCTCTGAAAGGACAGTATTTAGAAAGTGAAGGAACACTTCATTCACTTCGCACAGTGAATTGAAGTGTTGGAACAGACTGCTTCTCTTTCACTGAAACGCATTTGAGTTAACTATGAATGCTTGTAAGTAGCTTAAGGCACTTTCAAAGGTAAGTGATTTTCTCTGAAAGGACAGCATTTGGAAAGTGAAGCAACACTCCATTCACTTCGCACAGTGAACTGAAGTGTTGGAACAGACTGCTTCTCTTTCAGAGAAACACATGTGAGTTTTTTGTGAATGCTTGAAAGTAGCTTAAGGCACTTTCAAAGAAAGTGATTTTCTCTGAAAGGACAGCATTTAGAAAGTGAAGCAACACTCCATTCACTTCGCACAGTGAATTGAAGTGTTGGAACAGACTGCTTCTCTTTTAGAGAAACGGATGTGAGTTTTTTGTGAATGCTTGAAAGTAGCTTAAGGCACTTTCAAAGGAAAGTGATTTTCTCTGAAGGACAGCATTTAGAATGTGAAGCAACACTCCATTCACTTCGCACAGTGAATTGAAGTGTTGGAACAGACTCCTTCTCTTTCACAGAAACGCATTTGAGTTAACTATGAATGCTTGTAAGTAGCTTAAGGCACTTTCAAAGGAAAGTGATTTTCTCTGAAAGGACAGCATTTGGAAAGGGAAGCAACACTCCATTCACTTCGCACAATGAATTTAAGTGTTGCAACAGACAGCTTCTCTTTGACAGAAACGCATATGAGTTTCCTATGAATGCTTGTAAGTATCTTAAGGCACTTTCAAAGGAAAGTGATTTTCTCTGAAAGGACAGCATTTAGAAAGTGAAGCAACACTCCATTCACTTCGCACAGTGAACTGAAGTGTTGGAACAGACTGCTTCTCTTTCAGAGAAACGCATGTGAGTTTTTTATGAATGCTTGTAAGTAGCTTAAGGCACTTTCAAAGGAAAGTGATTTTCTCTGAAAGGACAGCATTTAGAAAGTGAAGAAACACTCCATTCACTTCGCACAGTGAATTGAAATGTTGGAACAGACTGCTTCTCTTTCAGAGAAACGCATGTGAATTTCTGTTGAATGCTTGTAAGTAGCTTAAGTCACTTTCAAAGGGAAGTGATTTTCTCTGAAAGGACAGCATTTAGAAAGTGAAGCAACACTCCATTCACTTCGCACAGTGAATTGAAGTGTTTTAACAGACTGCTTCTCTTTCACAGAAACGGATGTAAGTTTTTTGTGAATGCTTGAAAGTAGCTTAAGGCACTTTCAAAGGAAAGTGATTTTCTCTGAAGGACAGCATTTAGAATGTGAACGAACACTCCATTCACTTCGCACAGTGAATTGAAGTGTTGGAACAGACTGCTTCTCTTTCAGAGAAACAGATGTGAGTTTCTTGTGAATGCTTTTAAGTGGCTTAAGGCAGTTTCAAAGAGAGTGATTTTCTCTAAAATGAGAGCATTTAGCAAGTGAAGCAGCACTCCGTTCACTTCGCACAGTGAATTGAAGTGTTGGAACAGACTGCTTCTCTTTCAGAGAAACGCATGTGAATTTCTGTTGAAGTCTTGTATGTAGCTTAAGGCATTTTCAAAGGAAAGTGATTTTCTCTGAAAGGACAGCATTTAGAAAGTGAAGCAACACTCCATTCACTTCGCACAGTGAATTGAAGTG
The DNA here is from genome assembly GCF_982192425.1 of Myodes glareolus. Lineage (NCBI taxonomy): Eukaryota > Metazoa > Chordata > Mammalia > Rodentia > Cricetidae > Myodes > Myodes glareolus. The sequence continues at coordinate 103,841,071 of NC_142033.1, read as the reverse complement.
TTGGAACAGACTGCTTCTCTTTCAGAGAAACGCATGTGAATTTCTGTTCAATGCTTGTAAGTAGCTTAAGGCACTTTCAAAGGAAAGTGATTTTCTCTGAAAGGACAGGATTTAGAAAGTGAAGAAACACTCCATTCACTTCGCACAGTGAATTGAAGTGTTGGAACAGACTGCTACTCTTTTATAGAAAAGGATGTGAGTTTTTTGTGAATGCTTGAAAGTAGCTTAAGGCACTTTCAAAGGAAAGTGATTTTCTCTGAAACTGCAGCATTTAGAATGTGAAGGAACACTCCATTCACTTCGCACAGTGAATTGAAGTATTGGATCAGACTGCTTCTCTTTCAGAGAAACAGATGTGAGATTCTTGTGAATGCTTGTAAGTAGCTTCAGGCACTTTCAAAGCAAAGTGATTTTCTCTGAACGGACAGGATTTAGAATGTGAAGAAACACTTCATTCACTTCGCACAGTGAATTGAAGTGTTGGAGAAGACAACTTCTCTTTCATAGAAACAGATGTGAGTTTCTTGTGAATGCTTGTAAGTAGCTTAAGGCACTTTCAAAGGAAAGTAATTTTCTCTGAAAGAACAGCATTTAGAAAGTGAAGCAACACTCCATTTACTTCGCACAGTGAATTGACGTGTTGGAACAGAATGCTTCTCTTTCAGAGAAACGGATGTGAGTTTTTTGTGAATGCTTGTAAGTAGCTTAAGGCACTTTCAAAGGAAAGTGATTTTCTCTGAAAGGACAGCATTTAGAAAGTGAAGCAACACTCCATTCGCTTCGCACAGTGAATTGAAGTGTTGGAACAGACTGCTTCTCTTTTACAGAAATGGATGTGAGTTTTTTGTGAATGCTTGAAAGTAGCTTAAGGCACTTTCAAAGCAAAGAGATTTTCTCTGAAGGACAGCATTTAGAATGTGAAGGAACACTCCATTCACTTCGCACAGTGAATTGAACTGGTGGAACAGACTGCTTCTCTTTCAGAGAAACAGATGTGGGTTTCTTGTGAATGCTTTTAAGTAGCTTAAGGCAGTTTCAAAGAGAGTGATTTTCTCTAAAATGAGAGCATTTAGAAAGTGAAGCAACACTCCGTTCACTTCGCACAGTGAATTGACGTGTTGGAACAGACTGCTTCTCTTTCACAGAAACGCATTTGAGTTTCCTATGAATGCTTGTAAGTAGCTTAAGGCACTTTCAAAGGAAAGTGATTTTCTCTGAAAGGACAGCATTTGGAAAGGGTAGCAAAACTCCATTCACTTCGCACAATGAATTTAAGTGTTGCAACAGACAGCTTCTCTTTCACAGAAACGCATTTGAGTTTCCTATGAATGCTTGTAAGTAGCTTAAGGCACTTTCAAAGGAAAGTGATTTTCTCTGAAAGGACAGTATTTAGAAAGTGAAGCAACACTTCATTCACTTCGCACAGTGAATTGAAGTGTTGGAACAGACTGCTTCTCTTTTAGAGAAACGGATGTGAGTTTTTTGTGAATGCTTGAAAGTAGCTTAAGGCACCTTCTAAGCAAAGTGATTTTATCTGAAACTGCAGCATTTAGAATGTGAAGGAACACTCCATTCACTTCGCACAGTGAATTGAAGTGTTGGAACAGATTGCTTCTCTTTTAGAGAAACGCATGTGAATTTCTGTTGAATGCTTATAAGTAGCTTAAGGCACTTTCAAAGGAAAGTGATTTACTCTGAAAGGACAGGATTTAGAAAGTGAAGCAACGCCCCATTCACTTCGCACAGTGATTTGAAGTGTTGGAAAAGACAGGTTCTCACTCATAGAAATGCATTTGAGTTTCCTGTGAATGCTTGTAAGTAGCTTAAGGCACTTTCAAAGAAAAGTGATTTTCTCTGAAACTGCAGCATTTAGAATTTGAAGGAACACTCCATTCACTTCGCACAGTGAATTGAAGTGTTGAATCAGACTGCTTCTCTTTCAGAGAAACAGATGTGAGTTTCTTGTGAATGCTTGTAAGTAGCTTAAGGCACTTTCAAAGCAAAGTGATTTTCTCTGAAAGGACAGCATTTAGAAAGTGAAGCAACACCCCATTCACTTCGCACAGTGAATTGAAGTGTTTTAACAGACTGCTTCTCTTTCAGAGAAACGCATGTGAATTTCTGTTGAATGCTTGTAAGTAGCTTAAGGCACTTTCAAAGGAAAGTGATTTTCTCTGAAAGGACAGCATTTAGAAAGTGAAGCAAAACTCCATTCACTTAGCACAGTAAATTGTAGTGTTGGAAAAGACAGTTTCTCTTTCAGAGAAACAGATGTGAGTTTCTTGTGAATGCTTGTAAGTAGCTTAAGGCACTTTCAAAGGAAATTGATTTTCTCTGAAAGGACAGCATTTAGATTGTGAAGCAACACTCCATTCACTTCGCGTGGTGAATTGAAGTGTTGGAACAGAATGCTTCTGTTTCAGAGAAATGGATGTGACTTTTTTGTGAATGCTTGTAAGTAGCTTAAGGCATTTTCATAGGAAAGTGATTTTCTCTGAAAGGACAGCATTTGGAAAGGGAAGCAACATTCCATTCACTTCGCACAGTGAATTGAAGTGTTGGAACAGACTGCTACTCTTTCAGAAAAATGCATGTGAGTTTCTTGTGAATGTTTGTAAGTAGCTTAAGGCACTTTCAAAGGAAAGTGATTTTCTCTGAAAGGACAGGATTTAGAAAGTGAAGCAACACCCCATTCACTTCGCACAGTGAATTGAAGAGTTGGAAAAGACAGCTTCTCTCTCATAGAAACGCATTTGAGTTTCCTGTGAATGCTTGTAAGTAGCTTAAGGAACTTTCAAAGGAAAGTGATTTTCTCTGAAAGGACAGCATTTAGAAAGTGAAGCAACACTTCATTCACTTCGCACAGTGAATTGAAGTGTTGGAACAGACTGCTTCTCTTTCAGAGAAACAGATGTGAGTTTCTTGTGAATGCTTGTAAGTAGCTTAAGGCAATTTCAAAGGAAAGTGATTTTCTCTGAAAGGACAGCATTTAGAAAGTGAAGCAACACTCCATTCACTTCGCACAGTGAATTGAAGTGTTGGAACAGACTGCTTCTCTTTTAGAGAAACGGATGTGAGTTTTTTGTGAATGCTTGAAAGCAGCTTAAGGCACTTTCAAAGCAAAGTGATTTTCTCTGAAGGACAGCATTTAGAATATGAAGGAACACTCCATTCACTTCGCACAGTGAATTGAAGTGTTGGAACAGACTGCTTCTCTTTCAGAGAAACAGATGTGAGTTTCTTGTGAATGCTTTTAAGTAGCTTAAGGCAGTTTCAAAGAGAGTGATTTTCTCTAAAATGAGAGGATTTAGAAAGTGAAGCAACACTCCATTCACTTCGCACAGTGAATTGAAGTGTTGGAACAGACTGCTTCTCTTTTAGAGAAACGGATGTGAGTTTTTTGTGAATGCTTGAAAGTACTTTAAGGCACTTTCAAAGGAAAGTGATTTTCTCTGAAATTACAGCATTTAGAATGTGAAGCAACACTCCATTCACTTCGCACAGTGAATTGAAGTGTTGGAACAGACTGCTTCTCTTTCACAGAAACGCATTTGAGTTAACTATGAATGCTTGTAAGTAGCTTAAGGCACTTTCAAAGGTAAGTGATTTTCTCTGAAAGGACAGCATTTGGAAAGGGAAGCAACACTCCATTCACTTCGCACAATGAATTTAAGTGTTGCAACAGACAGCTTCTCTTTCACAGAAACGCATTTGAGTTTTTTATGAATGCTTGTTAGTAGTTTAAGGCACTTTCAAAGGAAAGTGATTTTCTCTGAAAGGACAGTATTTAGAAAGTGAAGCAACACTCCATTCACTTCGCACAGTGAACTGAAGTGTTGGAACAGACTGCTTCTCTTTCAGAGAAACACATGTGAGTTTTTTGTGAATGCTTGAAAGTAGCTTAAGGCACTTTCAAAGGAAAGTGATTTTCTCTGAAAGGACAGCATTTAGAAAGTGAAGCAACACTCCATTCACTTCGCACAGTGAATTGAAGTGTTGGAACAGACTGCTTCTCTTTCATTGAAACAGATGTGAGTTTCTTGTGAATGCTTGAAAGGAACTTAAGGCACTTTCAAAGGAAAGTGATTTTCTCTGAAAGGACAGCATTTAGAATGTGAAGCAACACTCCATTCACTTCGCATAGTGAATTGAAGTGTTGGAACAGACTACTTCTCTTTCAGAGAAACGCATGTGAATTTCTGTTGAATGCTTGTAAGTAGCTTAAGGCACTTTCAAAGGAAAGTGATTTTCTCTTAAAGGACAGCATTTAGAAAGTGAAGCAACACTCCATTCACTTCGCACAGTGGATTGAAGTGTTGGAACAGACTGCTTCTCTTTTAGAGAAACGGATGTGAGTTTTTTGTGAATGCTTGAAAGTAGCTTAAGGCACTTTCAAAGCAAAGTGATTTTCTCTGAAGGACAGCATTTAGAATGTGAAGGAACACTCCATTCACTTCGCACAGTGAATTGAAGTGTTGGAGCAGACTGCTTCTCTTTCACAGAAACGCATTTGAGTTTCCTATGAATGCTTGTAAGTAGCTTAAGACACTTTCAAAGGAAAGTGATTTTCTCTGAAAGGACAGCATTTGGAAAGGGAAGCAAAACTCCATTCACTTCGCACAATGAATTTAAGTGTTGCAACAGACAGCTTCTCTTTCACAGAAACGCATTTGAGTTTCCTATGAATGCTTTTAAGAAGCTTAAGGCACTTTCAAAGGAAAGTGATTTTCTCTGAAAGGACAGCATTTAGAAAGTGAAGCAACACTCCATTCACTTCGCACAGTGAACAGAAGTGTTGGAACAGACTGCTTCTCTTTCAGAGAAACGCATGTGAGTTTTTTGTGAATGCTTGTAAGTAGCTTAAGGCACTTTCAAAGGAAAGTGATTTTCTCTGAAAGGACAGCATTTAGAAAGTGAAGCAACACTCCATTCACTTCGCACAGTGAATTGAAGTGTTGGAACAGAATGCTTCTCTTTCAGAGAAATGGATGTGAGTTTTTTGTGAATGCTTGTAAGTAGCTTAAGGCACTTTCAAAGGAAAGTGATTTTCTCTGAAAGGACAGCATTTAGAAAGTGAAGCAACACTCCATTCACTTCGCACAGTGAATTGAAGTGTTGGAACAGAATGCTTCTCTTTCAGAGAAATGGATGTGAGTTTTTTGTGAATGCTTGTAAGTAGCTTAAGGAACTTTCAAAGGAAAGTGATTTTCTCTGAAAGGACAGTATTTAGAAAGTGAAGGAACACTTCATTCACTTCGCACAGTGAATTGAAGTGTTGGAACAGACTGCTTCTCTTTCAGAGAAACAGATGTGAGTTTCTTGTGAATGCTTGTAAGTAGCTTAAGGCAATTTCAAAGGAAAGTGATTTTCTCTGAAAGGACAGCATTTAGAAAGTGAAGCAACACTCCATTCACTTCGCACAGTGAATTGAAGTGTTGGAACAGATTGCTTCTCTTTTAGAGAAACGGATGTGAGTTTTTTGTGAATGCTTGAAAGCAGCTTAAGACACTTTCAAAGCAAAGTGATTTTCTCTGAAGGACAGCATTTAGAATGTGAAGGAACACTCCATTCACTTCGCACAGTGAATTGAAGTGTTGGAACAGACTGCTTCTCTTTCAGAGAAACAGATGTGAGTTTCTTGTGAATGCTTTTAAGTAGCTTAAGGCAGTTTCAAAGAGAGTGATTTTCTCTAAAATGAGAGGATTTAGAAAGTGAAGCAACACTCCATTCACTTCGCACAGTGAATTGAAGTGTTGGAACAGACTGCTTCTCTTTTAGAGAAACGGATGTGAGTTTTTTGTGAATGCTTGAAAGTACTTTAAGGCACTTTCAAAGGAAAGTGATTTTCTCTGAAACTACAGCATTTAGAATGTGAAGCAACACTCCATTCACTTCGCACAGTGAATTGAAGTGTTGGAACAGACTGCTTCTCTTTCACTGAAACGCATTTGAGTTAACTATGAATGCTTGTAAGTAGCTTAAGGCACTTTCAAAGGTAAGTGATTTTCTCTGAAAGGACAGCATTTGGAAAGTGAAGCAACACTCCATTCACTTCGCACAGTGAACTGAAGTGTTGGAACAGACTGCTTCTCTTTCAGAGAAACACATGTGAGTTTTTTGTGAATGCTTGAAAGTAGCTTAAGGCACTTTCAAAGGAAAGTGATTTTCTCTGAAAGGACAGCATTTAGAAAGTGAAGCAACACTCCATTCACTTCGCACAGTGAATTGAAGTGTTGGAACAGACTGCTTCTCTTTTAGAGAAACGGATGTGAGTTTTTTGTGAATGCTTGAAAGTAGCTTAAGGCACTTTCAAAGGAAAGTGATTTTCTCTGAAGGACAGCATTTAGAATGTGAAGCAACACTCCATTCACTTCGCACAGTGAATTGAAGTGTTGGAACAGACTCCTTCTCTTTCACAGAAACGCATTTGAGTTAACTATGAATGCTTGTAAGTAGCTTAAGGCACTTTCAAAGGAAAGTGATTTTCTCTGAAAGGACAGCATTTGGAAAGGGAAGCAACACTCCATTCACTTCGCACAATGAATTTAAGTGTTGCAACAGACAGCTTCTCTTTGACAGAAACGCATATGAGTTTCCTATGAATGCTTGTAAGTATCTTAAGGCACTTTCAAAGGAAAGTGATTTTCTCTGAAAGGACAGCATTTAGAAAGTGAAGCAACACTCCATTCACTTCGCACAGTGAACTGAAGTGTTGGAACAGACTGCTTCTCTTTCAGAGAAACGCATGTGAGTTTTTTATGAATGCTTGTAAGTAGCTTAAGGCACTTTCAAAGGAAAGTGATTTTCTCTGAAAGGACAGCATTTAGAAAGTGAAGAAACACTCCATTCACTTCGCACAGTGAATTGAAATGTTGGAACAGACTGCTTCTCTTTCAGAGAAACGCATGTGAATTTCTGTTGAATGCTTGTAAGTAGCTTAAGTCACTTTCAAAGGGAAGTGATTTTCTCTGAAAGGACAGCATTTAGAAAGTGAAGCAACACTCCATTCACTTCGCACAGTGAATTGAAGTGTTTTAACAGACTGCTTCTCTTTCACAGAAATGGATGTAAGTTTTTTGTGAATGCTTGAAAGTAGCTTAAGGCACTTTCAAAGGAAAGTGATTTTCTCTGAAGGACAGCATTTAGAATGTGAACGAACACTCCATTCACTTCGCACAGTGAATTGAAGTGTTGGAACAGACTGCTTCTCTTTCAGAGAAACAGATGTGAGTTTCTTGTGAATGCTTTTAAGTGGCTTAAGGCAGTTTCAAAGAGAGTGATTTTCTCTAAAATGAGAGCATTTAGCAAGTGAAGCAGCACTCCGTTCACTTCGCACAGTGAATTGAAGTGTTGGAACAGACTGCTTCTCTTTCAGAGAAACGCATGTGAATTTCTGTTGAAGTCTTGTAAGTAGCTTAAGACACTTTCAAAGGAAAGTGATTTTCTCTGAAAGTACAGCATTTGGAAAGGGAAGCAACACTCCATTCACTTCGCACAATGAATTTAAGTGTTGCAACAGACAGCTTCTCTTTCACAGAAACACATTTGAGTTTCCTATGAATGCTTGTAAGTAGCTTAAGGCACTTTCAAAGGAAAGTGATTTTCTCTGAAAGGACAGCATTTAGAAAGTGAAGCAACACTCCATTCACTTCGCACCGTGAACTGAAGTGTAGGAACAGACTGCTTCTCTTTCAGAGAAACGCATGTGAATTTCTGCTGAATGCTTGTAAGTAGCTTAAGGCATTTTCAAAGGAAAGTGATTTTCTCTGAAAGGACAGCATTTAGAAAGTGAAGCAACACTCCATTCACTTCGCACAGTGAATTGAAGTGTTGGAACAGACTGCTTCTCTTTCAGAGAAACGCATGTGAATTTCTGTTCAATGCTTGTAAGTAGCTTAAGGCACTTTCAAAGGAAAGTGATTTTCTCTGAAAGGACAGGATTTAGAAAGTGAAGAAACACTCCATTCACTTCGCACAGTGAATTGAAGTGTTGGAACAGACTTCTACTCTTTTATAGAAAAGGATGTGAGTTTTTTGTGAATGCTTGAAAGTAGCTTAAGGCACTTTCAAAGGAAAGTGATTTTCTCTGAAACTGCAGCATTTAGAATGTGAAGGAACACTCCATTCACTTCGCACAGTGAATTGAAGTATTGGATCAGACTGCTTCTCTTTCAGAGAAACAGATGTGAGATTCTTGTGAATGCTTGTAAGTAGCTTCAGGCACTTTCAAAGCAAAGTGATTTTCTCTGAACGGACAGGATTTAGAATGTGAAGAAACACTTCATTCACTTCGCACAGTGAATTGAAGTGTTGGAGAAGACAACTTCTCTTTCAGAGAAACAGATGTGAGTTTCTTGTGAATGCTTGTAAGTAGCTTAAGGCACTTTCAAAGGAAAGTAATTTTCTCTGAAAGAACAGCATTTAGAAAGTGAAGCAACACTCCATTTACTTCGCACAGTGAATTGAAGTGTTGGAACAGAATGCTTCTCTTTCAGAGAAACGCATGTGAATTTCTGCTGAATGCTTGTAAGTAGCTTAAGGCATTTTCAAAGGAAAGTGATTTTCTCTGAAAGGACAGCATTTAGAAAGTGAAGCAACACTCCATTCACTTCGCACAGTGAATTGAAGTGTTGGAACAGACTGCTTCTCTTTCAGAGAAACGCATGTGAATTTCTGTTCAATGCTTGTAAGTAGCTTAAGGCACTTTCAAAGGAAAGTGATTTTCTCTGAAAGGACAGGATTTAGAAAGTGAAGAAACACTCCATTCACTTCGCACAGTGAATTGAAGTGTTGGAACAGACTTCTACTCTTTTATAGAAAAGGATGTGAGTTTTTTGTGAATGCTTGAAAGTAGCTTAAGGCACTTTCAAAGGAAAGTGATTTTCTCTGAAACTGCAGCATTTAGAATGTGAAGGAACACTCCATTCACTTCGCACAGTGAATTGAAGTATTGGATCAGACTGCTTCTCTTTCAGAGAAACAGATGTGAGATTCTTGTGAATGCTTGTAAGTAGCTTCAGGCACTTTCAAAGCAAAGTGATTTTCTCTGAACGGACAGGATTTAGAATGTGAAGAAACACTTCATTCACTTCGCACAGTGAATTGAAGTGTTGGAGAAGACAACTTCTCTTTCAGAGAAACAGATGTGAGTTTCTTGTGAATGCTTGTAAGTAGCTTAAGGCACTTTCAAAGGAAAGTAATTTTCTCTGAAAGAACAGCATTTAGAAAGTGAAGCAACACTCCATTTACTTCGCACAGTGAATTGACGTGTTGGAACAGAATGCTTCTCTTTCAGAGAAACGGATGTGAGTTTTTTGTGAATGCTTGTAAGTAGCTTAAGGCACTTTCAAAGGAAAGTGATTTTCTCTGAAAGGACAGCATTTAGAAAGTGAAGCAACACTCCATTCACTTCGCACAGTGAATTGAAGTGTTGGAACAGACTGCTTCTCTTTCAGAGAAACAGATGTGAGTTTCTTGTGAATGCTTGTAAGTAGCTTAAGGCAATTTCAAAGGAAAGTGATTTTCTCTGAAAGGACAGCATTTAGAAAGTGAAGCAACACTCCATTCACTTCGCACAGTGAATTGAAGTGTTGGAACAGATTGCTTCTCTTTTAGAGAAACGGATGTGAGTTTTTTGTGAATGCTTGAAAGCAGCTTAAGGCACTTTCAAAGCAAAGTGATTTTCTCTGAAGGACAGCATTTAGAATGTGAAGGAACACTCCATTCACTTCGCACAGTGAATTGAAGTGTTGGAACAGACTGCTTCTCTTTCAGAGAAACAGATGTGAGTTTCTTGTGAATGCTTTTAAGTAGCTTAAGGCAGTTTCAAAGAGAGTGATTTTCTCTAAAATGAGAGGATTTAGAAAGTGAAGCAACACTCCATTCACTTCGCACAGTGAATTGAAGTGTTGGAACAGACTGCTTCTCTTTTAGAGAAACGGATGTGAGTTTTTTGTGAATGCTTGAAAGTACTTTAAGGCACTTTCAAAGGAAAGTGATTTTCTCTGAAACTACAGCATTTAGAATGTGAAGCAACACTCCATTCACTTCGCACAGTGAATTGAAGTGTTGGAACAGACTGCTTCTCTTTCACTGAAACGCATTTGAGTTAACTATGAATGCTTGTAAGTAGCTTAAGGCACTTTCAAAGGTAAGTGATTTTCTCTGAAAGGACAGCATTTGGAAAGTGAAGCAACACTCCATTCACTTCGCACAGTGAACTGAAGTGTTGGAACAGACTGCTTCTCTTTCAGAGAAACACATGTGAGTTTTTTGTGAATGCTTGAAAGTAGCTTAAGGCACTTTCAAAGGAAAGTGATTTTCTCTGAAAGGACAGCATTTAGAAAGTGAAGCAACACTCCATTCACTTCGCACAGTGAATTGAAGTGTTGGAACAGACTGCTTCTCTTTTAGAGAAACGGATGTGAGTTTTTTGTGAATGCTTGAAAGTAGCTTAAGGCACTTTCAAAGGAAAGTGATTTTCTCTGAAGGACAGCATTTAGAATGTGAAGCAACACTCCATTCACTTCGCACAGTGAATTGAAGTGTTGGAACAGACTCCTTCTCTTTCACAGAAACGCATTTGAGTTAACTATGAATGCTTGAAAGTAGCTTAAGGCACTTTCAAAGGAAAGTGATTTTCTCTGAAAGGACAGCATTTGGAAAGGGAAGCAACACTCCATTCACTTCGCACAATGAATTTAAGTGTTGCAACAGACAGCTTCTCTTTGACAGAAACGCATATGAGTTTCCTATGAATGCTTGTAAGTATCTTAAGGCACTTTCAAAGGAAAGTGATTTTCTCTGAAAGGACAGCATTTAGAAAGTGAAGCAACACTCCATTCACTTCGCACAGTGAACTGAAGTGTTGGAACAGACTGCTTCTCTTTCAGAGAAACGCATGTGAGTTTTTTATGAATGCTTGTAAGTAGCTTAAGGCACTTTCAAAGGAAAGTGATTTTCTCTGAAAGGACAGCATTTAGAAAGTGAAGAAACACTCCATTCACTTCGCACAGTGAATTGAAATGTTGGAACAGACTGCTTCTCTTTCAGAGAAACGCATGTGAATTTCTGTTGAATGCTTGTAAGTAGCTTAAGTCACTTTCAAAGGGAAGTGATTTTCTCTGAAAGGACAGCATTTAGAAAGTGAAGCAACACTCCATTCACTTCGCACAGTGAATTGAAGTGTTTTAACAGACTGCTTCTCTTTCACAGAAACGGATGTAAGTTTTTTGTGAATGCTTGAAAGTAGCTTAAGGCACTTTCAAAGGAAAGTGATTTTCTCTGAAGGACAGCATTTAGAATGTGAACGAACACTCCATTCACTTCGCACAGTGAATTGAAGTGTTGGAACAGACTGCTTCTCTTTCAGAGAAACAGATGTGAGTTTCTTGTGAATGCTTTTAAGTGGCTTAAGGCAGTTTCAAAGAGAGTGATTTTCTCTAAAATGAGAGCATTTAGCAAGTGAAGCAGCACTCCGTTCACTTCGCACAGTGAATTGAAGTGTTGGAACAGACTGCTTCTCTTTCAGAGAAACGCATGTGAATTTCTGTTGAAGTCTTGTAAGTAGCTTAAGACACTTTCAAAGGAAAGTGATTTTCTCTGAAAGTACAGCATTTGGAAAGGGAAGCAACACTCCATTCACTTCGCACAATGAATTTAAGTGTTGCAACAGACAGCTTCTCTTTCACAGAAACACATTTGAGTTTCCTATGAATGCTTGTAAGTAGCTTAAGGCACTTTCAAAGGAAAGTGATTTTCTCTGAAAGGACAGCATTTAGAAAGTGAAGCAACACTCCATTCACTTCGCACCGTGAACTGAAGTGTAGGAACAGACTGCTTCTCTTTCAGAGAAACGCATGTGAATTTCTGCTGAATGCTTGTAAGTAGCTTAAGGCATTTTCAAAGGAAAGTGATTTTCTCTGAAAGGACAGCATTTAGAAAGTGAAGCAACACTCCATTCACTTCGCACAGTGAATTGAAGTGTTGGAACAGACTGCTTCTCTTTCAGAGAAACGCATGTGAATTTCTGTTCAATGCTTGTAAGTAGCTTAAGGCACTTTCAAAGGAAAGTGATTTTCTCTGAAAGGACAGGATTTAGAAAGTGAAGAAACACTCCATTCACTTCGCACAGTGAATTGAAGTGTTGGAACAGACTTCTACTCTTTTATAGAAAAGGATGTGAGTTTTTTGTGAATGCTTGAAAGTAGCTTAAGGCACTTTCAAAGGAAAGTGATTTTCTCTGAAACTGCAGCATTTAGAATGTGAAGGAACACTCCATTCACTTCGCACAGTGAATTGAAGTATTGGATCAGACTGCTTCTCTTTCAGAGAAACAGATGTGAGATTCTTGTGAATGCTTGTAAGTAGCTTCAGGCACTTTCAAAGCAAAGTGATTTTCTCTGAACGGACAGGATTTAGAATGTGAAGAAACACTTCATTCACTTCGCACAGTGAATTGAAGTGTTGGAGAAGACAACTTCTCTTTCAGAGAAACAGATGTGAGTTTCTTGTGAATGCTTGTAAGTAGCTTAAGGCACTTTCAAAGGAAAGTAATTTTCTCTGAAAGAACAGCATTTAGAAAGTGAAGCAACACTCCATTTACTTCGCACAGTGAATTGAAGTGTTGGAACAGAATGCTTCTCTTTCAGAGAAACGCATGTGAATTTCTGCTGAATGCTTGTAAGTAGCTTAAGGCATTTTCAAAGGAAAGTGATTTTCTCTGAAAGGACAGCATTTAGAAAGTGAAGCAACACTCCATTCACTTCGCACAGTGAATTGAAGTGTTGGAACAGACTGCTTCTCTTTCAGAGAAACGCATGTGAATTTCTGTTCAATGCTTGTAAGTAGCTTAAGGCACTTTCAAAGGAAAGTGATTTTCTCTGAAAGGACAGGATTTAGAAAGTGAAGAAACACTCCATTCACTTCGCACAGTGAATTGAAGTGTTGGAACAGACTTCTACTCTTTTATAGAAAAGGATGTGAGTTTTTTGTGAATGCTTGAAAGTAGCTTAAGGCACTTTCAAAGGAAAGTGATTTTCTCTGAAACTGCAGCATTTATAATGTGAAGGAACACTCCATTCACTTCGCACAGTGAATTGAAGTATTGGATCAGACTGCTTCTCTTTCAGAGAAACAGATGTGAGATTCTTGTGAATGCTTGTAAGTAGCTTCAGGCACTTTCAAAGCAAAGTGATTTTCTCTGAACGGACAGGATTTAGAATGTGAAGAAACACTTCATTCACTTCGCACAGTGAATTGAAGTGTTGGAGAAGACAACTTCTCTTTCAGAGAAACAGATGTGAGTTTCTTGTGAATGCTTGTAAGTAGCTTAAGGCACTTTCAAAGGAAAGTAATTTTCTCTGAAAGAACAGCATTTAGAAAGTGAAGCAACACTCCATTTACTTCGCACAGTGAATTGACGTGTTGGAACAGAATGCTTCTCTTTCAGAGAAACGGATGTGAGTTTTTTGTGAATGCTTGTAAGTAGCTTAAGGCACTTTCAAAGGAAAGTGATTTTCTCTGAAAGGACAGCATTTAGAAAGTGAAGCAACACTCCATTCGCTTCGCACAGTGAATTGAAGTGTTGGAACAGACTGCTTCTCTTTTACAGAAACGGATGTGAGTTTTTTGTGAATGCTTGAAAGTAGCTTAAGGCACTTTGAAAGCAAAGAGATTTTCTCTGAAGGACAGCATTTAGAATGTGAAGGAACACTCCATTCACTTCGCACAGTGAATTGAACTGGTGGAACAGACTGCTTCTCTTTCAGAGAAACAGATGTGGGTTTCTTGTGAATGCTTTTAAGTAGCTTAAGGCAGTTTCAAAGAGAGTGATTTTCTCTAAAATGAGAGCATTTAGAAAGTGAAGCAACACTCCGTTCACTTCGCACAGTGAATTGACGTGTTGGAACAGACTGCTTCTCTTTCACAGAAACGCATTTGAGTTCCCTATGAATGCTTGTAAGTAGCTTAAGGCACTTTCAAAGGAAAGTGATTTTCTCTGAAAGGACAGCATTTGGAAAGGGTAGCAACACTCCATTCACTTCGCACAATGAATTTAAGTGTTGCAACAGACAGCTTCTCTTTCACAGAAACGCATTTGAGATTCCTATGAATGCTTGTAAGTAGCTTAAGGCACTTTCAAAGGAAAGTGATTTTCTCTGAAAGGACAGTATTTAGAAAGTGAAGCAACACTTCATTCACTTCGCACAGTGAATTGAAGTGTTGGAACAGACTGCTTCCCTTTTAGAGAAACGGATGTGAGTTTTTTGTGAATGCTTGAAAGTAGCTTAAGGCACCTTCTAAGCAAAGTGATTTTATCTGAAACTGCAGCATTTAGAATGTGAAGGAACACTCCATTCACTTCGCACAGTGAATTGAAGTGTTGGAACAGATTGCTTCTCTTTTAGAGAAACGCATGTGAATTTCTGTTGAATGCTTATAAGTAGCTTAAGGCACTTTCAAAGGAAAGTGATTTACTCTGAAAGGACAGGATTTAGAAAGTGAAGCAACGCCCCATTCACTTCGCACAGTGAATTGAAGTGTTGGAAAAGACAGGTTCTCACTCATAGAAATGCATTTGAGTTTCCTGTGAATGCTTGTAAGTAGCTTAAGGCACTTTCAAAGAAAAGTGATTTTCTCTGAAACTGCAGCATTTAGAATTTGAAGGAACACTCCATTCACTTCGCACAGTGAATTAAGTGTTGAATCAGACTGCTTCTCTTTCAGAGAAACAGATGTGAGTTTCTTGTGAATGCTTGTAAGTAGCTTAAGGCACTTTCAAAGCAAAGTGATTTTCTCTGAAAGGACAGCATTTAGAAAGTGAAGCAACACCCCATTCACTTTGCACAGTGAATTGAAGTGTTTTAACAGACTGCTTCTCTTTCAGAGAAACGCATGTGAATTTCTGTTGAATGCTTGTAAGTAGCTTAAGGCACTTTCAAAGGAAAGTGATTTTCTCTGAAAGGACAGCATTTAGAAAGTGAAGCAAAACTCCATTCACTTAGCACAGTAAATTGTAGTGTTGGAAAAGACAGTTTCTCTTTCAGAGAAACAGATGTGAGTTTCTTGTGAATGCTTGTAAGTAGCTTAAGGCACTTTCAAAGGAAATTGATTTTCTCTGAAAGGACAGCATTTAGATTGTGAAGCAACACTCCATTCACTTCGCGTGGTGAATTGAAGTGTTGGAACAGAATGCTTCTGTTTCAGAGAAATGGATGTGAGTTTTTTGTGAATGCTTGTAAGTAGCTTAAGGCATTTTCATAGGAAAGTGATTTTCTCTGAAAGGACAGCATTTGGAAAGGGAAGCAACATTCCATTCACTTCGCACAGTGAATTGAAGTGTTGGAACAGACTGCTACTCTTTCAGAAAAATGCATGTGAGTTTCTTGTGAATGTTTGTAAGTAGCTTAAGGCACTTTCAAAGGAAAGTGATTTTCTCTGAAAGGACAGGATTTAGAAAGTGAAGCAACACCCCATTCACTTCGCACAGTGAATTGAAGAGTTGGAAAAGACAGCTTCTCTCTCATAGAAACGCATTTGAGTTTCCTGTGAATGCTTGTAAGTAGCTTAAGGAACTTTCAAAGGAAAGTGATTTTCTCTGAAAGGACAGCATTTAGAAAGTGAAGCAACACTTCATTCACTTCGCACAGTGAATTGAAGTGTTGGAACAGATTGCTTCTCTTTCAGAGAAACAGATGTGAGTTTCTTGTGAATGCTTGTAAGTAGCTTAAGGCAATTTCAAAGGAAAGTGATTTTCTCTGAAAGGACAGCATTTAGAAAGTGAAGCAACACTCCATTCACTTCGCACAGTGAATTGAAGTGTTGGAACAGACTGCTTCTCCTTTAGAGAAACGGATGTGAGTTTTTTGTGAATGCTTGAAAGCAGCTTAAGGCACTTTCAAAGCAAAGTGATTTTCTCTGAAGGACAGCATTTAGAATATGAAGGAACACTCCATTCACTTCGCACAGTGAATTGAAGTGTTGGAACAGACTGCTTCTCTTTCAGAGAAACAGATGTGAGTTTCTTGTGAAGGCTTTTAAGTAGCTTAAGGCAGTTTCAAAGAGAGTGATTTTCTCTAAAATGAGAGGATTTAGAAAGTGAAGCAACTCTCCATTCACTTCGCACAGTGAATTGAAGTGTTGGAACAGACTGCTTCTCTTTTAGAGAAACGGATGTGAGTTTTTTGTGAATGCTTGAAAGTACTTTAAGGCACTTTCAAAGGAAAGTGATTTTCTCTGAAATTACAGCATTTAGAATGTGAAGCAACACTCCATTCACTTCGCACAGTGAATTGAAGTGTTGGAACAGACTGCTTCTCTTTCACAGAAACGCATTTGAGTTAACTATGAATGCTTGTAAGTAGCTTAAGGCACTTTCAAAGGTAAGTGATTTTCTCTGAAAGGACAGCATTTGGAAAGGGAAGCAACACTCCATTCACTTCGCACAATGAATTTAAGTGTTGCAACAGACAGCTTCTCTTTCACAGAAACGCATTTGAGTTTTTTATGAATGCTTGTTAGTAGCTTAAGGCACTTTCAAAGGAAAGTGATTTTCTCTGAAAGGACAGCATTTAGAAAGTGAAGCAACACTCCATTCACTTCGCACAGTGAACTGAAGTGTTGGAACAGACTGCTTCTCTTTCAGAGAAACACATGTGAGTTTTTTGTGAATGCTTGAAAGTAGCTTAAGGCACTTTCAAAGGAAAGTGATTTTCTCTGAAAGGACAGGATTTAGAAAGTGAAGCAACACTCCATTCACTTCGCACAGTGAATTGAAGTGTTGGAACAGACTGCTTCTCTTTTAGAGAAACGGATGTGAGTTTTTTGTGAATGCTTGAAAGTAGCTTAAGGCACTTTCAAAGGAAAGTGATTTTCTCTGAAGGACAGCATTTAGAATGTGAAGCAACACTCCATTCCCTTCGCACAGTGAATTGAAGTGTTGGAACAGACTCCTTCTCTTTCACAGAAACGCATTTGAGTTAACTATGAATGCTTGTAAGTAGCTTAAGGCACTTTCAAAGGAAAGTGATTTTCTCTGAAAGGCCAGCATTTGGAAAGGGAAGCAACACTCCATTCACTTCGCACAATGAATTTAAGTGTTGCAACAGACAGCTTCTCTTTGACAGAAACGCATTTGAGTTTCCTATGAATGCTTGTAAGTATCTTAAGGCACTTTCAAAGGAAAGTGATTTTCTCTGAAAGGACAGCATTTAGAAAGTGAAGCAACACTCCATTCACTTCGCACAGTGAACTGAAGTGTTGGAACAGACTGCTTCTCTTTCAGAGAAACGCATGTGAGTTTTTTGTGAATGCTTGTAAGTAGCTTAAGGCACTTTCAAAGGAAAGTGATTTTCTCTGAAAGGACAGCATTTAGAAAGTGAAGAAACACTCCATTCACTTCGCACAGTGAATTGAAATGTTGGAACAGACTGCTTCTCTTTCAGAGAAACGCATGTGAATTTCTGTTGAATGCTTGTAAGTAGCTTAATTCACTTTCAAAGGGAAGTGATTTATTCTGAAAGGACAGCATTTAGAAAGTGAAGCAACACTCCATTCACTTCGCACAGTGAATTGAAGTGTTGGAACAGACTGCTTCTCTTTCACAGAAACGGATGTAAGTTTTTTGTGAATGCTTGAAAGTAGCTTAAGGCACTTTCAAAGAAAAGTGATTTTCTCTGAAGGACAACATTTAGAATGTGAACGAACACTCCATTCACTTCGCACAGTGAATTGAAGTGTTGGAACAGACTGCTTCTCTTTCAGAGAAACAGATGTGAGTTTCTTGTGAATGCTTTTAAGTGGCTTAAGGCAGTTTCAAAGAGAGTGATTTTCTCTAAAATGAGAGCATTTAGAAAGTGAAGCAGCACTCCGTTCACTTCGCACAGTGAATTGAAGTGTTGGAACAGACTGCTTCTCTTTCAGAGAAACGCATGTGAATTTCTGTTGAAGTCTTGTAAGTAGCTTAAGACACTTTCAAAGGAAAGTGATTTTCTCTGAAAGTACAGCATTTGGAAAGGGAAGCAACACTCCATTCACTTCGCACAATGAATTTAAGTGTTGCAACAGACAGCTTCTCTTTCACAGAAACACATTTGAGTTTCCTATGAATGCTTGTAAGTAGCTTAAGGCACTTTCAAAGGAAAGTGATTTTCTCTGAAAGGACAGCATTTAGAAAGTGAAGCAACACTCCATTCACTTCGCACCGTGAACTGAAGTGTAGGAACAGACTGCTTCTCTTTCAGAGAAACGCATGTGAATTTCTGCTGAATGCTTGTAAGTAGCTTAAGGCAATTTCAAAGGAAAGTGATTTTCTCTGAAAGGACAGCATTTAGAAAGTGAAGCAACACTCCATTCACTTCGCACAGTGAATTGAAGTGTTGGAACAGACTGCTTCTCTTTCAGAGAAACAGATGTGAGTTTCTTGTGAATGCTTGTAAGTAGCTTAAGGCACTTTCAAAGGAAAGTGATTTTCTCTGAAAGGACATCATTTAGAAAGTGAAGCAACACTCCATTCACTTCGCACAGTGAATTGAAGTGTTGGAACAGACTGCTTCTCCTTTAGAGAAACGGATGTGAGTTTTTTGTGAATGCTTGAAAGCAGCTTAAGGCACTTTCAAAGCAAAGTGATTTTCTCTGAAGGACAGCATTTAGAATATGAAGGAACACTCCATTCACTTCGCACAGTGAATTGAAGTGTTGGAAAAGACTGCTTCTCTTTCAGAGAAACAGATGTGAGTTTCTTGTGAATGCTTTTAAGTAGCTTAAGGCAGTTTCAAAGAGAGTGATTTTCTCTAAAATGAGAGGATTTAGAAAGTGAAGCAACTCTCCATTCACTTCGCACAGTGAATTGAAGTGTTGGAACAGACTGCTTCTCTTTTAGAGAAACGGATGTGAGTTTTTTGTGAATGCTTGAAAGTACTTTAAGGCACTTTCAAAGGAAAGTGATTTTCTCTGAAATTACAGCATTTAGAATGTGAAGCAACACTCCATTCACTTCGCACAGTGAATTGAAGTGTTGGAACAGACTGCTTCTCTTTCACAGAAACGCATTTGAGTTAACTATGAATGCTTGTAAGTAGCTTAAGGCACTTTCAAAGGTAAGTGATTTTCTCTGAAAGGACAGCATTTGGAAAGGGAAGCAACACTCCATTCACTTCGCACAATGAATTTAAGTGTTGCAACAGACAGCTTCTCTTTCACAGAAACGCATTTGAGTTTTTTATGAATGCTTGTTAGTAGCTTAAGGCACTTTCAAAGGAAAGTGATTTTCTCTGAAAGGACAGCATTTAGAAAGTGAAGCAACACTCCATTCACTTCGCACAGTGAACTGAAGTGTTGGAACAGACTGCTTCTCTTTCAGAGAAACACATGTGAGTTTTTTGTGAATGCTTGAAAGTAGCTTAAGGCACTTTCAAAGGAAAGTGATTTTCTCTGAAAGGACAGCATTTAGAAAGTGAAGCAACACTCCATTCACTTCGCACAGTGAATTGAAGTGTTGGAACAGACTGCTTCTCTTTTAGAGAAACGGATGTGAGTTTTTTGTGAATGCTTGAAAGTAGCTTAAGGCACTTTCAAAGGAAAGTGATTTTCTCTGAAGGACAGCATTTAGAATGTGAAGCAACACTCCATTCACTTCGCACAGTGAATTGAAGTGTTGGAACAGACTCCATCTCTTTCACAGAAACGCATTTGAGTTAACTATGAATGCTTGTAAGTAGCTTAAGGCACTTTCAAAGGAAAGTGATTTTCTCTGAAAGGCCAGCATTTGGAAAGGGAAGCAACACGCCATTCACTTCGCACAATGAATTTAAGTGTTGCAACAGACAGCTTCTCTTTGACAGAAACGCATTTGAGTTTCCTATGAATGCTTGTAAGTATCTTAAGGCACTTTCAAAGGAAAGTGATTTTCTCTGAAAGGACAGCATTTAGAAAGTGAAGCAACACTCCATTCACTTTGCACAGTGAACTGAAGTGTTGGAACAGACTGCTTCTCTTTCAGAGTAACGCATGTGAGTTTTTTGTGAATGCTTGTAAGTAGCTTAAGGCACTTTCAAAGGAAAGTGATTTTCTCTGAAAGGACAGCATTTAGAAAGTGAAGAAACACTCCATTCACTTCGCACAGTGAATTGAAGTGTTGGAACAGACTGCTTCTCTTTCAGAGAAACAGATGTGAGTTTCTTGTGAATGCTTTTAAGTGGCTTAAGGCAGTTTCAAAGAGAGTGATTTTCTCTAAAATGAGAGCATTTAGAAAGTGAAGCAGCACTCCGTTCACTTCGCACAGTGAATTGAAGTGTTGGAACAGACTGCTTCTCTTTCAGAGAAACGCATGTGAATTTCTGTTGAAGTCTTGTAAGTAGCTTAAGACACTTTCAAAGGAAAGTGATTTTCTCTGAAAGTACAGCATTTGGAAAGGGAAGCAACACTCCATTCACTTCGCACAATGAATTTAAGTGTTGCAACAGACAGCTTCTCTTTCACAGAAACACATTTGAGTTTCCTATGAATGCTTGTAAGTAGCTGAAGGCACTTTCAAATGAAAGTGATTTTCTCTGAAAGGACAGCATTTAGAAAGTGAAGCAACACTCCATTCACTTCGCACCGTGAACTGAAGTGTAGGAACAGACTGCTTCTCTTTCAGAGAAACGCATGTGAATTTCTGTTGAATGCTTGTAAGTAGCTTAAGGCACTTTCAAAGGAAAGTGATTTTCTCTGAAAGGACAGCATTTAGAAAGTGAAGCAACACTCCATTCACTTCGCACCGTGAACTGAAGTGGAGGAACAGACTGCTTCTCTTTCAGAGAAACGCATGTGAATTTCTGCTGAATGCTTGTAAGTAGCTTAAGGCATTTTCAAAGGAAAGTGATTTTCTCTGAAAGGACAGCATTTAGAAAGTGAAGAAACACTCCATTCACTTCGCACAGTGAATTGAAGTGTTGGAACAGACTGCTTCTCTTTCAGAGAAACGCATGTGAATTTCTGCTGAATGCTTGTAAGTAGCTTAAGGCACTTTCAAAGGAAAGTGATTTTCTCTGAAAGGACAGGATTTAGAAAGTGAAGAAACACTCCATTCACTTCGCAGAGTGAATTGAAGTGTTGGAACAGACTGCTTCTCTTTCAGAGAAACAGATGTGAGTTTCTTGTGAATGCTTGTAAGTAGCTTAAGGCACTTTCAAAGGAAAGTGATTTTCTCTGAAAGGACAGCATTTAGAAAGTGAAGCAACACTCCATTCACTTTGCACAGTGAATTGAAGTGTTGGAACAGACTACTTCTCTTTCAGAGAAACGCACGTGAATTTCTGTTGAATGCTTGTAAGTAGCTTAAGGCATTTTCAAAGGAAAGTGATTTTCTCTGAAAAGACAGCATTTAGAAAGTGAAGCAACACTCCATTCACTTCGCACAGTGAATTGAAGTGTTGGAACAGACTGCTTCTCTTTTAGAGAAACGGATGTGAGTTTTTTGTGAATGCTTGAAAGTAGCTTAAGGCACTTTCAAAGCAAAGTGATTTTCTCTGAAGGACAGCATTTAGAATGTGAAGGAACACTCCAGTCACTTCGCACAGTGAATTGAAGTGTTGGAACAGACTGCTTCTCTTTTAGAGAAACGAATGTGAGTTTTTTGTGAATGCTTGAAAGTACTTTAAGGCACTTTCAAAGGAAAGTGATTTTCTCTGAAACTACAGCATTTAGAATGTGAAGCAACACTCCAATCACTTCGCACAGTGAATTGAAGTGTTGGAACAGACTGCTTCGCTTTCAGAGAAACAGATATGAGTTTCTAGTGAATGCTTGTAAGTAGCTTCAGGCAATTTCAAAAGAGAGTGATTTTCTCTAAAAGGAGAGCATTTAGAAAGTGAAGCAACACTCCGTTCACTTCGCACAGTGAATTGAAGTGTTGGAACAGACTGCTTCTCTTTCAGAGAAACGCATGTGAATTTCTGTTGAAGTCTTGTATGTAGCTTAAGACACTTTCAAAGGAAAGTGATTTTCTCTGAAAGGACAGCATTTGGAAAGGGAAGCAACACTCCATTCACTTCGCACAATGAATTTAAGTGTTGCAACAGACAGCTTCTCTTTCACAGAAACGCATTTGAGTTTCCTATGAATGCTTGTAAGTAGCTTAAGGCACTTTCAAAGGAA
The DNA here is from genome assembly GCF_982192425.1 of Myodes glareolus. Taxonomy (NCBI): domain Eukaryota; kingdom Metazoa; phylum Chordata; class Mammalia; order Rodentia; family Cricetidae; genus Myodes; species Myodes glareolus. The sequence goes on along the minus strand of NC_142033.1, from coordinate 103,818,934 downwards.
AGTGATTTTCTCTGAAAGGACAGCATTTAGAAAGTGAAGCAACACTCCATTCACTTCGCACAGTGAACAGAAGTGTTGGAACAGACTGCTTCTCTTTCAGAGAAACGCATGTGAGTTTTTTGTGAATGCTTGTAAGTAGCTTAAGGCACTTTCAAAGGAAAGTGATTTTCTCTGAAAGGACAGCATTTAGAAAGTGAAGCAACACTCCATTCACTTCGCACAGTGAATTGAAGTGTTGGAACAGACTGCTTCTCTTTCAGAGAAACGCATGTGAATTTCTGTTGAATGCTTGTAAGTAGCTTAAGGCACTTTCAAAGGAAAGTGATTTTCTCTGAAAGGACAGCATTTAGAAAGTGAAGCAACACTCCATTCACTTTGCACAGTGAATTGAAGTGTTGGAACAGAATGCTTCTCTTTCAGAGAAATGGATGTGAGTTTTTTGTGAATGCTTGTAAGTAGCTTAAGGCACTTTCAAAGGAAAGTGATTTTCTCTGAAAGGACAGCATTTAGAAAGTGAAGCAACAGTCCATTCACTTCGCACAGTGAATTGAAGTGTTGGAACAGACTGCTACTCTTTCAGAAAAATGCATGTGAGTTTCTTGTGAATGTTTGTAAGTAGCTTAAGGCACTTTCAAAGGAAAGTGATTTTCTCTGAAAGGACAGGATTTAGAAAGTGAAGCAACACCCCATTCACTTCGCACAGTGAATTGAAGAGTTGGAAAAGACAGCTTCTCTCTCATAGAAACGCATTTGAGTTTCCTGTGAATGCTTGTAAGTAGCTTAAGGAACTTTCAAAGGAAAGTGATTTTCTCTGAAAGGACAGCATTTAGAAAGTGAAGCAACACTTCATTCACTTCGCACAGTGAATTGAAGTGTTGGAACAGACTCCTTCTCTTTCAGAGAAACAGATGTGAGTTTCTTGTGAATGCTTGTAAGTAGCTTAAGGCAATTTCAAAGGAAAGTGATTTTCTCTGAAAGGACAGCATTTAGAAAGTGAAGCAAAACTCCATTCACTTCGCACAGTGAATTGAAGTGTTGGAACAGACTGCATCTCTTTTAGAGAAACGGATGTGAGTTTTTTGTGAATGCTTGAAAGCAGCTTAAGGCACTTTCAAAGCAAAGTGATTTTCTCTGAAGGACAGCATTTAGAATATGAAGGAACACTCCATTCACTTCGCACATTGAATTGAAGTGTTGGAACAGACTGCTTCTCTTTCAGAGAAACAGATGTGAGTTTCTTGTGAATGCTTTTAAGTAGCTTAAGGCAGTTTCAAAGAGAGTGATTTTCTCTAAAATGAGAGGATTTAGAAAGTGAAGCAACACTCCATTCACTTCGCACAGTGAATTGAAGTGTTGGAACAGACTGCTTCTCTTTTAGAGAAACGGATGTGAGTTTTTTGTGAATGCTTGAAAGTACTTTAAGGCACTTTCAAAGGAAAGTGATTTTCTATGAAATTACAGCATTTAGAATGTGAAGCAACACTCCATTCACTTCGCACAGTGAATTGAAGTGTTGGAACAGACTGCTTCTCTTTCACAGAAACGCATTTGAGTTAACTATGAATGCTTGTAAGTAGCTTAAGGCACTTTCAAAGGTAAGTGATTTTCTCTGAAAGGACAGCATTTGGAAAGGGAAGCAACACTCCATTCACTTCGCACAATGAATTTAAGTGTTGCAACAGACAGCTTCTCTTTCACAGAAACGCATTTGAGTTTTTTATGAATGCTTGTTAGTAGCTTAAGGCACTTTCAAAGGAAAGTGATTTTCTCTGAAAGGACAGCATTTAGAAAGTGAAGCAACACTCCATTCACTTCGCACAGTGAACTGAAGTGTTGGAACAGACTGCTTCTCTTTCAGAGAAACACATGTGAGTTTTTTGTGAATGCTTGAAAGTAGCTTAAGGCACTTTCAAAGGAAAGTGATTTTCTCTGAAAGGACAGCATTTAGAAAGTGAAGCAACACTCCATTCACTTCGCACAGTGAATTGAAGTGTTGGAACAGACTGCTTCTCTTTTAGAGAAACGGATGTGAGTTTTTTGTGAATGCTTGAAAGTAGCTTAAGGCACTTTCAAAGGAAAGTGATTTTCTCTGAAGGACAGCATTTAGAATGTGAAGCAACACTCCATTCACTTCGCACAGTGAATTGAAGTGTTGGAACAGACTCCTTCTCTTTCACAGAAACGCATTTGAGTTAACTATGAATGCTTGTAAGTAGCTTAAGGCACTTTCAAAGGAAAGTGATTTTCTCTGAAAGGCCAGCATTTGGAAAGGGAAGCAACACTCCATTCACTTCGCACAATGAATTTAAGTGTTGCAACAGACAGCTTCTCTTTGACAGAAACGCATTTGAGTTTCCTATGAATGCTTGTAAGTATCTTAAGGCACTTTCAAAGGAAAGTGATTTTCTCTGAAAGGACAGCATTTAGAAAGTGAAGCAACACTCCATTCACTTCGCACAGTGAACTGAAGTGTTGGAACAGACTGCTTCTCTTTCAGAGAAACGCATGTGAGTTTTTTGTGAATGCTTGTAAGTAGCTTAAGGCACTTTCAAAGGAAAGTGATTTTCTCTGAAAGGACAGCATTTAGAAAGTGAAGAAACACTCCATTCACTTCGCACAGTGAATTGAAATGTTGGAACAGACTGCTTCTCTTTCAGAGAAACGCATGTGAATTTCTGTTGAATGCTTGTAAGTAGCTTAATTCACTTTCAAAGGGAAGTGATTTTCTCTGAAAGGACAGCATTTAGAAAGTGAAGCAACACTCCATTCACTTCACACAGTGAATTGAAGTGTTGGAACAGACTGCTTCTCTTTCACAGAAACGGATGTAAGTTTTTTGTGAATGCTTGAAAGTAGCTTAAGGCACTTTCAAAGGAAAGTGATTTTCTCTGAAGGACAGCATTTAGAATGTGAACGAACACTCCATTCACTTCGCACAGTGAATTGAAGTGTTGGAACAGACTGCTTCTCTTTCAGAGAAACAGATGTGAGTTTCTTGTGAATGCTTTTAAGTGGCTTAAGGCAGTTTCAAAGAGAGTGATTTTCTCTAAAATGAGAGCATTTAGAAAGTGAAACAGCACTCCGTTCACTTCGCACAGTGAATTGAAGTGTTGGAACAGACTGCTTCTCTTTCAGAGAAACGCATGTGAATTTCTGTTGAAGTCTTGTAAGTAGCTTAAGACACTTTCAAAGGAAAGTGATTTTCTCTGAAAGTACAGCATTTGGAAAGGGAAGCAACACTCCATTCACTTCGCACAATGAATTTAAGTGTTGCAACAGACAGCTTCTCTTTCACAGAAACACATTTGAGTTTCCTATGAATGCTTGTAAGTAGCTTAAGGCACTTTCAAAGGAAAGTGATTTTCTCTGAAAGGACAGCATTTAGAAAGTGAAGCAACACTCCATTCACTTCGCACCGTGAACTGAAGTGTAGGAACAGACTGCTTCTCTTTCAGAGAAACGCATGTGAATTTCTGCTGAATGCTTGTAAGTAGCTTAAGGCATTTTCAAAGGAAAGTGATTTTCTCTGAAAGGACAGCATTTAGAAAGTGAAGCAACACTCCATTCACTTCGCACAGTGAATTGAAGTGTTGGAACAGACTGCTTCTCTTTCAGAGAAACGCATGTGAATTTCTGCTGAATGCTTGTAAGTAGCTTAAGGCACTTTCAAAGGAAAGTGATTTTCTCTGAAAGGACAGGATTTAGAAAGTGAAGAAACACTCCATTCACTTCGCAGAGTGAATTGAAGTGTTGGAACAGACTGCTTCTCTTTCAGAGAAACAGATGTGAGTTTCTTGTGAATGCTTGTAAGTAGCTTAAGGCACTTTCAAAGGAAAGTGATTTTCTCTGAAAGGACAGGATTTAGAAAGTGAAGCAACACTCCATTCACTTCGCACAGTGAATTGAAGTGTTGGAACAGACTACTTCTCTTTCAGAGAAACGCACGTGAATTTCTGTTGAATGCTTGTAAGTAGCTTAAGGCATTTTCAAAGGAAAGTGATTTTCTCTGAAAGGACAGCATTTAGAAAGTGAAGCAACACTCCATTCACTTCGCACAGTGAATTGAAGTGTTGGAACAGACTGCTTCTCTTTTAGAGAAACGGATGTGAGTTTTTTGTGAATGCTTGAAAGTAGCTTAAGGCACTTTCAAAGCAAAGTGATTTTCTCTGAAGGACAGCATTTAGAATGTGAAGGAACACTCCAGTCTCTTCGCACAGTGAATTGAAGTGTTGGAACAGACTGCTTCTCTTTTAGAGAAACGAATGTGAGTTTTTTGTGAATGCTTGAAAGTACTTTAAGGCACTTTCAAAGGAAAGTGATTTTCTCTGAAACTACAGCATTTAGAATGTGAAGCAACACTCCAATCACTTCGCACAGTGAATTGAAGTGTTGGAACAGACTGCTTCGCTTTCAGAGAAACAGATATGAGTTTCTAGTGAATGCTTGTAAGTAGCTTAAGGCAATTTCAAAAGAGAGTGATTTTCTCTAAAAGGAGAGCATTTAGAAAGTGAAGCAACACTCCATTCACTTCGCACAGTGAATTGAAGTGTTGGAACAGACTGCTTCTCTTTCAGAGAAACGCATGTGAATTTCTGTTGAATGCTTGTAAGTAGCTTAAGGCACTTTCAAAGGAAAGTGATTTTCTCTGAAAGGCCAGCATTTGGAAAGGGAAGCAACACTCCATTCACTTCGCACAATGAATTTAAGTGTTGCAACAGACAGCTTCTCTTTGACAGAAACGCATTTGAGTTTCCTATGAATGCTTGTAAGTATCTTAAGACACTTTCAAAGGAAAGTGATTTTCTCTGAAAGGACAGCATTTAGAAAGTGAAGCAACACTCCATTCACTTCGCACAGTGAACTGAAGTGTTGGAACAGACTGCTTCTCTTTCAGAGAAACACATGTGAGTTTTTTGTGAATGCTTGAAAGTAGCTTAAGGCACTTTCAAAGGAAAGTGATTTTCTCTGAAAGGACAGCATTTAGAAAGTGAAGAAACACTCCATTCACTTCGCACAGTGAATTGAAATGTTGGAACAGACTGCTTCTCTTTCAGAGAAACGCATGTGAATTTCTGTTGAATGCTTGTAAGTAGCTTAATTCACTTTCAAAGGGAAGTGATTTTCTCTGAAAGGACAGCATTTAGAAAGTGAAGCAACACTCCATTCACTTCGCACAGTGAATTGAAGTGTTGACAGACTGCTTCTCTTTCACAGAAACGGATGTAAGTTTTTTGTGAATGCTTGAAAGTAGCTTAAGGCACTTTCAAAGGAAAGTGATTTTCTCTGAAGGACAGCATTTAGAATGTGAACGAACACTCCATTCACTTCGCACAGTGAATTGAAGTGTTGGAACAGACTGCTTCTCTTTCAGAGAAACAGATGTGAGTTTCTTGTGAATGCTTTTAAGTGGCTTAAGGCAGTTTCAAAGAGAGTGATTTTCTCTGAAATGAGAGCATTTAGAAAGTGAAACAGCACTCCGTTCACTTCGCACAGTGAATTGAAGTGTTGGAACAGACTGCTTCTCTTTCAGAGAAACGCATGTGAATTTCTGTTGAAGTCTTGTAAGTAGCTTAAGACACTTTCAAAGGAAAGTGATTTTCTCTGAAAGTACAGCATTTGGAAAGGGAAGCAACACTCCATTCACTTCGCACAATGAATTTAAGTGTTGCAACAGACAGCTTCTCTTTCACAGAAACGCATTTGAGTTTTTTATGAATGCTTGTTAGTAGCTTAAGGCACTTTCAAAGGAAAGTGATTTTCTCTGAAAGGACAGCATTTAGAAAGTGAAGCAACACTCCATTCACTTCGCACAGTGAACTGAAGTGTTGGAACAGACTGCTTCTCTTTCAGAGAAACACATGTGAGTTTTTTGTGAATGCTTGAAAGTAGCTTAAGGCACTTTCAAAGGAAAGTGATTTTCTCTGAAAGGACAGCATTTAGAAAGTGAAGCAACACTCCATTCACTTCGCACAGTGAATTGAAGTGTTGGAACAGACTGCTTCTCTTTTAGAGAAACGGATGTGAGTTTTTTGTGAATGCTTGAAAGTAGCTTAAGGCACTTTCAAAGGAAAGTGATTTTCTCTGAAGGACAGCATTTAGAATGTGAAGCAACACTCCATTCACTTCGCACAGTGAATTGAAGTGTTGGAACAGACTCCATCTCTTTCACAGAAACGCATTTGAGTTAACTATGAATGCTTGTAAGTAGCTTAAGGCACTTTCAAAGGAAAGTGATTTTCTCTGAAAGTACAGCATTTGGAAAGGGAAGCAACACTCCATTCACTTCGCACAATGAATTTAAGTGTTGCAACAGACAGCTTCTCTTTCACAGAAACACATTTGAGTTTCCTATGAATGCTTGTAAGTAGCTTAAGGCACTTTCAAAGGAAAGTGATTTTCTCTGAAAGGACAGCATTTAGAAAGTGAAGCAACACTCCATTCACTTCGCACCGTGAACTGAAGTGTAGGAACAGACTGCTTCTCTTTCAGAGAAACGCATGTGAATTTCTGCTGAATGCTTGTAAGTAGCTTAAGGCACTTTCAAAGGAAAGTGATTTTCTCTGAAAGGACAGCATTTAGAAAGTGAAGCAACACTCCATTCACTTCGCACCGTGAACTGAAGTGGAGGAACAGACTGCTTCTCTTTCAGAGAAACGCATGTGAATTTCTGCTGAATGCTTGTAAGTAGCTTAAGGCATTTTCAAAGGAAAGTGATTTTCTCTGAAAGGACAGCATTTAGAAAGTGAAGAAACACTCCATTCACTTCGCACAGTGAATTGAAGTGTTGGAACAGACTGCTTCTCTTTCAGAGAAACGCATGTGAATTTCTGCTGAATGCTTGTAAGTAGCTTAAGGCACTTTCAAAGGAAAGTGATTTTCTCTGAAAGGACAGGATTTAGAAAGTGAAGAAACACTCCATTCACTTCGCAGAGTGAATTGAAGTGTTGGAACAGACTGCTTCTCTTTCAGAGAAACAGATGTGAGTTTCTTGTGAATGCTTGTAAGTAGCTTAAGGCACTTTCAAAGGAAAGTGATTTTCTCTGAAAGGACAGCATTTAGAAAGTGAAGCAACACTCCATTCACTTTGCACAGTGAATTGAAGTGTTGGAACAGACTACTTCTCTTTCAGAGAAACGCACGTGAATTTCTGTTGAATGCTTGTAAGTAGCTTAAGGCATTTTCAAAGGAAAGTGATTTTCTCTGAAAAGACAGCATTTAGAAAGTGAAGCAACACTCCATTCACTTCGCACAGTGAATTGAAGTGTTGGAACAGACTGCTTCTCTTTTAGAGAAACGGATGTGAGTTTTTTGTGAATGCTTGAAAGTAGCTTAAGGCACTTTCAAAGCAAAGTGATTTTCTCTGAAGGACAGCATTTAGAATGTGAAGGAACACTCCAGTCACTTCGCACAGTGAATTGAAGTGTTGGAACAGACTGCTTCTCTTTTAGAGAAACGAATGTGAGTTTTTTGTGAATGCTTGAAAGTACTTTAAGGCACTTTCAAAGGAAAGTGATTTTCTCTGAAACTACAGCATTTAGAATGTGAAGCAACACTCCAATCACTTCGCACAGTGAATTGAAGTGTTGGAACAGACTGCTTCGCTTTCAGAGAAACAGATATGAGTTTCTAGTGAATGCTTGTAAGTAGCTTCAGGCAATTTCAAAAGAGAGTGATTTTCTCTAAAAGGAGAGCATTTAGAAAGTGAAGCAACACTCCGTTCACTTCGCACAGTGAATTGAAGTGTTGGAACAGACTGCTTCTCTTTCAGAGAAACGCATGTGAATTTCTGTTGAAGTCTTGTATGTAGCTTAAGACACTTTCAAAGGAAAGTGATTTTCTCTGAAAGGACAGCATTTGGAAAGGGAAGCAACACTCCATTCACTTCGCACAATGAATTTAAGTGTTGCAACAGACAGCTTCTCTTTCACAGAAACGCATTTGAGTTTCCTATGAATGCTTGTAAGTAGCTTAAGGCACTTTCAAAGGAAAGTGATTTTCTCTGAAAGGACAGCATTTAGAAAGTGAAGCAACACTCCATTCACTTCGCACAGTGAACAGAAGTGTTGGAACAGACTGCTTCTCTTTCAGAGAAACGCATGTGAGTTTTTTGTGAATGCTTGTAAGTAGCTTAAGGCACTTTCAAAGGAAAGTGATTTTCTCTGAAAGGACAGCATTTAGAAAGTGAAGCAACACTCCATTCACTTCGCACAGTGAATTGAAGTGTTGGAACAGACTGCTTCTCTTTCAGAGAAATGGATGTGAGTTTCTGTTGAATGCTTGTAAGTAGCTTAAGGCACTTTCAAAGGAAAGTGATTTTCTCTGAAAGGACAGCATTTAGAAAGTGAAGCAACACTCCATTCACTTTGCACAGTGAATTGAAGTGTTGGAACAGAATGCTTCTCTTTCAGAGAAATGGATGTGAGTTTTTTGTGAATGCTTGTAAGTAGCTTAAGGCACTTTCAAAGGAAAGTGATTTTCTCTGAAAGGACAGCATTTAGAAAGTGAAGCAACAGTCCATTCACTTCGCACAGTGAATTGAAGTGTTGGAACAGACTGCTACTCTTTCAGAAAAATGCATGTGAGTTTCTTGTGAATGTTTGTAAGTAGCTTAAGGCACTTTCAAAGGAAAGTGATTTTCTCTGAAAGGACAGGATTTAGAAAGTGAAGCAACACCCCATTCACTTCGCACAGTGAATTGAAGAGTTGGAAAAGACAGCTTCTCTCTCATAGAAACGCATTTGAGTTTCCTGTGAATGCTTGTAAGTAGCTTAAGGAACTTTCAAAGGAAAGTGATTTTCTCTGAAAGGACAGCATTTAGAAAGTGAAGCAACACTTCATTCACTTCGCACAGTGAATTGAAGTGTTGGAACAGACTCCTTCTCTTTCAGAGAAACAGATGTGAGTTTCTTGTGAATGCTTGTAAGTAGCTTAAGGCAATTTCAAAGGAAAGTGATTTTCTCTGAAAGGACAGCATTTAGAAAGTGAAGCAAAACTCCATTCACTTCGCACAGTGAATTGAAGTGTTGGAACAGACTGCATCTCTTTTAGAGAAACGGATGTGAGTTTTTTGTGAATGCTTGAAAGCAGCTTAAGGCACTTTCAAAGCAAAGTGATTTTCTCTGAAGGACAGCATTTAGAATATGAAGGAACACTCCATTCACTTCGCACATTGAATTGAAGTGTTGGAACAGACTGCTTCTCTTTCAGAGAAACAGATGTGAGTTTCTTGTGAATGCTTTTAAGTAGCTTAAGGCAGTTTCAAAGAGAGTGATTTTCTCTAAAATGAGAGGATTTAGAAAGTGAAGCAACACTCCATTCACTTCGCACAGTGAATTGAAGTGTTGGAACAGACTGCTTCTCTTTTAGAGAAACGGATGTGAGTTTTTTGTGAATGCTTGAAAGTACTTTAAGGCACTTTCAAAGGAAAGTGATTTTCTATGAAATTACAGCATTTAGAATGTGAAGCAACACTCCATTCACTTCGCACAGTGAATTGAAGTGTTGGAACAGACTGCTTCTCTTTCACAGAAACGCATTTGAGTTAACTATGAATGCTTGTAAGTAGCTTAAGGCACTTTCAAAGGTAAGTGATTTTCTCTGAAAGGACAGCATTTGGAAAGGGAAGCAACACTCCATTCACTTCGCACAATGAATTTAAGTGTTGCAACAGACAGCTTCTCTTTCACAGAAACGCATTTGAGTTTTTTATGAATGCTTGTTAGTAGCTTAAGGCACTTTCAAAGGAAAGTGATTTTCTCTGAAAGGACAGCATTTAGAAAGTGAAGCAACACTCCATTCACTTCGCACAGTGAACTGAAGTGTTGGAACAGACTGCTTCTCTTTCAGAGAAACACATGTGAGTTTTTTGTGAATGCTTGAAAGTAGCTTAAGGCACTTTCAAAGGAAAGTGATTTTCTCTGAAAGGACAGCATTTAGAAAGTGAAGCAACACTCCATTCACTTCGCACAGTGAATTGAAGTGTTGGAACAGACTGCTTCTCTTTTAGAGAAACGGATGTGAGTTTTTTGTGAATGCTTGAAAGTAGCTTAAGGCACTTTCAAAGGAAAGTGATTTTCTCTGAAGGACAGCATTTAGAATGTGAAGCAACACTCCATTCACTTCGCACAGTGAATTGAAGTGTTGGAACAGACTCCTTCTCTTTCACAGAAACGCATTTGAGTTAACTATGAATGCTTGTAAGTAGCTTAAGGCACTTTCAAAGGAAAGTGATTTTCTCTGAAAGGCCAGCATTTGGAAAGGGAAGCAACACTCCATTCACTTCGCACAATGAATTTAAGTGTTGCAACAGACAGCTTCTCTTTGACAGAAACGCATTTGAGTTTCCTATGAATGCTTGTAAGTATCTTAAGGCACTTTCAAAGGAAAGTGATTTTCTCTGAAAGGACAGCATTTAGAAAGTGAAGCAACACTCCATTCACTTCGCACAGTGAACTGAAGTGTTGGAACAGACTGCTTCTCTTTCAGAGAAACGCATGTGAGTTTTTTGTGAATGCTTGTAAGTAGCTTAAGGCACTTTCAAAGGAAAGTGATTTTCTCTGAAAGGACAGCATTTAGAAAGTGAAGAAACACTCCATTCACTTCGCACAGTGAATTGAAATGTTGGAACAGACTGCTTCTCTTTCAGAGAAACGCATGTGAATTTCTGTTGAATGCTTGTAAGTAGCTTAATTCACTTTCAAAGGGAAGTGATTTTCTCTGAAAGGACAGCATTTAGAAAGTGAAGCAACACTCCATTCACTTCGCACAGTGAATTGAAGTGTTGGAACAGACTGCTTCTCTTTCACAGAAACGGATGTAAGTTTTTTGTGAATGCTTGAAAGTAGCTTAAGGCACTTTCAAAGGAAAGTGATTTTCTCTGAAGGACAGCATTTAGAATGTGAACGAACACTCCATTCACTTCGCACAGTGAATTGAAGTGTTGGAACAGACTGCTTCTCTTTCAGAGAAACAGATGTGAGTTTCTTGTGAATGCTTTTAAGTGGCTTAAGGCAGTTTCAAAGAGAGTGATTTTCTCTAAAATGAGAGCATTTAGAAAGTGAAACAGCACTCCGTTCACTTCGCACAGTGAATTGAAGTGTTGGAACAGACTGCTTCTCTTTCAGAGAAACGCATGTGAATTTCTGTTGAAGTCTTGTAAGTAGCTTAAGACACTTTCAAAGGAAAGTGATTTTCTCTGAAAGTACAGCATTTGGAAAGGGAAGCAACACTCCATTCACTTCGCACAATGAATTTAAGTGTTGCAACAGACAGCTTCTCTTTCACAGAAACACATTTGAGTTTCCTATGAATGCTTGTAAGTAGCTTAAGGCACTTTCAAAGGAAAGTGATTTTCTCTGAAAGGACAGCATTTAGAAAGTGAAGCAACACTCCATTCACTTCGCACCGTGAACTGAAGTGTAGGAACAGACTGCTTCTCTTTCAGAGAAACGCATGTGAATTTCTGCTGAATGCTTGTAAGTAGCTTAAGGCATTTTCAAAGGAAAGTGATTTTCTCTGAAAGGACAGCATTTAGAAAGTGAAGCAACACTCCATTCACTTCGCACAGTGAATTGAAGTGTTGGAACAGACTGCTTCTCTTTCAGAGAAACGCATGTGAATTTCTGCTGAATGCTTGTAAGTAGCTTAAGGCACTTTCAAAGGAAAGTGATTTTCTCTGAAAGGACAGGATTTAGAAAGTGAAGAAACACTCCATTCACTTCGCAGAGTGAATTGAAGTGTTGGAACAGACTGCTTCTCTTTCAGAGAAACAGATGTGAGTTTCTTGTGAATGCTTGTAAGTAGCTTAAGGCACTTTCAAAGGAAAGTGATTTTCTCTGAAAGGACAGGATTTAGAAAGTGAAGCAACACTCCATTCACTTCGCACAGTGAATTGAAGTGTTGGAACAGACTACTTCTCTTTCAGAGAAACGCACGTGAATTTCTGTTGAATGCTTGTAAGTAGCTTAAGGCATTTTCAAAGGAAAGTGATTTTCTCTGAAAGGACAGCATTTAGAAAGTGAAGCAACACTCCATTCACTTCGCACAGTGAATTGAAGTGTTGGAACAGACTGCTTCTCTTTTAGAGAAACGGGTGTGAGTTTTTTGTGAATGCTTGAAAGTAGCTTAAGGCACTTTCAAAGCAAAGTGATTTTCTCTGAAGGACAGCATTTAGAATGTGAAGGAACACTCCAGTCTCTTCGCACAGTGAATTGAAGTGTTGGAACAGACTGCTTCTCTTTTAGAGAAACGAATGTGAGTTTTTTGTGAATGCTTGAAAGTACTTTAAGGCACTTTCAAAGGAAAGTGATTTTCTCTGAAACTACAGCATTTAGAATGTGAAGCAACACTCCAATCACTTCGCACAGTGAATTGAAGTGTTGGAACAGACTGCTTCGCTTTCAGAGAAACAGATATGAGTTTCTAGTGAATGCTTGTAAGTAGCTTAAGGCAATTTCAAAAGAGAGTGATTTTCTCTAAAAGGAGAGCATTTAGAAAGTGAAGCAACACTCCGTTCACTTCGCACAGTGAATTGAAGTGTTGGAACAGACTGCTTCTCTTTCAGAGAAACGCATGTGAATTTCTGTTGAAGTCTTGTATGTAGCTTAAGACACTTTCAAAGGAAAGTGATTTTCTCTGAAAGGACAGCATTTGGAAAGGGAAGCAACACTCCATTCACTTCGCACAATGAATTTAAGTGTTGCAACAGACAGCTTCTCTTTCACAGAAACGCATTTGAGTTTCCTATGAATGCTTGTAAGTAGCTTAAGGCACTTTCAAAGGAAAGTGATTTTCTCTGAAAGGACAGCATTTAGAAAGTGAAGCAACACTCCATTCACTTCGCACAGTGAACAGAAGTGTTGGAACAGACTGCTTCTCTTTCAGAGAAACGCATGTGAGTTTTTTGTGAATGCTTGTAAGTAGCTTAAGGCACTTTCAAAGGAAAGTGATTTTCTCTGAAAGGACAGCATTTAGAAAGTGAAGCAACACTCCATTCACTTCGCACAGTGAATTGAAGTGTTGGAACAGACTGCTTCTCTTTCAGAGAAACGCATGTGAATTTCTGTTGAATGCTTGTAAGTAGCTTAAGGCACTTTCAAAGGAAAGTGATTTTCTCTGAAAGGCCAGCATTTGGAAAGGGAAGCAACACTCCATTCACTTCGCACAATGAATTTAAGTGTTGCAACAGACAGCTTCTCTTTGACAGAAACGCATTTGAGTTTCCTATGAATGCTTGTAAGTATCTTAAGGCACTTTCAAAGGAAAGTGATTTTCTCTGAAAGGACAGCATTTAGAAAGTGAAGCAACACTCCATTCACTTCGCACAGTGAACTGAAGTGTTGGAACAGACTGCTTCTCTTTCAGAGAAACGCATGTGAGTTTTTTGTGAATGCTTGTAAGTAGCTTAAGGCACTTTCAAAGGAAAGTGATTTTCTCTGAAAGGACAGCATTTAGAAAGTGAAGAAACACTCCATTCACTTCGCACAGTGAATTGAAATGTTGGAACAGACTGCTTCTCTTTCAGAGAAACGCATGTGAATTTCTGTTGAATGCTTGTAAGTAGCTTAATTCACTTTCAAAGGGAAGTGATTTTCTCTGAAAGGACAGCATTTAGAAAGTGAAGCAACACTCCATTCACTTCGCACAGTGAATTGAAGTGTTGACAGACTGCTTCTCTTTCACAGAAACGGATGTAAGTTTTTTGTGAATGCTTGAAAGTAGCTTAAGGCACTTTCAAAGGAAAGTGATTTTCTCTGAAGGACAGCATTTAGAATGTGAACGAACACTCCATTCACTTCGCACAGTGAATTGAAGTGTTGGAACAGACTGCTTCTCTTTCAGAGAAACAGATGTGAGTTTCTTGTGAATGCTTTTAAGTGGCTTAAGGCAGTTTCAAAGAGAGTGATTTTCTCTGAAATGAGAGCATTTAGAAAGTGAAACAGCACTCCGTTCACTTCGCACAGTGAATTGAAGTGTTGGAACAGACTGCTTCTCTTTCAGAGAAACGCATGTGAATTTCTGTTGAAGTCTTGTAAGTAGCTTAAGACACTTTCAAAGGAAAGTGATTTTCTCTGAAAGTACAGCATTTGGAAAGGGAAGCAACACTCCATTCACTTCGCACAATGAATTTAAGTGTTGCAACAGACAGCTTCTCTTTCACAGAAACACATTTGAGTTTCCTATGAATGCTTGTAAGTAGCTTAAGGCACTTTCAAAGGAAAGTGATTTTCTCTGAAAGGACAGCATTTAGAAAGTGAAGCAACACTCCATTCACTTCGCACCGTGAACTGAAGTGTAGGAACAGACTGCTTCTCTTTCAGAGAAACGCATGTGAATTTCTGCTGAATGCTTGTAAGTAGCTTAAGGCATTTTCAAAGGAAAGTGATTTTCTCTGAAAGGACAGCATTTAGAAAGTGAAGCAACACTCCATTCACTTCGCACAGTGAATTGAAGTGTTGGAACAGACTGCTTCTCTTTCAGAGAAACGCATGTGAATTTCTGCTGAATGCTTGTAAGTAGCTTAAGGCACTTTCAAAGGAAAGTGATTTTCTCTGAAAGGACAGGATTTAGAAAGTGAAGAAACACTCCATTCACTTCGCAGAGTGAATTGAAGTGTTGGAACAGACTGCTTCTCTTTCAGAGAAACAGATGTGAGTTTCTTGTGAATGCTTGTAAGTAGCTTAAGGCACTTTCAAAGGAAAGTGATTTTCTCTGAAAGGACAGGATTTAGAAAGTGAAGCAACACTCCATTCACTTCGCACAGTGAATTGAAGTGTTGGAACAGACTACTTCTCTTTCAGAGAAACGCACGTGAATTTCTGTTGAATGCTTGTAAGTAGCTTAAGGCATTTTCAAAGGAAAGTGATTTTCTCTGAAAGGACAGCATTTAGAAAGTGAAGCAACACTCCATTCACTTCGCACAGTGAATTGAAGTGTTGGAACAGACTGCTTCTCTTTTAGAGAAACGGATGTGAGTTTTTTGTGAATGCTTGAAAGTAGCTTAAGGCACTTTCAAAGCAAAGTGATTTTCTCTGAAGGACAGCATTTAGAATGTGAAGGAACACTCCAGTCTCTTCGCACAGTGAATTGAAGTGTTGGAACAGACTGCTTCTCTTTTAGAGAAACGAATGTGAGTTTTTTGTGAATGCTTGAAAGTACTTTAAGGCACTTTCAAAGGAAAGTGATTTTCTCTGAAACTACAGCATTTAGAATGTGAAGCAACACTCCAATCACTTCGCACAGTGAATTGAAGTGTTGGAACAGACTGCTTCGCTTTCAGAGAAACAGATATGAGTTTCTAGTGAATGCTTGTAAGTAGCTTAAGGCAATTTCAAAAGAGAGTGATTTTCTCTAAAAGGAGAGCATTTAGAAAGTGAAGCAACACTCCGTTCACTTCGCACAGTGAATTGAAGTGTTGGAACAGACTGCTTCTCTTTCAGAGAAACGCATGTGAATTTCTGTTGAAGTCTTGTATGTAGCTTAAGACACTTTCAAAGGAAAGTGATTTTCTCTGAAAGGACAGCATTTGGAAAGGGAAGCAACACTCCATTCACTTCGCACAATGAATTTAAGTGTTGCAACAGACAGCTTCTCTTTCACAGAAACGCATTTGAGTTTCCTATGAATGCTTGTAAGTAGCTTAAGGCACTTTCAAAGGAAAGTGATTTTCTCTGAAAGGACAGCATTTAGAAAGTGAAGCAACACTCCATTCACTTCGCACAGTGAACAGAAGTGTTGGAACAGACTGCTTCTCTTTCAGAGAAACGCATGTGAGTTTTTTGTGAATGCTTGTAAGTAGCTTAAGGCACTTTCAAAGGAAAGTGATTTTCTCTGAAAGGACAGCATTTAGAAAGTGAAGCAACACTCCATTCACTTCGCACAGTGAATTGAAGTGTTGGAACAGACTGCTTCTCTTTCAGAGAAACGCATGTGAATTTCTGTTGAATGCTTGTAAGTAGCTTAAGGCACTTTCAAAGGAAAGTGATTTTCTCTGAAAGGACAGCATTTAGAAAGTGAAGCAACACTCCATTCACTTCGCACAGTGAATTGAAGTGTTGGAACAGAATGCTTCTCTTTCAGAGAAATGGATGTGAGTTTTTTGTGAATGCTTGTAAGTAGCTTAAGGCACTTTCAAAGGAAAGTGATTTTCTCTGAAAGGACAGCATTTAGAAAGTGAAGCAACAGTCCATTCACTTCGCACAGTGAATTGAAGTGTTGGAACAGACTGCTTCTCTTTTAGAGAAACGGATGTGAGTTTTTTGTGAATGCTTGAAAGTAGCTTAAGGCACTTTCAAATCAAAGTGATTTTCTCTGAATGACAGCATTTAGAATGTGAAGGAACACTCCATTCACTTCGCACAGTGAATTGAAGTGTTGGAACTGACTGCTTCTCTTTCAGAGAAACAGATGTGAGTTTCTTGTGAATGCTTTTAAGTAGCTTAAGGCAGTTTCAAAGAGAGTGATTTTCTCTAAAAGGAGAGCATTTAGAAAGTGAAGCAACACTCCGTTCAGTTCGCACAGTGAATTGACGTGTTGGAGCAGACTGCTTCTCTTTCACAGAAACGCATTTGAGTTTCCTATGAATGCTTGTAAGTAGCTTAAGACACTTTCAAAGGAAAGTGATTTTCTCTGAAAGGACAGCATTTGGAAAGGGAAGCAACACTCCATTCACTTCGCACAATGAATTTAAGTGTTGCAACAGACAGCTTCTCTTTCACAGAAACGGATTTGAGTTTCCTATGAATGCTTGTAAGTAGCTTAAGGCACTTTCAAAGGAAAGTGATTTTCTCTGAAGGACAGCATTTAGAATGTGAAGGAACACTCCAGTCACTTCGCACAGTGAATTGAAGTGTTGGAACAGACTGCTTCTCTTTTAGAGAAACGGATGTGAGTTTTTTGTGAATGCTTGAAAGTACTTTAAGGCACTTTCAAAGGAAAGTGATTTTCTCTGAAACTACAGCATTTAGAATGTGAAGCAACATTCCAATCACTTCGCACAGTGAATTGAAGTGTTGGAACAGACTGCTTCGCTTTCAGAGAAACAGATATGAGTTTCTTGTGAATGCTTGTAAGTAGCTTAAGGCAATTTCAAAAGAGAGTGATTTTCTCTAAAAGGAGAGCATTTAGAAAGTGAAGCAACACTCCGTTCACTTCGCACAGTGAATTGAAGTGTTGGAACAGACTGCTTCTCTTTCAGAGAAACGCATGTGAATTTCTGTTGAAGTCTTGTAAGTAGCTTAAGACACTTTCAAAGGTAAGTGATTTTCTCTGAAAGGACAGCATTTGTAAAGGGAAGCAACACTCCATTCACTTCGCACAATGAATTTAAGTGTTGCAACAGACAGCTTCTCTTTCACAGAAACGCATTTGAGTTTCCTATGAATGCTGGTAAGTAGCTTAAGGCACTTTCAAAGGAAAGTGATTTTCTCTGAAAGGACAGCATTTAGAAAGTGAAGCAACACTCCATTCACTTCACACAGTGAACTGAAGTGTTGGAACAGACTGCTTCTCTTTCAGAGAAACGCATGTGAGTTTTTTGTGAATGCTTGTAAGTAGCTTAAGGCACTTTCAAAGGAAAGTGATTTTCTCTGAAAGGACAGCATTTAGAAAGTGAAGCAACACTCCATTCACTTCGCACAGTGAATTGAAGTGTTGGAACAGACTGCTTCTCTTTCAGAGAAACGCATGTGAATTTCTGTTGAATGCTTGTAAGTAGCTTAAGGCACATTCAAAGGAAAGTGATTTTCTCTGAAAGGACAGCATTTAGAAAGTGAAGAAACACTCCATTCACTTCGCACAGTGAATTGAAGTGTTGGAACAGACTGCTTCTTTTTCAGAGAAACAGATGTGAGTTTCTTGTGAATGCTTGAAAGGAGCTTAAGGCACTTTCAAAGGAAAGTGATTTTCTCTGAAAGGACAGCATTTAGAACGTGAAGCAAGACTCCATTCACTTCGCACAGTGAATTGAAGTGTTGAAACAGACTACTTCTCTTTCAGAGAAACGCATGTGAATTTCTGTTGAATGCTTGTAAGTAGCTTAAGGCACTTTCAAAGGAAAGTGATTTTCTCTGAAAGGACAGCATTTAGAAAGTGAAGCAACACTCCATTCACTTCGCACAGTGGATTGAAGTGTTGGAACAGACTGCTTCTCTTTTAGAGAAACGGATGTGAGTTTTTTGTGAATGCTTGAAAGTAGCTTAAGGCACTTTCAAAGCAAAGTGATTTACTCTGAAGGACAGGATTTAGAAAATGAAGAAACACTCCATTCACTTCGCACAGTGAATTGAAGTGTTGGAACAGACTGCTTCTCTTTCAGAGAAACAGATGTGAGTTTCTTGTGAATGCTTGAAAGGAGCTTAAGGCACTTTCAAAGGAAAGTGATTTTCTCTGAAAGGACAGCATTTAGAAAGTGAAGCAACACTCCATTCACTTCGCACAGTGAACTGAAGTGTTGGAACAGACTACTTCTCTTTCAGAGAAACGCATGTGAATTTCTGTTGAAGTCTTGTAAGTAGCTTAAGACACTTTCAAAGGTAAGTGATTTTCTCTGAAAGGACAGCATTTGTAAAGGGAAGCAACACTCCATTCACTTCGCACAATGAATTTAAGTGTTGCGACAGACAGCTTCTCTTTCACAGAAACGCATTTGAGTTTCCTATGAATGCTGGTAAGTAGCTTAAGGCACTTTCAAAGGAAAGTGATTTTCTCTGAAAGGACAGCATTTAGAAAGTGAAGCAACATTCCATTCACTTCACACAGTGAACTGAAGTGTTGGAACAGACTGCTTCTCTTTCAGAGAAACGCATGTGAGATTTTTGTGAATGCTTGTAAGTAGCTTAAGGCAATTTCAAAAGAGAGTGATTTTCTCTAAAAGGAGAGCATTTAGAAAGTGAAGCAACACTCCGTTCACTTCGCACAGTGAATTGAAGTGTTGGAACAGACTGCTTCTCTTTCAGAGAAACGCATGTGAATTTCTGTTGAAGTCTTGTATGTAGCTTAAGACACTTTCAAAGGAAAGTGATTTTCTCTGAAAGGACAGCATTTGGAAAGGGAAGCAACACTCCATTCACTTCGCACAATGAATTTAAGTGTTGCAACAGACAGCTTCTCTTTCACAGAAACGCATTTGAGTTTCCTATGAATGCTTGTAAGTAGCTTAAGGCACTTTCAAAGGAAAGTGATTTTCTCTGAAAGGACAGCATTTAGAAAGTGAAGCAACACTCCATTCACTTCGCACAGTGAACAGAAGTGTTGGAACAGACTGCTTCTCTTTCAGAGAAACGCATGTGAGTTTTTTGTGAATGCTTGTAAGTAGCTTAAGGCACTTTCAAAGGAAAGTGATTTTCTCTGAAAGGACAGCATTTAGAAAGTGAAGCAACACTCCATTCACTTCGCACAGTGAATGGAAGTGTTGGAACAGACTGCTTCTCTTTCAGAGAAACGCATGTGAATTTCTGTTGAATGTTTGTAAGTAGCTTAAGGCACTTTCAAAGGAAAGTGATTTTCTCTGAAAGGACAGCATTTAGAAAGTGAAGCAACACTCCATTCACTTCGCACAGTGAATTGAAGTGTTGGAACAGAATGCTTCTCTTTCAGAGAAATGGATGTGAGTTTTTTGTGAATGCTTGTAAGTAGCTTAAGGCACTTTCAAAGGAAAGTGATTTTCTCTGAAAGGACAGCATTTAGAAAGTGAAGCAACACTTCATTCACTTCGCACAGTGAATTGAAGTGTTGGAACAGACTCCTTCTCTTTCAGAGAAACAGATGTGAGTTTCTTGTGAATGCTTGTAAGTAGCTTAAGGCAATTTCAAAGGAAAGTGATTTTCTCTGAAAGGACAGCATTTAGAAAGTGAAGCAAAACTCCATTCACTTCGCACAGTGAATTGAAGTGTTGGAACAGACTGCATCTCTTTTAGAGAAACGGATGTGAGTTTTTTGTGAATGCTTGAAAGCAGCTTAAGGCACTTTCAAAGCAAAGTGATTTTCTCTGAAGGACAGCATTTAGAATATGAAGGAACACTCCATTCACTTCGCACAGTGAATTGAATTGTTGGAACAGACTGCTTCTCTTTCAGAGAAACAGATGTGAGTTTCTTGTGAATGCTTTTAAGTAGCTTAAGGCAGTTTCAAAGAGAGTGATTTTCTCTAAAATGAGAGGATTTAGAAAGTGAAGCAACACTCCATTCACTTCGCACAGTGAATTGAAGTGTTGGAACAGACTGCTTCTCTTTTAGAGAAACGGATGTGAGTTTTTTGTGAATGCTTGAAAGTACTTTAAGGCACTTTCAAAGGAAAGTGATTTTCTCTGAAATTACAGCATTTAGAATGTGAAGCAACACTCCATTCACTTCGCACAGTGAATTGAAGTGTTGGAACAGACTGCTTCTCTTTCACAGAAACGCATTTGAGTTTTTTATGAATGCTTGTTAGTAGCTTAAGGCACTTTCAAAGGAAAGTGATTTTCTCTGAAAGGACAGCATTTGGAAAGGGAAGCAACACTCCATTCACTTCGCACAATGAATTTAAGTGTTGCAACAGACAGCTTCTCTTTCACAGAAACGCATTTGAGTTTTTTATGAATGCTTGTTAGTAGCTTAAGGCACTTTCAAAGGAAAGTGATTTTCTCTGAAAGGACAGCATTTAGAAAGTGAAGCAACACTCCATTCACTTCGCACAGTGAACTGAAGTGTTGGAACAGACTGCTTCTCTTTCAGAGAAACACATGTGAGTTTTTTGTGAATGCTTGAAAGTAGCTTAAGGCACTTTCAAAGGAAAGTGATTTTCTCTGAAAGGACAGCATTTAGAAAGTGAAGCAACACTCCATTCACTTCGCACAGTGAATTGAAGTGTTGGAACAGACTGCTTCTCTTTTAGAGAAACGGATGTGAGTTTTTTGTGAATGCTTGAAAGTAGCTTAAGGCACTTTCAAAGGAAAGTGATTTTCTCTGAAGGACAGCATTTAGAATGTGAAGCAACACTCCATTCACTTCGCACAGTGAATTGAAGTGTTGGAACAGACTCCTTCTCTTTCACAGAAACGCATTTGAGTTAACTATGAATGCTTGTAAGTAGCTTAAGGCA
Source organism: Myodes glareolus (assembly GCF_982192425.1). NCBI lineage: Eukaryota > Metazoa > Chordata > Mammalia > Rodentia > Cricetidae > Myodes > Myodes glareolus. The sequence goes on along the minus strand of NC_142033.1, from coordinate 103,797,856 downwards.
CTTTCAAAGGAAAGTGATTTTCTCTGAAAGGCCAGCATTTGGAAAGGGAAGCAACACTCCATTCACTTCGCACAATGAATTTAAGTGTTGCAACAGACAGCTTCTCTTTGACAGAAACGCATTTGAGTTTCCTATGAATGCTTGTAAGTATCTTAAGGCACTTTCAAAGGAAAGTGATTTTCTCTGAAAGGACAGCATTTAGAAAGTGAAGCAACACTCCATTCACTTCGCACAGTGAACTGAAGTGTTGGAACAGACTGCTTCTCTTTCAGAGAAACACATGTGAGTTTTTTGTGAATGCTTGTAAGTAGCTTAAGGCACTTTCAAAGGAAAGTGATTTTCTCTGAAAGGACAGCATTTAGAAAGTGAAGAAACACTCCATTCACTTCGCACAGTGAATTGAAATGTTGGAACAGACTGCTTCTCTTTCAGAGAAACGCATGTGAATTTCTGTTGAATGCTTGTAAGTAGCTTAATTCACTTTCAAAGGGAAGTGATTTTCTCTGAAAGGACAGCATTTAGAAAGTGAAGCAACACTCCATTCACTTCGAACAGTGAATTGAAGTGTTGGAACAGACTGCTTCTCTTTCACAGAAACGGATGTAAGTTTTTTGTGAATGCTTGAAAGTAGCTTAAGGCACTTTCAAAGGAAAGTGATTTTCTCTGAAGGACAGCATTTAGAATGTGAACGAACACTCCATTCACTTCGCACAGTGAATTGAAGTGTTGGAACAGACTGCTTCTCTTTCAGAGAAACAGATGTGAGTTTCTTGTGAATGCTTTTAAGTGGCTTAAGGCAGTTTCAAAGAGAGTGATTTTCTCTAAAATGAGAGCATTTAGAAAGTGAAGCAGCACTCCGTTCACTTCGCACAGTGAATTGAAGTGTTGGAACAGACTGCTTCTCTTTCAGAGAAACGCATGTGAATTTCTGTTGAAGTCTTGTAAGTAGCTTAAGACACTTTCAAAGGAAAGTGATTTTCTCTGAAAGTACAGCATTTGGAAAGGGAAGCAACACTCCATTCACTTCGCACAATGAATTTAAGTGTTGCAACAGACAGCTTCTCTTTCACAGAAACACATTTGAGTTTCCTATGAATGCTTGTAAGTAGCTTAAGGCACTTTCAAAGGAAAGTGATTTTCTCTGAAAGGACAGCATTTAGAAAGTGAAGCAACACTCCATTCACTTCGCACCGTGAACTGAAGTGTAGGAACAGACTGCTTCTCTTTCAGAGAAACGCATGTGAATTTCTGCTGAATGCTTGTAAGTAGCTTAAGGCATTTTCAAAGGAAAGTGATTTTCTCTGAAAGGACAGCATTTAGAAAGTGAAGCAACACTCCATTCACTTCGCACAGTGAATTGAAGTGTTGGAACAGACTGCTTCTCTTTCAGAGAAACGCATGTGAATTTCTGCTGAATGCTTGTAAGTAGCTTAAGGCACTTTCAAAGGAAAGTGATTTTCTCTGAAAGGACAGGATTTAGAAAGTGAAGAAACACTCCATTCACTTCGCAGAGTGAATTGAAGTGTTGGAACAGACTGCTTCTCTTCCAGAGAAACAGATGTGAGTTTCTTGTGAATGCTTGTAAGTAGCTTAAGGCACTTTCAAAGGAAAGTGATTTTCTCTGAAAGGACAGGATTTAGAAAGTGAAGCAACACTCCATTCACTTCGCACAGTGAATTGAAGTGTTGGAACAGACTACTTCTCTTTCAGAGAAACGCACGTGAATTTCTGTTGAATGCTTGTAAGTAGCTTAAGGCATTTTCAAAGGAAAGTGATTTTCTCTGAAAGGACAGCATTTAGAAAGTGAAGCAACACTCCATTCACTTCGCACAGTGAATTGAAGTGTTGGAACAGACTGCTTCTCTTTTAGAGAAACGGATGTGAGTTTTTTGTGAATGCTTGAAAGTAGCTTAAGGCACTTTCAAAGCAAAGTGATTTTCTCTGAAGGACAGCATTTAGAATGTGAAGGAACACTCCAGTCTCTTCGCACAGTGAATTGAAGTGTTGGAACAGACTGCTTCTCTTTTAGAGAAACGAATGTGAGTTTTTTGTGAATGCTTGAAAGTACTTTAAGGCACTTTCAAAGGAAAGTGATTTTCTCTGAAACTACAGCATTTAGAATGTGAAGCAACACTCCAATCACTTCGCACAGTGAATTGAAGTGTTGGAACAGACTGCTTCGCTTTCAGAGAAACAGATATGAGTTTCTAGTGAATGCTTGTAAGTAGCTTAAGGCAATTTCAAAAGAGAGTGATTTTCTCTAAAAGGAGAGCATTTAGAAAGTGAAGCAACACTCCGTTCACTTCGCACAGTGAATTGAAGTGTTGGAACAGACTGCTTCTCTTTCAGAGAAACGCATGTGAATTTCTGTTAAAGTCTTGTATGTAGCTTAAGACACTTTCAAAGGAAAGTGATTTTCTCTGAAAGGACAGCATTTGGAAAGGGAAGCAACACTCCATTCACTTCGCACAATGAATTTAAGTGTTGCAACAGACAGCTTCTCTTTCACAGAAACGCATTTGAGTTTCCTATGAATGCTTGTAAGTAGCTTAAGGCACTTTCAAAGGAAAGTGATTTTCTCTGAAAGGACAGCATTTAGAAAGTGAAGCAACACTCCATTCACTTCGCACAGTGAACAGAAGTGTTGGAACAGACTGCTTCTCTTTCAGAGAAACGCATGTGAGTTTTTTGTGAATGCTTGTAAGTAGCTTAAGGCACTTTCAAAGGAAAGTGATTTTCTCTGAAAGGACAGCATTTAGAAAGTGAAGCAACACTCCATTCACTTCGCACAGTGAATTGAAGTGTTGGAACAGACTGCTTCTCTTTCAGAGAAACGCATGTGAATTTCTGTTGAATGCTTGTAAGTAGCTTAAGGCACTTTCAAAGGAAAGTGATTCTCTGAAAGGACAGCATTTAGAAAGTGAAGCAACACTCCATTCACTTCGCACAGTGAATTGAAGTGTTGGAACAGAATGCTTCTCTTTCAGAGAAATGGATGTGAGTTTTTTGTGAATGCTTGTAAGTAGCTTAAGGCACTTTCAAAGGAAAGTGATTTTCTCTGAAAGGACAGCATTTAGAAAGTGAAGCAACAGTCCATTCACTTCGCACAGTGAATTGAAGTGTTGGAACAGACTGCTTCTCTTTTAGAGAAACGGATGTGAGTTTTTTGTGAATGCTTGAAAGTAGCTTAAGGCACTTTCAAATCAAAGTGATTTTCTCTGAATGACAGCATTTAGAATGTGAAGGAACACTCCATTCACTTCGCACAGTGAATTGAAGTGTTGGAACTGACTGCTTCTCTTTCAGAGAAACAGATGTGAGTTTCTTGTGAATGCTTTTAAGTAGCTTAAGGCAGTTTCAAAGAGAGTGATTTTCTCTAAAAGGAGAGCATTTAGAAAGTGAAGCAACACTCCGTTCACTTCGCACAGTGAACTGACGTGTTGGAGCAGACTGCTTCTCTTTCACAGAAACGCATTTGAGTTTCCTATGAATGCTTGTAAGTAGCTTAAGACACTTTCAAAGGAAAGTGATTTTCTCTGAAAGGACAGCATTTGGAAAGGGAAGCAACACTCCATTCACTTCGCACAATGAATTTAAGTGTTGCAACAGACAGCTTCTCTTTCACAGAAACGGATTTGAGTTTCCTATGAATGCTTGTAAGTAGCTTAAGGCACTTTCAAAGGAAAGTGATTTTCTCTGAAGGACAGCATTTAGAATGTGAAGGAACACTCCAGTCACTTCGCACAGTGAATTGAAGTGTTGGAACAGACTGCTTCTCTTTTAGAGAAACGGATGTGAGTTTTTTGTGAATGCTTGAAAGTACTTTAAGGCACTTTCAAAGGAAAGTGATTTTCTCTGAAACTACAGCATTTAGAATGTGAAGCAACATTCCAATCACTTCGCACAGTGAATTGAAGTGTTGGAACAGACTGCTTCGCTTTCAGAGAAACAGATATGAGTTTCTTGTGAATGCTTGTAAGTAGCTTAAGGCAATTTCAAAAGAGAGTGATTTTCTCTAAAAGGAGAGCATTTAGAAAGTGAAGCAACACTCCGTTCACTTCGCACAGTGAATTGAAGTGTTGGAACAGACTGCTTCTCTTTCAGAGAAACGCATGTGAATTTCTGTTGAAGTCTTGTAAGTAGCTTAAGACACTTTCAAAGGTAAGTGATTTTCTCTGAAAGGACAGCATTTGTAAAGGGAAGCAACACTCCATTCACTTCGCACAATGAATTTAAGTGTTGCAACAGACAGCTTCTCTTTCACAGAAACGCATTTGAGTTTCCTATGAATGCTGGTAAGTAGCTTAAGGCACTTTCAAAGGAAAGTGATTTTCTCTGAAAGGACAGCATTTAGAAAGTGAAGCAACACTCCATTCACTTCACACAGTGAACTGAAGTGTTGGAACAGACTGCTTCTCTTTCAGAGAAACGCATGTGAGTTTTTTGTGAATGCTTGTAAGTAGCTTAAGGCACTTTCAAAGGAAAGTGATTTTCTCTGAAAGGACAGCATTTAGAAAGTGAAGCAACACTCCATTCACTTCGCACAGTGAATTGAAGTGTTGGAACAGACTGCTTCTCTTTCAGAGAAACGCATGTGAATTTCTGTTGAATGCTTGTAAGTAGCTTAAGGCACTTTCAAAGGAAAGTGATTTTCTCTGAAAGGACAGCATTTAGAAAGTGAAGAAACACTCCATTCACTTCGCACAGTGAATTGAAGTGTTGGAACAGACTGCTTCTCTTTCAGAGAAACAGATGTGAGTTTCTTGTGAATGCTTGAAAGGAGCTTAAGGCACTTTCAAAGGAAAGTGATTTTCTCTGAAAGGACAGCATTTAGAACGTGAAGCAACACTCCATTCACTTCGCACAGTGAATTGAAGTGTTGAAACAGACTACTTCTCTTTCAGAGAAACGCATGTGAATTTCTGTTGAATGCTTGTAAGTAGCTTAAGGCACTTTCAAAGGAAAGTGATTTTCTCTGAAAGGACAGCATTTAGAAAGTGAAGCAACACTCCATTCACTTCGCACAGTGGATTGAAGTGTTGGAACAGACTGCTTCTCTTTTAGAGAAACGGATGTGAGTTTTTTGTGAATGCTTGAAAGTAGCTTAAGGCACTTTCAAAGCAAAGTGATTTACTCTGAAGGACAGGATTTAGAAAATGAAGAAACACTCCATTCACTTCGCACAGTGAATTGAAGTGTTGGAACAGACTGCTTCTCTTTTAGAGAAACAGATGTGAGTTTTTTGTGAATGCTTGAAAGTACTTTAAGGCACTTTCAAAGGAAAGTGATTTTCTCTGAAACTACAGCATTTAGAATGTGAAGCAACATTCCAATCACTTCGCACAGTGAATTGAAGTGTTGGAACTGACTGCTTCTCTTTCACAGAAACGCATTTGAGTTTCCTATGAATGCTTGTAAGTAGCTTAAGACACTTTCAAAGGAAAGTGATTTTCTCTGAAAGGACAGCATTTGGAAAGGGAAGCAAGACTCCATTCACTTCGCACAATGAATTTAAATGTTGCAACAGACAGCTTCTCTTTCACAGAAACGCATTTGAGTTTCCTATGAATGCTTCTAAGTAGCTTAAGGCACTTTCAAATGAAAGTGATTTTCTCTGAAGGACAGCATTTAGAAAGTGAAGTCACACTCCATTCACTTCGCTCAGTGAATTGAAGTGTTGGAACAGACTGCTTCTCTTTTAGAGAAACAGATGTGAGTTTTTTGTGAATGCTTGAAAGTACTTTAAGGCACTTTCAAAGGAAAGTGATTTTCTCTGAAACTACAGCATTTAGAATGTGAAGCAACATTCCAATCACTTCGCACAGTGAATTGAAGTGTTGGAACAGACTGCTTCGCTTTCAGAGAAACAGATATGAGTTTCTAGTGAATGCTTGTAAGTAGCTTAAGGCAATTTCAAAAGAGAGTGATTTTCTCTAAAAGGAGAGCATTTAGAAAGTGAAGCAACACTCCGTTCACTTCGCACAGTGAATTGAAGTGTTGGAACAGACTGCTTCTCTTTCAGAGAAACGCATGTTAATTTCTGTTGAAGTCTTGTAAGTAGCTTAAGACACTTTCAAAGGAAAGTGATTTTCTCTGAAAGGACAGCATTTGTAAAGGGAAGAAACACTCCATTCACTTCGCACAATGAATTTAAGTGTTGCAACAGACAGCTTCTCTTTCACAGAAACGCATTTGAGTTTCCTATGAATGCTGGTAAGTAGCTTAAGGCACTTTCAAAGGAAAGTGATTTTCTCTGAAAGGACAGCATTTAGAAAGTGAAGCAACACTCCATTCACTTCGCACAGAGGATTGAAGTGTTGGAACAGACTGCTTCTCTTTCAGAGAAACGCATGTGAGTTTTTTGTGAATGCTTGTAAGTAGCTTAAGGCACTTTCAAAGGAAAGTGATTTTCTCTGAAAGGACAGCATTTAGAAAGTGAAGCAACACTCCATTCACTTCGCACAGTGAATTGAAGTGTTGGAACAGACTGCTTCTCTTTCAGAGAAACGCATGTGAATTTCTGTTGAATGCTTGTAAGTACCTTAAGGCACTTTCAAAGGAAAGTGATTTTCTCTGAAAGGACAGGATTTAGAAAGTGAAGAAACACTCCATTCACTTCGCACAGTGAATTGAAGTGTTGGAACAGACTGCTTCTCTTTCAGAGAAACAGATGTGAGTTTCTTGTGAATGCTTGAAAGGAGCTTAAGGCACTTTCAAAGGAAAGTGATTTTCTCTGAAAGGACAGCATTTAGAAAGTGAAGCAACACTCCATTCACTTCGCACAGTGAATTGAAGTGTTGGAACAGACTGCTTCTCTTACAGAGAAACGCATGTGAATTTCTGTTGAATGCTTGTAAGTAGCTTAAGGCACTTTCAAAGGAAAGTGATTTTCTCTGAAAGGACAGCATTTAGAAAGTGAAGCAACACTCCATTCACTTCGCACAGTGCATTGAAGTGTTGGAACAGACTGCTTCTCTTTTAGAGAAACGCATTTGAGTTTCCTATGAATGCTTGTAAGTAGCTTAAGACACTTTCAAAGGAAAGTGATTTTCTCTGAAAGGACAGCATTTGGAAAGGGAAGCAAGACTCCATTCACTTCGCACAATGAATTTAAGTGTTGCAACAGACAGCTTCTCTTTCACAGAAACGCATTTGAGTTTCCTATGAATGCTTCTAAGTAGCTTAAGGCACTTTCAAATGAAAGTGATTTTCTCTGAAGGACAGCATTTAGAAAGTGAAGTCACACTCCATTCACTTCGCTCAGTGAATTGAAGTGTTGGAACAGACTGCTTCTCTTTTAGAGAAACAGATGTGAGTTTTTTGTGAATGCTTGAAAGTACTTTAAGGCACTTTCAAAGGAAAGTGATTTTCTCTGAAACTACAGCATTTAGAATGTGAAGCAACATTCCAATCACTTCGCACAGTGAATTGAAGTGTTGGAACAGACTGCTTCGCTTTCAGAGAAACAGATATGAGTTTCTAGTGAATGCTTGTAAGTAGCTTAAGGCAATTTCAAAAGAGAGTGATTTTCTCTAAAAGGAGAGCATTTAGAAAGTGAAGCAACACTCCGTTCACTTCGCACAGTGAATTGAAGTGTTGGAACAGACTGCTTCTCTTTCAGAGAAACGCATGTTAATTTCTGTTGAAGTCTTGTAAGTAGCTTAAGACACTTTCAAAGGAAAGTGATTTTCTCTGAAAGGACAGCATTTGTAAAGGGAAGAAACACTCCATTCACTTCGCACAATGAATTTAAGTGTTGCAACAGACAGCTTCTCTTTCACAGAAACGCATTTGAGTTTCCTATGAATGCTGGTAAGTAGCTTAAGGCACTTTCAAAGGAAAGTGATTTTCTCTGAAAGGACAGCATTTAGAAAGTGAAGCAACACTCCATTCACTTCGCACAGTGAACAGAAGTGTTGGAACAGACTGCTTCTCTTTCAGAGAAACGCATGTGAGTTTTTTGTGAATGCTTGTAAGTAGCTTAAGGCACTTTCAAAGGAAAGTGATTTTCTCTGAAAGGACAGCATTTAGAAAGTGAAGCAACACTCCATTCACTTCGCACAGTGAATTGAAGTGTTGGAACAGACTGCTTCTCTTTCAGAGAAACGCATGTGAATTTCTGTTGAATGCTTGTAAGTAGCTTAAGGCACTTTCAAAGGAAAGTGATTTTCTCTGAAAGGACAGCATTTAGAAAGTGAAGCAACACTCCATTCACTTCGCACAGTGAATTGAAGTGTTGGAACAGAATGCTTCTCTTTCAGAGAAATGGATGTGAGTTTTTTGTGAATGCTTGTAAGTAGCTTAAGGCACTTTCAAAGGAAAGTGATTTTCTCTGAAAGGACAGCATTTAGAAAGTGAAGCAACAGTCCATTCACTTCGCACAGTGAATTGAAGTGTTGGAACAGACTGCTTCTCTTTTAGAGAAACGGATGTGAGTTTTTTGTGAATGCTTGAAAGTAGCTTAAGGCACTTTCAAATCAAAGTGATTTTCTCTGAATGACAGCATTTAGAATGTGAAGGAACACTCCATTCACTTCGCACAGTGAATTGAAGTGTTGGAACTGACTGCTTCTCTTTCAGAGAAACAGATGTGAGTTTCTTGTGAATGCTTTTAAGTAGCTTAAGGCAGTTTCAAAGAGAGTGATTTTCTCTAAAAGGAGAGCATTTAGAAAGTGAAGCAACACTCCGTTCACTTCGCACAGTGAACTGACGTGTTGGAGCAGACTGCTTCTCTTTCACAGAAACGCATTTGAGTTTCCTATGAATGCTTGTAAGTAGCTTAAGACACTTTCAAAGGAAAGTGATTTTCTCTGAAAGGACAGCATTTGGAAAGGGAAGCAACACTCCATTCACTTCGCACAATGAATTTAAGTGTTGCAACAGACAGCTTCTCTTTCACAGAAACGGATTTGAGTTTCCTATGAATGCTTGTAAGTAGCTTAAGGCACTTTCAAAGGAAAGTGATTTTCTCTGAAGGACAGCATTTAGAATGTGAAGGAACACTCCAGTCACTTCGCACAGTGAATTGAAGTGTTGGAACAGACTGCTTCTCTTTTAGAGAAACGGATGTGAGTTTTTTGTGAATGCTTGAAAGTACTTTAAGGCACTTTCAAAGGAAAGTGATTTTCTCTGAAACTACAGCATTTAGAATGTGAAGCAACATTCCAATCACTTCGCACAGTGAATTGAAGTGTTGGAACAGACTGCTTCGCTTTCAGAGAAACAGATATGAGTTTCTTGTGAATGCTTGTAAGTAGCTTAAGGCAATTTCAAAAGAGAGTGATTTTCTCTAAAAGGAGAGCATTTAGAAAGTGAAGCAACACTCCGTTCACTTCGCACAGTGAATTGAAGTGTTGGAACAGACTGCTTCTCTTTCAGAGAAACGCATGTGAATTTCTGTTGAAGTCTTGTAAGTAGCTTAAGACACTTTCAAAGGTAAGTGATTTTCTCTGAAAGGACAGCATTTGTAAAGGGAAGCAACACTCCATTCACTTCGCACAATGAATTTAAGTGTTGCAACAGACAGCTTCTCTTTCACAGAAACGCATTTGAGTTTCCTATGAATGCTGGTAAGTAGCTTAAGGCACTTTCAAAGGAAAGTGATTTTCTCTGAAAGGACAGCATTTAGAAAGTGAAGCAACACTCCATTCACTTCACACAGTGAACTGAAGTGTTGGAACAGACTGCTTCTCTTTCAGAGAAACGCATGTGAGTTTTTTGTGAATGCTTGTAAGTAGCTTAAGGCACTTTCAAAGGAAAGTGATTTTCTCTGAAAGGACAGCATTTAGAAAGTGAAGCAACACTCCATTCACTTCGCACAGTGAATTGAAGTGTTGGAACAGACTGCTTCTCTTTCAGAGAAACGCATGTGAATTTCTGTTGAATGCTTGTAAGTAGCTTAAGGCACTTTCAAAGGAAAGTGATTTTCTCTGAAAGGACAGCATTTAGAAAGTGAAGAAACACTCCATTCACTTCGCACAGTGAATTGAAGTGTTGGAACAGACTGCTTCTCTTTCAGAGAAACAGATGTGAGTTTCTTGTGAATGCTTGAAAGGAGCTTAAGGCACTTTCAAAGGAAAGTGATTTTCTCTGAAAGGACAGCATTTAGAACGTGAAGCAACACTCCATTCACTTCGCACAGTGAATTGAAGTGTTGAAACAGACTACTTCTCTTTCAGAGAAACGCATGTGAATTTCTGTTGAATGCTTGTAAGTAGCTTAAGGCACTTTCAAAGGAAAGTGATTTTCTCTGAAAGGACAGCATTTAGAAAGTGAAGCAACACTCCATTCACTTCGCACAGTGGATTGAAGTGTTGGAACAGACTGCTTCTCTTTTAGAGAAACGGATGTGAGTTTTTTGTGAATGCTTGAAAGTAGCTTAAGGCACTTTCAAAGCAAAGTGATTTACTCTGAAGGACAGGATTTAGAAAATGAAGAAACACTCCATTCACTTCGCACAGTGAATTGAAGTGTTGGAACAGACTGCTTCTCTTTTAGAGAAACAGATGTGAGTTTTTTGTGAATGCTTGAAAGTACTTTAAGGCACTTTCAAAGGAAAGTGATTTTCTCTGAAACTACAGCATTTAGAATGTGAAGCAACATTCCAATCACTTCGCACAGTGAATTGAAGTGTTGGAACTGACTGCTTCTCTTTCACAGAAACGCATTTGAGTTTCCTATGAATGCTTGTAAGTAGCTTAAGACACTTTCAAAGGAAAGTGATTTTCTCTGAAAGGACAGCATTTGGAAAGGGAAGCAAGACTCCATTCACTTCGCACAATGAATTTAAATGTTGCAACAGACAGCTTCTCTTTCACAGAAACGCATTTGAGTTTCCTATGAATGCTTCTAAGTAGCTTAAGGCACTTTCAAATGAAAGTGATTTTCTCTGAAGGACAGCATTTAGAAAGTGAAGTCACACTCCATTCACTTCGCTCAGTGAATTGAAGTGTTGGAACAGACTGCTTCTCTTTTAGAGAAACAGATGTGAGTTTTTTGTGAATGCTTGAAAGTACTTTAAGGCACTTTCAAAGGAAAGTGATTTTCTCTGAAACTACAGCATTTAGAATGTGAAGCAACATTCCAATCACTTCGCACAGTGAATTGAAGTGTTGGAACAGACTGCTTCGCTTTCAGAGAAACAGATATGAGTTTCTAGTGAATGCTTGTAAGTAGCTTAAGGCAATTTCAAAAGAGAGTGATTTTCTCTAAAAGGAGAGCATTTAGAAAGTGAAGCAACACTCCGTTCACTTCGCACAGTGAATTGAAGTGTTGGAACAGACTGCTTCTCTTTCAGAGAAACGCATGTTAATTTCTGTTGAAGTCTTGTAAGTAGCTTAAGACACTTTCAAAGGAAAGTGATTTTCTCTGAAAGGACAGCATTTGTAAAGGGAAGAAACACTCCATTCACTTCGCACAATGAATTTAAGTGTTGCAACAGACAGCTTCTCTTTCACAGAAACGCATTTGAGTTTCCTATGAATGCTGGTAAGTAGCTTAAGGCACTTTCAAAGGAAAGTGATTTTCTCTGAAAGGACAGCATTTAGAAAGTGAAGCAACACTCCATTCACTTCGCACAGAGGATTGAAGTGTTGGAACAGACTGCTTCTCTTTCAGAGAAACGCATGTGAGTTTTTTGTGAATGCTTGTAAGTAGCTTAAGGCACTTTCAAAGGAAAGTGATTTTCTCTGAAAGGACAGCATTTAGAAAGTGAAGCAACACTCCATTCACTTCGCACAGTGAATTGAAGTGTTGGAACAGACTGCTTCTCTTTCAGAGAAACGCATGTGAATTTCTGTTGAATGCTTGTAAGTACCTTAAGGCACTTTCAAAGGAAAGTGATTTTCTCTGAAAGGACAGGATTTAGAAAGTGAAGAAACACTCCATTCACTTCGCACAGTGAATTGAAGTGTTGGAACAGACTGCTTCTCTTTCAGAGAAACAGATGTGAGTTTCTTGTGAATGCTTGAAAGGAGCTTAAGGCACTTTCAAAGGAAAGTGATTTTCTCTGAAAGGACAGCATTTAGAAAGTGAAGCAACACTCCATTCACTTCGCACAGTGAATTGAAGTGTTGGAACAGACTGCTTCTCTTACAGAGAAACGCATGTGAATTTCTGTTGAATGCTTGTAAGTAGCTTAAGGCACTTTCAAAGGAAAGTGATTTTCTCTGAAAGGACAGCATTTAGAAAGTGAAGCAACACTCCATTCACTTCGCACAGTGCATTGAAGTGTTGGAACAGACTGCTTCTCTTTTAGAGAAACGCATTTGAGTTTCCTATGAATGCTTGTAAGTAGCTTAAGACACTTTCAAAGGAAAGTGATTTTCTCTGAAAGGACAGCATTTGGAAAGGGAAGCAAGACTCCATTCACTTCGCACAATGAATTTAAGTGTTGCAACAGACAGCTTCTCTTTCACAGAAACGCATTTGAGTTTCCTATGAATGCTTCTAAGTAGCTTAAGGCACTTTCAAATGAAAGTGATTTTCTCTGAAGGACAGCATTTAGAAAGTGAAGTCACACTCCATTCACTTCGCTCAGTGAATTGAAGTGTTGGAACAGACTGCTTCTCTTTTAGAGAAACAGATGTGAGTTTTTTGTGAATGCTTGAAAGTACTTTAAGGCACTTTCAAAGGAAAGTGATTTTCTCTGAAACTACAGCATTTAGAATGTGAAGCAACATTCCAATCACTTCGCACAGTGAATTGAAGTGTTGGAACAGACTGCTTCGCTTTCAGAGAAACAGATATGAGTTTCTAGTGAATGCTTGTAAGTAGCTTAAGGCAATTTCAAAAGAGAGTGATTTTCTCTAAAAGGAGAGCATTTAGAAAGTGAAGCAACACTCCGTTCACTTCGCACAGTGAATTGAAGTGTTGGAACAGACTGCTTCTCTTTCAGAGAAACGCATGTTAATTTCTGTTGAAGTCTTGTAAGTAGCTTAAGACACTTTCAAAGGAAAGTGATTTTCTCTGAAAGGACAGCATTTGTAAAGGGAAGAAACACTCCATTCACTTCGCACAATGAATTTAAGTGTTGCAACAGACAGCTTCTCTTTCACAGAAACGCATTTGAGTTTCCTATGAATGCTGGTAAGTAGCTTAAGGCACTTTCAAAGGAAAGTGATTTTCTCTGAAAGGACAGCATTTAGAAAGTGAAGCAACACTCCATTCACTTCGCACAGAGGATTGAAGTGTTGGAACAGACTGCTTCTCTTTCAGAGAAACGCATGTGAGTTTTTTGTGAATGCTTGTAAGTAGCTTAAGGCACTTTCAAAGGAAAGTGATTTTCTCTGAAAGGACAGCATTTAGAAAGTGAAGCAACACTCCATTCACTTCGCACAGTGAATTGAAGTGTTGGAACAGACTGCTTCTCTTTCAGAGAAACGCATGTGAATTTCTGTTGAATGCTTGTAAGTACCTTAAGGCACTTTCAAAGGAAAGTGATTTTCTCTGAAAGGACAGGATTTAGAAAGTGAAGAAACAAGCCATTCACTTCGCACAGTGAATTGAAGTGTTGGAACAGACTGCTTCTCTTTCAGAGAAACAGATGTGAGTTTCTTGTGAATGCTTGAAAGGAGCTTAAGGCACTTTCAAAGGAAAGTGATTTTCTCTGAAAGGACAGCATTTAGAAAGTGAAGCAACACTCCATTCACTTCGCACAGTGAATTGAAGTGTTGGAACAGACTGCTTCTCTTACAGAGAAACGCATGTGAATTTCTGTTGAATGCTTGTAAGTAGCTTAAGGCACTTTCAAAGGAAAGTGATTTTCTCTGAAAGGACAGCATTTAGAAAGTGAAGCAACACTCCATTCACTTCGCACAGTGCATTGAAGTGTTGGAACAGACTGCTTCTCTTTTAGAGAAACGGATGTGAGTTTTTTGTGAATGCTTGAAAGTAGCTTAAGGCACTTTCAAAGCAAAGTGATTTACTCTGAAGGACAGCATTTAGAATGTGAAGGAACACTCCATTCACTTCGCACAGTGAATTGAAGTGTTGGAACAGACTGCTTCTCTTTCAGAGAAACAGATGTGAGTTTCTTGTGAATGCTTTTAAGTAGCTTAAGGCAGTTTCAAAGAGAGTGATTTTCTCTAAAAGGAGAGCATTTAGAAAGTGAAGCAACACTCCGTTCACTTCGCACAGTGAATTGACGTCTTGGAGCTGACTGCTTCTCTTTCACAGAAACGCATTTGAGTTTCCTATGAATGCTTGTAAGTAGCTTAAGACACTTTCAAAGGAAAGTGATTTTCTCTGAATGGACAGCATTTGGAAAGGGAAGCAACACTCCATTCACTTCGCACAATGAATTTAAGTGTTGCAACAGACAGCTTCTCTTTCACAGAAACGCATTTGAGTTTCCTATGAATGCTTGTAAGTAGCTTAAGGCACTTTCAAAGGAAAGTGATTTTCTCTGAAAGGACAGCATTTAGAAAGTGAAGCAACACTCCATTCACTTCGCACAGTGAATTGAAGTGTTGGAACAGACTGCTTCTCTTTCAGAGAAACATATGTGAGTTTCTTGTGAATGCTTGTAAGTAGCTTAAGGCACTTTCAAAGGAAAGTGATTTTCTCTGAAAGGACAGCATTTAGAAAGTGAAGCAACACTCCATTCACTTTGCACAGTGAATTGAAGTGTTGGAACAGACTGCTTCTCTTTCAGAGAAACGCATGTGAATTTCTGTTGAATGCTTGTAAGTAGCTTAAGGCACATTCAAAGGAAAGTGATTTTCTCTGAAAGGACAGGATTTAGAAAGTGAAGAAACACTCCATTCACTTCGCACAGTGAATTGAAGTGTTGGAACAGACTGCTACTCTTTTATAGAAAAGGATGTGAGTTTTTTGTGAATGCTTGAAAGTAGCTTAAGGCACTTTCAAAGGAAAGTGATTTTCTCTGAAACTGCAGCATTTAGAATGTGAAGGAACACTCCATTCACTTCGCACAGTGAATTGAAGTGTTGGATCAGACTGCTTCTCTTTCAGAGAAACAGATGTGAGATTCTTGTGAATGCTTGTAAGTAGCTTCAGGCACTTTCAAAGCAAAGTGATTTTCTCTGAACGGACAGGATTTAGAATGTGAAGAAACACTTCATTCACTTCGCACAGTGAATTGAAGTGTTGGAGAAGACAACTTCTCTTTCAGAGAAACAGATGTGAGTTTCTTGTGAATGCTTGTAAGTAGCTTAAGGCACTTTCAAAGGAAAGTGATTTTCTCTGAAAGGACAGCATTTAGAAAGTGAAGCAACACTCCATTCACTTGGCACAGTGGATTGAAGTGTTGGAACAGACTGCTTCTCTTTTAGAGAAACGGATGTGAGTTTTTTGTGAATGCTTGAAAGTAGCTTAAGGCACTTTCAAAGCAAAGTGGTTTTCTCTGAATGACAGCATTTAGAATGTGAAGGAACGCTCCATTCACTTCGCACAGTGAATTGAAGTGTTGGAACAGACTGCTTCTCTTACAGAGAAACGCATGTGAATTTCTGTTGAATGCTTGTAAGTAGCTTAAGGCACTTTCAAAGGAAAGTGATTTTCTCTGAAAGGACAGCATTTAGAAAGTGAAGCAACACTCCATTCACTTCGCACAGTGCATTGAAGTGTTGGAACAGACTGCTTCTCTTTTAGAGAAACGGATGTGAGTTTTTTGTGAATGCTTGAAAGTAGCTTAAGGCACTTTCAAAGCAAAGTGATTTACTCTGAAGGACAGCATTTAGAATGTGAAGGAACACTCCATTCACTTCGCACAGTGAATTGAAGTGTTGGAACAGACTGCTTCTCTTTCAGAGAAACAGATGTGAGTTTCTTGTGAATGCTTTTAAGTAGCTTAAGGCAGTTTCAAAGAGAGTGATTTTCTCTAAAAGGAGAGCATTTAGAAAGTGAAGCAACACTCCGTTCACTTCGCACAGTGAATTGACGTCTTGGAGCAGACTGCTTCTCTTTCACAGAAACGCATTTGAGTTTCCTATGAATGCTTGTAAGTAGCTTAAGACACTTTCAAAGGAAAGTGATTTTCTCTGAATGGACAGCATTTGGAAAGGGAAGCAACACTCCATTCACTTCGCACAATGAATTTAAGTGTTGCAACAGACAGCTTCTCTTTCACAGAAACGCATTTGAGTTTCCTATGAATGCTTGTAAGTAGCTTAAGGCACTTTCAAAGGAAAGTGATTTTCTCTGAAAGGACAGCATTTAGAAAGTGAAGCAACACTCCATTCACTTCGCACAGTGAATTGAAGTGTTGGAACAGACTGCTTCTCTTTCAGAGAAACGCATGTGAATTTCTGTTGAATGCTTGTAAGTAGCTTAAGGCACTTTCAAAGGAAAGTGATTTTCTCTGAAAGGACAGCATTTAGAAAGTGAAGCAACACTCCATTCACTTCGCACAGTGAATTGAAGTGTTGGAGAAGACAACTTCTCTTTCAGAGAAACAGATGTGAGTTTCTTGTGAATGCTTGTAAGTAGCTTAAGGCACTTTCAAAGGAAAGTGATTTTCTCTGAAAGGACAGCATTTAGAAAGTGAAGCAACACTCCATTCACTTGGCACAGTGGATTGAAGTGTTGGAACAGACTGCTTCTCTTTTAGAGAAACGGATGTGAGTTTTTTGTGAATGCTTGAAAGTAGCTTAAGGCACTTTCAAAGCAAAGTGGTTTTCTCTGAATGACAGCATTTAGAATGTGAAGGAACGCTCCATTCACTTCGCACAGTGAATTGAAGTGTTGGAACAGACTGCTTCTCTTTCACAGAAACGCATTTGAGTTTCCTATGAATGCTTGTAAGTAGCTTAAGACACTTTCAAAGGAAAGTGATTTTCTCTGAAAGGACAGCATTTGGAAAGGGAAGCAACACTCCATTCACTTCGCACAATGAATTTAAGTGTTGCAACAGACAGCTTCTCTTTCACAGAAACGGATTTGAGTTTCCTATGAATGCTTGTAAGTAGCTTAAGGCACTTTCAAAGGAAAGTGATTTTCTCTGAAGGACAGCATTTAGAAAGTGAAGTCACACTCCATTCACTTCGCTCAGTGAATTGAAGTGTTAGAACAGACTGCTTCTCTTTTAGAGAAACAGATGTGAGTTTTTTGTGAATGCTTGAAAGTACTTTAAGGCACTTTCAAAGGAAAGTGATTTTCTCTGAAACTACAGCATTTAGAATGTGAAGCAACATTCCAATCACTTCGCACAGTGAATTGAAGTGTTGGAACCGACTGCTTCGCTTTCAGAGAAACAGATATGAGTTTCTAGTGAATGCTTGTAAGTAGCTTAAGGCAATTTCAAAAGAGAGTGATTTTCTCTAAAAGGAGAGCATTTAGAAAGTGAAGCAACACTCCGTTCACTTCGCACAGTGAATTGAAGTGTTGGAACAGACTGCTTCTCTTTCAGAGAAACGCATGTGAATTTCTGTTGAAGTCTTGTAAGTAGCTTAAGACACTTTCGAAGGAAAGTGATTTTCTCTGAAAGGACAGCATTTAGAAAGTGAAGCAACACTCCATTCACTTCGCACAGAGGATTGAAGTGTTGGAACAGACTGCTTCTCTTTTAGAGAAACGGATGTGAGTTTTTTGTGAATGCTTGAAAGTAGCTTAAGGCACTTTCAAAGGAAAGTGATTTTCTCTGAAAGGACAGCATTTAGAAAGTGAAGCAACACTCCATTCACTTCGCACAGTGAACTGAAGTGTTGGAACAGACTGCTTCTCTTTCAGAAAAACGCATGTGAGTTTTTTGTGAGTGCTTGTAAGTAGCTTAAGGCACTTTCAAAGGAAAGTGATTTTCAATGAAAGGACAGCATTTAGAAAGTGAAGCAACACTCCATTCACTTCGCACAGTGAGTTGAAGTGTTGGAACAGACTGCTTCTCTTTCAGAGAAACGCATGTGAATTTCTGTTGAATGCTTGTAAGTAGCTTAAGGCACTTTCAAAGGAAAGTGATTTTCTCTGAAAGGACAGCATTTAGAAAGTGAAGCAACACTCCATTCACTTCTCACAGTGAATTGAAGTGTTGGAACAGAATGCTTCTCTTTCAGAGAAACGGATGTGAGTTTTTTGTGAATGCTTGTAAGCAGCTTAAGGCACTTTCATAGGAAAGTGATTTTCTCTGAAAGGACAGCATTTGGAACGGGAAGCAACACTCAATTCACTTCGCACGTGAATTGAAGTGTTGGAACAGACTGCTTCTCTTTCAGAAAAATGCATGTGAGTTTCTTGTGAATGTTTGTAAGTAGCTTAAGGCACTTTCAAAGGAATGTGATTTTCTCTGAAAGGACAGCATTTAGAAAGTGAAGCAACACTCCATTCACTTCAAACAGTGAATTGAAGTGTTGGAACAGACTGCTTCTCTTTCAGAGAAACGCATGCAAGTTTTTTGTGAATGCTTGTAAGTAGCTTAAGGCACTTTCAAAGGAAAGTGATTTTCTCTGAAAGGACAGGATTTAGAAAGTGAAGAAACACTCCATTCACTTCGCACAGTGAATTGAAGTGTTGGAACAGACTGCTACTCTTTTATAGAAAAGGATGTGAGTTTTTTGTGAATGCTTGAAAGGAGCTTAAGGCACTTTCAAAGGAAAGTGATTTTCTCTGAAACTGCAGCATTTAGAATGTGAAGGAACACTCCATTCACTTCGCACAGTGAATTGAAGTGTTGGATCAGACTGCTTCTCTTTCAGAGAAACAGATGTGAGATTCTTGTGAATGCTTGTAAGTAGCTTCAGGCACTTTCAAAGCAAAGTGATTTTCTCTGAACGGACAGGATTTAGAATGTGAAGAAACACTTCATTCACTTCGCACAGTGAATTGAAGTGTTGGAGAAGACAACTTCTCTTTCAGAGAAACAGATGTGAGTTTCTTGTGAATGCTTGTAAGTAGTTTAACGCACTTTCAAAGGAAAGTAATTTTCTCTGAAAGAACAGCATTTAGAAAGTGAAGCAACACTCCATTCACTTCGCACAGTGAATTGACGTGTTGGAACAGAATGCTTCTCTTTCAGAGAAACGGATGTGAGTTTTTTGTGAATGCTTGTAAGTAGCTTAAGGCACTTTCAAAGGAAAGTGATTTTTTCTGAAAGGACAGCATTTAGAAAGTGAAGCATCACTCCATTCACTTCGCACAGTGAATTGAAGTGTTGGAACAGACTGCTTCTCTTTTACAGAAACGGATGTGAGTTTTTTGTGAATGCTTGAAAGTAGCTTAAGGCACTTTCAAAGCAAAGAGATTTTCTCTGAAGGACAGCATTTAGAAAGTGAAGAAACACTCCATTCACTTCGCACAGTGAATTGACGTGTTGGAACAGACTGCTTCTCTTTCACAGAAACGCATTTGAGTTAACTATGAATGCTTGTAAGTAGCTTAAGGCACTTTCAAAGGTAAGTGATTTTCTCTGAAAGGACAGCATTTGGAAAGGGAAGCAACACTCCATTCACTTCGCACAATGAATTTAAGTGTTGCAACAGACAGCTTCTCTTTCACAGAAACGCATTTGAGTTTTTTATGAATGCTTGTTAGTAGCTTAAGGCACTTTCAAAGGAAAGTGATTTTCTCTGAAAGGACAGCATTTAGAAAGTGAAGCAACACTCCATTCACTTCGCACAGTGAACTGAAGTGTTGGAACAGACTGCTTCTCTTTCAGAGAAACGCATGTGAGTTTTTTGTGAATGCTTGAAAGTAGCTTAAGGCACTTTCAAAGGAAAGTGATTTTCTCTGAAAGGACAGCATTTAGAAAGTGAAGCAACACTCCATTCACTTCGCACAGTGAATTGAAGTGTTGGAACAGACTGCTTCTCTTTTAGAGAAACGGATGTGAGTTTTTTGTGAATGCTTGAAAGTAGCTTAAGGCACTTTCAAAGGAAAGTGATTTTCTCTGAAGCACAGCATTTAGAATGTGAAGCAACACTCCATTCACTTCGCACAGTGAATTGAAGTGTTGGAACAGACTCCTTCTCTTTCACAGAAACGCATTTGAGTTAACTATGAATGCTTTTAAGTAGCTTAAGGCACTTTCAAAGGAAAGTGATTTTCTCTGAAATGACAGCATTTGGAAAGGGAAGCAACACTCCATTCACTTCGCACAATGAATTTAAGTGTTGCAACAGACAGCTTCTCTTTGACAGAAACGCATTTGAGTTTCCTATGAATGCTTGTAAGTATCTTAATGCATTTTCAAAGGAAAGTGATTTTCTCTGAAAGGACAGCATTTAGAAAGTGAAGCAACACTCCATTCACTTCGCACAGTGAACTGAAGTGTTGGAACAGACTGCTTCTCTTTCAGAGAAACGCATGTGAGTTTTTTGTGAATGCTTGTAAGTAGCTTAAGGCACTTTCAAAGGAAAGTGATTTTCTCTGAAAGGACAGCATTTAGAAAGTGAAGAAACACTCCATTCACTTCGCACAGTGAATTGAAGTGTTGGAACAGACTGCTTCTCTTTCAGAGAAACGCATGTGAATTTCTGTTGAATGCTTGTAAGTAGCTTAAGGCACTTTCAAAGGAAAGTGATTTTCTCTGAAAGGACAGCATTTAGAAAGTGAAGCAACACTCCATTCACTTCGCACAGTGGATTGAAGTGTTGGAACAGACTGCTTCTCTTTTAGAGAAACGGATGTGAGTTTTTTGTGAATGCTTGAAAGTAGCTTAAGGCACTTTCAAAGCAAAGTGATTTTCTCTGAATGACAGCATTTAGAATGTGAAGGAACACTCCATTCACTTCGCACAGTGAATTGAAGTGTTGGACCTGACTGCTTCTCTTTCAGAGAAACAGATGTGAGTTTCTTGTGAATGCTTTTAAGTAGCTTAAGGCAGTTTCAAAGAGAGTGATTTTCTCTAAAAGGAGAGCATTTAGAAAGTGAAGCAACACTCCGTTCACTTCGCACAGTGAATTGACGTGTTGGAGCAGACTGCTTCTCTTTCACAGAAACGCATTTGAGTTTCCTATGAATGCTTGTAAGTAGCTTACGACACTTTCAAAGGAAAGTGATTTTCTCTGAAAGGACAGCATTTGGAAATGGAAGCAACACTCCATTCACTTCGCACAATGAATTTAAGTGTTGCAACAGACAGCTTCTCTATCACAGAAACGGATTTGAGTTTCCTATGAATGCTTGTAAGTAGCTTAAGGCACTTTCAAAGGAAAGTGATTTTCTCTGAAGGACAGCATTTAGAATGTGAAGGAACACTCCAGTCACTTCGCACAGTGAATTGAAGTGTTGGAACAGACTGCTTCTCTTTTAGAGAAACGAATGTGAGTTTTTTGTGAATGCTTGAAAGTACTTTAAGACACTTTCAAAGGAAAGTGATTTTCTCTGAAACTACAGCATTTAGAATGTGAAGCAACATTCCAATCACTTCGCACTGTGAATTGAAGTGTTGGAACAGACTGCTTCGCTTTCAGAGAAACGCATGTGAATTTCTGTTGAATGCTTGTAAGTAGCTTAAGGCACTTTCAAAGGAAAGTGATTTTCTCTGAAAGGACAGGATTTAGAAAGTGAAGAAACACTCCATTCACTTCGCACAGTGAATTGAAGTGTTGGAACAGACTGCTTCTCTTTCATTGAAACAGATGTGAGTTTCTTGTGAATGTTTGAAAGGAGCTTAAGGCACTTTCAAAGGAAAGTGATTTTCTCTGAAAGGACAGCATTTAGAAAGTGAAGCAACACTCCATTCACTTCGCACAGTGAATTGAAGTGTTGGAACAGACTACTTCTCTTTTAGAGAAACGCATGTGAATTTCTGTTGAATGCTTGTAAGTAGCTTAAGGCACTTTCAAAGGAAAGTGATTTTCTCTGAAAGACAGCATTTAGAAAGTGAAGCAACACTCCATTCACTTCGCACAGTGGATTGAAGTGTTGGAACAGACTGCTTCTCTTTTAGAGAAATGGATGTGAGTTTTTTGTGAATGCTTGAAAGTAGCTTGAGGCACTTTCAAAGCAAAGTGATTTTCTCTGAAGGACAGCATTTAGAATGTGAAGGAACACTCCATTCACTTCGCACAGTGAATTGAAGTGTTGGAGCAGACTGCTTTTCTTTCAGAGAAACGCATGTGAATTTCTGTTGAAGTCTTGAAAGTAGCTTAAGACACTTTCAAAGGAAAGTGATTTTCTCTGAAAGGACAGCATTTGTAAAGGGAAGCAACACTCCATTCACTTCGCACAGAGGATTGAAGTGTGGGAACAGACTGCTTCTTTTTTAGAGAAACGGATGTGAGTTTTTTGTGAATGCTTGAAAGTAGCTTAAGGCACTTTCAAAGCAAAGTGATTTTCTCTGAAGGACAGCATTTAGAATGTGAAGGAACACTCCATTCACTTCGCACAGTGAATTGAAGTGTAGGACCTGACTGCTTCTCTTTCAGAGAAACAGATGTGAGTTTCTTGTGAATGCTTTTAAGTAGCTTAAGGCAGTTTCAAAGAGAGTGATTTTCTCTAAAAGGAGACCATTTAGAAAGTGAAGCAACACTCCGTTCACTTCGCACAGTGAATTGACGTCTTGGAGCAGACTGCTTCTCTTTCACAGAAACGCATTTGAGTTTCCTATGAATGCTTGTAAGTAGCTTAAGACACTTTCAAAGGAAAGTGATTTTCTCTGAAAGGACAGCATTTGGAAAGGGAAGCTACACTCCATTCACTTCGCACAATGAATTTAAGTGTTGCAACAGACAGCTTCGCTTTCACAGAAACGCATTTGAGTTTCCTATGAATGCTTGTAAGTAGCTTAAGGCACTTTCAAAGGAAAGTGATTTTCTCTGAAAGGACAGCATTTAGAAAGTGAAGCAACACTCCATTCACTTCGCACAGTGAACTGAAGTGTTGGAACAGACTGCTTCTCTTTCAGAGAAGCAGATGTGAGTTCTTGTGAATGCTTGTAAGTAGCTTAAGGCAATTTCAAAGGAAAGTGATTTTCTCTGAAAGGACAGCATTTAGAAAGTGAAGCAACACTCCATTCACTTCGCACAGTGAATTGAAGTGTTGGAACAGACTGCTTCTCTTTTAGAGAAACGGATGTGAGTTTTTTGTGAATGCTTGAAAGCAGCTTAAGGCACTTTCAAAGGAAAGTGATTTTCTCTGAAGGACAGCAATTAGAATGTGAAGGAACACTCCATTCACTTCGCACAGTGAATTGAAGTGTTGGAACAGACTGCTTCTCTTTCAGAGAAACAGATGTGAGTTTCTTGTGAATGCTTTTAAGTAGCTTAAGGCAGTTTCAAAGAGAGTGATTTTCTCTAAAATGAGAGGATTTAGAAAGTGAAGCAACACTCCATTCACTTCGCACAGTGAATTGAAGTGTTGGAACAGACTGCTTCTCTTTTAGAGAAACGGATGTGAGTTTTTTGTGAATGCTTGAAAGTACTTTAAGGCACTTTCAAAGGAAAGTGATTTTCTCTGAAACTACAGCATTTAGAATGTGAAGCAACACTCCATTCACTTCGCACAGTGAATTGAAGTGTTGGAACAGACTGCTTCTCTTTCACAGAAACGCATTTGAGTTAACTATGAATGCTTGTAAGTAGCTTAAGGCACTTTCAAAGGTAAGTGATTTTCTCTGAAAGGACAGCATTTGGAAAGGGAAGCAACACTCCATTCACTTCGCACAATGAATTTAAGTGTTGCAACAGACAGCTTCTATTTCACAGAAACGCATTTGAGTTTTTTATGAATGCTTGTTAGTAGCTTAAGGCACTTTCAAAGGAAAGTGATTTTCTCTGAAAGGACAGCATTTAGAAAGTGAAGCAACACTCCATTCACTTCGCACAGTGAACTGAAGTGTTGGAACAGACTGCTTCTCTTTCAGAGAAACGCATGTGAGTTTTTTGTGAATGCTTGAAAGTAGCTTAAGGCACTTTCAAAGGAAAGTGATTTTCTCTGAAAGGACAGCATTTAGAAAGTGAAGCAACACTCCATTCACTTCGCACAGTGAATTGAAGTGTTGGAACAGACTGCTTCTCTTTTAGAGAAACGGATGTGAGTTTTTTGTGAATGCTTGAAAGTAGCTTAAGGCACTTTCAAAGGAAAGTGATTTTCTCTGAAGGACAGCATTTAGAATGTGAAGGAACACTCCATTCACTTCGCACAGTGAATTGAAGTGTTGGAACTGACTGCTTCTCTTTCAGAGAAACAGATGTGAGTTTCTTGTGAATGCTTTTAAGTAGCTTAAGGCAGTTTCAAAGAGAGTGATTTCCTCTAAAAGGAGAGCATTTAGAAAGTGAAGCAACTCTCCGTTCACTTCGCACAGTGAATTGACGTCTTGGAGCAGACTGCTTCTCTTTCACAGAAACGCATTTGAGTTTCCTATGAATGCTTGTAAGTAGCTTAAGGCACTTTCAAAGGAAAGTGATTTTCACTGAAAGGACAGCATTTAGAAAGTGAAGCAACACTCCATTCACTTCGCACAGTGGATTGAAGTGTTGGAACAGACTGCTTCTCTTTTAGAGAAACGGATGTGAGTTTTTTGTGAATGCTTGAAAGTAGCTTAAGGCACTTTCAAAGCAAAGTGATTTTCTCTGAATGACAGCATTTAGAATGTGAAGGAACACTCCATTCACTTCGCACAGTGAATTGAAGTGTTGGAACTGACTGCTTCTCTTTCACAGAAACGCATTTGAGTTTCCTATGAATGCTTGAAAGTAGCTTAAGACACTTTCAAAGGAAAGTGATTTTCTCTGAAAGGACAGCATTTGGAAAGGGAAGCAAGACTCCATTCACTTCGCACAATGAATTTAAGTGTTGCAACAGACAGCTTCTCTTTCACAGAAACGGATTTGAGTTTCCTATGAATGCTTGTAAGTAGCTTAAGGCACTTTCAAAGGAAAGTGATTTTCTCTGAAGGACAGCATTTAGAAAGTGAAGTCACACTCCATTCACTTCGCTCAGTGGATTGAAGTGTTGGAAGAGACTGCTTCTCTTTTAGAGAAACAGATGTGAGTTTTTTGTGAATGCTTGAAAGTACTTTAAGGCACTTTCAAAGGAAAGTGATTTTCTCTGAAACTACAGCATTTAGAATGTGAAGCAACATTCCAATCACTTCGCACAGTGAATTGAAGTGTTGGAACAGACTGCTTCGCTTTCAGAGAAACAGATATGAGTTTCTAGTGAATGCTTGTAAGTAGCTTAAGGCAATTTCAAAAGAGAGTGATTTTCTCTAAAAGGAGAGCATTTAGAAAGTGAAGCAATACTCCGTTCACTTCGCACAGTGAATTGAAGTGTTGGAACAGACTGCTTCTCTTTCAGAGAAACGCATGTGAATTTCTGTTGAAGTCTTGTAAGTAGCTTAAGACACTTTCAAAGGAAAGTGATTTTCTCTGAAAGGACAGCATTTGTAAAGCGAAGCAACACTCCATTCACTTCGCACAATGAATTTAAGTGTTGCAACAGACAGCTTCTCTTTCACAGAAACGCATTTGAGTTTCCTATGAATGCTGGCAAGTAGCTTAAGGCACTTTCAAAGGAAAGTGATTTTCTCTGAAAGGACAGCATTTAGAAAGTGAAGCAACACTCCATTCACTTCGCACAGAGGATTGAAGTGTTGGAACAGATTGCTTCTCTTTTAGAGAAACGGATGTGAGTTTTTTGTGAATGCTTGAAAGTAGCTTAAGGCACTTTCAAAGCAAAGTGATTTTCTCTGAAGGACAGCATTTAGAATGTGAAGGAACACTCCATTCACTTCGCACAGTGAATTGAAGTGTTGGAACTGACTGCTTCTCTTTCACAGAAACGCATTTGAGTTTCCTATGAATGCTTGTAAGTAGCTTAAGACACTTTCAAAGGAAAGTGATTTTCTCTGAAAGGACAGCATTTGGAAAGGGAAGCAAGACTCCATTCACTTCGCACAATGAATTTAAGTGTTGCAACAGACAGCTTCTCTTTCACAGAAACGGATTTGAGTTTCCTATGAATGCTTGTAAGTAGCTTAAGGCACTTTCAAAGGAAAGTGATTTTCTCTGAAGGACAGCATTTAGAAAGTGAAGTCACACTCCATTCACTTCGCTCAGTGGATTGAAGTGTTGGAACAGACTGCTTCTCTTTTAGAGAAACAGATGTGAGTTTTTTGTGAATGCTTGAAAGTACTTTAAGGCACTTTCAAAGGAAAGTGATTTTCTCTGAAACTACAGCATTTAGAATGTGAAGCAACATTCCAATCACTTCGCACAGTGAATTGAAGTGTTGGAACAGACTGCTTCGCTTTCAGAGAAACAGATATGAGTTTCTAGTGAATGCTTGTAAGTAGCTTAAGGCAATTTCAAAAGAGAGTGATTTTCTCTAAAAGGAGACCATTTAGAAAGTGAAGCAATACTCCGTTCACTTCGCACAGTGAATTGAAGTGTTGGAACAGACTGCTTCTCTTTCAGAGAAACGCATGTGAATTTCTGTTGAATGCTTGTAAGTAGCTTAAGGCACTTTCAAAGGAAAGTGATTTTCTCTGAAAGGACAGCATTTGTAAAGCGAAGCAACACTCCATTCACTTCCACAATGAATTTAAGTGTTGCAACAGACAGCTTCTCTTTCACAGAAATGCATTTGAGTTTCCTATGAATGCTGGTAAGTAGCTTAAGGCACTTTCAAAGGAAAGTGATTTTCTCTGAAAGGACAGCATTTAGAAAGTGAAGGAACACTCCATTCACTTCGCACAGTGAATTGAAGTGTTGGAACAGATTGCTTCTCTTTTAGAGAAACGTATGTGAGTTTTTTGTGAATGCTTGAAAGTAGCTTAAGGCACTTTCAAAGCAAAGTGATTTTCTCTGAAGGACAGCATTTAGAATGTGAAGGAACACTCCATTCACTTCGCACAGTGAATTGAAGTGTTGGAACAGACTGCTTCTCTTTCAGAGAAACAGATGTGAGTTTCTTGTGAATGCTTTTAAGTAGCTTAAGGCAGTTTCAAAGAGAGTGATTTCCTCTAAAAGGAGAGCATTTAGAAAGTGAAGCAACACTCCGTTCACTTCGCACAGTGAATTGACGTCTTGGAGCAGACTGCTTCTCTTTCACAGAAACGCATTTGAGTTTCCTATGAATGCTTGTAAGTAGCTTAAGACACTTTCAAAGGAAAGTGATTTTCTCTGAAAGGACAGCATTTGGAAAGGGAAGCAACACTCCATTCACTTCGCACAATGAATTTAAGTGTTGCAACAGACAGCTTCTCTTTCACAGAAACGCATTTGAGTTTCCTATGAATGCTTCTAAGTAGCTTAAGGCACTTTCAAAGGAAAGTGATTTTCTCTGAAAGGACAGCATTTAGAAAGTGAAGCAACACTCCATTCACTTCGCACAGTGAACTGAAGTGTTGGAACAGACTGCTTCTCTTTCAGAGAAACGCATGTGAGTTTTTTGTGAGTGCTTGTAAGTAGCTTAAGGCACTTTCAAAGGAAAGTGATTTTCTCTGAAAGGACAGCATTTAGAAAGTGAAGCAACACTCCATTCACTTCGCACAGTGAATTGAAGTGTTGGAACAGACTGCTTCTCTTTCAGATAAACGCATGTGAATTTCTGTTGAATGCTTGTAAGTAGCTTAAGGCACTTTCAAAGGAAAGTGATTTTCTCTGAAAGGACAGCATTTAGAAAGTGAAGAAACAATCCATTCACTTCGCACAGTGAATTGAAGTGTTGGAACAGACTGCTTCTCTTTCAGAGAAACAGATGTGAGTTTCTTGTGAATGCTTGTAAGTAGCTTAAGGCACTTTCAAAGGAAAGTGATTTTCTCTGAAAGGACAGCATTTAGAAAGTGAAGCAACTCTCCATTCACTTTGCACAGTGAATTGAAGCGTTGGAACAGACTGCTTCTCTTTCAGAGAAACGCATGTGAATTTCTGTTGAATGCTTGTAAGTAGCTTAAGGCACTTTCAAAGGAAAGTGATTTTCTCTGAAAGGACAGCATTTAGAAAGTGAAGCAACACTCCATTCACTTCGCACAGTGGATTGAAGCGTTGGAACAGACTGCTTCTCTTTTAGAGAAACGGATGTGAGTTTTTTGTGAATGCTTGAAAGCAGCTTAAGGCACTTTCAAAGGAAAGTGATTTTCTCTGAAGGACAGCAATTAGAATGTGAAGGAACACTCCATTCACTTCGCACAGTGAATTGAAGTGTTGGAACAGACTGCTTCTCTTTCAGAGAAACAGATGTGAGTTTCTTGTGAATGCTTTTAAGTAGCTTAAGGCAGTTTCAAAGAGAGTGATTTTCTCTAAAATGAGAGGATTTAGAAAGTGAAGCAACACTCCATTCACTTCGCACAGTGAATTGAAGTGTTGGAACAGACTGCTTCTCTTTTAGAGAAACGGATGTGAGTTTTTTGTGAATGCTTGAAAGTACTTTAAGGCACTTTCAAAGGAAAGTGATTTTCTCTGAAACTACAGCATTTAGAATGTGAAGCAACACTCCATTCACTTCGCACAGTGAATTGAAGTGTTGGAACAGACTGCTTCTCTTTCACAGAAACGCATTTGAGTTAACTATGAATGCTTGTAAGTAGCTTAAGGCACTTTCAAAGGTAAGTGATTTTCTCTGAAAGGACAGCATTTGGAAAGGGAAGCAACACTCCATTCACTTCGCACAATGAATTTAAGTGTTGCAACAGACAGCTTCTATTTCACAGAAACGCATTTGAGTTTTTTATGAATGCTTGTTAGTAGCTTAAGGCACTTTCAAAGGAAAGTGATTTTCTCTGAAAGGACAGCATTTAGAAAGTGAAGCAACACTCCATTCACTTCGCACAGTGAATTGAAGTGTTGGAACAGACTGCTTCTCTTTTAGAGATACGGATGTGAGTTTTTTGTGAATGCTTGAAAGTAGCTTAAGGCACTTTCAAAGGAAAGTGATTTTCTCTGAAGGACAGCATTTAGAATGTGAAGGAACACTCCATTCACTTCGCACAGTGAATTGAAGTGTTGGAACTGACTGCTTCTCTTTCAGAGAAACAGATGTGAGTTTCTTGTGAATGCTTTTAAGTAGCTTAAGGCAGTTTCAAAGAGAGTGATTTCCTCTAAAAGGAGAGCATTTAGAAAGTGAAGCAACTCTCCGTTCACTTCGCACAGTGAATTGACGTCTTGGAGCAGACTGCTTCTCTTTCACAGAAACGCATTTGAGTTTCCTATGAATGCTTGTAAGTAGCTTAAGGCACTTTCAAAGGAAAGTGATTTTCACTGAAAGGACAGCATTTAGAAAGTGAAGCAACACTCCATTCACTTCGCACAGTGGATTGAAGTGTTGGAACAGACTGCTTCTCTTTTAGAGAAACGGATGTGAGTTTTTTGTGAATGCTTGAAAGTAGCTTAAGGCACTTTCAAAGCAAAGTGATTTTCTCTGAAGGACAGCATTTAGAATGTGAAGGAACACTCCATTCACTTCGCACAGTGAATTGAAGTGTTGGAACAGACTGCTTCTCTTTCAGAGAAACAGATGTGAGTTTCTTGTGAATGCTTTTAAGTAGCTTAAGGCAGTTTCAAAGAGAGTGATTTCCTCTAAAAGGAGAGCATTTAGAAAGTGAAGCAACACTCCGTTCACTTCGCACAGTGAATTGACGTCTTGGAGCAGACTGCTTCTCTTTCACAGAAACGCATTTGAGTTTCCTATGAATGCTTGTAAGTAGCTTAAGACACTTTCAAAGGAAAGTGATTTTCTCTGAAAGGACAGCATTTGGAAAGGGAAGCAACACTCCATTCACTTCGCACAATGAATTTAAGTGTTGCAACAGACAGCTTCTCTTTCACAGAAACGCATTTGAGTTTCCTATGAATGCTTCTAAGTAGCTTAAGGCACTTTCAAAGGAAAGTGATTTTCTCTGAAAGGACAGCATTTAGAAAGTGAAGCAACACTCCATTCACTTCGCACAGTGAACTGAAGTGTTGGAACAGACTGCTTCTCTTTCAGAGAAACGCATGTGAGTTTTTTGTGAGTGCTTGTAAGTAGCTTAAGGCACTTTCAAAGGAAAGTGATTTTCTCTGAAAGGACAGCATTTAGAAAGTGAAGCAACACTCCATTCACTTCGCACAGTGAATTGAAGTGTTGGAACAGACTGCTTCTCTTTCAGATAAACGCATGTGAATTTCTGTTGAATGCTTGTAAGTAGCTTAAGGCACTTTCAAAGGAAAGTGATTTTCTCTGAAAGGACAGCATTTAGAAAGTGAAGAAACAATCCATTCACTTCGCACAGTGAATTGAAGTGTTGGAACAGACTGCTTCTCTTTCAGAGAAACAGATGTGAGTTTCTTGTGAATGCTTGTAAGTAGCTTAAGGCACTTTCAAAGGAAAGTGATTTTCTCTGAAAGGACAGCATTTAGAAAGTGAAGCAACTCTCCATTCACTTTACACAGTGAATTGAAGCGTTTTAACAGACTGCTTCTCTTTCAGAGAAACGCATGTGAATTTCTGTTGAATGCTTGTAAGTAGCTTAAGGCACTTTCAAAGGAAAGTGATTTTCTCTGAAAGGACAGCATTTAGAAAGTGAAGCAACACTCCATTCACTTCGCACAGTGGATTGAAGCGTTGGAACAGACTGCTTCTCTTTTAGAGAAACGGATGTGAGTTTTTTGTGAATGCTTGAAAGCAGCTTAAGGCACTTTCAAAGGAAAGTGATTTTCTCTGAAGGACAGCAATTAGAATGTGAAGGAACACTCCATTCACTTCGCACAGTGAATTGAAGTGTTGGAACAGACTGCTTCTCTTTCAGAGAAACAGATGTGAGTTTCTTGTGAATGCTTTTAAGTAGCTTAAGGCAGTTTCAAAGAGAGTGATTTTCTCTAAAATGAGAGGATTTAGAAAGTGAAGCAACACTCCATTCACTTCGCACAGTGAATTGAAGTGTTGGAACAGACTGCTTCTCTTTTAGAGAAACGGATGTGAGTTTTTTGTGAATGCTTGAAAGTACTTTAAGGCACTTTCAAAGGAAAGTGATTTTCTCTGAAACTACAGCATTTAGAATGTGAAGCAACACTCCATTCACTTCGCACAGTGAATTGAAGTGTTGGAACAGACTGCTTCTCTTTCACAGAAACGCATTTGAGTTAACTATGAATGCTTGTAAGTAGCTTAAGGCACTTTCAAAGGTAAGTGATTTTCTCTGAAAGGACAGCATTTGGAAAGGGAAGCAACACTCCATTCACTTCGCACAATGAATTTAAGTGTTGCAACAGACAGCTTCTATTTCACAGAAACGCATTTGAGTTTTTTATGAATGCTTGTTAGTAGCTTAAGGCACTTTCAAAGGAAAGTGATTTTCTCTGAAAGGACAGCATTTAGAAAGTGAAGCAACACTCCATTCACTTCGCACAGTGAACTGAAGTGTTGGAACAGACTGCTTCTCTTTCAGAGAAACGCATGTGAGTTTTTTGTGAATGCTTGAAAGTAGCTTAAGGCACTTTCAAAGGAAAGTGATTTTCTCTGAAAGGACAGCATTTAGAAAGTGAAGCAACACTCCATTCACTTCGCACAGTGAATTGAAGTGTTGGAACAGACTGCTTCTCTTTTAGAGAAACGGATGTGAGTTTTTTGTGAATGCTTGAAAGTAGCTGAAGGCACTTTCAAAGGAAAGTGATTTTCTCTGAAGGACAGCATTTAGAATGTGAAGGAACACTCCATTCACTTCGCACAGTGAATTGAAGTGTTGGAACTGACTGCTTCTCTTTCAGAGAAACAGATGTGAGTTTCTTGTGAATGCTTTTAAGTAGCTTAAGGCAGTTTCAAAGAGAGTGATTTCCTCTAAAAGGAGAGCATTTAGAAAGTGAAGCAACTCTCCGTTCACTTCGCACAGTGAATTGACGTCTTGGAGCAGACTGCTTCTCTTTCACAGAAACGCATTTGAGTTTCCTATGAATGCTTGTAAGTAGCTTAAGGCACTTTCAAAGGAAAGTGATTTTCACTGAAAGGACAGCATTTAGAAAGTGAAGCAACACTCCATTCACTTCGCACAGTGGATTGAAGTGTTGGAACAGACTGCTTCTCTTTTAGAGAAACGGATGTGAGTTTTTTGTGAATGCTTGAAAGTAGCTTAAGGCACTTTCAAAGCAAAGTGATTTTCTCTGAATGACAGCATTTAGAATGTGAAGGAACACTCCATTCACTTCGCACAGTGAATTGAAGTGTTGGAACTGACTGCTTCTCTTTCACAGAAACGCATTTGAGTTTCCTATGAATGCTTGTAAGTAGCTTAAGACACTTTCAAAGGAAAGTGATTTTCTCTGAAAGGACAGCATTTGGAAAGGGAAGCAACACTCCATTCACTTCGCACAATGAATTTAAGTGTTGCAACAGACAGCTTCTCTTTCACAAAAACGGATTTGAGTTTCCTATGAATGCTTGTAAGTAGCTTAAGGCACTTTCAAAGGAAAGTGATTTTCTCTGAAGGACAGCATTTAGAAAGTGAAGTCACACTCCATTCACTTCGCTCAGTGGATTGAAGTGTTGGAACAGACTGCTTCTCTTTTAGAGAAACAGATGTGAGTTTTTTGTGAATGCTTGAAAGTACTTTAAGGCACTTTCAAAGGAAAGTGATTTTCTCTGAAACTACAGCATTTAGAATGTGAAGCAACATTCCAATCACTTCGCACAGTGAATTGAAGTGTTGGAACAGACTGCTTCGCTTTCAGAGAAACAGATATGAGTTTCTAGTGAATGCTTGTAAGTAGCTTAAGGCAATTTCAAAAGAGAGTGATTTTCTCTAAAAGGAGAGCATTTAGAAAGTGAAGCAATACTCCGTTCACTTCGCACAGTGAATTGAAGTGTTGGAACAGACTGCTTCTCTTTCAGAGAAACGCATGTGAATTTCTGTTGAAGTCTTGTAAGTAGCTTAAGACACTTTCAAAGGAAAGTGATTTTCTCTGAAAGGACAGCATTTGTAAAGCGAAGCAACACTCCATTCACTTCGCACAATGAATTTAAGTGTTGCAACAGACAGCTTCTCTTTCACAGAAACGCATTTGAGTTTCCTATGAATGCTGGTAAGTAGCTTAAGGCACTTTCAAAGGAAAGTGATTTTCTCTGAAAGGACAGCATTTAGAAAGTGAAGCAACACTCCATTCACTTCGCACAGAGGATTGAAGTGTTGGAACAGATTGCTTCTCTTTTAGAGAAACGGATGTGAGTTTTTTGTGAATGCTTGAAAGTAGCTTAAGGCACTTTCAAAGCAAAGTGATTTTCTCTGAAGGACAGCATTTAGAATGTGAAGGAACACTCCATTCACTTCGCACAGTGAATTGAAGTGTTGGAACTGACTGCTTCTCTTTCACAGAAACGCATTTGAGTTTCCTATGAATGCTTCTAAGTAGCTTAAGGCACTTTCAAAGGAAAGTGATTTTCTCTGAAAGGACAGCATTTAGAAAGTGAAGCAACACTCCATTCACTTCGCACAGTGAGTTGAAGTGTTGGAACAGATTGCTTCTCTTTTAGAGAAACGGATGTGAGTTTTTTGTGAATGCTTGAAAGTAGCTTAAGGCACTTTCAAAGCAAAGTGATTTTCTCTGAAGGACAGCATTTAGAATGTGAAGGAACACTCCATTCACTTCGCACAGTGAATTGAAGTGTTGGAACAGACTGCTTCTCTTTCAGAGAAACAGATGTGAGTTTCTTGTGAATGCTTTTAAGTAGCTTAAGGCAGTTTCAAAGAGAGTGATTTCCTCTAAAAGGAGAGCATTTAGAAAGTGAAGCAACACTCCGTTCACTTCGCACAGTGAATTGACGTCTTGGAGCAGACTGCTTCTCTTTCACAGAAACGCATTTGAGTTTCCTATGAATGCTTGTAAGTAGCTTAAGACACTTTCAAAGGAAAGTGATTTTCTCTGAAAGGACAGCATTTGGAAAGGGAAGCAACACTCCATTCACTTCGCACAATGAATTTAAGTGTTGCAACAGACAGCTTCTCTTTCACAGAAACGCATTTGAGTTTCCTATGAATGCTTCTAAGTAGCTTAAGGCACTTTCAAAGGAAAGTGATTTTCTCTGAAAGGACAGCATTTAGAAAGTGAAGCAACACTCCATTCACTTCGCACAGTGAACTGAAGTGTTGGAACAGACTGCTTCTCTTTCAGAGAAACGCATGTGAGTTTTTTGTGAGTGCTTGTAAGTAGCTTAAGGCACTTTCAAAGGAAAGTGATTTTCTCTGAAAGGACAGCATTTAGAAAGTGAAGCAACACTCCATTCACTTCGCACAGTGAATTGAAGTGTTGGAACAGACTGCTTCTCTTTCAGATAAACGCATGTGAATTTCTGTTGAATGCTTGTAAGTAGCTTAAGGCACTTTCAAAGGAAAGTGATTTTCTCTGAAAGGACAGCATTTAGAAAGTGAAGAAACAATCCATTCACTTCGCACAGTGAATTGAAGTGTTGGAACAGACTGCTTCTCTTTCAGAGAAACAGATGTGAGTTTCTTGTGAATGCTTGTAAGTAGCTTAAGGCACTTTCAAAGGAAAGTGATTTTCTCTGAAAGGACAGCATTTAGAAAGTGAAGCAACACTCCATTCACTTTGCACAGTGAATTGAAGCGTTGGAACAGACTGCTTCTCTTTCAGAGAAACGCATGTGAATTTCTGTTGAATGCTTGTAAGTAGCTTAAGGCACTTTCAAAGGAAAGTGATTTTCTCTGAAAGGACAGCATTTAGAAAGTGAAGAAACAATCCATTCACTTCGCACAGTGAATTGAAGTGTTGGAACAGACTGCTTCTCTTTCAGAGAAACAGATGTGAGTTTTTTGTGAATGCTTGTAAGTAGCTTAAGGCACTTTCAAAGGAAAGTGATGTTCTCTGAAAGGACAGCATTTAGAAAGTGAAGCAACACTCCATTCACTTCGCACAGTGAATTGAAGTTTTGGAACAGACTGCTTCTCTTTCAGAGAAACGCATGTGAATTTCTGTTGAATGCTTGTAAGTAGCTTAAGGCACTTTCAAAGGAAAGTGATTTTCTCTGAAAGGACAGCATTTAGAAAGTGAAGAAACACTCCATTCACTTCGCACAGTGAATTGAAGTGTTGGAACAGACTGCTTCTCTTTCAGAGAAACAGATGTGAGTTTCTTGTGAATGCTTGTAAGTAGCTTAAGGCACTTTCAAAGGAAAGTGATTTTCTCTGAAAGGACAGCATTTAGAAAGTGAAGCAACACTCCATTCACTTTGCCCAGTGAATTGAAGTGTTGGAACAGACTGCTTCTCTTTCAGAGAAACGCATGTGAATTTCTGTTGAATGCTTGTAAGTAGCTTAAGGCACTTTCAATGGAAAGTGATTTTCTCTGAAAGGACAGCATTTAGAAAGTGAAGCAACACTCCATTCACTTCGCACAGTGAATTGAAGTGTTGGAACAGACTGCTTCTCTTTTAGAGAAACGGATGTGAGTTTTTTGTGAATGCTTGAAAGGAGCTTAAGGCACTTTCAAAGGAAAGTGATTTTCTCTGAAAGGATAGCATTTAGAAAGTGAAGCAGCACTCCGTTCACTTCGCACAGTGAATTGAAGTGTTGGAACAGACTACTTCTCTTTCAGAGAAACGCATGTGAATTTCTGTTGAATGCTTGTAAGTAGCTTAAGGCACTTTCAAAGGAAAGTGATTTTCTCTGAAAGGACAGCATTTAGAAAGTGAAGCAACACTCCATTCACTTCGCACAGTGAATTGAAGTGTTGGAACAGACTGCTTCTCTTTTAGAGAAACGGATGTGAGTTTTTTGTGAATGCTTGAAAGTAGCTTAAGGCACTTTCAAAGGAAAGTGATTTTCTCTGAAGGACAGCATTTAGAATGTGAAGGAACACTCCATTCACTTCGCACAGTGAATTGAAGTGTTGGAACTGACTGCTTCTCTTTCAGAGAAACAGATGTGAGTTTCTTGTGAATGCTTTTAAGTAGCTTAAGGCAGTTTCAAAGAGAGTGATTTCCTCTAAAAGGAGAGCATTTAGAAAGTGAAGCAACTCTCCGTTCACTTCGCACAGTGAATTGACGTCTTGGAGCAGACTGCTTCTCTTTCACAGAAACGCATTTGAGTTTCCTATGAATGCTTGTAAGTAGCTTAAGGCACTTTCAAAGGAAAGTGATTTTCACTGAAAGGACAGCATTTAGAAAGTGAAGCAACACTCCATTCACTTCGCACAGTGGATTGAAGTGTTGGAACAGACTGCTTCTCTTTTAGAGAAACGGATGTGAGTTTTTTGTGAATGCTTGAAAGTAGCTTAAGGCACTTTCAAAGCAAAGTGATTTTCTCTGAATGACAGCATTTAGAATGTGAAGGAACACTCCATTCACTTCGCACAGTGAATTGAAGTGTTGGAACTGACTGCTTCTCTTTCACAGAAACGCATTTGAGTTTCCTATGAATGCTTGTAAGTAGCTTAAGACACTTTCAAAGGAAAGTGATTTTCTCTGAAAGGACAGCATTTGGAAAGGGAAGCAAGACTCCATTCACTTCGCACAATGAATTTAAGTGTTGCAACAGACAGCTTCTCTTTCACAGAAACGGATTTGAGTTTCCTATGAATGCTTGTAAGTAGCTTAAGGCACTTTCAAAGGAAAGTGATTTTCTCTGAAGGACAGCATTTAGAAAGTGAAGTCACACTCCATTCACTTCGCTCAGTGGATTGAAGTGTTGGAACAGACTGCTTCTCTTTTAGAGAAACAGATGTGAGTTTTTTGTGAATGCTTGAAAGTACTTTAAGGCACTTTCAAAGGAAAGTGATTTTCTCTGAAACTACAGCATTTAGAATGTGAAGCAACATTCCAATCACTTCGCACAGTGAATTGAAGTGTTGGAACAGACTGCTTCGCTTTCAGAGAAACAGATATGAGTTTCTAGTGAATGCTTGTAAGTAGCTTAAGGCAATTTCAAAAGAGAGTGATTTTCTCTAAAAGGAGAGCATTTAGAAAGTGAAGCAATACTCCGTTCACTTCGCACAGTGAATTGAAGTGTTGGAACAGACTGCTTCTCTTTCAGAGAAACGCATGTGAATTTCTGTTGAAGTCTTGTAAGTAGCTTAAGACACTTTCAAAGGAAAGTGATTTTCTCTGAAAGGACAGCATTTGTAAAGCGAAGCAACACTCCATTCACTTCCACAATGAATTTAAGTGTTGCAACAGACAGCTTCTCTTTCACAGAAACGCATTTGAGTTTCCTATGAATGCTGGTAAGTAGCTTAAGGCACTTTCAAAGGAAAGTGATTTTCTCTGAAAGGACAGCATTTAGAAAGTGAAGAAACAATCCATTCACTTCGCACAGTGAATTGAAGTGTTGGAACAGACTGCTTCTCTTTCAGAGAAACAGATGTGAGTTTCTTGTGAATGCTTGTAAGTAGCTTAAGGCACTTTCAAAGGAAAGTGATTTTCTCTGAAAGGACAGCATTTAGAAAGTGAAGCAACTCTCCATTCACTTTGCACAGTGAATTGAAGCGTTGGAACAGACTGCTTCTCTTTCAGAGAAACGCATGTGAATTTCTGTTGAATGCTTGTAAGTAGCTTAAGGCACTTTCAAAGGAAAGTGATTTTCTCTGAAAGGACAGGATTTAGAAAGTGGAGAAACACTCCATTCACTTCGCACAGTGAATTGAAGTGTTGGAAAAGACAGCTTCTCTTTCAGAGAAACGCATGTGAGTTTTTTGTGAATGCTTGTAAGTAGCTTAAGGCACTTTCAAAGGAAAGTGATGTTCTCTGAAAGGACAGCATTTAGAAAGTGAAGCAACACTCCATTCACTTCGCACAGTGAATTGAAGTTTTGGAACAGACTGCTTCTCTTTCAGAGAAACGCATGTGAATTTCTGTTGAATGCTTGTAAGTAGCTTAAGGCACTTTCAAAGGAAAGTGATTTTCTCTGAAAGGACAGCATTTAGAAAGTGAAGAAACACTCCATTCACTTCGCACAGTGAATTGAAGTGTTGGAACAGACTGCTTCTCTTTCAGAGAAACAGATGTGAGTTTCTTGTGAATGCTTGTAAGTAGCTTAAGGCACTTTCAAAGGAAAGTGATTTTCTCTGAAAGGACAGCATTTAGAAAGTGAAGCAACACTCCATTCACTTTGCCCAGTGAATTGAAGTGTTGGAACAGACTGCTTCTCTTTCAGAGAAACGCATGTGAATTTCTGTTGAATGCTTGTAAGTAGCTTAAGGCACTTTCAATGGAAAGTGATTTTCTCTGAAAGGACAGGATTTAGAAAGTGGAGAAACACTCCATTCACTTCGCACAGTGAATTGAAGTGTTGGAACAGACTGCTTCTCTTTCAGAGAAACAGATGTGAGTTTCTTGTGAATGCTTGAAAGGAGCTTAAGGCACTTTCAAAGGAAAGTGATTTTCTCTGAAAGGATAGCATTTAGAAAGTGAAGCAGCACTCCGTTCACTTCGCACAGTGAATTGAAGTGTTGGAACAGACTACTTCTCTTTCAGAGAAACGCATGTGAATTTCTGTTGAATGCTTGTAAGTAGCTTAAGGCACTTTCAAAGGAAAGTGATTTTCTCTGAAAGGACAGCATTTAGAAAGTGAAGCAACACTCCATTCACTTCGCACAGTGAATTGAAGTGTTGGAACAGACTGCTTCTCTTTTAGAGAAACGGATGTGAGTTTTTTGTGAATGCTTGAAAGTAGCTTAAGGCACTTTCAAAGGAAAGTGATTTTCTCTGAAGGACAGCATTTAGAATGTGAAGGAACACTCCATTCACTTCGCACAGTGAATTGAAGTGTTGGAACAGACTGCTTCTCTTTCAGAGAAACAGATGTGAGTTTCTTGTGAATGCTTTTAAGTAGCTTAAGGCAGTTTCAAAGAGAGTGATTTCCTCTAAAAGGAGAGCATTTAGAAAGTGAAGCAACACTCCGTTCACTTCGCACAGTGAATTGACGTCTTGGAGCAGACTGCTTCTCTTTCACAGAAACGCATTTGAGTTTCCTATGAATGCTTGTAAGCAGCTTAAGACACTTTCAAAGGAAAGTGATTTTCTCTGAAAGGACAGCATTTGGAAAGGGAAGCAACACTCCATTCACTTCGCACAATGAATTTAAGTGTTGCAACAGACAGCTTCTCTTTCACAGAAACGCATTTGAGTTTCCTATGAATGCTTCTAAGTAGCTTAAGGCACTTTCAAAGGAAAGTGATTTTCTCTGAAAGGACAGCATTTAGAAAGTGAAGCAACACTCCATTCACGTCGCACAGTGAACTGAAGTGTTGGAACAGACTGCTTCTCTTTCAGAGAAACGCATGTGAATTTTTTGTGAGTGCTTGTAAGTAGCTTAAGGCACTTTCAAAGGAAAGTGATTTTCTCTGAAAGGACAGCATTTAGAAAGTGAAGCAACACTCCATTCACTTCGCACAGTGAATTGAAGTGTTGGAACAGACTGCTTCTCTTTCAGATAAACGCATGTGAATTTCTGTTGAATGCTTGTAAGTAGCTTAAGGCACTTTCAAAGGAAAGTGATTTTCTCTGAAAGGACAGCATTTAGAAAGTGAAGAAACAATCCATTCACTTCGCACAGTGAATTGAAGTGTTGGAACAGACTGCTTCTCTTTCAGAGAAACAGATGTGAGTTTCTTGTGAATGCTTGTAAGTAGCTTAAGGCACTTTCAAAGGAAAGTGATTTTCTCTGAAAGGACAGCATTTAGAAAGTGAAGCAACTCTCCATTCACTTTGCACAGTGAATTGAAGCGTTGGAACAGACTGCTTCTCTTTCAGAGAAACGCATGTGAATTTCTGTTGAATGCTTGTAAGTAGCTTAAGGCACTTTCAAAGGAAAGTGATTTTCTCTGAAAGGACAGGATTTAGAAAGTGGAGAAACACTCCATTCACTTCGCACAGTGAATTGAAGTGTTGGAAAAGACAGCTTCTCTTTCAGAGAAACGCATGTGAGTTTTTTGTGAATGCTTGTAAGTAGCTTAAGGCACTTTCAAAGGAAAGTGATGTTCTCTGAAAGGACAGCATTTAGAAAGTGAAGCAACACTCCATTCACTTCGCACAGTGAATTGAAGTTTTGGAACAGACTGCTTCTCTTTCAGAGAAACGCATGTGAATTTCTGTTGAATGCTTGTAAGTAGCTTAAGGCACTTTCAAAGGAAAGTGATTTTCTCTGAAAGGACAGCATTTAGAAAGTGAAGAAACACTCCATTCACTTCGCACAGTGAATTGAAGTGTTGGAACAGACTGCTTCTCTTTCAGAGAAACAGATGTGAGTTTCTTGTGAATGCTTGTAAGTAGCTTAAGGCACTTTCAAAGGAAAGTGATTTTCTCTGAAAGGACAGCATTTAGAAAGTGAAGCAACACTCCATTCACTTTGCCCAGTGAATTGAAGTGTTGGAACAGACTGCTTCTCTTTCAGAGAAACGCATGTGAATTTCTGTTGAATGCTTGTAAGTAGCTTAAGGCACTTTCAATGGAAAGTGATTTTCTCTGAAAGGACAGGATTTAGAAAGTGGAGAAACACTCCATTCACTTCGCACAGTGAATTGAAGTGTTGGAACAGACTGCTTCTCTTTCAGAGAAACAGATGTGAGTTTCTTGTGAATGCTTGAAAGGAGCTTAAGGCACTTTCAAAGGAAAGTGATTTTCTCTGAAAGGATAGCATTTAGAAAGTGAAGCAGCACTCCGTTCACTTCGCACAGTGAATTGAAGTGTTGGAACAGACTACTTCTCTTTCAGAGAAACGCATGTGAATTTCTGTTGAATGCTTGTAAGTAGCTTAAGGCACTTTCAAAGGAAAGTGATTTTCTCTGAAAGGACAGCATTTAGAAAGTGAAGCAACACTCCATTCACTTCGCACAGTGAATTGAAGTGTTGGAACAGACTGCTTCTCTTTTAGAGAAACGGATGTGAGTTTTTTGTGAATGCTTGAAAGTAGCTTAAGGCACTTTCAAAGGAAAGTGATTTTCTCTGAAGGACAGCATTTAGAATGTGAAGGAACACTCCATTCACTTCGCACAGTGAATTGAAGTGTTGGAACTGACTGCTTCTCTTTCAGAGAAACAGATGTGAGTTTCTTGTGAATGCTTTTAAGTAGCTTAAGGCAGTTTCAAAAGAGAGTGATTTTCTCTAAAAGGAGAGCATTTAGAAAGTGAAGCAATACTCCGTTCACTTCGCACAGTGAATTGAAGTGTTGGAACAGACTGCTTCTCTTTCAGAGAAACGCATGTGAATTTCTGTTGAAGTCTTGTAAGTAGCTTAAGACACTTTCAAAGGAAAGTGATTTTCTCTGAAAGGACAGCATTTGTAAAGCGAAGCAACACTCCATTCACTTCCACAATGAATTTAAGTGTTGCAACAGACAGCTTCTCTTTCACAGAAACGCATTTGAGTTTCCTATGAATGCTGGTAAGTAGCTTAAGGCACTTTCAAAGGAAAGTGATTTTCTCTGAAAGGACAGCATTTAGAAAGTGAAGAAACAATCCATTCACTTCGCACAGTGAATTGAAGTGTTGGAACAGACTGCTTCTCTTTCAGAGAAACGCATGTGAATTTCTGTTGAATGCTTGTAAGTAGCTTAAGGCACTTTCAAAGGAAAGTGATTTTCTCTGAAAGGACAGCATTTAGAAAGTGAAGAAACACTCCATTCACTTCGCACAGTGAATTGAAGTGTTGGAACAGACTGCTTCTCTTTCAGAGAAACAGATGTGAGTTTCTTGTGAATGCTTGTAAGTAGCTTAAGGCACTTTCAAAGGAAAGTGATTTTCTCTGAAAGGACAGCATTTAGAAAGTGAAGCAACACTCCATTCACTTTGCCCAGTGAATTGAAGTGTTGGAACAGACTGCTTCTCTTTCAGAGAAACGCATGTGAATTTCTGTTGAATGCTTGTAAGTAGCTTAAGGCACTTTCAATGGAAAGTGATTTTCTCTGAAAGGACAGCATTTAGAAAGTGAAGCAACACTCCATTCACTTCGCACAGTGAATTGAAGTGTTGGAACAGACTGCTTCTCTTTTAGAGAAACGGATGTGAGTTTTTTGTGAATGCTTGAAAGGAGCTTAAGGCACTTTCAAAGGAAAGTGATTTTCTCTGAAAGGATAGCATTTAGAAAGTGAAGCAGCACTCCGTTCACTTCGCACAGTGAATTGAAGTGTTGGAACAGACTACTTCTCTTTCAGAGAAACGCATGTGAATTTCTGTTGAATGCTTGTAAGTAGCTTAAGGCACTTTCAAAGGAAAGTGATTTTCTCTGAAAGGACAGCATTTAGAAAGTGAAGCAACACTCCATTCACTTCGCACAGTGAATTGAAGTGTTGGAACAGACTGCTTCTCTTTTAGAGAAACGGATGTGAGTTTTTTGTGAATGCTTGAAAGTAGCTTAAGGCACTTTCAAAGGAAAGTGATTTTCTCTGAAGGACAGCATTTAGAATGTGAAGGAACACTCCATTCACTTCGCACAGTGAATTGAAGTGTTGGAACTGACTGCTTCTCTTTCAGAGAAACAGATGTGAGTTTCTTGTGAATGCTTTTAAGTAGCTTAAGGCAGTTTCAAAGAGAGTGATTTCCTCTAAAAGGAGAGCATTTAGAAAGTGAAGCAACTCTCCGTTCACTTCGCACAGTGAATTGACGTCTTGGAGCAGACTGCTTCTCTTTCACAGAAACGCATTTGAGTTTCCTATGAATGCTTGTAAGTAGCTTAAGGCACTTTCAAAGGAAAGTGATTTTCACTGAAAGGACAGCATTTAGAAAGTGAAGCAACACTCCATTCACTTCGCACAGTGGATTGAAGTGTTGGAACAGACTGCTTCTCTTTTAGAGAAACGGATGTGAGTTTTTTGTGAATGCTTGAAAGTAGCTTAAGGCACTTTCAAAGCAAAGTGATTTTCTCTGAATGACAGCATTTAGAATGTGAAGGAACACTCCATTAACTTCGCACAGTGAATTGAAGTGTTGGAACTGACTGCTTCTCTTTCACAGAAACGCATTTGAGTTTCCTATGAATGCTTGTAAGTAGCTTAAGACACTTTCAAAGGAAAGTGATTTTCTCTGAAAGGACAGCATTTGGAAAGGGAAGCAAGACTCCATTCACTTCGCACAATGAATTTAAGTGTTGCAACAGACAGCTTCTCTTTCACAGAAACGGATTTGAGTTTCCTATGAATGCTTGTAAGTAGCTTAAGGCACTTTCAAAGGAAAGTGACTTTCTCTGAAGGACAGCATTTAGAAAGTGAAGTCACACTCCATTCACTTCGCTCAGTGGATTGAAGTGTTGGAACAGACTGCTTCTCTTTTAGAGAAACAGATGTGAGTTTTTTGTGAATGCTTGAAAGTACTTTAAGGCACTTTCAAAGGAAAGTGATTTTCTCTGAAACTACAGCATTTAGAATGTGAAGCAACATTCCAATCACTTCGCACAGTGAATTGAAGTGTTGGAACAGACTGCTTCGCTTTCAGAGAAACAGATATGAGTTTCTAGTGAATGCTTGTAAGTAGCTTAAGGCAATTTCAAAAGAGAGTGATTTTCTCTAAAAGGAGAGCATTTAGAAAGTGAAGCAATACTCCGTTCACTTCGCACAGTGAATTGAAGTGTTGGAACAGACTGCTTCTCTTTCAGAGAAACGCATGTGA
This sequence comes from Myodes glareolus, assembly GCF_982192425.1. Classification (NCBI taxonomy): domain Eukaryota; kingdom Metazoa; phylum Chordata; class Mammalia; order Rodentia; family Cricetidae; genus Myodes; species Myodes glareolus. The sequence continues at coordinate 103,754,444 of NC_142033.1, read as the reverse complement.
ATTTCTGTTGAAGTCTTGTAAGTAGCTTAAGACACTTTCAAAGGAAAGTGATTTTCTCTGAAAGGACAGCATTTGTAAAGCGAAGCAACACTCCATTCACTTCGCACAATGAATTTAAGTGTTGCAACAGACAGCTTCTCTTTCACAGAAACGCATTTGAGTTTCCTATGAATGCTGGTAAGTAGCTTAAGGCACTTTCAAAGGAAAGTGATTTTCTCTGAAAGGACAGCATTTAGAAAGTGAAGCAACACTCCATTCACTTCGCACAGAGGATTGAAGTGTTGGAACAGATTGCTTCTCTTTTAGAGAAACGGATGTGAGTTTTTTGTGAATGCTTGAAAGTAGCTTAAGGCACTTTCAAAGCAAAGTGATTTTCTCTGAAGGACAGCATTTAGAATGTGAAGGAACACTCCATTCACTTCGCACAGTGAATTGAAGTGTTGGAACTGACTGCTTCTCTTTCACAGAAACGCATTTGAGTTTCCTATGAATGCTTGTAAGTAGCTTAAGACACTTTCAAAGGAAAGTGATTTTCTCTGAAAGGACAGCATTTGGAAAGGGAAGCAAGACTCCATTCACTTCGCACAATGAATTTAAGTGTTGCAACAGACAGCTTCTCTTTCACAGAAACGGATTTGAGTTTCCTATGAATGCTTGTAAGTAGCTTAAGGCACTTTCAAAGGAAAGTGATTTTCTCTGAAGGACAGCATTTAGAAAGTGAAGTCACACTCCATTCACTTCGCTCAGTGGATTGAAGTGTTGGAACAGACTGCTTCTCTTTTAGAGAAACAGATGTGAGTTTTTTGTGAATGCTTTAAAGTACTTTAAGGCACTTTCAAAGGAAAGTGATTTTCTCTGAAACTACAGCATTTAGAATGTGAAGCAACATTCCAATCACTTCGCACAGTGAATTGAAGTGTTGGAACAGACTGCTTCGCTTTCAGAGAAACAGATATGAGTTTCTAGTGAATGCTTGTAAGTAGCTTAAGGCAATTTCAAAAGAGAGTGATTTTCTCTAAAAGGAGAGCATTTAGAAAGTGAAGCAATACTCCGTTCACTTCGCACAGTGAATTGAAGTGTTGGAACAGACTGCTTCTCTTTCAGAGAAACGCATGTGAATTTCTGTTGAAGTCTTGTAAGTAGCTTAAGACACTTTCAAAGGAAAGTGATTTTCTCTGAAAGGACAGCATTTGTAAAGCGAAGCAACACTCCATTCACTTCCACAATGAATTTAAGTGTTGCAACAGACAGCTTCTCTTTCACAGAAACGCATTTGAGTTTCCTATGAATGCTGGTAAGTAGCTTAAGGCACTTTCAAAGGAAAGTGATTTTCTCTGAAAGGACAGCATTTAGAAAGTGAAGGAACACTCCATTCACTTCGCACAGTGAATTGAAGTGTTGGAACAGATTGCTTCTCTTTTAGAGAAACGGATGTGAGTTTTTTGTGAATGCTTGAAAGTAGCTTAAGGCACTTTCAAAGCAAAGTGATTTTCTCTGAAGGACAGCATTTAGAATGTGAAGGAACACTCCATTCACTTCGCACAGTGAATTGAAGTGTTGGAACAGACTGCTTCTCTTTCAGAGAAACAGATGTGAGTTTCTTGTGAATGCTTTTAAGTAGCTTAAGGCAGTTTCAAAGAGAGTGATTTCCTCTAAAAGGAGAGCATTTAGAAAGTGAAGCAACACTCCGTTCACTTCGCACAGTGAATTGACGTCTTGGAGCAGACTGCTTCTCTTTCACAGAAACGCATTTGAGTTTCCTATGAATGCTTGTAAGTAGCTTAAGACACTTTCAAAGGAAAGTGATTTTCTCTGAAAGGACAGCATTTGGAAAGGGAAGCAACACTCCATTCACTTCGCACAATGAATTTAAGTGTTGCAACAGACAGCTTCTCTTTCACAGAAACGCATTTGAGTTTCCTATGAATGCTTCTAAGTAGCTTAAGGCACTTTCAAAGGAAAGTGATTTTCTCTGAAAGGACAGCATTTAGAAAGTGAAGCAACACTCCATTCACTTCGCACAGTGAACTGAAGTGTTGGAACAGACTGCTTCTCTTTCAGAGAAACGCATGTGAGTTTTTTGTGAGTGCTTGTAAGTAGCTTAAGGCACTTTCAAAGGAAAGTGATTTTCTCTGAAAGGACAGCATTTAGAAAGTGAAGCAACACTCCATTCACTTCGCACAGTGAATTGAAGTGTTGGAACAGACTGCTTCTCTTTCAGATAAACGCATGTGAATTTCTGTTGAATGCTTGTAAGTAGCTTAAGGCACTTTCAAAGGAAAGTGATTTTCTCTGAAAGGACAGCATTTAGAAAGTGAAGAAACAATCCATTCACTTCGCACAGTGAATTGAAGTGTTGGAACAGACTGCTTCTCTTTCAGAGAAACAGATGTGAGTTTTTTGTGAATGCTTGTAAGTAGCTTAAGGCACTTTCAAAGGAAAGTGATGTTCTCTGAAAGGACAGCATTTAGAAAGTGAAGCAACACTCCATTCACTTCGCACAGTGAATTGAAGTTTTGGAACAGACTGCTTCTCTTTCAGAGAAACGCATGTGAATTTCTGTTGAATGCTTGTAAGTAGCTTAAGGCACTTTCAAAGGAAAGTGATTTTCTCTGAAAGGACAGCATTTAGAAAGTGAAGAAACACTCCATTCACTTCGCACAGTGAATTGAAGTGTTGGAACAGACTGCTTCTCTTTCAGAGAAACAGATGTGAGTTTCTTGTGAATGCTTGTAAGTAGCTTAAGGCACTTTCAAAGGAAAGTGATTTTCTCTGAAAGGACAGCATTTAGAAAGTGAAGCAACACTCCATTCACTTTGCCCAGTGAATTGAAGTGTTGGAACAGACTGCTTCTCTTTCAGAGAAACGCATGTGAATTTCTGTTGAATGCTTGTAAGTAGCTTAAGGCACTTTCAATGGAAAGTGATTTTCTCTGAAAGGACAGGATTTAGAAAGTGGAGAAACACTCCATTCACTTCGCACAGTGAATTGAAGTGTTGGAACAGACTGCTTCTCTTTCAGAGAAACAGATGTGAGTTTCTTGTGAATGCTTGAAAGGAGCTTAAGGCACTTTCAAAGGAAAGTGATTTTCTCTGAAAGGATAGCATTTAGAAAGTGAAGCAGCACTCCGTTCACTTCGCACAGTGAATTGAAGTGTTGGAACAGACTACTTCTCTTTCAGAGAAACGCATGTGAATTTCTGTTGAACGCTTGTAAGTAGCTTAAGGCACTTTCAAAGGAAAGTGATTTTCTCTGAAAGGACAGCATTTAGAAAGTGAAACAACACTCCATTCACTTCGCACAGTGGATTGAAGTGTTGGAACAGACTGCTTCTCTTTTAGAGAAACGGATGTGAGTTTTTTGTGAATGCTTGAAAGTAGCTTAAGGCACTTTCAAAGCAAAGTGATTTTCTCTGAATGACAGCATTTAGAATGTGAAGGAACACTCCCTTCACTTCGCACAGTGAATTGAAGTGTTGGAACTGACTGCTTCTCTTTCACAGAAACGCATTTGAGTTTCCTATGAATGCTTGTAAGTAGCTTAAGACACTTTCAAAGGAAAGTGATTTTCTCTGAAAGGACAGCATTTGTAAAGCGAAGCAACACTCCATTCACTTCCACAATGAATTTAAGTGTTGCAACAGACAGCTTCTCTTTCACAGAAACGCATTTGAGTTTCCTATGAATGCTGGTAAGTAGCTTAAGGCACTTTCAAAGGAAAGTGATTTTCTCTGAAAGGACAGCATTTAGAAAGTGAAGGAACACTCCATTCACTTCGCACAGTGAATTGAAGTGTTGGAACAGATTGCTTCTCTTTTAGAGAAACGGATGTGAGTTTTTTGTGAATGCTTGAAAGTAGCTTAAGGCACTTTCAAAGCAAAGTGATTTTCTCTGAAGGACAGCATTTAGAATGTGAAGGAACACTCCATTCACTTCGCACAGTGAATTGAAGTGTTGGAACAGACTGCTTCTCTTTCAGAGAAACAGATGTGAGTTTCTTGTGAATGCTTTTAAGTAGCTTAAGGCAGTTTCAAAGAGAGTGATTTCCTCTAAAAGGAGAGCATTTAGAAAGTGAAGCAACACTCCGTTCACTTCGCACAGTGAATTGACGTCTTGGAGCAGACTGCTTCTCTTTCACAGAAACGCATTTGAGTTTCCTATGAATGCTTGTAAGCAGCTTAAGACACTTTCAAAGGAAAGTGATTTTCTCTGAAAGGACAGCATTTGGAAAGGGAAGCAACACTCCATTCACTTCGCACAATGAATTTAAGTGTTGCAACAGACAGCTTCTCTTTCACAGAAACGCATTTGAGTTTCCTATGAATGCTTCTAAGTAGCTTAAGGCACTTTCAAAGGAAAGTGATTTTCTCTGAAAGGACAGCATTTAGAAAGTGAAGCAACACTCCATTCACTTCGCACAGTGAACTGAAGTGTTGGAACAGACTGCTTCTCTTTCAGAGAAACGCATGTGAGTTTTTTGTGAGTGCTTGTAAGTAGCTTAAGGCACTTTCAAAGGAAAGTGATTTTCTCTGAAAGGACAGCATTTAGAAAGTGAAGCAACACTCCATTCACTTCGCACAGTGAATTGAAGTGTTGGAACAGACTGCCTCTCTTTCAGATAAACGCATGTGAATTTCTGTTGAATGCTTGTAAGTAGCTTAAGGCACTTTCAAAGGAAAGTGATTTTCTCTGAAAGGACAGCATTTAGAAAGTGAAGAAACAATCCATTCACTTCGCACAGTGAATTGAAGTGTTGGAACAGACTGCTTCTCTTTCAGAGAAACAGATGTGAGTTTCTTGTGAATGCTTGTAAGTAGCTTAAGGCACTTTCAAAGGAAAGTGATTTTCTCTGAAAGGACAGCATTTAGAAAGTGAAGCAACTCTCCATTCACTTTGCACAGTGAATTGAAGCGTTGGAACAGACTGCTTCTCTTTCAGAGAAACGCATGTGAATTTCTGTTGAATGCTTGTAAGTAGCTTAAGGCACTTTCAAAGGAAAGTGATTTTCTCTGAAAGGACAGGATTTAGAAAGTGGAGAAACACTCCATTCACTTCGCACAGTGAATTGAAGTGTTGGAAAAGACAGCTTCTCTTTCAGAGAAACGCATGTGAGTTTTTTGTGAATGCTTGTAAGTAGCTTAAGGCACTTTCAAAGGAAAGTGATGTTCTCTGAAAGGACAGCATTTAGAAAGTGAAGCAACACTCCATTCACTTCGCACAGTGAATGGAAGTTTTGGAACAGACTGCTTCTCTTTCAGAGAAACGCATGTGAATTTCTGTTGAATGCTTGTAAGTAGCTTAAGGCACTTTCAAAGGAAAGTGATTTTCTCTGAAAGGACAGCATTTAGAAAGTGAAGAAACACTCCATTCACTTCGCACAGTGAATTGAAGTGTTGGAACAGACTGCTTCTCTTTCAGAGAAACAGATGTGAGTTTCTTGTGAATGCTTGTAAGTAGCTTAAGGCACTTTCAAAGGAAAGTGATTTTCTCTGAAAGGACAGCATTTAGAAAGTGAAGCAACACTCCATTCACTTTGCCCAGTGAATTGAAGTGTTGGAACAGACTGCTTCTCTTTCAGAGAAACGCATGTGAATTTCTGTTGAATGCTTGTAAGTAGCTTAAGGCACTTTCAATGGAAAGTGATTTTCTCTGAAAGGACAGGATTTAGAAAGTGGAGAAACACTCCATTCACTTCGCACAGTGAATTGAAGTGTTGGAACAGACTGCTTCTCTTTCAGAGAAACAGATGTGAGTTTCTTGTGAATGCTTGAAAGGAGCTTAAGGCACTTTCAAAGGAAAGTGATTTTCTCTGAAAGGATAGCATTTAGAAAGTGAAGCAGCACTCCGTTCACTTCGCACAGTGAATTGAAGTGTTGGAACAGACTACTTCTCTTTCAGAGAAACGCATGTGAATTTCTGTTGAATGCTTGTAAGTAGCTTAAGGCACTTTCAAAGGAAAGTGATTTTCTCTGAAAGGATAGCATTTAGAAAGTGAAGCAGCACTCCGTTCACTTCGCACAGTGAATTGAAGTGTTGGAACAGACTACTTCTCTTTCAGAGAAACGCATGTGAATTTCTGTTGAACGCTTGTAAGTAGCTTAAGGCACTTTCAAAGGAAAGTGATTTTCTCTGAAAGGACAGCATTTAGAAAGTGAAACAACACTCCATTCACTTCGCACAGTGGATTGAAGTGTTGGAACAGACTGCTTCTCTTTTAGAGAAACGGATGTGAGTTTTTTGTGAATGCTTGAAAGTAGCTTAAGGCACTTTCAAAGCAAAGTGATTTTCTCTGAATGACAGCATTTAGAATGTGAAGGAACACTCCATTCACTTCGCACAGTGAATTGAAGTGTTGGAACTGACTGCTTCTCTTTCACAGAAACGCATTTGAGTTTCCTATGAATGCTTGTAAGTAGCTTAAGACACTTTCAAAGGAAAGTGATTTTCTCTGAAAGGACAGCATTTGTAAAGCGAAGCAACACTCCATTCACTTCCACAATGAATTTAAGTGTTGCAACAGACAGCTTCTCTTTCACAGAAACGCATTTGAGTTTCCTATGAATGCTGGTAAGTAGCTTAAGGCACTTTCAAAGGAAAGTGATTTTCTCTGAAAGGACAGCATTTAGAAAGTGAAGGAACACTCCATTCACTACGCACAGTGAATTGAAGTGTTGGAACAGACTGCTTCTCTTTTAGAGAAACGGATGTGAGTTTTTTGTGAATGCTTGAAAGTAGCTTAAGGCACTTTCAAAGCAAAGTGATTTTCTCTGAAGGACAGCATTTAGAATGTGAAGGAACACTCCATTCACTTCGCACAGTGAATTGAAGTGTTGGAACAGACTGCTTCTCTTTCAGAGAAACAGATGTGAGTTTCTTGTGAATGCTTTTAAGTAGCTTAAGGCAGTTTCAAAGAGAGTGATTTCCTCTAAAAGGAGAGCATTTAGAAAGTGAAGCAACACTCCGTTCACTTCGCACAGTGAATTGACGTCTTGGAGCAGACTGCTTCTCTTTCACAGAAACGCATTTGAGTTTCCTATGAATGCTTGTAAGCAGCTTAAGACACTTTCAAAGGAAAGTGATTTTCTCTGAAAGGACAGCATTTGGAAAGGGAAGCAACACTCCATTCACTTCGCACAATGAATTTAAGTGTTGCAACAGACAGCTTCTCTTTCACAGAAACGCATTTGAGTTTCCTATGAATGCTTCTAAGTAGCTTAAGGCACTTTCAAAGGAAAGTGATTTTCTCTGAAAGGACAGCATTTAGAAAGTGAAGCAACACTCCATTCACTTCGCACAGTGAACTGAAGTGTTGGAACAGACTGCTTCTCATTCAGAGAAACGCATGTGAGTTTTTTGTGAGTGCTTGTAAGTAGCTTAAGGCACTTTCAAAGGAAAGTGATTTTCTCTGAAAGGACAGCATTTAGAAAGTGAAGCAACACTCCATTCACTTCGCACAGTGAATTGAAGTGTTGGAACAGACTGCTTCTCTTTCAGATAAACGCATGTGAATTTCTGTTGAATGCTTGTAAGTAGCTTAAGGCACTTTCAAAGGAAAGTGATTTTCTCTGAAAGGACAGCATTTAGAAAGTGAAGAAACAATCCATTCACTTCGCACAGTGAATTGAAGTGTTGGAACAGACTGCTTCTCTTTCAGAGAAACAGATGTGAGTTTCTTGTGAATGCTTGTAAGTAGCTTAAGGCACTTTCAAAGGAAAGTGATTTTCTCTGAAAGGACAGCATTTAGAAAGTGAAGCAACTCTCCATTCACTTTGCACAGTGAATTGAAGCGTTGGAACAGACTGCTTCTCTTTCAGAGAAACGCATGTGAATTTCTGTTGAATGCTTGTAAGTAGCTTAAGGCACTTTCAAAGGAAAGTGATTTTCTCTGAAAGGACAGGATTTAGAAAGTGGAGAAACACTCCATTCACTTCGCACAGTGAATTGAAGTGTTGGAAAAGACAGCTTCTCTTTCAGAGAAACGCATGTGAGTTTTTTGTGAATGCTTGTAAGTAGCTTAAGGCACTTTCAAAGGAAAGTGATGTTCTCTGAAAGGACAGCATTTAGAAAGTGAAGCAACACTCCATTCACTTCGCACAGTGAATGGAAGTTTTGGAACAGACTGCTTCTCTTTCAGAGAAACGCATGTGAATTTCTGTTGAATGCTTGTAAGTAGCTTAAGGCACTTTCAAAGGAAAGTGATTTTCTCTGAAAGGACAGCATTTAGAAAGTGAAGAAACACTCCATTCACTTCGCACAGTGAATTGAAGTGTTGGAACAGACTGCTTCTCTTTCAGAGAAACAGATGTGAGTTTCTTGTGAATGCTTGTAAGTAGCTTAAGGCACTTTCAAAGGAAAGTGATTTTCTCTGAAAGGACAGCATTTAGAAAGTGAAGCAACACTCCATTCACTTTGCCCAGTGAATTGAAGTGTTGGAACAGACTGCTTCTCTTTCAGAGAAACGCATGTGAATTTCTGTTGAATGCTTGTAAGTAGCTTAAGGCACTTTCAATGGAAAGTGATTTTCTCTGAAAGGACAGGATTTAGAAAGTGGAGAAACACTCCATTCACTTCGCACAGTGAATTGAAGTGTTGGAACAGACTGCTTCTCTTTCAGAGAAACAGATGTGAGTTTCTTGTGAATGCTTGAAAGGAGCTTAAGGCACTTTCAAAGGAAAGTGATTTTCTCTGAAAGGATAGCATTTAGAAAGTGAAGCAGCACTCCGTTCACTTCGCACAGTGAATTGAAGTGTTGGAACAGACTACTTCTCTTTCAGAGAAACGCATGTGAATTTCTGTTGAATGCTTGTAAGTAGCTTAAGGCACTTTCAAAGGAAAGTGATTTTCTCTGAAAGGACAGCATTTAGAAAGTGAAGCAACACTCCATTCACTTCGCACAGTGAATTGAAGTGTTGGAACAGACTGCTTCTCTTTTAGAGAAACGGATGTGAGTTTTTTGTGAATGCTTGAAAGTAGCTTAAGGCACTTTCAAAGGAAAGTGATTTTCTCTGAAGGACAGCATTTAGAATGTGAAGGAACACTCCATTCACTTCGCACAGTGAATTGAAGTGTTGGAACTGACTGCTTCTCTTTCAGAGAAACAGATGTGAGTTTCTTGTGAATGCTTTTAAGTAGCTTAAGGCAGTTTCAAAGAGAGTGATTTCCTCTAAAAGGAGAGCATTTAGAAAGTGAAGCAACTCTCCGTTCACTTCGCACAGTGAATTGACGTCTTGGAGCAGACTGCTTCTCTTTCACAGAAACGCATTTGAGTTTCCTATGAATGCTTGTAAGTAGCTTAAGGCACTTTCAAAGGAAAGTGATTTTCACTGAAAGGACAGCATTTAGAAAGTGAAGCAACACTCCATTCACTTCGCACAGTGGATTGAAGTGTTGGAACAGACTGCTTCTCTTTTAGAGAAACGGATGTGAGTTTTTTGTGAATGCTTGAAAGTAGCTTAAGGCACTTTCAAAGCAAAGTGATTTTCTCTGAATGACAGCATTTAGAATGTGAAGGAACACTCCATTCACTTCGCACAGTGAATTGAAGTGTTGGAACTGACTGCTTCTCTTTCACAGAAACGCATTTGAGTTTCCTATGAATGCTTGTAAGTAGCTTAAGACACTTTCAAAGGAAAGTGATTTTCTCTGAAAGGACAGCATTTGGAAAGGGAAGCAAGACTCCATTCACTTCGCACAATGAATTTAAGTGTTGCAACAGACAGCTTCTCTTTCACAGAAACGGATTTGAGTTTCCTATGAATGCTTGTAAGTAGCTTAAGGCACTTTCAAAGGAAAGTGACTTTCTCTGAAGGACAGCATTTAGAAAGTGAAGTCACACTCCATTCACTTCGCTCAGTGGATTGAAGTGTTGGAACAGACTGCTTCTCTTTTAGAGAAACAGATGTGAGTTTTTTGTGAATGCTTGAAAGTACTTTAAGGCACTTTCAAAGGAAAGTGATTTTCTCTGAAACTACAGCATTTAGAATGTGAAGCAACATTCCAATCACTTCGCACAGTGAATTGAAGTGTTGGAACAGACTGCTTCGCTTTCAGAGAAACAGATATGAGTTTCTAGTGAATGCTTGTAAGTAGCTTAAGGCAATTTCAAAAGAGAGTGATTTTCTCTAAAAGGAGAGCATTTAGAAAGTGAAGCAATACTCCGTTCACTTCGCACAGTGAATTGAAGTGTTGGAACAGACTGCTTCTCTTTCAGAGAAACGCATGTGAATTTCTGTTGAAGTCTTGTAAGTAGCTTAAGACACTTTCAAAGGAAAGTGATTTTCTCTGAAAGGACAGCATTTGTAAAGCGAAGCAACACTCCATTCACTTCGCACAATGAATTTAAGTGTTGCAACAGACAGCTTCTCTTTCACAGAAACGCATTTGAGTTTCCTATGAATGCTGGTAAGTAGCTTAAGGCACTTTCAAAGGAAAGTGATTTTCTCTGAAAGGACAGCATTTAGAAAGTGAAGCAACACTCCATTCACTTCGCACAGAGGATTGAAGTGTTGGAACAGATTGCTTCTCTTTTAGAGAAACGGATGTGAGTTTTTTGTGAATGCTTGAAAGTAGCTTAAGGCACTTTCAAAGCAAAGTGATTTTCTCTGAAGGACAGCATTTAGAATGTGAAGGAACACTCCATTCACTTCGCACAGTGAATTGAAGTGTTGGAACTGACTGCTTCTCTTTCACAGAAACGCATTTGAGTTTCCTATGAATGCTTGTAAGTAGCTTAAGACACTTTCAAAGGAAAGTGATTTTCTCTGAAAGGACAGCATTTGGAAAGGGAAGCAAGACTCCATTCACTTCGCACAATGAATTTAAGTGTTGCAACAGACAGCTTCTCTTTCACAGAAACGGATTTGAGTTTCCTATGAATGCTTGTAAGTAGCTTAAGGCACTTTCAAAGGAAAGTGATTTTCTCTGAAGGACAGCATTTAGAAAGTGAAGTCACACTCCATTCACTTCGCTCAGTGGATTGAAGTGTTGGAACAGACTGCTTCTCTTTTAGAGAAACAGATGTGAGTTTTTTGTGAATGCTTTAAAGTACTTTAAGGCACTTTCAAAGGAAAGTGATTTTCTCTGAAACTACAGCATTTAGAATGTGAAGCAACATTCCAATCACTTCGCACAGTGAATTGAAGTGTTGGAACAGACTGCTTCGCTTTCAGAGAAACAGATATGAGTTTCTAGTGAATGCTTGTAAGTAGCTTAAGGCAATTTCAAAAGAGAGTGATTTTCTCTAAAAGGAGAGCATTTAGAAAGTGAAGCAATACTCCGTTCACTTCGCACCGTGAATTGAAGTGTTGGAACAGACTGCTTCTCTTTCAGAGAAACGCATGTGAATTTCTGTTGAAGTCTTGTAAGTAGCTTAAGACACTTTCAAAGGAAAGTGATTTTCTCTGAAAGGACAGCATTTGTAAAGCGAAGCAACACTCCATTCACTTCCACAATGAATTTAAGTGTTGCAACAGACAGCTTCTCTTTCACAGAAACGCATTTGAGTTTCCTATGAATGCTGGTAAGTAGCTTAAGGCACTTTCAAAGGAAAGTGATTTTCTCTGAAAGGACAGCATTTAGAAAGTGAAGGAACACTCCATTCACTTCGCACAGTGAATTGAAGTGTTGGAACAGATTGCTTCTCTTTTAGAGAAACGGATGTGAGTTTTTTGTGAAAGCTTGAAAGTAGCTTAAGGCACTTTCAAAGCAAAGTGATTTTCTCTGAAGGACAGCATTTAGAATGTGAAGGAACACTCCATTCACTTCGCACAGAGGATTGAAGTGTTGGAACAGATTGCTTCTCTTTTAGAGAAACGGATGTGAGTTTTTTGTGAATGCTTGAAAGTAGCTTAAGGCACTTTCAAAGCAAAGTGATTTTCTCTGAAGGACAGCATTTAGAATGTGAAGGAACACTCCATTCACTTCGCACAGTGAATTGAAGTGTTGGAACTGACTGCTTCTCTTTCACAGAAACGCATTTGAGTTTCCTATGAATGCTTGTAAGTAGCTTAAGACACTTTCAAAGGAAAGTGATTTTCTCTGAAAGGACAGCATTTGGAAAGGGAAGCAAGACTCCATTCACTTCGCACAATGAATTTAAGTGTTGCAACAGACAGCTTCTCTTTCACAGAAACGGATTTGAGTTTCCTATGAATGCTTGTAAGTAGCTTAAGGCACTTTCAAAGGAAAGTGATTTTCTCTGAAGGACAGCATTTAGAAAGTGAAGTCACACTCCATTCACTTCGCTCAGTGGATTGAAGTGTTGGAACAGACTGCTTCTCTTTTAGAGAAACAGATGTGAGTTTTTTGTGAATGCTTTAAAGTACTTTAAGGCACTTTCAAAGGAAAGTGATTTTCTCTGAAACTACAGCGTTTAGAATGTGAAGCAACATTCCAATCACTTCGCACAGTGAATTGAAGTGTTGGAACAGACTGCTTCGCTTTCAGAGAAACAGATATGAGTTTCTAGTGAATGCTTGTAAGTAGCTTAAGGCAATTTCAAAAGAGAGTGATTTTCTCTAAAAGGAGAGCATTTAGAAAGTGAAGCAATACTCTGTTCACTTCGCACAGTGAATTGAAGTGTTGGAACAGACTGCTTCTCTTTCAGAGAAACGCATGTGAATTTCTGTTGAAGTCTTGTAAGTAGCTTAAGACACTTTCAAAGGAAAGTGATTTTCTCTGAAAGGACAGCATTTGTAAAGCGAAGCAACACTCCATTCACTTCGCACAATGAATTTAAGTGTTGCAACAGACAGCTTCTCTTTCACAGAAACGCATTTGAGTTTCCTATGAATGCTGGTAAGTAGCTTAAGGCACTTTCAAAGGAAAGTGATTTTCTCTGAAAGGACAGCATTTAGAAAGTGAAGCAACACTCCATTCACTTCGCACAGAGGATTGAAGTGTTGGAACAGATTGCTTCTCTTTTAGAGAAACGGATGTGAGTTTTTTGTGAATGCTTGAAAGTAGCTTAAGGCACTTTCAAAGCAAAGTGATTTTCTCTGAAGGACAGCATTTAGAATGTGAAGGAACACTCCATTCACTTCGCACAGTGAATTGAAGTGTTGGAACTGACTGCTTCTCTTTCACAGAAACGCATTTGAGTTTCCTATGAATGCTTGTAAGTAGCTTAAGACACTTTCAAAGGAAAGTGATTTTCTCTGAAAGGACAGCATTTGGAAAGGGAAGCAAGACTCCATTCACTTCGCACAATGAATTTAAGTGTTGCAACAGACAGCTTCTCTTTCACAGAAACGGATTTGAGTTTCCTATGAATGCTTGTAAGTAGCTTAAGGCACTTTCAAAGGAAAGTGATTTTCTCTGAAGGACAGCATTTAGAAAGTGAAGTCACACTCCATTCACTTCGCTCAGTGGATTGAAGTGTTGGAACAGACTGCTTCTCTTTTAGAGAAACAGATGTGAGTTTTTTGTGAATGCTTTAAAGTACTTTAAGGCACTTTCAAAGGAAAGTGATTTTCTCTGAAACTACAGCATTTAGAATGTGAAGCAACATTCCAATCACTTCGCACAGTGAATTGAAGTGTTGGAACAGACTGCTTCGCTTTCAGAGAAACAGATATGAGTTTCTAGTGAATGCTTGTAAGTAGCTTAAGGCAATTTCAAAAGAGAGTGATTTTCTCTAAAAGGAGAGCATTTAGAAAGTGAAGCAATACTCCGTTCACTTCGCACAGTGAATTGAAGTGTTGGAACAGACTGCTTCTCTTTCAGAGAAACGCATGTGAATTTCTGTTGAAGTCTTGTAAGTAGCTTAAGACACTTTCAAAGGAAAGTGATTTTCTCTGAAAGGACAGCATTTGTAAAGCGAAGCAACACTCCATTCACTTCCACAATGAATTTAAGTGTTGCAACAGACAGCTTCTCTTTCACAGAAACGCATTTGAGTTTCCTATGAATGCTGGTAAGTAGCTTAAGGCACTTTCAAAGGAAAGTGATTTTCTCTGAAAGGACAGCATTTAGAAAGTGAAGGAACACTCCATTCACTTCGCACAGTGAATTGAAGTGTTGGAACAGATTGCTTCTCTTTTAGAGAAACGGATGTGAGTTTTTTGTGAATGCTTGAAAGTAGCTTAAGGCACTTTCAAAGCAAAGTGATTTTCTCTGAAGGACAGCATTTAGAATGTGAAGGAACACTCCATTCACTTCGCACAGTGAATTGAAGTGTTGGAACAGACTGCTTCTCTTTCAGAGAAACAGATGTGAGTTTCTTGTGAATGCTTTTAAGTAGCTTAAGGCAGTTTCAAAGAGAGTGATTTCCTCTAAAAGGAGAGCATTTAGAAAGTGAAGCAACACTCCGTTCACTTCGCACAGTGAATTGACGTCTTGGAGCAGACTGCTTCTCTTTCACAGAAACGCATTTGAGTTTCCTATGAATGCTTGTAAGCAGCTTAAGACACTTTCAAAGGAAAGTGATTTTCTCTGAAAGGACAGCATTTGGAAAGGGAAGCAACACTCCATTCACTTCGCACAATGAATTTAAGTGTTGCAACAGACAGCTTCTCTTTCACAGAAACGCATTTGAGTTTCCTATGAATGCTTCTAAGTAGCTTAAGGCACTTTCAAAGGAAAGTGATTTTCTCTGAAAGGACAGCATTTAGAAAGTGAAGCAACACTCCATTCACTTCGCACAGTGAACTGAAGTGTTGGAACAGACTGCTTCTCTTTCAGAGAAACGCATGTGAGTTTTTTGTGAGTGCTTGTAAGTAGCTTAAGGCACTTTCAAAGGAAAGTGATTTTCTCTGAAAGGACAGCATTTAGAAAGTGAAGCAACACTCCATTCACTTCGCACAGTGAATTGAAGTGTTGGAACAGACTGCTTCTCTTTCAGATAAACGCATGTGAATTTCTGTTGAATGCTTGTAAGTAGCTTAAGGCACTTTCAAAGGAAAGTGATTTTCTCTGAAAGGACAGCATTTAGAAAGTGAAGAAACAATCCATTCACTTCGCACAGTGAATTGAAGTGTTGGAACAGACTGCTTCTCTTTCAGAGAAACAGATGTGAGTTTTTTGTGAATGCTTGTAAGTAGCTTAAGGCACTTTCAAAGGAAAGTGATGTTCTCTGAAAGGACAGCATTTAGAAAGTGAAGCAACACTCCATTCACTTCGCACAGTGAATTGAAGTTTTGGAACAGACTGCTTCTCTTTCAGAGAAACGCATGTGAATTTCTGTTGAATGCTTGTAAGTAGCTTAAGGCACTTTCAAAGGAAAGTGATTTTCTCTGAAAGGACAGCATTTAGAAAGTGAAGAAACACTCCATTCACTTCGCACAGTGAATTGAAGTGTTGGAACAGACTGCTTCTCTTTCAGAGAAACAGATGTGAGTTTCTTGTGAATGCTTGTAAGTAGCTTAAGGCACTTTCAAAGGAAAGTGATTTTCTCTGAAAGGACAGCATTTAGAAAGTGAAGCAACACTCCATTCACTTTGCCCAGTGAATTGAAGTGTTGGAACAGACTGCTTCTCTTTCAGAGAAACGCATGTGAATTTCTGTTGAATGCTTGTAAGTAGCTTAAGGCACTTTCAATGGAAAGTGATTTTCTCTGAAAGGACAGGATTTAGAAAGTGGAGAAACACTCCATTCACTTCGCACAGTGAATTGAAGTGTTGGAACAGACTGCTTCTCTTTCAGAGAAACAGATGTGAGTTTCTTGTGAATGCTTGAAAGGAGCTTAAGGCACTTTCAAAGGAAAGTGATTTTCTCTGAAAGGATAGCATTTAGAAAGTGAAGCAGCACTCCGTTCACTTCGCACAGTGAATTGAAGTGTTGGAACAGACTACTTCTCTTTCAGAGAAACGCATGTGAATTTCTGTTGAATGCTTGTAAGTAGCTTAAGGCACTTTCAAAGGAAAGTGATTTTCTCTGAAAGGACAGCATTTAGAAAGTGAAACAACACTCCATTCACTTCGCACAGTGGATTGAAGTGTTGGAACAGACTGCTTCTCTTTTAGAGAAACGGATGTGAGTTTTTTGTGAATGCTTGAAAGTAGCTTAAGGCACTTTCAAAGCAAAGTGATTTTCTCTGAATGACAGCATTTAGAATGTGAAGGAACACTCCATTCACTTCGCACAGTGAATTGAAGTGTTGGAACTGACTGCTTCTCTTTCACAGAAACGCATTTGAGTTTCCTATGAATGCTTGTAAGTAGCTTAAGACACTTTCAAAGGAAAGTGATTTTCTCTGAAAGGACAGCATTTGGAAAGGGAAGCAACACTCCATTCACTTCGCACAATGAATTTAAGTGTTGCAACAGACAGCTTCTCTTTCACAGAAACGGATTTGAGTTTCCTATGAATGCTTGTAAGTAGCTTAAGGCACTTTCAAAGGAAAGTGATTTTCTCTGAAGGACAGCATTTAGAAAGTGAAGTCACACTCCATTCACTTCGCTCAGTGAATTGAAGTGTTGGAACAGACTGCTTCTCTTTTAGAGAAACGGATGTGAGTTTTTTGTGAATGTTTGAAAGCAGCTTAAGGCACTTTCAAAGGAAAGTGATTTTCTCTGAAGGACAGCATTTAGAATGTGAAGGAACACTCCATTCACTTCGCACAGTGAATTGAAGTGTTGGAACAGACTGCTTCTCTTTCAGAGAAACAGATGTGAGTTTCTTGTGAATGCTTTTAAGTAGCTTAAGGCAGTTTCAAAGAGAGTGATTTTCTCTAAAATGAGAGGATTTAGAAAGTGAAGCAACACTCCATTCACTTCGCACAGTGAATTGAAGTGTTGGAACAGACTGCTTCTCTTTTAGAGAAACGGATGTGAGTTTTTTGTGAATGCTTGAAAGTACTTTAAGGCACTTTCAAAGGAAAGTGATTTTCTCTGAAACTACAGCATTTAGAATGTGAAGCAACACTCCATTCACTTCGCACAGTGAATTGAAGTGTTGGAACAGACTGCTTCTCTTTCACAGAAACGCATTTGAGTTAACTATGAATGCTTGTAAGTAGCTTAAGGCACTTTCAAAGGTAAGTGATTTTCTCTGAAAGGACAGCATTTGGAAAGGGAAGCAACACTCCATTCACTTCGCACAATGAATTTAAGTGTTGCAACAGACAGCTTCTCTTTCACAGAAACGCATTTGAGTTTTTTATGAATGCTTGTTAGTAGCTTAAGGCACTTTCAAAGGAAAGTGATTTTCTCTGAAAGGACAGCATTTAGAAAGTGAAGCAACACTCCATTCACTTCGCACAGTGAACTGAAGTGTTGGAACAGACTGCTTCTCTTTCAGAGAAACGCATGTGAGTTTTTTGTGAATGCTTGAAAGTAGCTTAAGGCACTTTCAAAGGAAAGTGATTTTCTCTGAAAGGACAGCATTTAGAAAGTGAAGCAACACTTCATTCACTTCGCACAGTGAATTGAAGTGTTGGAACAGACTGCTTCTCTTTTAGAGAAACGGATGTGAGTTTTTTGTGAATGCTTGAAAGTAGCTTAAGGCACTTTCAAAGGAAAGTGATTTTCTCTGAAGGACAGCATTTAGAATGTGAAGCAACACTCCATTCACTTCGCACAGTGAATTGAAGTGTTGGAACAGACTCCTTCTCTTTCACAGAAACGCATTTGAGTTAACTATGAATGCTTTTAAGTAGCTTAATGCACTTTCAAAGGAAAGTGATTTTCTCTGAAAGGACAGCATTTAGAAAGTGAAGTAACACTCCATTCACTTCGCACAGAGGATTGAAGTGTTGGAACAGACTGCTTCTCTTTTAGAGAAACGGATGTGAGTTTTTTGTGAATGCTTGAAAGTAGCTTAAGGCACTTTCAAAGCAAAGTGATTTTCTCTGAAGGACAGCATTTAGAATGTGAAGGAACACTCCATTCACTTCGCACAGTGAATTGAAGTGTTGGAACAGACTGCTTCTCTTTCAGAGAAACAGATGTGAGTTTCTTGTGAATGCTTTTAAGTAGCTTAAGGCAGTTTCAAAGAGAGTGATTTTCTCTAAAAGGAGAGCATTTAGAAAGTGAAGCAACACTCCGTTCACTTTGCACAGTGAATTGACGTCTTGGAGCAGACTGCTTCTCTTTCACAGAAACGCATTTGAGTTTCCTATGAATGCTTGTAAGTAGCTTAAGACACTTTCAAAAGAAAGAGATTTTCTCTGAAAGGACAGCATTTGGAAAGGGAAGCAACACTCCATTCACTTCGCACAATGAATTTAAGTGTTGCAACAGACAGCTTCTCTTTCACAGAAACGCATTTGAGTTTCCTATGAATGCTTCTAAGTAGCTTAAGGCACTTTCAAAGGAAAGTGATTTTCTCTGAAAGGACAGCATTTAGAAAGTGAAGCAACACTCCATTCACTTCGCACAGTGAACTGAAGTGTTGGAACAGACTGCTTCTCTTTCAGAGAAACGCATGTGAGTTTTTTGTGAGTGCTTGTAAGTAGCTTAAGGCACTTTCCAAGGAAAGTGATTTTCTCTGAAAGGACAGCATTTAGAAAGTGAAGCAACACTCCATTCACTTTGCACAGTGTATTGAAGTGTTGGAACAGACTGCTTCTATTTCAGAGAAACGCATGTGAATTTCTGTTGAATGCTTGTAAGTAGCTTAAGGCACTTTCAAAGGAAAGTGATTTTCTCTGAAAGGACAGGATTTAGAAAGTGGAGAAACACTCCATTCACTTCGCACAGTGAATTGAAGTGTTGGAACAGACTGCTTCTCTTTCAGAGAAACAGATGTGAGTTTTATGTGAATGCTTGAAAGGAGCTTAAGGCACTTTCAAAGGAAATTGATTTTCTCTGAAAGAACAGCATTTAGAAAGTGAAGCAACACTCCATTCACTTCGCACAGTGAATTGAAGTGTTGGAACAGACTACTTCTCTTTCAGAGAAACGCATGTGAATTTCTGTTGAATGCTTGTAAGTAGCTTAAGGCACTTTCAAAGGAAAGTGATTTTCTCTGAAAGGACAGCATTTAGAAAGTGAAGCAACACTCCATTCACTTCGCACAGTGGATTGAAGTGTTGGAACAGATTGCTTCTCTTTTAGAGAAACGGATGTGAGTTTTTTGTGAATGCTTGAAAGTAGCTTAAGGCACTTTCAAAGCAAAGTGATTTTCTCTGAATGACAGCATTTAGAATGTGAAGGAACACTCCATTCACTTCGCACAGTGAATTGAAGTGTTGGAACTGACTGCTTCTCTTTCACAGAAACGCATTTGAGTTTCCTATGAATGCTTGTAAGTAGCTTAAGACACTTTCAAAGGAAAGTGATTTTCTCTGAAAGGACCGCATTTGGAAAGGGAAGCAACACTCCATTCACTTCGCACAATGAATTTAAGTGTTGCAACAGACAGCTTCTCTTTCACAGAAACGGATTTGAGTTTCCTATGAATGCTTGTAAGTAGCTTAAGGCACTTTCAAAGGAAAGTGATTTTCTCTGAAGGACAGCATTTAGAAAGTGAAGTCACACTCCATTCACTTCGCTCAGTGAATTGAAGTGTTGGAACAGACTGCTTCTCTT
The DNA here is from genome assembly GCF_982192425.1 of Myodes glareolus. NCBI lineage: Eukaryota > Metazoa > Chordata > Mammalia > Rodentia > Cricetidae > Myodes > Myodes glareolus. The sequence goes on along the minus strand of NC_142033.1, from coordinate 103,734,979 downwards.
TTAGAGAAACAGATGTGAGTTTTTTGTGAATGCTTGAAAGTACTTTAAGGCACTTTCAAAGGAAAGTGATTTTCTCTGAAACTACAGCATTTAGAATGTGAAGCAACATTCCAATCACTTCGCAGAGTGAATTGAAGTGTTGGAATAGACTGCTTCGCTTTCAGAGAAACAGATATGAGTTTCTAGTGAATGCTTGAAAGGAGCTTAAGGCAATTTCAAAAGAGAGTGATTTTCTCTAAAAGGAGAGCATTTAGTAAGTGAAGCAACACTCCGTTCACTTCGCACAGTGAATTGAAGTGTTGGAACAGACTGCTCCTCTTTCAGAGAAACGCATGTGAATTTCTGTTGAAGTCTTGTAAGTAGCTTAAGACACTTTCAAAGGAAAGTGATTTTCTCTGAAAGAACAGCATTTGTAAAGGGAAGCAACACTCCATTCACTTCGCACAATGAATTTAAGTGTTGCAACAGACAGCTTCTCTTTCACAGAAACGCATTTGAGTTTCCTATGAATGCTGGTAAGTAGCTTAAGGCACTTTCAAAGGAAAGTGATTTTCTCTGAAAGGACAGCATTTAGAAAGTGAAGCAACACTCCATTCACTTCACACAGTGAACTGAAGTGTTGGAACAGACTGCTTCTCTTTCAGAGAAACGCATGTGAGTTTTTTGTGAATGCTTGTAAGTAGCTTAAGGTACTTTCAAAGGAAAGTGATTTTCTCTGAAAGGACAGCATTTAGAAAGTGAAGCAACACTCCATTCACTTCGCACAGTGAATTGAAGTGTTGGAACAGACTGCTTCTCTTTCAGAGAAACGCATGTGAATTTCTGTTGAATGCTTGTAAGTAGCTTAAGGCACTTTCAAAGGAAAGTGATTTTCTCTGAAAGGACAGGATTTAGAAAGTGAAGAAACACTCCATTCACTTCGCACAGTGAATTGAAGTGTTGGAACAGACTGCTTCTCTTTCAGAGAAACGGATGTGAGTTTTTTGTGAATGCTTGAAAGTAGCTTAAGGCACTTTCAAAGGAAAGTGATTTTCTCTGAAGGACAGCATTTAGAATGTGAAGGAACACTCCAGTCACTTCGCACAGTGAATTGAAGTGTTGGAACAGACTGCTTCTCTTTTAGAGAAACAGATGTGAGTTTTTTGTGAATGCTTGAAAGTACTTTAAGGCACTTTCAAAGGAAAGTGATTTTCTCTGAAACTACAGCATTTAGAATGTGAAGCAACATTCCAATCACTTCGCACAGTGAATTGAAGTGTTGGAACAGACTGCTTCGCTTTCAGAGAAACAGATATGAGTTTCTTGTGAATGCTTGTAAGTAGCTTAAGGCAATTTCAAAAGAGAGTGATTTTCTCTAAAAGGAGAGCATTTAGAAAGTGAAGCAACACTCCGTTCACTTCGCACAGTGAATTGAAGTGTTGGAACAGACTGCTTCTCTTTCAGAGAAACGCATGTGAATTTCTGTTGAAGTCTTGTAAGTAGCTTAAGACACTTTCAAAGGAAAGTGATTTTCTCTGAAAGGACAGCATTTGTAAAGGGAAGCAACACTCCATTCACTTCGCACAATGAATTTAAGTGTTGCAACAGACAGCTTCTCTTTCACAGAAACGCATTTGAGTTTCCTATGAATGCTGGTAAGTGGCTTAAGGCACTTTCAAAGGAAAGTGATTTTCTCTGAAAGGACAGCATTTAGAAAGTGAAGCAACACTCCATTCACTTCACACAGTGAACTGAAGTGTTGGAACAGACTGCTTCTCTTTCAGAGAAACGCATGTGAGTTTTTTGTGAATGCTTGTAAGTAGCTTAAGGCACTTTCAAAGGAAAGTGATTTTCTCTGAAAGGACAGCATTTAGAAAGTGAAGCAACACTCCATTCACTTCGCACAGTGGATTGAAGCGTTGGAACAGACTGCTTCTCTTTTAGAGAAACGGATGTGAGTTTTTTGTGAATGCTTGAAAGGAGCTTAAGGCACTTTCAAAGGAAAGTGATTTTCTCTGAAAGGACAGCATTTAGAAAGTGAAGAAACACTCCATTCACTTCGCACAGTGAATTGAAGTGTTGGAACAGACTGCTTCTCTTTCAGAGAAACAGATGTGAGTTTCTTGTGAATGCTTGTAAGTAGCTTAAGGCACTTTCCAAGGAAAGTGATTTTCTCTGAAAGGACAGCATTTAGAAAGTGAAGCAACACTCCATTCACTTTGCACAGTGAATTGAAGTGTTGGAACAGACTGCTTCTCTTTCAGAGAAACGCATGTGAATTTCTGTTGAATGCTTGTAAGTAGCTTAAGGCACTTTCAAAGGAAAGTGATTTTCTCTGAAAGGACAGGATTTAGAAAGTGGAGAAACACTCCATTCACTTCGCACAGTGAATTGAAGTGTTGGAACAGACTGCTTCTCTTTCAGAGAAACAGATGTGAGTTTCTTGTGAATGCTTGAAAGGAGCTTAAGGCACTTTCAAAGGAAAGTGATTTTCTCTGAAAGGACAGCATTTAGAAAGTGAAGCAACACTCCATTCACTTCGCACAGTGAAATGAAGTGTTGGAACAGACTACTTCTCTTTCAGAGAAACGCATGTGAATTTCTGTTGAATGCTTGTAAGTAGCTTAAGGCACTTTCAAAGGAAAGTGATTTTCTCTGAAAGGACAGCATTTAGAAAGTGAAGCAACACTCCATTCACTTCGCACAGTGGATTGAAGTGTTGGAACAGATTGCTTCTCTTTTAGAGAAACGGATGTGAGCTTTTTGTGAATGCTTGAAAGTAGCTTAAGGCACTTTCAAAGCAAAGTGATTTTCTCTGAATGACAGCATTTAGAATGTGAAGGAACACTCCATTCACTTCGCACAGTGAATTGAAGTGTTGGAACTGACTGCTTCTCTTTCACAGAAACGCATTTGAGTTTCCTATGAATGCTTGTAAGTAGCTTAAGACACTTTCAAAGGAAAGTGATTTTCTCTGAAAGGACAGCATTTGGAAAGGGAAGCAACACTCCATTCACTTCGCACAATGAATTTAAGTGTTGCAACAGACAGCTTCTCTTTCACAGAAACGGATTTGAGTTTCCTATGAATGCTTGTAAGTAGCTTAAGGCACTTTCAAAGGAAAGTGATTTTCTCTGAAGGACAGCATTTAGAAAGTGAAGTCACACTCCATTCACTTCGCTCAGTGAATTGAAGTGTTGGAACAGACTGCTTCTCTTTTAGAGAAACAGATGTGAGTTTTTTGTGAATGCTTGAAAGTACTTTAAGGCACTTTCAAAGGAAAGTGATTTTCTCTGAAACTACAGCATTTAGAATGTGAAGCAACATTCCAATCACTTCGCAGAGTGAATTGAAGTGTTGGAATAGACTGCTTCGCTTTCAGAGAAACAGATATGAGTTTCTAGTGAATGCTTGTAAGTAGCTTAAGGCAATTTCAAAAGAGAGTGATTTTCTCTAAAAGGAGAGCATTTAGAAAGTGAAGCAACACTCCGTTCACTTCGCACAGTGAATTGAAGTGTTGGAACAGACTGCTTCTCTTTCAGAGAAACGCATGTGAATTTCTGTTGAAGTCTTGTTAGTAGCTTAAGACACTTTCAAAGGAAAGTGATTTTCTCTGAAAGAACAGCATTTGTAAAGGGAAGCAACACTCCATTCACTTCGCACAATGAATTTAAGTGTTGCAACAGACAGCTTCTCTTTCACAGAAACGCATTTGAGTTTCCTATGAATGCTGGTAAGTAGCTTAAGGCACTTTCAAAGGAAAGTGATTTTCTCTGAAAGGACAGCATTTAGAAAGTGAAGCAACACTCCATTCACTTCACACAGTGAACTGAAGTGTTGGAACAGACTGCTTCTCTTTCAGAGAAACGCATGTGAGTTTTTTGTGAATGCTTGTAAGTAGCTTAAGGTACTTTCAAAGGAAAGTGATTTTCTCTGAAAGGACAGCATTTAGAAAGTGAAGCAACACTCCATTCACTTCGCACAGTGAATTGAAGTGTTGGAACAGACTGCTTCTCTTTCAGAGAAACGCATGTGAATTTCTGTTGAATGCTTGTAAGTAGCTTAAGGCACTTTCAAAGGAAAGTGATTTTCTCTGAAAGGACAGGATTTAGAAAGTGAAGAAACACTCCATTCACTTCGCACAGTGAATTGAAGTGTTGGAACAGACTGCTTCTCTTTCAGAGAAACGGATGTGAGTTTTTTGTGAATGCTTGAAAGTAGCTTAAGGCACTTTCAAAGCAAAGTGATTTTCTCTGAAGGACAGCATTTAGAATGTGAAGGAACACTCCAGTCACTTCGCACAGTGAATTGAAGTGTTGGAACAGACTGCTTCTCTTTTAGAGAAACAGATGTGAGTTTTTTGTGAATGCTTGAAAGTACTTTAAGGCACTTTCAAAGGAAAGTGATTTTCTCTGAAACTACAGCATTTAGAATGTGAAGCAACATTCCAATCACTTCGCACAGTGAATTGAAGTGTTGGAACAGACTGCTTCTCTTTCAGAGAAACGCATGTGAGTTTTTTGTGAATGCTTGTAAGTAGCTTAAGGCACTTTCAAATGAAAGTGATGTTCTCTGAAAGGACAGCATTTAGAAAGTGAAGCAACACTCCATTCACTTCGCACAGTGAATTGAAGTGTTGGAACAGACTGCTTCTCTTTCAGAGAAACGCATGTGACTTTCTGTTGAATGCTTGTAAGTAGCTTAAGGCACTTTCAAAGGAAAGTGATTTTCTCTGAAAGGACAGCATTTAGAAAGTGAAGAAACACTCCATTCACTTTGCACAGTGAATTGAAGTGTTGGAACAGACTGCTTCTCTTTCAGAGAAACAGATGTGAGTTTCTTGTGAATGCTTGTAAGTAGCTTAAGGCACTTTCAAAGGAAAGTGATTTTCTCTGAAAGGACAGCATTTAGAAAGTGAAGCAACACTCCATTCACTTTGCACAGTGAATTGAAGTGTTGGAGCAGACTGCTTCTCTTTCAGAGAAACGCATGTGAATTTCTGTTGAATGCTTGTAAGTAGCTAAAGGCACTTTCAAAGGAAAGTGATTTTCTCTGAAAGGACAGGATTTAGAAAGTGGAGAAACGCTCCATTCACTTCGCACAGTGAATTGAAGTGTTGGAACAGACTGCTTCTCTTTCAGAGAAACAGATGTGAGTTTCTTGTGAATGCTTGAAAGGAGCTTAAGGCACTTTCAAAGGAAAGTGATTTTCTCTGAAAGGACAGCATTTAGAAAGTGAAGAAACACTCCATTCACTTCGCACAGTGAATTGAAGTGTTGGAACAGACTGCTTCTCTTTCAGAGAAACAGATGTGAGTTTCTTGTGAATGCTTGTAAGTAGCTTAAGGCACTTTCCAAGGAAAGTGATTTTCTCTGAAAGGACAGCATTTAGAAAGTGAAGCAACACTCCATTCACTTTGCACAGTGAATTGAAGTGTTGGAACAGACTGCTTCTCTTTCAGAGAAACGCATGTGAATTTCTGTTGAATGCTTGTAAGTAGCTTAAGGCACTTTCAAAGGAAAGTGATTTTCTCTGAAAGGACAGGATTTAGAAAGTGGAGAAACACTCCATTCACTTCGCACAGTGAATTGAAGTGTTGGAACAGACTGCTTCTCTTTCAGAGAAACAGATGTGAGTTTCTTGTGAATGCTTGAAAGGAGCTTAAGGCACTTTCAAAGGAAAGTGATTTTCTCTGAAAGGACAGCATTTAGAAAGTGAAGCAACACTCCATTCACTTCGCACAGTGAATTGAAGTGTTGGAACAGACTACTTCTCTTTCAGAGAAACGCATGTGAATTTCTGTTGAATGCTTGTAAGTAGCTTAAGGCACTTTCAAAGGAAAGTGATTTTCTCTGAAAGGACAGCATTTAGAAAGTGAAGCAACACTCCATTCACTTCGCACAGTGGATTGAAGTGTTGGAACAGATTGCTTCTCTTTTAGAGAAACGGATGTGAGCTTTTTGTGAATGCTTGAAAGTAGCTTAAGGCACTTTCAAAGCAAAGTGATTTTCTCTGAATGACAGCATTTAGAATGTGAAGGAACACTCCATTCACTTCGCACAGTGAATTGAAGTGTTGGAACTGACTGCTTCTCTTTCACAGAAACGCATTTGAGTTTCCTATGAATGCTTGTAAGTAGCTTAAGACACTTTCAAAGGAAAGTGATTTTCTCTGAAAGGACAGCATTTGGAAAGGGAAGCAACACTCCAAACACTTCGCACAATGAATTTAAGTGTTGCAACAGACAGCTTCTCTTTCACAGAAACGGATTTGAGTTTCCTATGAATGCTTGTAAGTAGCTTAAGGCACTTTCAAAGGAAAGTGATTTTCTCTGAAGGACAGCATTTAGAAAGTGAAGTCACACTCCATTCACTTCGCTCAGTGAATTGAAGTGTTGGAACAGACTGCTTCTCTTTTAGAGAAACAGATGTGAGTTTTTTGTGAATGCTTGAAAGTACTTTAAGGCACTTTCAAAGGAAAGTGATTTTCTCTGAAACTACAGCATTTAGAATGTGAAGCAACATTCCAATCACTTCGCACAGTGAATTGAAGTGTTGGAACAGACTGCTTCGCTTTCAGAGAAACAGATATGAGTTTCTAGTGAATGCTTGTAAGTAGCTTAAGGCAATTTCAAAAGAGAGTGATTTTCTCTAAAAGGAGAGCATTTAGAAAGTGAAGCAACACTCCGTTCACTTCGCACAGTGAATTGAAGTGTTGGAACAGACTGCTTCTCTTTCAGAGAAACGCATGTGAATTTCTGTTGAAGTCTTGTAAGTAGCTTAAGACACTTTCAAAGGAAAGTGATTTTCTCTGAAAGAACAGCATTTGTAAAGGGAAGCAACACTCCATTCACTTCGCACAATGAATTTAAGTGTTGCAACAGACAGCTTCTCTTTCACAGAAACGCATTTGAGTTTCCTATGAATGCTGGTAAGTAGCTTAAGGCACTTTCAAAGGAAAGTGATTTTCTCTGAAAGGACAGCATTTAGAAAGTGAAGCAACACTCCATTCACTTCACACAGTGAACTGAAGTGTTGGAACAGACTGCTTCTCTTTCAGAGAAACGCATGTGAGTTTTTTGTGAATGCTTGTAAGTAGCTTAAGGCACTTTCAAAGGAAAGTGATTTTCTCTGAAAGGACAGCATTTAGAAAGTGAAGCAACACTCCATTCACTTCGCACAGTGGATTGAAGCGTTGGAACAGACTGCTTCTCTTTTAGAGAAACGGATGTGAGTTTTTTGTGAATGCTTGAAAGTAGCTTAAGGCACTTTCAAAGCAAAGTGATTTTCTCTGAATGACAGCATTTAGAATGTGAAGGAACACTCCATTCACTTCGCACAGTGAATTGAAGTATTGGAACAGACTGCTTCTCTTTTAGAGAAACAGATGTGAGTTTTTTGTGAATGCTTGAAAGTACTTTAAGGCACTTTCAAAGCAAAGTGATTTTCTCTGAATGACAGCATTTAGAATGTGAAGGAACACTCCATTCACTTCACACAGTGAATTGAAGTGTTGGAACAGACTGCTTCTCTTTTAGAGAAACAGATGTGAGTTTTTTGTGAATGCTTGAAAGTACATTAAGGCACTTTCAAAGGAAAGTGATTTTCTCTGAAACTACAGCATTTAGAATGTGAAGCAACATTCCAGTCACTTCGCACAGTGAATTGAAGTGTTGGAACAGACTGCTTCGCTTTCAGAGAAACAGATATGAGTTTCTTGTGAATGCTTGTAAGTAGCTTAAGGCAATTTCAAAAGAGAGTGATTTTCTCTAAAAGGAGAGCATTTAGAAAGTGAAGCAACACTCCGTTCACTTCGCACAGTGAATTGAAGTGTTGGAACAGACTGCTTCTCTTTCAGAGAAACGCATGTGAATTTCTGTTGAAGTCTTGTAAGTAGCTTAAGACACTTTCAAAGGAAAGTGATTTTCTCTGAAAGGACAGCATTTGAAAAGGGAAGCAACACTCCATTCACTTCGCACAATGAATTTAAGTGTTGCAACAGACAGCTTCTCTTTCACAGAAACGCATTTGAGTTTCCTATGAATGCTGGTAAGTAGCTTAAGGCACTTTCAAAGGAAAGTGATTTTCTCTGAAAGGACAGCATTTAGAAAGTGAAGCAACACTCCATTCACTTCACAGAGTGAACTGAAGTGTTGGAACAGACTGCTTCTCTTTCAGAGAAACGCATGTGAGTTTTTTGTGAATGCTTGTAAGTAGCTTAAGGCACTTTCAAAGGAAAGTGATTTTCTCTGAAAGGACAGCATTTAGAAAGTGAAGCAACACTCCATTCACTTCGCACAGTGAATTGAAGCGTTGGAACAGACTGCTTCTCTTTTAGAGAAACGGATGTGAGTTTTTTGTGAATGCTTGAAAGTAGCTTAAGGCACTTTCAAAGCAAAGTGATTTTCTCTGAATGACAGCATTTAGAATGTGAAGGAACACTCCATTCACTTCGCACAGTGAATTGAAGTGTTGGAACTGACTGCTTCTCTTTCACAGAAACGCATTTGAGTTTCCTATGAATGCTTGTAAGTACCTTAAGACACTTTCAAAGGAAAGTGATTTTCTCTGAAAGGACAGCATTTGGAAAGGGAAGCAACACTCCATTCACTTCGCACAATGAATTTAAGTGTTGCAACAGACAGCTTCTCTTTCACAGAAACGGATTTGAGTTTCCTATGAATGCTTGTAAGTAGCTTAAGGCACTTTCAAAGGAAAGTGATTTTCTCTGAAGGACAGCATTTAGAAAGTGAAGTCACACTCCATTCACTTCGCTCAGTGAATTGAAGTGTTGGAACAGACTGCTTCACTTTTAGAGAAACAGATGTGAGTTTTTTGTGAATGCTTGAAAGTACTTTAAGGCACTTTCAAAGGAAAGTGATTTTCTCTGAAACTACAGCATTTAGAATGTGAAGCAACATTCCAATCACTTCGCACAGTGAATTGAAGTGTTGGAACAGACTGCTTCGCTTTCAGAGAAACAGATATGAGTTTCTAGTGAATGCTTGTAAGTAGCTTAAGGCAATTTCAAAAGAGAGTGATTTTCTCTAAAAGGAGAGCATTTAGAAAGTGAAGCAACACTCCGTTCACTTCGCACAGTGAATTGAAGTGTTGGAACAGACTGCTTTTCTTTCAGAGAAACGCATGTGAATTTCTGTTGAAGTCTTGTAAGTAGCTTAAGACACTTTCAAAGGAAAGTGATTTTCTCTGAAAGGACAGCATTTGTAAAGAGAAGCAACACTCCATTCACTTCGCACAGAGGATTGAATTGTGGGAACACACTGCTTCTCTTTTAGAGAAACGGATGTGAGTTTTTTGTGAATGCTTGAAAGTAGCTTAAGGCACTTTCAAAGCAAAGTGATTTTCTCTGAAGGACAGCATTTAGAATGTGAAGGAACACTCCATTCACTTCGCGCAGTGAATTGAAGTGTTGGAACAGACTGCTTCTCTTTCAGAGAAACAGATGTGAGTTTCTTGTGAATGCTTTTAAGTAGCTTAAGGCAGTTTCAAAGAGAGTGATTTTCTCTAAAAGGAGAGCATTTAGAAAGTGAAGCAACACTCCGTTCACTTCGCACAGTGAATTGACGTCTTGGAGCAGACTGCTTCTCTTTCACAGAAACGCATTTGAGTTTCCTATGAATGCTTCTAAGTAGCTTAAGGCACTTTCAAAGGAAAGTGATTTTCTCTGAAAGGACAGCATTTAGAAAGTGAAGCAACACTCCATTCACTTCGCACAGTGAACTGAAGTGTTGGAACAGACTGCTTCTCTTTCAGAGAAACGCATGTGAGTTTTTTGTGAGTGCTTGTAAGTAGCTTAAGGCACTTTCAAAGGAAAGTGATTTTCTCTGAAAGGACAGCATTTAGAAAGTGAAGCAACACTCCATTCACTTCGCACAGTGAATTGAAGTGTTGGAACAGACTGCTTCTCTTTCAGAGAAACGCATGTGAATTTCTGTTGAATGCTTGTAAGTAGCTTAAGGCACTTTCAAAGGAAAGTGATTTTCTCTGAAGGACAGCATTTAGAATGTGAAGGAACACTCCATTCACTTCGCACAGTGAATTGAAGTGTTGGAACAGACTGCTTCTCTTTTAGAGAAACAGATGTGAGTTTTTTGTGAATGCTTGAAAGTACTTTAAGGCACTTTCAAAGGAAAGTGATTTTCTCTGAAACTACAGCATTTAGAATGTGAAGCAACATTCCAATCACTTCGCACAGTGAATTGAAGTGTTGGAACAGACAGCTTCGCTTTCAGAGAAACGCATGTGAATTTCTGTTGAAGTCTTGTAAGTAGCTTAAGACACTTTCAAAGGAAAGTGATTTTCTCTGAAAGGACAGCATTTGTAAAGGGAAGCAACACTCCATTCACTTCGCACAGAGGATTGAAGTGTGGGAACAGACTGCTTCTCTTTTAGAGAAACGGATGTGAGTTTTTTGTGAATGCTTGAAAGTAGCTTAAGGCACTTTCAAAGCAAAGTGATTTTCTCTGAAGGACAGCATTTAGAATGTGAAGGAACACTCCATTCACTTCGCACAGTGAATTGAAGTGTTGGAACAGACTGCTTCTCTTTCAGAGAAACAGATGTGAGTTTCTTGTGAATGCTTTTAAGTAGCTTAAGGCAGTTTCAAAGAGAGTGATTTTCTCTAAAAGGACAGCATTTAGAAAGTGAAGCAACACTCCGTTCACTTCGCACAGTGAATTGACGTCTTGGAGCAGACTGCTTCTCTTTCACAGAAACGCATTTGAGTTTCCTATGAATGCTTGTAAGTAGCTTAAGACACTTTCAAAGGAAAGTGATTTTCTCTGAAAGGACAGCATTTGGAAAGGTAAGCAACACTCCATTCACTTCGCACAATGAATTTAAGTGTTGCAACAGACAGCTTCTCTTTCACAGAAACGCATTTGAGTTTCCTATGAATGCTTCTAAGTAGCTTAAGGCACTTTCAAAGGAAAGTGATTTTCTCTGAAAGGACAGCATTTAGAAAGTGAAGCAACACTCCATTCACTTCGCACAGTGAACTGAAGTGTTGGAACAGACTGCTTCTCTTTCAGAGAAACGCATGTGAGTTTTTTGTGAGTGCTTGTAAGTAGCTTAAGGCACTTTCAAAGGAAAGTGATTTTCTCTGAAAGGACAGCATTTTGAAAGTGAAGCAACACTCCATTCACTTCGCACAGTGAATTGAAGTGTTGGAACAGACTGCTTCTCTTTCAGAGAAACGCATGTGAATTTCTGTTGAATGCTTGTAAGTAGCTTAAGGCACTTTCAAAGGAAAGTGATTTTCTCTGAAAGGACAGGATTTAGAAAGTGAAGAAACACTCCGTTCACTTCGCACAGTGAATTGAAGTGTTGGAACAGACTGCTTCTCTTTCAGAGAAACGGATGTGAGTTTTTTGTGAATGCTTGAAAGTAGCTTAAGGCACTTTCAAAGGAAAGTGATTTTCTCTGAAGGACAGCATTTAGAATGTGAAGGAACACTCCAGTCACTTCGCACAGTGAATTGAAGTGTTGGAACAGACTGCTTCTCTTTTAGAGAAACAGATGTGAGTTTTTTGTGAATGCTTGAAAGTACTTTAAGGCACTTTCAAAGGAAAGTGATTTTCTCTGAAACTACAGCATTTAGAATGTGAAGCAACATTCCAATCACTTCGCACAGTGAATTGAAGAGTTGGAACAGACTGCTTCGCTTTCAGAGAAACAGATATGAGTTTCTAGTGAATGCTTGTAAGTAGCTTAAGGCAATTTCAAAAGAGAGTGATTTTCTCTAAAAGGAGAGCATTTAGAAAGTGAAGCAACACTCCGTTCACTTCGCACAGTGAATTGAAGTGTTGGAACAGACTGCTTTTCTTTCAGAGAAACGCATGTGAATTTCTGTTGAAGTCTTGTAAGTAGCTTAAGACACTTTCAAAGGAAAGTGATTTTCTCTGAAAGGACAGCATTTGTAAAGGGAAGCAACACTCCATTCACTTCGCACAGAGGATTGAAGTGTGGGAACAGACTGCTTCTCTTTTAGAGAAACGGATGTGATTTTTTGTGAATGCTTGAAAGTAGCTTAAGGCACTTTCAAAGCAAAGTGATTTTCTCTGAAGGACAGCATTTAGAATGTGAAGGAACAGTCCATTCACTTCGCACAGTGAACTGAAGTGTTGGAACAGACTGCTTCTCTTTCAGAGAAACAGATGTGAGTTTCTTGTGAATGCTTTTAAGTAGCTTAAGGCAGTTTCAAAGAGAGTGATTTTCTCTAAAAGGAGAGCATTTAGAAAGTGAAGCAACACTCCGTTCACTTCGCACAGTGAATTGACGTCTTGGAGCAGACTGCTTCTCTTTCACAGAAACGCATTTGAGTTTCCTATGAATGCTTGTAAGTAGCTTAAGACACTTTCAAAGGAAAGTGATTTTCTCTGAAAGGACAGCATTTGGAAAGGGAAGCAACACTCCATTCACTTCGCACAATGAATTTAAGTGTTGCAACAGACAGCTTCTCTTTCACAGAAACGCATTTGAGTTCCCTATGAATGCTTCTAAGTAGCTTAAGGCACTTTCAAAGGAAAGTGATTTTCTCTGAAAGGACAGCATTTAGAAAGTGAAGCAACACTCCATTCACTTCACACAGTGGATTGAAGTGTTGGAACAGACTGCTTCTCTTTTATAGAAACGGATGTGAGTTTTTTGTGAATGCTTGAAAGTAGCTTAAGGCACTTTCAAAGCAAAGTGATTTTCTCTGAATGACAGCATTTAGAATGTGAAGGAACACTCCATTCACTTCGCACAGTAAACTGAAGTGTTGGAGCAGACTGCTTCTCTTTCAGAGAAACGCATGTGAGTTTTTTGTGAGTGCTTGTAAGTAGCTTAAGGCACTTTCAAAGGAAAGTGATTTTCTCTGAAAGGACAGCATTTAGAAAGTGAAGCAACACTCCATTCACTTCGCACAGTGAATTGAAGTGTTGGAACAGACTGCTTCTCTTTCAGAGAAACGCATGTGAATTTCTGTTGAATGCCTGTAAGTAGCTTAAGGCACTTTCAAAGGAAAGTGATTTTCTCTGAAAGGACAGGATTTAGAAAGTGAAGAAACACTCCATTCACTTCGCACAGTGAATTGAAGTGTTGGAACAGACTGCTTCTCTTTCAGAGAAACGGATGTGAGTTTTTTGTGAATGCTTGAAAGTAGCTTAAGGCACTTTCAAAGGAAAGTGATTTTCTCTGAAGGACAGCATTTAGAATGTGAAGGAACACTCCATTCACTTCGCACAGTGAATTGAAGTGTTGGAACAGACTGCTTCTCTTTTAGAGAAACAGATGTGAGTTTTTTGTGAATGCTTGAAAGTACTTTAAGGCACTTTCAAAGGAAAGTGATTTTCTCTGAAACTACAGCATTTAGAATGTGAAGCAACATTCCAATCACTTCGCACAGTGAACTGAAGTGTTGGAACAGACTGCTTCTCTTTCAGAGAAACGCATGTGAGTTTTTTGTGAATGCTTGTAAGTAGCTTAAGGCACTTTCAAAGGAAAGTGATTTTCTCTGAAAGGACAGCATTTAGAAAGTGAAGCAACACTCCATTCACTTCGCACAGTGGATTGAAGTGTTGGAACAGACTGCTTCTCTTTTAGAGAAACGGCTGTGAGTTTTTTGTGAATGCTTGAAAGTAGCTTAAGGCACTTTCAAAGCAAAGTGATTTTCTCTGAATGACAGCATTTAGAATGTGAAGGAACACTCCATTCACTTCGCACAGTGAATTGAAGTGTTGGAACTGACTGCTTCTCTTTCACAGAAACACATTTGAGTTTCCTATGAATGCTTGTAAGTAGCTTAAGACACTTTCAAAGGAAAGTGATTTTCTCTGAAAGGACAGCATTTGGAAAGGGAAGCAACACTCCATTCACTTCGCACAATGAATTTAAGTGTTGCAACAGACAGCTTCTCTTTCACAGAAACGGATTTGAGTTTCCTATGAATGCTTGTAAGTAGCTTAAGGCACTTTCAAAGGAAAGTGATTTTCTCTGAAGGACAGCATTTAGAAAGTGAAGTCACACTCCATTCACTTCTCTCAGTGAATTGAAGTGTTGGAACAGACTGCTTCTCTTTTAGAGAAACAGATGTGAGTTTTTTGTGAATGCTTGAAAGTACTTTAAGGCACTTTCAAAGGAAAGTGATTTTCTCTGAAACTACAGCATTTAGAATGTGAAGCAACATTCCAATCACTTCGCACAGTGAATTGAAGTGTTGGAACAGACTGCTTCGCTTTCAGAGAAACAGATATGAGTTTCTAGTGAATGCTTGTAAGTAGCTTAAGGCAATTTCAAAAGAGAGTGATTTTCTCTAAAAGGAGAGCATTTAGAAAGTGAAGCAACACTCCGTTCACTTCGCACAGTGAATAGAAGTGTTGGAACAGACTGCTTTTCTTTCAGAGAAACGCATGTGAATTTCTGTTGAAGTCTTGTAAGTAGCTTAAGACACTTTCAAAGGAAAGTGATTTTCTCTGAAAGGACAGCATTTGTAAAGGGAAGCAACACTCCATTCACTTCGCACAGAGGATTGAAGTGTGGGAACAGACTGCTTCTCTTTTAGAGAAACAGATGTGAGTTTCTTGTGAATGCTTTTAAGTAGCTTAAGGCAGTTTCAAAGAGAGTGATTTTCTCTAAAAGGAGAGCATTTAGAAAGTGAAGCAACACTCCGTTCACTTCGCACAGTGAATTGACGTCTTGGAGCAGACTGCTTCTCTTTCACAGAAACGCATTTGAGTTTCCTATGAATGCTTGTAAGTAGCTTAAGACACTTTCAAAGGAAAGTGATTTTCTCTGAAAGGACAGCATTCGGAAAGGGAAGCAACACTCCATTCACTTCGCACAATGAATTTAAGTGTTGCAACAGACAGCTTCTCTTTCACAGAAACGCATTTGAGTTTCCTATGAATGCTTCTAAGTAGCTTAAGGCACTTTCAAAGGAAAGTGATTTTCTCTGAAAGGACAGCATTTAGAAAGTGAAGCAACACTCCATTCACTTCGCACAGTGAACTGAAGTGTTGGAACAGACTGCTTCTCTTTCAGAGAAACGCATGTGAGTTTTTTGTGAGTGCTTGTAAGTAGCTTAAGGCACTTTCAAAGGAAAGTGATTTTCTCTGAAAGGACAGCATTTAGAAAGTGAAGCAACACTCCATTCACTTCGCACAGTGAATTGAAGTGTTGGAACAGACTGCTTCTCTTTCAGAGAAACGCATGTGAGTTTCTTGTGAATGCTTGTAAGTAGCTTAAGGCACTTTCAAAGGAAAGTGATTTTCTCTGAAAGGACAGCATTTAGAAAGTGAAGCACCACTCCATTCACTTTGCACAGTGAATTGAAGTGTTGGAACAGACTGCTTCTCTTTCAGAGAAACGCATGTGAATTTCTGTTGAATGCTTGTAAGTAGCTTAAGGCACTTTCAAAGGAAAGTGATTTTCTCTGAAAGGACAGCATTTAGAAAGTGAAGCAACACTCCATTCACTTCGCACAGTGAATTGAAGTGTTGGAACAGACTACTTCTCTTTCAGAGAAACGCATGTGAATTTCTGTTGAATGCTTGTAAGTAGCTTAAGGCACTTTCAAAGGAAAGTGATTTTCTCTGAAAGGACAGCATTTAGAAAGTGAAGCAACACTCCATTCACTTCACACAGTGGATTGAAGTGTTGGAACAGACTGCTTCTCTTTTATAGAAACGGATGTGAGTTTTTTGTGAATGCTTGAAAGTAGCTTAAGGCACTTTCAAAGCAAAGTGATTTTCTCTGAATGACAGCATTTAGAATGTGAAGGAACACTCCCTTCACTTCGCACAGTGAATTGAAGTGTTGGAACTGACTGCTTCTCTTTCACAGAAACGCATTTGAGTTTCCTATGAATGCTTGTAAGTAGCTTAAGACACTTTAAAGGAAAGTGATTTTCTCTGAAAGGACAGCATTTGGAAAGGGAAGCAACACTCCATTCACTTCGCACAATGAATTTAAGTGTTGCAACAGAGAGCTTCTCTTTCACAGAAACGGATTTGAGTTTCCTATGAATGCTTGTAAGTAGCTTAAGGCACTTTCAAAGGAAAGTGATTTTCTCTGAAGGACAGCATTTAGAAAGTGAAGTCACACTCCATTCACTTCGCTCAGTGAATTGAAGTGTTGGAACAGACTGCTTCTCTTTTAGAGAAACAGATGTGAGTTTTTTGTGAATGCTTGAAAGTACTTTAAGGCACTTTCAAAGGAAAGTGATTTTCTCTGAAACTACAGCATTTAGAATGTGAAGCAACATTCCAATCACTTCGCACAGTGAATTGAAGTGTTGGAACAGACTGCTTCGCTTTCAGAGAAACAGATATGAGTTTCTAGTGAATGCTTGTAAGTAGCTTAAGGCAATTTCAAAAGAGAGTGATTTTCTCTAAAAGGAGAGCATTTAGAAAGTGAAGCAACACTCCGTTCACTTCGCACAGTGAATTGAAGTGTTGGAACAGACTGCTTTTCTTTCAGAGAAACGCATGTGAATTTCTGTTGAAGTCTTGTAAGTAGCTTAAGACACTTTCAAAGGAAAGTGATTTTCTCTGAAAGGACAGCATTTGTAAAGGGAAGCAACACTCCATTCACTTCGCACAGAGGATTGAAGTGTGGGAACAGACTGCTTCTCTTTTAGAGAAACAGATGTGAGTTTCTTGTGAATGCTTTTAAGTAGCTTAAGGCAGTTTCAAAGAGAGTGATTTTCTCTAAAAGGAGAGCATTTAGAAAGTGAAGCAACACTCCGTTCACTTCGCACAGTGAATTGACGTCTTGGAGCAGACTGCTTCTCTTTCACAGAAACGCATTTGAGTTTCCTATGAATGCTTGTAAGTAGCTTAAGACACTTTCAAAGGAAAGTGATTTTCTCTGAAAGGACAGCATTCGGAAAGGGAAGCAACACTCCATTCACTTCGCACAATGAATTTAAGTGTTGCAACAGACAGCTTCTCTTTCACAGAAACGCATTTGAGTTTCCTATGAATGCTTCTAAGTAGCTTAAGGCACTTTCAAAGGAAAGTGATTTTCTCTGAAAGGACAGCATTTAGAAAGTGAAGCAACACTCCATTCACTTCGCACAGTGAACTGAAGTGTTGGAACAGACTGCTTCTCTTTCAGAGAAACGCATGTGAGTTTTTTGTGAGTGCTTGTAAGTAGCTTAAGGCACTTTCAAAGGAAAGTGATTTTCTCTGAAAGGACAGCATTTAGAAAGTGAAGCAACACTCCATTCACTTCGCACAGTGAATTGAAGTGTTGGAACAGACTGCTTCTCTTTCAGAGAAACGCATGTGAGTTTCTTGTGAATGCTTGTAAGTAGCTTAAGGCACTTTCAAAGGAAAGTGATTTTCTCTGAAAGGACAGCATTTAGAAAGTGAAGCACCACTCCATTCACTTTGCACAGTGAATTGAAGTGTTGGAACAGACTGCTTCTCTTTCAGAGAAACGCATGTGAATTTCTGTTGAATGCTTGTAAGTAGCTTAAGGCACTTTCAAAGGAAAGTGATTTTCTCTGAAAGGACAGCATTTAGAAAGTGAAGCAACACTCCATTCACTTCGCACAGTGAATTGAAGTGTTGGAACAGACTACTTCTCTTTCAGAGAAACGCATGTGAATTTCTGTTGAATGCTTGTAAGTAGCTTAAGGCACTTTCAAAGGAAAGTGATTTTCTCTGAAAGGACAGCATTTAGAAAGTGAAGCAACACTCCATTCACTTCACACAGTGGATTGAAGTGTTGGAACAGACTGCTTCTCTTTTATAGAAACGGATGTGAGTTTTTTGTGAATGCTTGAAAGTAGCTTAAGGCACTTTCAAAGCAAAGTGATTTTCTCTGAATGACAGCATTTAGAATGTGAAGGAACACTCCCTTCACTTCGCACAGTGAATTGAAGTGTTGGAACTGACTGCTTCTCTTTCACAGAAACGCATTTGAGTTTCCTATGAATGCTTGTAAGTAGCTTAAGACACTTTAAAGGAAAGTGATTTTCTCTGAAAGGACAGCATTTGGAAAGGGAAGCAACACTCCATTCACTTCGCACAATGAATTTAAGTGTTGCAACAGAGAGCTTCTCTTTCACAGAAACGGATTTGAGTTTCCTATGAATGCTTGTAAGTAGCTTAAGGCACTTTCAAAGGAAAGTGATTTTCTCTGAAGGACAGCATTTAGAAAGTGAAGTCACACTCCATTCACTTCGCTCAGTGAATTGAAGTGTTGGAACAGACTGCTTCTCTTTTAGAGAAACAGATGTGAGTTTTTTGTGAATGCTTGAAAGTACTTTAAGGCACTTTCAAAGGAAAGTGATTTTCTCTGAAACTACAGCATTTAGAATGTGAAGCAACATTCCAATCACTTCGCACAGTGAATTGAAGTGTTGGAACAGACTGCTTCGCTTTCAGAGAAACAGATATGAGTTTCTAGTGAATGCTTGTAAGTAGCTTAAGGCAATTTCAAAAGAGAGTGATTTTCTCTAAAAGGAGAGCATTTAGAAAGTGAAGCAACACTCCGTTCACTTCGCACAGTGAATTGAAGTGTTGGAACAGACTGCTTTTCTTTCAGAGAAACGCATGTGAATTTCTGTTGAAGTCTTGTAAGTAGCTTAAGACACTTTCAAAGGAAAGTGATTTTCTCTGAAAGGACAGCATTTGTAAAGGGAAGCAACACTCCATTCACTTCGCACAGAGGATTGAAGTGTGGGAACAGACTGCTTCTCTTTTAGAGAAACGGATGTGAGTTTTTTGTGAATGCTTGAAAGTAGCTTAAGGCACTTTCAAAGCAAAGTGATTTTCTCTGAAGGACAGCATTTAGAATGTGAAGGAACACTCCATTCACTTCGCACAGTGAATTGAAGTGTTGGAACAGACTGCTTCTCTTTCAGAGAAACAGATGTGAGTTTCTTGTGAATGCTTTTAAGTAGCTTAAGGCAGTTTCAAAGAGAGTGATTTTCTCTAAAAGGAGAGCATTTAGAAAGTGAAGCAACACTCCGTTCACTTCGCACAGTGAATTGACGTCTTGGAGGAGACTGCTTCTCTTTCACAGAAATGCATTTGAGTTTCCTATGAATGTTGTAAGTAGCTTAAGACACTTTCAAAGGAAAGTGATTTTCTCTGAAAGGACAGCATTTGGAAAGGGAAGCAACACTCCATTCACTTCGCACAATGAATTTAAGTGTGGCAACAGACAGCTTCTCTTTCACAGAAACGCATTTGAGTTTCCTATGAATGCTTCTAAGTAGCTTAAGGCACTTTCAAAGGAAAGTGATTTTCTCTGAAAGGACAGCATTTAGAAAGTGAAGCAGCACTCCATTCACTTCGCACAGTGAACTGAAGTGTTGGAACAGACTGCTTCTCTTTCAGAGAAACGCATGTGAGTTTTTTGTGAGTGCTTGTAAGTAGCTTAAGGCACTTTCAAAGGAAAGTGATTTTCTCTGAAAGGACAGCATTTAGAAAGTGAAGCAACACTCCATTCACTTCGCACAGTGAATTGAAGTGTTGGAACAGACTGCTTCTCTTTCAGAGAAACAGATGTGAGTTTCTTGTGAATGCTTTTAAGTAGCTTAAGGCAGTTTCAAAGAGAGTGATTTTCTCTAAAAGGAGAGCATTTAGAAAGTGAAGCAACACTCCGTTCACTTCGCACAGTGAATTGACGTCTTGGAGGAGACTGCTTCTCTTTCACAGAAACGCATTTGAGTTTCCTATGAATGTTGTAAGTAGCTTAAGACACTTTCAAAGGAAAGTGATTTTCTCTGAAAGGACAGCATTTGGAAAGGGAAGCAACACTCCATTCACTTCGCACAATGAATTTAAGTGTTGCAACAGACAGCTTCTCTTTCACAGAAACGCATTTGAGTTTCCTATGAATGCTGGTAAGTAGCTTAAGGCACTTTCAAAGGAAAGTGATTTTCTCTGAAAGGACAGCATTTAGAAAGTGAAGCAACACTCCATTCACTTCACACAGTGAACTGAAGTGTTGGAACAGACTGCTTCTCTTTCAGAGAAACGCATGTGAGTTTTTTGTGAATGCTTGTAAGTAGCTTAAGGCACTTTCAAAGGAAAGTGATTTTCTCTGAAAGGACAGCATTTAGAAAGTGAAGCAACACTCCATTCACTTCGCACAGTGGATTGAAGTGTTGGAACAGACTGCTTCTCTTTTAGAGAAACGGCTGTGAGTTTTTTGTGAATGCTTGAAAGTAGCTTAAGGCACTTTCAAAGCAAAGTGATTTTCTCTGAATGACAGCATTTAGAATGTGAAGGAACACTCCATTCACTTCGCACAGTGAATTGAAGTGTTGGAACTGACTGCTTCTCTTTCACAGAAACACATTTGAGTTTCCTATGAATGCTTGTAAGTAGCTTAAGACACTTTCAAAGGAAAGTGATTTTCTCTGAAAGGACAGCATTTGGAAAGGGAAGCAACACTCCATTCACTTCGCACAATGAATTTAAGTGTTGCAACAGACAGCTTCTCTTTCACAGAAACGGATTTGAGTTTCCTATGAATGCTTGTAAGTAGCTTAAGGCACTTTCAAAGGAAAGTGATTTTCTCTGAAGGACAGCATTTAGAAAGTGAAGTCACACTCCATTCACTTCGCTCAGTGAATTGAAGTGTTGGAACAGACTGCTTCGCTTTCAGAGAAACAGATATGAGTTTCTAGTGAATGCTTGTAAGTAGCTTAAGGCAATTTCAAAAGAGAGTGATTTTCTCTAAAAGGAGAGCATTTAGAAAGTGAAGCAACACTCCGTTCACTTCGCACAGTGAATTGAAGTGTTGGAACAGACTGCTTTTCTTTCAGAGAAACGCATGTGAATTTCTGTTGAAGTCTTGTAAGTAGCTTAAGACACTTTCAAAGGAAAGTGATTTTCTCTGAAAGAACAGCATTTGTAAAGGGAAGCAACACTCCATTCACTTCGCACAGAGGATTGAAGTGTGGGAACAGACTGCTTCTCTTTTAGAGAAACGGATGTGAGTTTTTTGTGAATGCTTGAAAGTAGCTTAAGGCACTTTCAAAGCAAAGTGATTTTCTCTGAAGGACAGCATTTAGAATGTGAAGGAACACTCCATTCACTTCGCACAGTGAATTGAAGTGTTGGAACAGACTGCTTCTCTTTCAGAGAAACAGATGTGAGTTTCTTGTGAATGCTTTTAAGTAGCTTAAGGCAGTTTCAAAGAGAGTGATTTTCTCTAAAAGGAGAGCATTTAGAAAGTGAAGCAACACTCCGTTCACTTCGCACAGTGAATTGACGTCTTGGAGCAGACTGCTTCTCTTTCACAGAAACGCATTTGAGTTTCCTATGAATGCTTGTAAGTAGCTTAAGACACTTTCAAAGGAAAGTGATTTTCTCTGAAAGGACAGCATTTGGAAAGGGAAGCAACACTCCATTCACTTCGCACAATGAATTTAAGTGTTGCAACAGACAGCTTCTCTTTCACAGAAACGCATTTGAGTTTCCTATGAATGCTTCTAAGTAGCTTAAGGCACTTTCAAAGGAAAGTGATTTTCTCTGAAAGGACAGCATTTAGAAAGTGAAGCAACACTCCATTCACTTCGCACAGTGAACTGAAGTGTTGGAACAGACTGCTTCTCTTTCAGAGAAACGCATGTGAATTTTTTGTGAGTGCTTGTAAGTAGCTTAAGGCACTTTCAAAGGAAAGTGATTTTCTCTGAAAGGACAGCATTTAGAAAGTGAAGCAACACTCCATTCACTTCGCACAGTGAATTGAAGTGTTGGAACAGACTGCTTCTCTTTCAGAGAAACGCATGTGAGTTTCTTGTGAATGCTTGTAAGTAGCTTAAGGCACTTTCAAAGGAAAGTGATTTTCTCTGAAAGGACAGCATTTAGAAAGTGAAGCACCACTCCATTCACTTTGCACAGTGAATTGAAGTGTTGGAACAGACTGCTTCTCTTTCAGAGAAACGCATGTGAATTTCTGTTGAATGCTTGTAAGTAGCTTAAGGCACTTTCAAAGGAAAGTGATTTTCTCTGAAAGGACAGGATTTAGAAAGTGGAGAAACACTCCATTCACTTCGCACAGTGAATTGAAGTGTTGGAACAGACTGCTTCTCTTTCAGAGAAACAGATGTGAGTTTCTTGTGAATGCTTGAAAGGAGCTTAAGGCACTTTCAAAGGAAAGTGATTTTCTCTGAAAGGACAGCATTTAGAAAGTGAAGCAACACTCCATTCACTTCGCACAGTGAATTGAAGTGTTGGAACAGACTACTTCTCTTTCAGAGAAACGCATGTGAATTTCTGTTGAATGCTTGTAAGTAGCTTAAGGCACTTTCAAAGGAAAGTGATTTTCTCTGAAAGGACAGCATTTAGAAAGTGAAGCAACACTCCATTCACTTCACACAGTGGATTGAAGTGTTGGAACAGACTGCTTCTCTTTTATAGAAACGGATGTGAGTTTTTTGTGAATGCTTGAAAGAAGCTTAAGGCACTTTCAAAGCAAAGTGATTTTCTCTGAATGACAGCATTCAGAATGTGAAGGAACACTCCATTCACTTCGCACAGTGAATTGAAGTGTTGGAACTGACTGCTTCTCTTTCACAGAAACGCATTTGAGTTTCCTATGAATGCTTGTAAGTAGCTTAAGACACTTTCAAAGGAAAGTGATTTTCTCTGAAAGGACAGCATTTGAAAAGGGAAGCAACACTCCATTCACTTCGCACAATGAATTTAAGTGTTGCAACAGACAGCTTCTCTTTCACAGAAACGGATTTGAGTTTCCTATGAATGCTTGTAAGTAGCTTAAGGCACTTTCAAAGGAAAGTGATTTTCTCTGAAGGACAGCATTTAGAAAGTGAAGTCACACTCCATTCACTTCGCTCAGTGAATTGAAGTGTTGGAACAGACTGCTTCTCTTTTAGAGAAACAGATGTGAGTTTTTTGTGAATGCTTGAAAGTACTTTAAGGCACTTTCAAAGGAAAGTGATTTTCTCTGAAACTACAGCATTTAGAATGTGAAGCAACATTCCAATCACTTCGCACAGTGAATTGAAGTGTTGGAACAGACTGCTTCGCTTTCAGAGAAACAGATATGAGTTTCTAGTGAATGCTTGTAAGTAGCTTAAGGCAATTTCAAAAGAGAGTGATTTTCTCTAAAAGGAGAGCATTTAGAAAGTGAAGCAACACTCCGTTCACTTCGCACAGTGAATTGAAGTGTTGGAACAGACTGCTTTTCTTTCAGAGAAACGCATGTGAATTTCTGTTGAAGTCTTGTAAGTAGCTTAAGACACTTTCAAAGGAAAGTGATTTTCTCTGAAAGGACAGCATTTGTAAAGGGAAGCAACACTCCATTCACTTCGCACAGAGGATTGAAGTGTGGGAACAGACTGCTTCTCTTTTAGAGAAACGGATGTGAGTTTTTTGTGAATGCTTGAAAGTAGCTTAAGGCACTTTCAAAGCAAAGTGATTTTCTCTGAAGGACAGCATTTAGAATGTGAAGGAACACTCCATTCACTTCGCACAGTGAATTGAAGTGTTGGAACAGACTGCTTCTCTTTCAGAGAAACAGATGTGAGTTTCTTGTGAATGCTTTTAAGTAGCTTAAGGCAGTTTCAAAGAGAGTGATTTTCTCTAAAAGGAGAGCATTTAGAAAGTGAAGCAACACTCCGTTCACTTCGCACAGTGAATTGACGTCTTGGAGGAGACTGCTTCTCTTTCACAGAAACGCATTTGAGTTTCCTATGAATGTTGTAAGTAGCTTAAGACACTTTCAAAGGAAAGTGATTTTCTCTGAAAGGACAGCATTTGGAAAGGGAAGCAACACTCCATTCACTTCGCACAATGAATTTAAGTGTGGCAACAGACAGCTTCTCTTTCACAGAAACGCATTTGAGTTTCCTATGAATGCTTCTAAGTAGCTTAAGGCACTTTCAAAGGAAAGTGATTTTCTCTGAAAGGACAGCATTTAGAAAGTGAAGCAGCACTCCATTCACTTCGCACAGTGAACTGAAGTGTTGGAACAGACTGCTTCTCTTTCAGAGAAACGCATGTGAGTTTTTTGTGAGTGCTTGTAAGTAGCTTAAGGCACTTTCAAAGGAAAGTGATTTTCTCTGAAAGGACAGCATTTAGAAAGTGAAGCAACACTCCATTCACTTCGCACAGTGAATTGAAGTGTTGGAACAGACTGCTTCTCTTTCAGAGAAACAGATGTGAGTTTCTTGTGAATGCTTTTAAGTAGCTTAAGGCAGTTTCAAAGAGAGTGATTTTCTCTAAAAGGAGAGCATTTAGAAAGTGAAGCAACACTCCGTTCACTTCGCACAGTGAATTGACGTCTTGGAGGAGACTGCTTCTCTTTCACAGAAACGCATTTGAGTTTCCTATGAATGTTGTAAGTAGCTTAAGACACTTTCAAAGGAAAGTGATTTTCTCTGAAAGGACAGCATTTGGAAAGGGAAGCAACACTCCATTCACTTCGCACAATGAATTTAAGTGTTGCAACAGACAGCTTCTCTTTCACAGAAACGCATTTGAGTTTCCTATGAATGCTGGTAAGTAGCTTAAGGCACTTTCAAAGGAAAGTGATTTTCTCTGAAAGGACAGCATTTAGAAAGTGAAGCAACACTCCATTCACTTCACACAGTGAACTGAAGTGTTGGAACAGACTGCTTCTCTTTCAGAGAAACGCATGTGAGTTTTTTGTGAATGCTTGTAAGTAGCTTAAGGCACTTTCAAAGGAAAGTGATTTTCTCTGAAAGGACAGCATTTAGAAAGTGAAGCAGCACTCCATTCACTTCGCACAGTGGATTGAAGTGTTGGAACAGACTGCTTCTCTTTTAGAGAAACGGCTGTGAGTTTTTTGTGAATGCTTGAAAGTAGCTTAAGGCACTTTCAAAGCAAAGTGATTTTCTCTGAATGACAGCATTTAGAATGTGAAGGAACACTCCATTCACTTCGCACAGTGAATTGAAGTGTTGGAACTGACTGCTTCTCTTTCACAGAAACACATTTGAGTTTCCTATGAATGCTTGTAAGTAGCTTAAGACACTTTCAAAGGAAAGTGATTTTCTCTGAAAGGACAGCATTTGTAAAGGGAAGCAACACTCCATTCACTTCGCACAGAGGATTGAAGTGTGGGAACAGACTGCTTCTCTTTTAGAGAAACGGATGTGAGTTTTTTGTGAATGCTTGAAAGTAGCTTAAGGCACTTTCAAAGCAAAGTGATTTTCTCTGAAGGACAGCATTTAGAATGTGAAGGAACACTCCATTCACTTCGCACAGTGAATTGAAGTGTTGGAACAGACTGCTTCTCTTTCAGAGAAACAGATGTGAGTTTCTTGTGAATGCTTTTAAGTAGCTTAAGGCAGTTTCAAAGAGAGTGATTTTCTCTAAAAGGAGAGCATTTAGAAAGTGAAGCAACACTCCGTTCACTTCGCACAGTGAATTGACGTCTTGGAGGAGACTGCTTCTCTTTCACAGAAACGCATTTGAGTTTCCTATGAATGTTGTAAGTAGCTTAAGACACTTTCAAAGGAAAGTGATTTTCTCTGAAAGGACAGCATTTGGAAAGGGAAGCAACACTCCATTCACTTCGCACAATGAATTTAAGTGTGGCAACAGACAGCTTCTCTTTCACAGAAACGCATTTGAGTTTCCTATGAATGCTTCTAAGTAGCTTAAGGCACTTTCAAAGGAAAGTGATTTTCTCTGAAAGGACAGCATTTAGAAAGTGAAGCAGCACTCCATTCACTTCGCACAGTGAACTGAAGTGTTGGAACAGACTGCTTCTCTTTCAGAGAAACGCATGTGAGTTTTTTGTGAGTGCTTGTAAGTAGCTTAAGGCACTTTCAAAGGAAAGTGATTTTCTCTGAAAGGACAGCATTTAGAAAGTGAAGCAACACTCCATTCACTTCGCACAGTGAATTGAAGTGTTGGAACAGACTGCTTCTCTTTCAGAGAAACAGATGTGAGTTTCTTGTGAATGCTTTTAAGTAGCTTAAGGCAGTTTCAAAGAGAGTGATTTTCTCTAAAAGGAGAGCATTTAGAAAGTGAAGCAACACTCCGTTCACTTCGCACAGTGAATTGACGTCTTGGAGGAGACTGCTTCTCTTTCACAGAAACGCATTTGAGTTTCCTATGAATGTTGTAAGTAGCTTAAGACACTTTCAAAGGAAAGTGATTTTCTCTGAAAGGACAGCATTTGGAAAGGGAAGCAACACTCCATTCACTTCGCACAATGAATTTAAGTGTTGCAACAGACAGCTTCTCTTTCACAGAAACGCATTTGAGTTTCCTATGAATGCTGGTAAGTAGCTTAAGGCACTTTCAAAGGAAAGTGATTTTCTCTGAAAGGACAGCATTTAGAAAGTGAAGCAACACTCCATTCACTTCACACAGTGAACTGAAGTGTTGGAACAGACTGCTTCTCTTTCAGAGAAACGCATGTGAGTTTTTTGTGAATGCTTGTAAGTAGCTTAAGGCACTTTCAAAGGAAAGTGATTTTCTCTGAAAGGACAGCATTTAGAAAGTGAAGCAGCACTCCATTCACTTCGCACAGTGGATTGAAGTGTTGGAACAGACTGCTTCTCTTTTAGAGAAACGGCTGTGAGTTTTTTGTGAATGCTTGAAAGTAGCTTAAGGCACTTTCAAAGCAAAGTGATTTTCTCTGAATGACAGCATTTAGAATGTGAAGGAACACTCCATTCACTTCGCACAGTGAATTGAAGTGTTGGAACTGACTGCTTCTCTTTCACAGAAACACATTTGAGTTTCCTATGAATGCTTGTAAGTAGCTTAAGACACTTTCAAAGGAAAGTGATTTTCTCTGAAAGGACAGCATTTGTAAAGGGAAGCAACACTCCATTCACTTCGCACAGAGGATTGAAGTGTGGGAACAGACTGCTTCTCTTTTAGAGAAACGGATGTGAGTTTTTTGTGAATGCTTGAAAGTAGCTTAAGGCACTTTCAAAGCAAAGTGATTTTCTCTGAAGGACAGCATTTAGAATGTGAAGGAACACTCCATTCACTTCGCACAGTGAATTGAAGTGTTGGAACAGACTGCTTCTCTTTCAGAGAAACAGATGTGAGTTTCTTGTGAATGCTTTTAAGTAGCTTAAGGCAGTTTCAAAGAGAGTGATTTTCTCTAAAAGGAGAGCATTTAGAAAGTGAAGCAACACTCCGTTCACTTCGCACAGTGAATTGACGTCTTGGAGGAGACTGCTTCTCTTTCACAGAAACGCATTTGAGTTTCCTATGAATGTTGTAAGTAGCTTAAGACACTTTCAAAGGAAAGTGATTTTCTCTGAAAGGACAGCATTTGGAAAGGGAAGCAACACTCCATTCACTTCGCACAATGAATTTAAGTGTGGCAACAGACAGCTTCTCTTTCACAGAAACGCATTTGAGTTTCCTATGAATGCTTCTAAGTAGCTTAAGGCACTTTCAAAGGAAAGTGATTTTCTCTGAAAGGACAGCATTTAGAAAGTGAAGCAGCACTCCATTCACTTCGCACAGTGAACTGAAGTGTTGGAACAGACTGCTTCTCT
This sequence comes from Myodes glareolus, assembly GCF_982192425.1. Taxonomy (NCBI): domain Eukaryota; kingdom Metazoa; phylum Chordata; class Mammalia; order Rodentia; family Cricetidae; genus Myodes; species Myodes glareolus. Next base: position 103,707,517 of record NC_142033.1, on the reverse strand, counting down.
TTCAGAGAAACGCATGTGAGTTTTTTGTGAGTGCTTGTAAGTAGCTTAAGGCACTTTCAAAGGAAAGTGATTTTCTCTGAAAGGACAGCATTTAGAAAGTGAAGCAACACTCCATTCACTTCGCACAGTGAATTGAAGTGTTGGAACAGACTGCTTCTCTTTCAGAGAAACAGATGTGAGTTTCTTGTGAATGCTTTTAAGTAGCTTAAGGCAGTTTCAAAGAGAGTGATTTTCTCTAAAAGGAGAGCATTTAGAAAGTGAAGCAACACTCCGTTCACTTCGCACAGTGAATTGACGTCTTGGAGGAGACTGCTTCTCTTTCACAGAAACGCATTTGAGTTTCCTATGAATGTTGTAAGTAGCTTAAGACACTTTCAAAGGAAAGTGATTTTCTCTGAAAGGACAGCATTTGGAAAGGGAAGCAACACTCCATTCACTTCGCACAATGAATTTAAGTGTTGCAACAGACAGCTTCTCTTTCACAGAAACGCATTTGAGTTTCCTATGAATGCTGGTAAGTAGCTTAAGGCACTTTCAAAGGAAAGTGATTTTCTCTGAAAGGACAGCATTTAGAAAGTGAAGCAACACTCCATTCACTTCACACAGTGAACTGAAGTGTTGGAACAGACTGCTTCTCTTTCAGAGAAACGCATGTGAGTTTTTTGTGAATGCTTGTAAGTAGCTTAAGGCACTTTCAAAGGAAAGTGATTTTCTCTGAAAGGACAGCATTTAGAAAGTGAAGCAACACTCCATTCACTTCGCACAGTGGATTGAAGTGTTGGAACAGACTGCTTCTCTTTTAGAGAAACGGCTGTGAGTTTTTTGTGAATGCTTGAAAGTAGCTTAAGGCACTTTCAAAGCAAAGTGATTTTCTCTGAATGACAGCATTTAGAATGTGAAGGAACACTCCATTCACTTCGCACAGTGAATTGAAGTGTTGGAACTGACTGCTTCTCTTTCACAGAAACACATTTGAGTTTCCTATGAATGCTTGTAAGTAGCTTAAGACACTTTCAAAGGAAAGTGATTTTCTCTGAAAGGACAGCATTTGGAAAGGGAAGCAACACTCCATTCACTTCGCACAATGAATTTAAGTGTTGCAACAGACAGCTTCTCTTTCACAGAAACGGATTTGAGTTTCCTATGAATGCTTGTAAGTAGCTTAAGGCACTTTCAAAGGAAAGTGATTTTCTCTGAAGGACAGCATTTAGAAAGTGAAGTCACACTCCATTCACTTCGCTCAGTGAATTGAAGTGTTGGAACAGACTGCTTCGCTTTCTGAGAAACAGATATGAGTTTCTAGTGAATGCTTGTAAGTAGCTTAAGGCAATTTCAAAGGAAAGTGATTTTCTCTAAAAGGAGAGCATTTAGAAAGTGAAGCAACACTCCGTTCACTTCGCACAGTGAATTGAAGTGTTGGAACAGACTGCTTTTCTTTCAGAGAAACGCATGTGAATTTCTGTTGAAGTCTTGTAAGTAGCTTAAGACACTTTCAAAGGAAAGTGATTTTCTCTGAAAGGACAGCATTTGTAAAGGGAAGCAACACTCCATTCACTTCGCACAGAAGATTGAAGTGTGGGAACAGACTGCTTCTCTTTTAGAGAAACGGATGTGAGTTTTTTGTGAATGCTTGAAAGTAGCTTAAGGCACTTTCAAAGCAAAGTGATTTTCTCTGAAGGACAGCATTTAGAATGTGAAGGAACACTCCATTCACTTCGCACAGTGAATTGAAGTGTTGGAACAGACTGCTTCTCTTTCAGAGAAACAGATGTGAGTTTCTTGTGAATGCTTTTAAGTAGCTTAAGGCAGTTTCAAAGAGAGTGATTTTCTCTAAAAGGAGAGCATTTAGAAAGTGAAGCAACACTCCGTTCACTTCGCACAGTGAATTGACGTCTTGGAGCAGACTGCTTCTCTTTCACAGAAACGCATTTGAGTTTCCTATGAATGCTTGTAAGTAGCTTAAGACACTTTCAAAGGAAAGTGATTTTCTCTGAAAGGACAGCATTTGGAAAGGGAAGCAACACTCCATTCACTTCGCACAATGAATTTAAGTGTTGCAACAGACAGCTTCTCTTTCACAGAAACGCATTTGAGTTTCCTATGAATGCTTCTAAGTAGCTTAAGGCACTTTCAAAGGAAAGTGATTTTCTCTGAAAGGACAGCATTTAGAAAGTGAAGCAACACTCCATTCACTTCGCACAGTGAACTGAAGTGTTGGAACAGACTGCTTCTCTTTCAGAGAAACGCATGTGAGTTTTTTGTGAGTGCTTGTAAGTAGCTTAAGGCACTTTCAAAGGAAAGTGATTTTCTCTGAAAGGACAGCATTTAGAAAGTGAAGCAACACTCCATTCACTTCGCACAGTGAATTGAAGTGTTGGAACAGACTGCTTCTCTTTCAGAGAAACGCATGTGAGTTTCTTGTGAATGCTTGTAAGTAATTTAAGGCACTTTCAAAGGAAAGTGATTTTCTCTGAAAGGACAGCATTTAGAAAGTGAAGCACCACTCCATTCACTTTGCACAGTGAATTGAAGTGTTGGAACAGACTGCTTCTCTTTCAGAGAAACGCATGTGAATTTCTGTTGAATGCTTGTAAGTAGCTTAAGGCACTTTCAAAGGAAAGTGATTTTCTCTGAAAGGACAGGATTTAGAAAGTGGAGAAACACTCCATTCACTTCGCACAGTGAATTGAAGTGTTGGAACAGACTGCTTCTCTTTCAGAGAAACAGATGTGAGTTTCTTGTGAATGCTTGAAAGGAGCTTAAGGCACTTTCAAAGGAAAGTGATTTTCTCTGAAAGGACAGCATTTAGAAAGTGAAGCAACACTCCATTCACTTCGCACAGTGAATTGAAGTGTTGGAACAGACTACTTCTCTTTCAGAGAAACGCATGTGAATTTCTGTTGAATGCTTGTAAGTAGCTTAAGGCACTTTCAAAGGAAAGTGATTTTCTCTGAAAGGACAGCATTTAGAAAGTGAAGCAACACTCCATTCACTTCACACAGTGGATTGAAGTGTTGGAACAGACTGCTTCTCTTTTATAGAAACGGATGTGAGTTTTTTGTGAATGCTTGAAAGAAGCTTAAGGCACTTTCAAAGCAAAGTGATTTTCTCTGAATGACAGCATTTAGAATGTGAAGGAACACTCCATTCACTTCGCACAGTGAATTGAAGTGTTGGAACTGACTGCTTCTCTTTCACAGAAACGCATTTGAGTTTCCTATGAATGCTTGTAAGTAGCTTAAGACACTTTCAAAGGAAAGTGATTTTCTCTGAAAGGACAGCATTTGAAAAGGGAAGCAACACTCCATTCACTTCGCACAATGAATTTAAGTGTTGCAACAGACAGCTTCTCTTTCACAGAAACGGATTTGAGTTTCCTATGAATGCTTGTAAGTAGCTTAAGGCACTTTCAAAGGAAAGTGATTTTCTCTGAAGGACAGCATTTAGAAAGTGAAGTCACACTCCATTCACTTCGCTCAGTGAATTGAAGTGTTGGAACAGACTGCTTCTCTTTTAGAGAAACAGATGTGAGTTTTTTGTGAATGCTTGAAAGTACTTTAAGGCACTTTCAAAGGAAAGTGATTTTCTCTGAAACTACAGCATTTAGAATGTGAAGCAACATTCCAATCACTTCGCACAGTGAATTGAAGTGTTGGAACAGACTGCTTCGCTTTCAGAGAAACAGATATGAGTTTCTAGTGAATGCTTGTAAGTAGCTTAAGGCAATTTCAAAAGAGAGTGATTTTCTCTAAAAGGAGAGCATTTAGAAAGTGAAGCAACACTCCGTTCACTTCGCACAGTGAATTGAAGTGTTGGAACAGACTGCTTTTCTTTCAGAGAAACGCATGTGAATTTCTGTTGAAGTCTTGTAAGTAGCTTAAGACACTTTCAAAGGAAAGTGATTTTCTCTGAAAGGACAGCATTTGTAAAGGGAAGCAACACTCCATTCACTTCGCACAGAGGATTGAAGTGTGGGAACAGACTGCTTCTCTTTTAGAGAAACGGATGTGAGTTTTTTGTGAATGCTTGAAAGTAGCTTAAGGCACTTTCAAAGCAAAGTGATTTTCTCTGAAGGACAGCATTTAGAATGTGAAGGAACACTCCATTCACTTCGCACAGTGAATTGAAGTGTTGGAACAGACTGCTTCTCTTTCAGAGAAACAGATGTGAGTTTCTTGTGAATGCTTTTAAGTAGATTAAGGCAGTTTCAAAGAGAGTGATTTTCTCTAAAAGGAGAGCATTTAGAAAGTGAAGCAACACTCCGTTCACTTCGCACAGTGAATTGACGTCTTGGAGGAGACTGCTTCTCTTTCACAGAAACGCATTTGAGTTTCCTATGAATGTTGTAAGTAGCTTAAGACACTTTCAAAGGAAAGTGATTTTCTCTGAAAGGACAGCATTTGGAAAGGGAAGCAACACTCCATTCACTTCGCACAATGAATTTAAGTGTGGCAACAGACAGCTTCTCTTTCACAGAAACGCATTTGAGTTTCCTATGAATGCTTCTAAGTAGCTTAAGGCACTTTCAAAGGAAAGTGATTTTCTCTGAAAGGACAGCATTTAGAAAGTGAAGCAACACTCCATTCACTTCGCACAGTGAACTGAAGTGTTGGAACAGACTGCTTCTCTTTCAGAGAAACGCATGTGAGTTTTTTGTGAGTGCTTGTAAGTAGCTTAAGGCACTTTCAAAGGAAAGTGATTTTCTCTGAAAGGACAGCATTTAGAAAGTGAAGAAACACTCCATTCACTTCGCACAGTGAATTGAAGTGTTGGAACAGACTGCTTCTCTTTCAGAGAAATGCATGTGAGTTTCTTGTGAATGCTTGTAAGTAATTTAAGGCACTTTCAAAGGAAAGTGATTTTCTCTGAAAGGACAGCATTTAGAAAGTGAAGCACCACTCCATTCACTTTGCACAGTGAATTGAAGTGTTGGAACAGACTGCTTCTCTTTCAGAGAAACGCATGTGAATTTCTGTTGAATGCTTGTAAGTAGCTTAAGGCACTTTCAAAGGAAAGTGATTTTCTCTGAAAGGACAGGATTTAGAAAGTGGAGAAACACTCCATTCACTTCGCACAGTGAATTGAAGTGTTGGAACAGACTGCTTCTCTTTCAGAGAAACAGATGTGAGTTTCTTGTGAATGCTTGAAAGGAGCTTAAGGCACTTTCAAAGGAAAGTGATTTTCTCTGAAAGGACAGCATTTAGAAAGTGAAGCAACACTCCATTCACTTCGCACAGTGAATTGAAGTGTTGGAACAGACTACTTCTCTTTCAGAGAAACGCATGTGAATTTCTGTTGAATGCTTGTAAGTAGCTTAAGGCACTTTCAAAGGAAAGTGATTTTCTCTGAAAGGACAGCATTTAGAAAGTGAAGCAACACTCCATTCACTTCACACAGTGGATTGAAGTGTTGGAACAGACTGCTTCTCTTTTATAGAAACGGATGTGAGTTTTTTGTGAATGCTTGAAAGAAGCTTAAGGCACTTTCAAAGCAAAGTGATTTTCTCTGAATGACAGCATTTAGAATGTGAAGGAACACTCCATTCACTTCGCACAGTGAATTGAAGTGTTGGAACTGACTGCTTCTCTTTCACAGAAACGCATTTGAGTTTCCTATGAATGCTTGTAAGTAGCTTAAGACACTTTCAAAGGAAAGTGATTTTCTCTGAAAGGACAGCATTTGAAAAGGGAAGCAACACTCCATTCACTTCGCACAATGAATTTAAGTGTTGCAACAGACAGCTTCTCTTTCACAGAAACGGATTTGAGTTTCCTATGAATGCTTGTAAGTAGCTTAAGGCACTTTCAAAGGAAAGTGATTTTCTCTGAAGGACAGCATTTAGAAAGTGAAGTCACACTCCATTCACTTCGCTCAGTGAATTGAAGTGTTGGAACAGACTGCTTCTCTTTTAGAGAAACAGATGTGAGTTTTTTGTGAATGCTTGAAAGTACTTTAAGGCACTTTCAAAGGAAAGTGATTTTCTCTGAAACTACAGCATTTAGAATGTGAAGCAACATTCCAATCACTTCGCACAGTGAATTGAAGTGTTGGAACAGACTGCTTCGCTTTCAGAGAAACAGATATGAGTTTCTAGTGAATGCTTGTAAGTAGCTTAAGGCAATTTCAAAAGAGAGTGATTTTCTCTAAAAGGAGAGCATTTAGAAAGTGAAGCAACACTCCGTTCACTTCGCACAGTGAATTGAAGTGTTGGAACAGACTGCTTTTCTTTCAGAGAAACGCATGTGAATTTCTGTTGAAGTCTTGTAAGTAGCTTAAGACACTTTCAAAGGAAAGTGATTTTCTCTGAAAGGACAGCATTTGTAAAGGGAAGCAACACTCCATTCACTTCGCACAGAGGATTGAAGTGTGGGAACAGACTGCTTCTCTTTTAGAGAAACGGATGTGAGTTTTTTGTGAATGCTTGAAAGTAGCTTAAGGCACTTTCAAAGCAAAGTGATTTTCTCTGAAGGACAGCATTTAGAATGTGAAGGAACACTCCATTCACTTCGCACAGTGAATTGAAGTGTTGGAACAGACTGCTTCTCTTTCAGAGAAACAGATGTGAGTTTCTTGTGAATGCTTTTAAGTAGCTTAAGGCAGTTTCAAAGAGAGTGATTTTCTCTAAAAGGAGAGCATTTAGAAAGTGAAGCAACACTCCGTTCACTTCGCACAGTGAATTGACGTCTTGGAGGAGACTGCTTCTCTTTCACAGAAACGCATTTGAGTTTCCTATGAATGTTGTAAGTAGCTTAAGACACTTTCAAAGGAAAGTGATTTTCTCTGAAAGGACAGCATTTGGAAAGGGAAGCAACACTCCATTCACTTCGCACAATGAATTTAAGTGTGGCAACAGACAGCTTCTCTTTCACAGAAACGCATTTGAGTTTCCTATGAATGCTTCTAAGTAGCTTAAGGCACTTTCAAAGGAAAGTGATTTTCTCTGAAAGGACAGCATTTAGAAAGTGAAGCAACACTCCATTCACTTCGCACAGTGAACTGAAGTGTTGGAACAGACTGCTTCTCTTTCAGAGAAACGCATGTGAGTTTTTTGTGAGTGCTTGTAAGTAGCTTAAGGCACTTTCAAAGGAAAGTGATTTTCTCTGAAAGGACAGCATTTAGAAAGTGAAGCAACACTCCATTCACTTCGCACAGTGAATTGAAGTGTTGGAACAGACTTCTTCTCTTTCAGAGAAACGCATGTGAATTTCTGTTGAATGCTTGTAAGTAGCTTAAGGCACTTTCAAAGGAAAGTGATTTTCTCTGAAAGGACAGCATTTAGAAAGTGAAGAAACACTCCATTCACTTCGCACAGTGAACGGAAGTGTTGGAACAGACTGCTTCTATTTCAGAGAAACAGATGTGAGTTTCTTGTGAATGCTTGTAAGTAGCTTAAGGCACTTTCAAAGGAAAGTGATTTTCTCTGAAAGGACAGCATTTAGAAAGTGAAGCAACTCTCCATTCACTTTGCACAGTGAATTGAAGCGTTGGAACAGACTGCTTCTCTTTCAGAGAAACGCATGTGAATTTCTGTTGAATGCTTGTAAGTAGCTTAAGGCACTTTCAAAGGAAAGTGATTTTCTCTGAAAGGACAGGATTTAGAAAGTGGAGAAACACTCCATTCACTTCGCACAGTGAATTGAAGTGTTGGAAGAAACTGCTTCTCTTTCAGAGAAACGCATGTGAGTTTTTTGTGAATGCTTGTAAGTAGCTTAAGGCACTTTCAAAGGAAAGTGATGTTCTCTCAAAGGACAGCATTTAGAAAGTGAAGCAACACTCCATTCACTTCGCACAGTGAATTGAAGTGTTGGAACAGACTGCTTCTCTTTCAGAGAAACGCATGTGAATTTCTGTTGAATGCTTGTAAGTAGCTTAAGGCACTTTCAAAGGAAAGTGATTTTCTCTGAAAGGACAGCATTTAGAAAGTGAAGCAACACTCCATTCACTTCACACAGTGGATTGAAGTGTTGGAACAGACTGCTTCTCTTTTATAGAAACGGATGTGAGTTTTTTGTGAATGCTTGAAAGTAGCTTAAGGCACTTTCAAAGGAAAGTGATTTTCTCTGAAAGGACAGCATTTAGAAAGTGAAGAAACACTCCATTCACTTCGCACAGTGAATTGAAGTGTTGGAACAGACTGCTTCTATTTCAGAGAAACAGATGTGAGTTTCTTGTGAATGCTTGTAAGTAGCTTAAGGCACTTTCAAAGGAAAGTGATTTTCTCTGAAAGGACAGCATTTAGAAAGTGAAGCAACTCTCCATTCACTTTGCACAGTGAATTGAAGCGTTGGAACAGACTGCTTCTCTTACAGAGAAACGCATGTGAATTTCTGTTGAATGCTTGTAAGTAGCTTAAGGCACTTTCAAAGGAAAGTGATTTTCTCTGAAAGGACAGGATTTAGAAAGTGGAGAAACACTCCATTCACTTCGCACAGTGAATTGAAGTGTTGGAACAGACTGCTTCTCTTTCAGAGAAACGCATGTGAGTTTTTTGTGAATGCTTGTAAGTAGCTTAAGGCACTTTCAAAGGAAAGTGATGTTCTCTCAAAGGACAGCATTTAGAAAGTGAAGCAACACTCCATTCACTTCGCACAGTGAATTGAAGTGTTGGAACAGACTGCTTCTCTTTCAGAGAAACGCATGTGAATTTCTGTTGAATGCTTGTAAGTAGCTTAAGGCACTTTCAAAGAAAAGTGATTTTCTCTGAAAGGACAGCATTTAGAAAGTGAAGAAACACTCCATTCACTTCGCACAGTGAATTGAAGTGTTGGAACAGACTGCTTCTCTTTCAGAGAAACAGATGTGAGTTTCTTGTGAATGCTTGTAAGTAGCTTAAGGCACTTTCAAAGGAAAGTGATTTTCTCTGAAAGGACAGCATTTAGAAAGTGAAGCAACACTCCATTCACTTTGCACAGTGAATTGAAGTGTTGGAACAGACTGCTTCTCTTTCAGAGAAACGCATGTGAATATCTGTTGAATGCTTGTAAGTAGCTTAAGGCACTTTCAAAGGAAAGTGATTTTCTCTGAAAGGACAGGATTTAGAAAGTGGAGAAACACTCCATTCACTTCGCACAGTGAATTGAAGTGTTGGAACAGACTGCTTCTCTTTCAGAGAAACAGATGTGAGTTTCTTGTGAATGCTTGAAAGGAGCTTAAGGCACTTTCAAAGGAAAGTGATTTTCTCTGAAAGGACAGCATTTAGAAAGTGAAGCAACACTCCATTCACTTCGCACAGTGAATTGAAGTGTTGGAACAGACTACTTCTCTTTCAGAGAAACGCATGTGAATTTCTGTTGAATGCTTGTGAGTAGCTTAAGGCACTTTCAAAGGAAAGTGATTTTCTCTGAAAGGACAGCATTTGAAAAGGGAAGCAACACTCCATTCACTTCACACAGTGGATTGAAGTGTTGGAACAGACTGCTTCTCTTTTATAGAAACGGATGTGAGTTTTTTGTGAATGCTTGAAAGTAGCTTAAGGCACTTTCAAAGCAAAGTGATTTTCTCTGAATGACAGCATTTAGAATGTGAAGGAACACTCCATTCACTTCGCACAGTGAATTGAAGTGTTGGAACTGACTGCTTCTCTTTCACAGAAACGCATTTGAGTTTCCTATGAATGCTTGTAAGTAGCTTAAGACACTTTCAAAGGAAAGTGATTTTCTCTGAAAGGACAGCATTTGGAAAGGGAAGCAACACTCCATTCACTTCGCACAATGAATTTAAGTGTTGCAACAGACAGCTTCTCTTTCACAGAAACGGATTTGAGTTTCCTATGAATGCTTGTAAGTAGCTTAAGGCACTTTCAAAGGAAAGTGATTTTCTCTGAAGGACAGCATTTAGAAAGTGAAGTCACACTCCATTCACTTCGCTCAGTGAATTGAAGTGTTGGAACAGACTGCTTCTCTTTTAGAGAAACAGATGTGAGTTTTTTGTGAATGCTTGAAAGTACTTTAAGGCACTTTCAAAGGAAAGTGATTTTCTCTGAAACTACAGCATTTAGAATGTGAAGCAACATTCCAATCACTTCGCACAGTGAATTGAAGTGGTGGAACAGACTGCTTCGCTTTCAGAGAAACAGATATGAGTTTCTTGTGAATGCTTGTAAGTAGCTTAAGGCAATTTCAAAAGAGAGTGATTTTCTCTAAAAGGAGAGCATTTAGAAAGTGAAGCAACACTCCGTTCACTTCGCACAGTGAATTGAAGTGTTGGAACAGACTGCTTCTCTTTCAGAGAAACGCATGTGAATTTCTGTTGAAGTCTTGTAAGTAGCTTAAGACACTTTCAAAGGAAAGTGATTTTCTCTGAAAGGACAGCATTTGTAAAGGGAAGCAACACTCCATTCACTTCGCACAATGAATTTAAGTGTTGCAACAGACAGCTTCTCTTTTACAGAAACGCATTTGAGTTTCCTATGAATGCTGGTAAGTAGCTTAAGGCACTTTCAAAGGAAAGTGATTTTCTCTGAAAGGACAGCATTTAGAAAGTGAAGCAACACTCCATTCACTTCACACAGTGAACTGAAGTGTTGGAACAGACTGCTTCTCTTTCAGAGAAACGCATGTGAGTTTTTTGTGAATGCTTGTAAGTAGCTTAAGGCACTTTCAAAGGAAAGTGATTTTCTCTGAAAGGACAGCATTTAGAAAGTGAAGCAACACTCCATTCACTTCGCACAGTGGATTGAAGTGTTGGAACAGACTGCTTCTCTTTTAGAGAAACGGATGTGAGTTTTTTGTGAATGCTTGAAAGTAGCTTAAGGCACTTTCAAAGCAAAGTGATTTTCTCTGAATGACAGCATTTAGAATGTGAAGGAACACTCCATTCACTTCGCACAGTGAATTGAAGTGTTGGAACTGACTGCTTCTCTTTCACAGAAACGCATTTGAGTTTCCTATGAATGCTTGTAAGTAGCTTAAGACACTTTCAAAGGAAAGTGATTTTCTCTGAAAGGACAGCATTTGGAAAGGGAAGCAACACTCCATTCACTTCGCACAGTGAATTGAAGTGTTGGAACAGACTGCTTCTCTTTCAGAGAAACACATGTGAATTTCTGTTGAATGCTTGTAAGTAGCTTAAGGCACTTTCAAAGGAAAGTGATTTTCTCTGAAAGGACAGCATTTAGAAAGTGAAGCAACACTCCATTCACTTCGCACAGAGGATTGAAGTGTTGGAACAGACTGCTTCTCTTTTAGAGAAACGGATGTGAGTTTTTTGTGAATGCTTGAAAGTAGCTTAAGGCACTTTCAAAGCAAAGTGATTTTCTCTGAAGGACAGCATTTAGAATGTGAAGGAACACTCCATTCACTTCGCACAGTGAATTGAAGTGTTGGAACAGACTGCTTCTCTTTCAGAGAAACAGATGTGAGTTTCTTGTGAATGCTTTTAAGTAGCTTAAGGCAGTTTCAAAGAGAGTGAGTTTCTCTAAAAGGAGAGCATTTAGAAAGTGAAGCAACACTCCATTCACGTCGCACAGTGAATTGAAGTGTTGGAACAGACTACTTCTCTTTCAGAGAAACGCATGTGAATTTCTGTTGAATGCTTGTAAGTAGCTTAAGGCACTTTCAAAGGAAAGTGATTTTCTCTGAAAGGACAGCATTTAGAAAGTGAAGCAACACTCCATTCACTTCGCACAGTGGATTGAAGTGTTGGAACAGACTGCTTCTCTTTTAGAGAAACGGATGTGAGTTTTTTGTGAATGCTTGAAAGTAGCTTAAGGCAGTTTCAAAGAGAGTGATTTTCTCTAAAAGGAGAGCATTTAGAAAGTGAAGCAACACTCCGTTCACTTCGCACAATGAATTGACGTGTTGGAGCAGACTGCTTCTCTTTCACAGAAACGCATTTAAGTTTCCTATGAATGCTTGTAAGTAGCTTAAGACACTTTCAAAGGAAAGTGATTTTCTCTGAAAGGACAGCATTTGGAAAGGGAAGCAACACTCCATTCACTTCGCACAATGAATTTAAGTGTTGCAACAGACAGCTTCTCTTTCACAGAAACGGATTTGAGTTTCCTATGAATGCTTGTAAGTAGCTTAAGGCACTTTCAAAGGAAAGTGATTTTCTCTGAAGGACAGCTTTTAGAAAGTGAAGTCACACTCCATTCACTTCGCTCAGTGAATTGAAATGTTGGAACAGACTGCTTCTCTTTTAGAGAAACAGATGTGAGTTTTTTGTGAATGCTTGAAAGTACTTTAAGGCACTTTCAAAGGAAAGTGATTTTCTCTGAAACTACAGCATTTAGAATGTGAAGCAACATTCCAATCACTTCGCACAGTGAATTGAAGTGTTGGAACAGACTGCTTCGCTTTCAGAGAAACAGATATGAGTTTCTAGTGAATGCTTGTAAGTAGCTTAAGGCAATTTCAAAAGAGAGTGATTTTCTCTAAAAGGAGAGCATTTAGAAAGTGAAGCAACACTCCGTTCACTTCGCACAGTGAATTGAAGTGTTGGAACAGACTGCTTTTCTTTCAGAGAAACGCATGTGAATTTCTGTTGAAGTCTTGTAAGTAGCTTAAGACACTTTCAAAGGAAAGTGATTTTCTCTGAAAGGACAGCATTTGTAAAGGGAAGCAACACTCCATTCACTTCGCACAGAGGATTGAAGTGTGGGAACAGACTGCTTCTCTTTTTGAGAAACGGATGTGAGTTTTTTGTGAATGCTTGAAAGTAGCTTAAGGCACTTTCAAAGCAAAGTGATTTTCTCTGAAGGACAGCATTTAGAATGTGAAGGAAAACTCCATTCACTTCGCACATTGAATTGAAGTGTTGGAACAGACTGCTTCTCTTTCAGAGAAACAGATGTGAGTTTCTTGTGAATGCTTTTAAGTAGCATAAGGCAGTTTCAAAGAGAGTGATTTTCTCTAAAAGGAGAGCATTTAGAAAGTGAAGCAACACTCCGTTCACTTCGCACAGTGAATTGACGTCTTGGAGCAGACTGCTTCTCTTTCACAGAAACGCATTTGAGTTTCCTATGAATGCTTGTAAGTAGCTTAAGACACTTTCAAAGGAAAGTGATTTTCTCTGAAAGGACAGCATTTGGAAAGGGAAGCAACACTCCATTCACTTCGAACAGTGAATTGAAGTGTTGCAACAGACAGCTTCTCTTTCACAGAAACGCATTTGAGTTTCCTATGAATGCTTCTAAGTAGCTTAAGGCACTTTCAAAGGAAAGTGATTTTCTCTGAAAGGACAGCATTTAGAAAGTGAAGCAACACTCCATTCACTTCGCACAGTGAACTGAAGTGTTGGAACAGACTGCTTCTCTTTCAGAGAAACGCATGTGAGTTTTTTGTGAGTGCTTGTAAGTAGCTTAAGGCACTTTCAAAGGAAAGTGATTTTCTCTGAAAGGACAGCATTTAGAAAGTGAAGCAACACTCCATTCACTTCGCACAGTGAATTGAAGTGTTGGAACAGACTGCTTCTCTTTCAGAGAAACGCATGTGAATTTCTGTTGAATGCTTGTAAGTAGCTTAAGGCACTTTCAAAGGAATGTTATTTTCTCTGAAAGGACAGCATTTAGAAAGTGAAGCAACACTCCATTCACTTTGCACAGTGAATTGAAGCGTTGGAACAGACTGCTTCTCTTTCAGAGAAACGCATGTGAATTTCTGTTGAATGCTTGTAAGTAGCTTAAGGCACTTTCAAAGGAAAGTGATTTTCTCTGAAAGGACAGGATTTAGAAAGTGGAGAAACACTCCATTCACTTCGCACAGTGAATTGAAGTGTTGGAACAGACTGCTTCTCTTTCAGAGAAACGCATGTGAGTTTTTTGTGAATGCTTGTAAGTAGCTTAAGGCACTTTCAAAGGAAAGTGATGTTCTCTCAAAGGACAGCATTTAGAAAGTGAAGCAACACTCCATTCACTTCGCACAGTGAATTGAAGTGTTGGAACAAACTGCTTCTCTTTCAGAGAAACGCATGTGAATTTCTGTTGAATGCTTGTAAGTAGCTTAAGGCACTTTCAAAGGAAAGTGATTTTCTCTGAAAGGACACCATTTAGAAAGTGAAGAAACACTCCATTCACTTCGCACAGTGAATTGAAGTGTTGGAACAGACTGCTTCTCTTTCAGAGAAACAGATGTGAGTTTCTTGTGAATGCTTGTAAGTAGCTTAAGGCACTTTCAAAGGAAAGTGATTTTCTCTGAAAGGACAGCATTTAGAAAGTGAAGCAACACTCCATTCACTTTGCACAGTGAATTGAAGTGTTGGAACAGACTGCTTCTCTTTCAGAGAAACGCATGTGAATTTCTGTTGAATGCTTGTAAGTAGCTTAAGGCACTTTCAAAGGAAAGTGATTTTCTCTTAAAGGACAGGATTTAGAAAGTGGAGAAACACTCCATTCACTTCGCACAGTGAATTGAAGTGTTGGAACAGACTGCTTCTCTTTCAGAGAAACAGATGTGAGTTTCTTGTGAATGCTTGAAAGGAGCTTAAGGCACTTTCAAAGGAAAGTGATTTTCTCTGAAAGGACAGCATTTAGAAAGTGAAGCAACACTCCATTCACTTCGCACAGTGAATTGAAGTGTTGGAACAGACTACTTCTCTTTCAGAGAAACGCATGTGAATTTCTGTTGAATGCTTGTAAGTAGCTTAAGGCACTTTCAAAGGAAAGTGATTTTCTCTGAAAGGACAGCATTTAGAAAGTGAAGCAACACTCCATTCACTTCGCACAGTGGATTGAAGTGTTGGAACAGACTGCTTCTCTTTTAGAGAAACGGATGTGAGTTTTTTGTGAATGCTTGAAAGTAGCTTAAGGCACTTTCAAAGCAAAGTGATTTTCTCTGAATGACAGCATTTAGAATGTGAAGGAACACTCCATTCACTTCGCACAGTGAATTGAAGTGTTGGAACAGACTGCTTCTCTTTCAGAGAAACAGATGTGAGTTTCTTGTGAATGCTTTTAAGTAGCTTAAGGCAGTTTCAAAGAGAGTGATTTTCTCTAATAGGAGAGCATTTAGAAAGTGAAGCAACACTCCGTTCACTTCGCACAATGAATTGACGTGTTGGAGCAGACTGCTTCTCTTTCACAGAAACGCATTTAAGTTTCCTATGAATGCTTGTAAGTAGCTTAAGACACTTTCAAAGGAAAGTGATTTTCTCTGAAAGGACAGCATTTGGAAAGGGAAGCAACACTCCATTCACTTCGCACAATGAATTTAAGTGTTGCAACAGACAGCTTCTCTTTCACAGAAACGGATTTGAGTTTCCTATGAATGCTTGTAAGTAGCTTAAGGCACTTTCAAAGGAAAGTGATTTTCTCTGAAGGACAGCATTTAGAAAGTGAAGTCACACTCCATTCACTTCGCTCAGTGAATTGAAAGGTTGGAACAGACTGCTTCTCTTTTAGAGAAACAGATGTGAGTTTTTTGTGAATGCTTGAAAGTACTTTAAGGCACTTTCAAAGGAAAGTGATTTTCTCTGAAACTACAGCATTTAGAATGTGAAGCAACATTCCAATCACTTCGCACAGTGAATTGAAGTGTTGGAACAGACTGCTTCGCTTTCAGAGAAACAGATATGAGTTTCTAGTGAATGCTTGTAAGTAGCTTAAGGCAATTTCAAAAGAGAGTGATTTTCTCTAAAAGGAGAGCATTTAGAAAGTGAAGCAACACTCCGTTCACTTCGCAAAGTGAATTGAAGTGTTGGAACAGACTGCTTTTCTTTCAGAGAAACGCATGTGAATTTCTGTTGAAGTCTTGTAAGTAGCTTAAGACACTTTCAAAGGAAAGTGATTTTCTCTGAAAGGACAGCATTTGTAAAGGGAAGCAACACTCCATTCACTTCGCACAGAGGATTGAAGTGTGGGAACAGACTGCTTCTCTTTTTGAGAAACGGATGTGAGTTTTTTGTGAATGCTTGAAAGTAGCTTAAGGCACTTTCAAAGCAAAGTGATTTTCTCTGAAGGACAGCATTTAGAATGTGAAGGAAAACTCCATTCACTTCGCACATTGAATTGAAGTGTTGGAACAGACTGCTTCTCTTTCAGAGAAACAGATGTGAGTTTCTTGTGAATGCTTTTAAGTAGCTTAAGGCAGTTTCAAAGAGAGTGATTTTCTCTAAAAGGAGAGCATTTAGAAAGTGAAGCAACACTCCGTTCACTTCGCACAGTGAATTGACGTCTTGGAGCAGACTGCTTCTCTTTCACAGAAACGCATTTGAGTTTCCTATGAATGCTTGTAAGTAGCTTAAGACACTTTCAAAGGAAAGTGATTTTCTCTGAAAGGACAGCATTTGGAAAGGGAAGCAACACTCCATTCACTTCGAGCAGTGAATTGAAGTGTTGCAACAGACAGCTTCTCTTTCACAGAAACGCATTTGAGTTTCCTATGAATGCTTCTAAGTAGCTTAAGGCACTTTCAAAGGAAAGTGATTTTCTCTGAAAGGACAGCATTTAGAAAGTGAAGCAACACTCCATTCACTTCGCACAGTGAACTGAAGTGTTGGAACAGACTGCTTCTCTTTCAGAGAAACGCATGTGAGTTTTTTGTGAGTGCTTGTAAGTAGCTTAAGGCACTTTCAAAGGAAAGTGATTTTCTCTGAAAGGACAGCATTTAGAAAGTGAAGCAACACTCCATTCACTTCGCACAGTGAATTGAAGTGTTGGAACAGACTGCTTCTCTTTCAGAGAAACGCATGTGAATTTCTGTTGAATGCTTGTAAGTAGCTTAAGGCACTTTCAAAGGAATGTTATTTTCTCTGAAAGGACAGCATTTAGAAAGTGAAGCAACACTCCATTCACTTTGCACAGTGAATTGAAGCGTTGGAACAGACTGCTTCTCTTTCAGAGAAACGCATGTGAATTTCTGTTGAATGCTTGTAAGTAGCTTAAGGCACTTTCAAAGGAAAGTGATTTTCTCTGAAAGGACAGGATTTAGAAAGTGGAGAAACACTCCATTCACTTCGCACAGTGAATTGAAGTGTTGGAACAGACTGCTTCTCTTTCAGAGAAACGCATGTGAGTTTTTTGTGAATGCTTGTAAGTAGCTTAAGGCACTTTCAAAGGAAAGTGATGTTCTCTCAAAGGACAGCATTTAGAAAGTGAAGCAACACTCCATTCACTTCGCACAGTGAATTGAAGTGTTGGAACAAACTGCTTCTCTTTCAGAGAAACGCATGTGAATTTCTGTTGAATGCTTGTAAGTAGCTTAAGGCACTTTCAAAGGAAAGTGATTTTCTCTGAAAGGACAGCATTTGTAAAGGGAAGCAACACTCCATTCACTTCGCACAATGAATTTAAGTATTGCAACAGACAGCTTCTCTTTCACAGAAACGCATTTGAGTTTCCTATGAATGCTGGTAAGTAGCTTAAGGCACTTTCAAAGGAAAGTGATTTTCTCTGAAAGGACAGCATTTAGAAAGTGAAGAAACACTCCATTCACTTCGCACAGTGAATTGAAGTTTTGGAACAGACTGCTTCTCTTTCAGAGAAACAGATGTGAGTTTCTTGTGAATGCTTGTAAGTAGCTTAAGGCACTTTCAAAGGAAAGTGATTTTCTCTGAAAGGACAGCATTTAGAAAGTGAAGCAACACTCCATTCACTTTGCACAGTGAATTGAAGTGTTGGAACAGACTGCTTCTCTTTCAGAGAAACGCATGTGAATTTCTGTTGAATGCTTGTAAGTAGCTTAAGGCACTTTCAAAGGAAAGTGATTTTCTCTGAAAGGACAGCATTTAGAAAGTGAAGCAACACTCCATTCACTTCACACAGTGGATTGAAGTGTTGGAACAGACTGCTTCTCTTTTATAGAAACGGATGTGAGTTTTTTGTGAATGCTTGAAAGTAGCTTAAGGCACTTTCAAAGCAAAGTGATTTTCTCTGAATGACAGCATTTAGAATGTGAAGGAACACTCCCTTCACTTCGCACAGTGAATTGAAGTGTTGGAACTGACTGCTTCTCTTTCACAGAAACGCATTTGAGTTTCCTATGAATGCTTGTAAGTAGCTTAAGACACTTTCAAAGGAAAGTGATTTTCTCTGAAAGGACAGCATTTGGAAAGGGAAGCAACACTCCATTCACTTCGCACAATGAATTTAAGTGTTGCAACAGACAGCTTCTCTTTCACAGAAACGGATTTGAGTTTCCTATGAATGCTTGTAAGTAGCTTAAGGCACTTTCAAAGGAAAGTGATTTTCTCTGAAGGACAGCATTTAGAAAGTGAAGTCACACTCCATTCACTTCGCTCAGTGAATTGAAGTGTTGGAACAGACTGCTTCTCTTTTAGAGAAACAGATGTGAGTTTTTTGTGAATGCTTGAAAGTACTTTAAGGCACTTTCAAAGGAAAGTGATTTTCTCTGAAACTACAGCATTTAGAATGTGAAGCAACATTCCAATCACTTCGCACAGTGAATTGAAGTGTTGGAACAGACTGCTTCGCTTTCAGAGAAACAGATATGAGTTTCTAGTGAATGCTTGTAAGTAGCTTAAGGCAATTTCAAAAGAGAGTGATTTTCTCTAAAAGGAGAGCATTTAGAAAGTGAAGCAACACTCCGTTCACCTCGCACAGTGAATTGAAGTGTTGGAACAGACTGCTTCTCTTTCAGAGAAACGCATGTGAATTTCTGTTGAAGTCTTGTAAGTAGCTTAAGACACTTTCAAAGGAAAGTGATTTTCTCTGAAAGGACAGCATTTGTAAAGGGAAGCAACACTCCATTCACTTCGCACAATGAATTTAAGTGTTGCAACAGACAGCTTCTCTTTCACAGAAACGCATTTGAGTTTCCTATGAATGCTGGTAAGTAGCTTAAGGCACTTTCAAAGGAAAGTGATTTTCTCTGAAAGGACAGCATTTAGAAAGTGAAGCAACACTCCATTCACTTCACACAGTGAACTGAAGTGTTGGAACAGACTGCTTCTCTTTCAGAGAAACGCATGTGAGTTTTTTGTGAATGCTTGTAAGTAGCTTAAGGCACTTTCAAAGGAAAGTGATTTTCTCTGAAAGGACAGCATTTAGAAAGTGAAGCAACACTCCATTCACTTCGCACAGTGGATTGAAGTGTTGGAACAGACTGCTTCTCTTTCAGAGAAACGGATGTGAGTTTTTTGTGAATGCTTGAAAGTAGCTTAAGGCACTTTCAAAGCAAAGTGATTTTCTCTGAATGACAGCATTTAGAATGTGAAGGAACACTCCATTCACTTCGCACAGTGAATTGAAGTGTTGGAACTGACTGCTTCTCTTTCACAGAAACGCATTTGAGTTTCCTATGAATGCTTGTAAGTAGCTTAAGACACTTTCAAAGGAAAGTGATTTTCTCTGAAAGGACAGCATTTGGAAAGGGAAGCAACACTCCATTCACTTCGCACAATGAATTTAAGTGTTGCAACAGACAGCTTCTCTTTCACAGAAACGGATTTGAGTTTCCTATGAATGCTTGTAAGTAGCTTAAGGCACTTTCAAAGGAAAGTGATTTTCTCTGAAGGACAGCATTTAGAAAGTGAAGTCACACTCCATTCACTTCGCTCAGTGAATTGAAGTGTTGGAACAGACTGCTTCTCTTTTAGAGAAACAGATGTGAGTTTTTTGTGAATGCTTGAAAGTACTTTAAGGCACTTTAAAAGGAAAGTGATTTTCTCTGAAACTACAGCATTTAGAATGTGAAGCAACATTCCAATCACTTCGCACAGTGAATTGAAGTGTTGGAACAGACTGCTTCGCTTTCAGAGAAACAGATATGAGTTTCTAGTGAATGCTTGTAAGTAGCTTAAGGCAATTTCAAAAGAGAGTGATTTTCTCTAAAAGGAGAGCATTTAGAAAGTGAAGCAACACTCCGTTCACTTCGCACAGTGAATTGAAGTGTTGGAACAGACTGCTTCTCTTTCAGAGAAACAGATGTGAGTTTCTTGTGAATGCTTTTAAGTAGCTTAAGGCAGTTTCAAAGAGAGTGATTTTCTCTAAAAGGAGAGCATTTAGAAAGTGAAGCAACACTCCATTCACGTCGCACAGTGAATTGAAGTGTTGGAACAGACTACTTCTCTTTCAGAGAAACGCATGTGAATTTCTGTTGAATGCTTGTAAGTAGCTTAAGGCACTTTCAAAGGAAAGTGATTTTCTCTGAAAGGACAGCATTTAGAAAGTGAAGCAACACTCCATTCACTTCGCACAGTGGATTGAAGTGTTGGAACAGACTGCTTCTCTTTTAGAGAAACGGATGTGAGTTTTTTGTGAATGCTTGAAAGTAGCTTAAGGCACTTTCAAAGCAAAGTGATTTTCTCTGAATGACAGCATTTAGAATGTGAAGGAACACTCCATTCACTTCGCACAGTGAATTGAAGTGTTGGAACACACTGCTTCTCTTTCAGAGAAACAGATGTGAGTTTCTTGTGAATGCTTTTAAGTAGCTTAAGGCAGTTTCAAAGAGAGTGATTTTCTCTAAAAGGAGAGCATTTAGAAAGTGAAGCAACACTCCGTTCACTTCGCACAATGAATTGACGTGTTGGAGCAGACTGCTTCTCTTTCACAGAAACGCATTTAAGTTTCCTATGAATGCTTGTAAGTAGCTTAAGACACTTTCAAAGGAAAGTGATTTTCTCTGAAAGGACAGCATTTGGAAAGGGAAGCAACACTCCATTCACTTCGCACAATGAATTTAAGTGTTGCAACAGACAGCTTCTCTTTCACAGAAACGGATTTGAGTTTCCTATGAATGCTTGTAAGTAGCTTAAGGCACTTTCAAAGGAAAGTGATTTTCTCTGAAGGACAGCATTTAGAAAGTGAAGTCACACTCCATTCACTTCGCTCAGTGAATTGAAATGTTGGAACAGACTGCTTCTCTTTTAGAGAAACAGATGTGAGTTTTTTGTGAATGCTTGAAAGTACTTTAAGGCACTTTCAAAGGAAAGTGATTTTCTCTGAAACTACAGCATTTAGAATGTGAAGCAACATTCCAATCACTTCGCACAGTGAATTGAAGTGTTGGAACAGACTGCTTCGCTTTCAGAGAAACAGATATGAGTTTCTAGTGAATGCTTGTAAGTAGCTTAAGGCAATTTCAAAAGAGAGTGATTTTCTCTAAAAGGAGAGCATTTAGAAAGTGAAGCAACACTCCGTTCACTTCGCACAGTGAATTGAAGTGTTGGAACAGACTGCTTTTCTTTCAGAGAAACGCATGTGAATTTCTGTTGAAGTCTTGTAAGTAGCTTAAGACACTTTCAAAGGAAAGTGATTTTCTCTGAAAGGACAGCATTTGTAAAGGGAAGCAACACTCCATTCACTTCGCACAGAGGATTGAAGTGTGGGAACAGACTGCTTCTCTTTTTGAGAAACGGATGTGAGTTTTTTGTGAATGCTTGAAAGTAGCTTAAGGCACTTTCAAAGCAAAGTGATTTTCTCTGAAGGACAGCATTTAGAATGTGAAGGAAAACTCCATTCACTTCGCACATTGAATTGAAGTGTTGGAACAGACTGCTTCTCTTTCAGAGAAACAGATGTGAGTTTCTTGTGAATGCTTTTAAGTAGCTTAAGGCAGTTTCAAAGAGAGTTATTTTCTCTAAAAGGAGAGCATTTAGAAAGTGAAGCAACACTCCGTTCACTTCGCACAGTGAATTGACGTCTTGGAGCAGACTGCTTCTCTTTCACAGAAACGCATTTGAGTTTCCTATGAATGCTTGTAAGTAGCTTAAGACACTTTCAAAGGAAAGTGATTTTCTCTGAAAGGACAGCATTTGGAAAGGGAAGCAACACTCCATTCACTTCGAACAGTGAATTGAAGTGTTGCAACAGACAGCTTCTCTTTCACAGAAACGCATTTGAGTTTCCTATGAATGCTTCTAAGTAGCTTAAGGCACTTTCAAAGGAAAGTGATTTTCTCTGAAAGGACAGCATTTAGAAAGTGAAGCAACACTCCATTCACTTCGCACAGTGAACTGAAGTGTTGGAACAGACTGCTTCTCTTTCAGAGAAACGCATGTGAGTTTTTTGTGAGTGCTTGTAAGTAGCTTAAGGCACTTTCAAAGGAAAGTGATTTTCTCTGAAAGGACAGCATTTAGAAAGTGAAGCAACACTCCATTCACTTCGCACAGTGAATTGAAGTGTTGGAACAGACTGCTTCTCTTTCAGAGAAACGCATGTGAATTTCTGTTGAATGCTTGTAAGTAGCTTAAGGCACTTTCAAAGGAATGTTATTTTCTCTGAAAGGACAGCATTTAGAAAGTGAAGCAACACTCCATTCACTTTGCACAGTGAATTGAAGCGTTGGAACAGACTGCTTCTCTTTCAGAGAAACGCATGTGAGTTTTTTGTGAATGCTTGTAAGTAGCTTAAGGCACTTTCAAAGGAAAGTGATGTTCTCTCAAAGGACAGCATTTAGAAAGTGGAGCAACACTCCATTCACTTCGCACAGTGAATTGAAGTGTTGGAACAAACTGCTTCTCTTTCAGAGAAACGCATGTGAATTTCTGTTGAATGCTTGTAAGTAGCTTAAGGCACTTTCAAAGGAAAGTGATTTTCTCTGAAAGGACAGCATTTAGAAAGTGAAGAAACACTCCATTCACTTCGCACAGTGAATTGAAGTGTTGGAACAGACTGCTTCTCTTTCAGAGAAACAGATGTGAGTTTCTTGTGAATGCTTGTAAGTAGCTTAAGGCACTTTCAAAGGAAAGTGATTTTCTCTGAAAGGACAGCATTTAGAAAGTGAAGCAACACTCCATTCACTTTGCACAGTGAATTGAAGTGTTGGAACAGACTGCTTCTCTTTCAGAGAAACGCATGTGAATTTCTGTTGAATGCTTGTAAGTAGCTTAAGGCACTTTCAAAGCAAAGTGATTTTCTCTGAAGGACAGCATTTAGAATGTGAAGGAACACTCCATTCACTTCGCACAGTGAATTGAAGTGTTGGAACAGACTGCTTCTCTTTCAGAGAAACAGATGTGAGTTTCTTGTGAATGCTTTTAAGTAGCTTAAGGCAGTTTCAAAGAGAGTGATTTTCTCTAAAAGGAGAGCATTTAGAAAGTGAAGCAACACTCCATTCACGTCGCACAGTGAATTGAAGTGTTGGAACAGACTACTTCTCTTTCAGAGAAACGCATGTGAATTTCTGTTGAATGCTTGTAAGTAGCTTAAGGCACTTTCAAAGGAAAGTGATTTTCTCTGAAAGGACAGCATTTAGAAAGTGAAGAAACACTCCATTCACTTCGCACAGTGGATTGAAGTGTTGGAACAGACTGCTTCTCTTTTAGAGAAACGGATGTGAGTTTTTTGTGAATGCTTGAAAGTAGCTTAAGGCACTTTCAAAGCAAAGTGATTTTCTCTGAATGACAGCATTTAGAATGTGAAGGAACACTCCATTCACTTCGCACAGTGAATTGAAGTGTTGGAACACACTGCTTCTCTTTCAGAGAAACAGATGTGAGTTTCTTGTGAATGCTTTTAAGTAGCTTAAGGCAGTTTCAAAGAGAGTGATTTTCTCTAAAAGGAGAGCATTTAGAAAGTGAAGCAACACTCCGTTCACTTCGCACAATGAATTGACGTGTTGGAGCAGACTGCTTCTCTTTCACAGAAACGCATTTAAGTTTCCTATGAATGCTTGTAAGTAGCTTAAGACACTTTCAAAGGAAAGTGATTTTCTCTGAAAGGACAGCATTTGGAAAGGGAAGCAACACTCCATTCACTTCGCACAATGAATTTAAGTGTTGCAACAGACAGCTTCTCTTTCACAGAAACGGATTTGAGTTTCCTATGAATGCTTGTAAGTAGCTTAAGGCACTTTCAAAGGAAAGTGATTTTCTCTGAAGGACAGCATTTAGAAAGTGAAGTCACACTCCATTCACTTCGCTCAGTGAATTGAAATGTTGGAACAGACTGCTTCTCTTTTAGAGAAACAGATGTGAGTTTTTTGTGAATGCTTGAAAGTACTTTAAGGCACTTTCAAAGGAAAGTGATTTTCTCTGAAACTACAGCATTTAGAATGTGAAGCAACATTCCAATCACTTCGCACAGTGAATTGAAGTGTTGGAACAGACTGCTTCGCTTTCAGAGAAACAGATATGAGTTTCTAGTGAATGCTTGTAAGTAGCTTAAGGCAATTTCAAAAGAGAGTGATTTTCTCTAAAAGGAGAGCATTTAGAAAGTGAAGCAACACTCCGTTCACTTCGCACAGTGAATTGAAGTGTTGGAACAGACTGCTTTTCTTTCAGAGAAACGCATGTGAATTTCTGTTGAAGTCTTGTAAGTAGCTTAAGACACTTTCAAAGGAAAGTGATTTTCTCTGAAAGGACAGCATTTGTAAAGGGAAGCAACACTCCATTCACTTCGCACAGAGGATTGAAGTGTGGGAACAGACTGCTTCTCTTTTTGAGAAACGGATGTGAGTTTTTTGTGAATGCTTGAAAGTAGCTTAAGGCACTTTCAAAGCAAAGTGATTTTCTCTGAAGGACAGCATTTAGAATGTGAAGGAAAACTCCATTCACTTCGCACATTGAATTGAAGTGTTGGAACAGACTGCTTCTCTTTCAGAGAAACAGATGTGAGTTTCTTGTGAATGCTTTTAAGTAGCTTAAGGCAGTTTCAAAAGAGTGATTTTCTCTAAAAGGAGAGCATTTAGAAAGTGAAGCAACACTCCGTTCACTTCGCACAGTGAATTGACGTCTTGGAGCAGACTGCTTCTCTTTCACAGAAACGCATTTGAGTTTCCTATGAATGCTTGTAAGTAGCTTAAGACACTTTCAAAGGAAAGTGATTTTCTCTGAAAGGACAGCATTTGGAAAGGGAAGCAACACTCCATTCACTTCGAACAGTGAATTGAAGTGTTGCAACAGACAGCTTCTCTTTCACAGAAACGCATTTGAGTTTCCTATGAATGCTTCTAAGTAGCTTAAGGCACTTTCAAAGGAAAGTGATTTTCTCTGAAAGGACAGCATTTAGAAAGTGAAGCAACACTCCATTCACTTAGCACAGTGAACTGAAGTGTTGGAACAGACTGCTTCTCTTTCAGAGAAACGCATGTGAGTTTTTTGTGAGTGCTTGTAAGTAGCTTAAGGCACTTTCAAAGGAAAGTGATTTTCTCTGAAAGGACAGCATTTAGAAAGTGAAGCAACACTCCATTCACTTCGCACAGTGAATTGAAGTGTTGGAACAGACTGCTTCTCTTTCAGAGAAACGCATGTGAATTTCTGTTGAATGCTTGTAAGTAGCTTAAGGCACTTTCAAAGGAATGTTATTTTCTCTGAAAGGACAGCATTTAGAAAGTGAAGCAACACTCCATTCACTTTGCACAGTGAATTGAAGCGTTGGAACAGACTGCTTCTCTTTCAGAGAAACGCATGTGAATTTCTGTTGAATGCTTGTAAGTAGCTTAAGGCACTTTCAAAGGAAAGTGATTTTCTCTGAAAGGACAGGATTTAGAAAGTTGAGAAACACTCCATTCACTTCGCACAGTGAATTGAAGTGTTGGAACAGACTGCTTCTCTTTCAGAGAAACGCATGTGAGTTTTTTGTGAATGCTTGTAAGTAGCTTAAGGCACTTTCAAAGGAAAGTGATGTTCTCTCAAAGGACAGCATTTAGAAAGTGGAGCAACACTCCATTCACTTCGCACAGTGAATTGAAGTGTTGGAACAAACTGCTTCTCTTTCAGAGAAACGCATGTGAATTTCTGTTGAATGCTTGTAAGTAGCTTAAGGCACTTTCAAAGGAAAGTGATTTTCTCTGAAAGGACAGCATTTAGAAAGTGAAGAAACACTCCATTCACTTCGCACAGTGAATTGAAGTGTTGGAACAGACTGCTTCTCTTTCAGAGAAACAGATGTGAGTTTCTTGTGAATGCTTGTAAGTAGCTTAAGGCACTTTCAAAGGAAAGTGATTTTCTCTGAAAGGACAGCATTTAGAAAGTGAAGCAACACTCCATTCACTTTGCACAGTGAATTGAAGTGTTGGAACAGACTGCTTCTCTTTCAGAGAAACGCATGTGAATTTCTGTTGAATGCTTGTAAGTAGCTTAAGGCACTTTCAAAGGAAAGTGATTTTCTCTGAAAGGACAGGATTTAGAAAGTGGAGAAACACTCCATTCACTTCGCACAGTGAATTGAAGTGTTGGAACAGACTGCTTCTCTTTCAGAGAAACAGATGTGAGTTTCTTGTGAATGCTTGAAAGGAGCTTAAGGCACTTTCAAAGGAAAGTGATTTTCTCTGAAAGGACAGCATTTAGAAAGTGAAGCAACACTCCATTCACTTCGCACAGTGAATTGAAGTGTTGGAACAGACTACTTCTCTTTCAGAGAAACGCATGTGAATTTCTGTTGAATGCTTGTAAGTAGCTTAAGGCACTTTCAAAGGAAAGTGATTTTCTCTGAAAGGACAGCATTTAGAAAGTGAAGCAACACTCCATTCACTTCACACAGTGGATTGAAGTGTTGGAACAGACTGCTTCTCTTTTATAGAAACGGATGTGAGTTTTTTGTGAATGCTTGAAAGTAGCTTAAGGCACTTTCAAAGCAAAGTGATTTTCTCTGAATGACAGCATTTAGAATGTGAAGGAACACTCCCTTCACTTCGCACAGTGAATTGAAGTGTTGGAACTGACTGCTTCTCTTTCACAGAAACGCATTTGAGTTTCCTATGAATGCTTGTAAGTAGCTTAAGACACTTTCAAAGGAAAGTGATTTTCTCTGAAAGGACAGCATTTGGAAAGGGAAGCAACACTCCATTCACTTCGCACAATGAATTTAAGTGTTGCAACAGACAGCTTCTCTTTCACAGAAACGGATTTGAGTTTCCTATGAATGCTTGTAAGTAGCTTAAGGCACTTTCAAAGGAAAGTGATTTTCTCTGAAGGACAGCATTTAGAAAGTGAAGTCACACTCCATTCACTTCGCTCAGTGAATTGAAGTGTTGGAACAGACTGCTTCTCTTTTAGAGAAACAGATGTGAGTTTTTTGTGAATGCTTGAAAGTACTTTAAGGCACTTTCAAAGGAAAGTGATTTTCTCTGAAACTACAGCATTTAGAATGTGAAGCAACATTCCAATCACTTCGCACAGTGAATTGAAGTGTTGGAACAGACTGCTTCGCTTTCAGAGAAACAGATATGAGTTTCTAGTGAATGCTTGTAAGTAGCTTAAGGCAATTTCAAAAGAGAGTGATTTTCTCTAAAAGGAGAGCATTTAGAAAGTGAAGCAACACTCCGTTCACTTCGCACAGTGAATTGAAGTGTTGGAACAGACTGCTTCTCTTTCAGAGAAACGCATGTGAATTTCTGTTGAAGTCTTGTAAGTAGCTTAAGACACTTTCAAAGGAAAGTGATTTTCTCTGAAAGGACAGCATTTGTAAAGGGAAGCAACACTCCATTCACTTCGCACAATGAATTTAAGTGTTGCAACAGACAGCTTCTCTTTCACAGAAACGCATTTGAGTTTCCTATGAATGCTGGTAAGTAGCTTAAGGCACTTTCAAAGGAAAGTGATTTTCTCTGAAAGGACAGCATTTAGAAAGTGAAGCAACACTCCATTCACTTCACACAGTGAACTGAAGTGTTGGAACAGACTGCTTCTCTTTCAGAGAAACGCATGTGAGTTTTTTGTGAATGCTTGTAAGTAGCTTAAGGCACTTTCAAAGGAAAGTGATTTTCTCTGAAAGGACAGCATTTAGAAAGTGAAGCAACACTCCATTCACTTCGCACAGTGGATTGAAGTGTTGGAACAGACTGCTTCTCTTTTAGAGAAACGGATGTGAGTTTTTTGTGAATGCTTGAAAGTAGCTTAAGGCACTTTCAAAGCAAAGTGATTTTCTCTGAATGACAGCATTTAGAATGTGAAGGAACACTCCATTCACTTCGCACAGTGAATTGAAGTGTTGGAACTGACTGCTTCTCTTTCACAGAAACGCATTTGAGTTTCCTATGAATGCTTGTAAGTAGCTTAAGACACTTTCAAAGGAAAGTGATTTTCTCTGAAAGGACAGCATTTGGAAAGGGAAGCAACACTCCATTCACTTCGCACAATGAATTTAAGTGTTGCAACAGACAGCTTCTCTTTCACAGAAACGGATTTGAGTTTCCTATGAATGCTTGTAAGTAGCTTAAGGCACTTTCAAAGGAAAGTGATTTTCTCTGAAGGACAGCATTTAGAAAGTGAAGTCACACTCCATTCACTTCGCTCAGTGAATTGAAGTGTTGGAACAGACTGCTTCTCTTTTAGAGAAACAGATGTGAGTTTTTTGTGAATGCTTGAAAGTACTTTAAGGCACTTTAAAAGGAAAGTGATTTTCTCTGAAACTACAGCATTTAGAATGTGAAGCAACATTCCAATCACTTCGCACAGTGAATTGAAGTGTTGGAACAGACTGCTTCGCTTTCAGAGAAACAGATATGAGTTTCTAGTGAATGCTTGTAAGTAGCTTAAGGCAATTTCAAAAGAGAGTGATTTTCTCTAAAAGGAGAGCATTTAGAAAGTGAAGCAACACTCCGTTCACTTCGCACAGTGAATTGAAGTGTTGGAACAGACTGCTTCTCTTTCAGAGAAACGCATGTGAATTTCTGTTGAAGTCTTGTAAGTAGCTTAAGACACTTTCAAAGGAAAGTGATTTTCTCTGAAAGGACAGCATTTGTAAAGGGAAGCAACATTCCATTCACTTCGCACAATGAATTTAAGTGTTGCAACAGACAGCTTCTCTTTCACAGAAACGCATTTGAGTTTCCTATGAATGCTGGTAAGTAGCTTAAGGCACTTTCAAAGGAAAGTGATTTTCTCTGAAAGGACAGCATTTAGAAAGTGAAGCAACACTCCATTCACTTCACACAGTGAACTGAAGTGTTGGAACAGACTGCTTCTCTTTCAGAGAAACGTATGTGAGTTTTTTGTGAATGCTTGTAAGTAGCTTAAGGCACTTTCAAAGGAAAGTGATTTTCTCTGAAAGGACAGCATTTAGAAAGTGAAGCAACACTCCATTCACTTCGCAAAGTGAATTGAAGTGTTGGAACAGACTGCTTCTCTTTCAGAGAAACGCATGTGAATTTCTGTTGAATGCTTGTAAGTAGCTTAAGGCACTTTCAAAGGAAAGTGATTTTCTCTGAAAGGACAGGATTTAGAAAGTGAAGAAACACTCCATTCACTTCGCACAGAGAATTGAAGTGTTGGAACAGACTGCTTCTCTTTCAGAGAAACAGATGTGAGTTTCTTGTGAATGCTTGTAAGGAGCTTAAGGCACTTTCAAAGGAAAGTGATTTTCTCTGAAAGGACAGCATTTAGAAAGTGAAGCAACACTCCATTCACTTCGCACAGTGAATTGAAGTGTTGGAACAGACTGCTTCTCTTTCAGAGAAACACATGTGAATTTCTGTTGAATGCTTGTAAGTAGCTTAAGGCACTTTCAAAGGAAAGTGATTTTCTCTGAAAGGACAGCATTTAGAAAGTGAAGCAACACTCCATTCACTTCGCACAGAGGATTGAAGTGTTGGAACAGACTGCTTCTCTTTTAGAGAAACGGATGTGAGTTTTTTGTGAATGCTTGAAAGTAGCTTAAGGCACTTTCAAAGCAAAGTGATTTTCTCTGAAGGACAGCATTTAGAATGTGAAGGAACACTCCATTCACTTCGCACAGTGAATTGAAGTGTTGGAACAGACTGCTTCTCTTTCAGAGAAACAGATGTGAGTTTCTTGTGAATGCTTTTAAGTAGCTTAAGGCAGTTTCAAAGAGAGTGATTTTCTCTAAAAGGAGAGCATTTAGAAAGTGAAGCAACACTCCGTTCACTTCGCACAATGAATTGACGTGTTGGAGCAGACTGCTTCTCTTTCACAGAAACGCATTTAAGTTTCCTATGAATGCTTGTAAGTAGCTTAAGACACTTTCAAAGGAAAGTGATTTTCTCTGAAAGGACAGCATTTGGAAAGGGAAGCAACACTCCATTCACTTCACACAATGAATTTAAGTGTTGCAACAGACAGCTTCTCTTTCACAGAAACGGATTTGAGTTTCCTATGAATGCTTGTAAGTAGCTTAAGGCACTTTCAAAGGAAAGTGATTTTCTCTGAAGGACAGCATTTAGAAAGTGAAGTCACACTCCATTCACTTCGCTCAGTGAATTGAAATGTTGGAACAGACTGCTTCTCTTTTAGAGAAACAGATGTGAGTTTTTTGTGAATGCTTGAAAGTACTTTAAGGCACTTTCAAAGGAAAGTGATTTTCTCTGAAACTACAGCATTTACAATGTGAAGCAACATTCCAATCACTTCGCACAGTGAATTGAAGTGTTGGAACAGACTGCTTCGCTTTCAGAGAAACAGATATGAGTTTCTAGTGAATGCTTGTAAGTAGCTTAAGGCAATTTCAAAAGAGAGTGATTTTCTCTAAAAGGAGAGCATTTAGAAAGTGAAGCAACACTCCGTTCACTTCGCACAGTGAATTGAAGTGTTGGAACAGAATGCTTTTCTTTCAGAGAAACGCATGTGAATTTCTGTTGAAGTCTTGTAAGTAGCTTAAGACACTTGCAAAGGAAAGTGATTTTCTCTGAAAGGACAGCATTTGTAAAGGGAAGCAACACTCCATTCACTTCGCACAGAGGATTGAAGTGTGGGAACAGACTGCTTCTCTTTTTGAGAAACGGATGTGAGTTTTTTGTGAATGCTTGAAAGTAGCTTAAGGCACTTTCAAAGCAAAGTGATTTTCTCTGAAGGACAGCATTTAGAATGTGAAGGAAAACTCCATTCACTTCGCACATTGAATTGAAGTGTTGGAACAGACTGCTTCTCTTTCAGAGAAACAGATGTGAGTTTCTTGTGAATGCTTTTAAGTAGCTTAAGGCAGTTTCAAAGAGAGTGATTTTCTCTAAAAGGAGAGCATTTAGAAAGTGAAGCAACACTCCGTTCACTTCGCACAGTGAATTGACGTCTTGGAGCAGACTGCTTCTCTTTCACAGAAACGCATTTGAGTTTCCTATGAATGCTTGTAAGTAGCTTAAGACACTTTCAAAGGAAAGTGATTTTCTCTGAAAGGACAGCATTTGGAAAGGGAAGCAACACTCCATTCACTTCGAACAGTGAATTGAAGTGTTGCAACAGACAGCTTCTCTTTCACAGAAACGCATTTGAGTTTCCTATGAATGCTTCTAAGTAGCTTAAGGCACTTTCAAAGGAAAGTGATTTTCTCTGAAAGGACAGCATTTAGAAAGTGAAGCAACACTCCATTCACTTCGCACAGTGAACTGAAGTGTTGGAACAGAATGCTTCTCTTTCAGAGAAACGCATGTGAGTTTTTTGTGAGTGCTTGTAAGTAGCTTAAGGCACTTTCAAAGGAAAGTGATTTTCTCTGAAAGGACAGCATTTAGAAAGTGAAGTAACACTCCATTCACTTCGCACAGTGAATTGAAGTGTTGGAACAGACTGCTTCTCTTTCAGAGAAACGCATGTGAATTTCTGTTGAATGCTTGTAAGTAGCTTAAGGCACTTTCAAAGGAAAGTGATTTTCTCTGAAAGGACAGCATTTAGAAAGTGAAGCAACACTCCATTCACTTTGCACAGTGAATTGAAGCGTTGGAACAGACTGCTTCTCTTTCAGAGAAACGCATGTGAATTTCTGTTGAATGCTTGTAAGTAGCTTAAGGCACTTTCAAAGGAAAGTGATTTTCTCTGAAAGGACAGGATTTAGAAAGTGGAGAAACACTCCATTCACTTCGCACAGTGAATTGAAGTGTTGGAACAGACTGCTTCTCTTTCAGAGAAACGCATGTGAGTTTTTTGTGAATGCTTGTAAGTGGCTTAAGGCACTTTCAAAGGAAAGTGATGTTCTCTCAAAGGACAGCATTTAGAAAGTGAAGCAACACTCCATTCACTTCGCACAGTGAATTGAAGTGTTGGAACAGACTGCTTCTCTTTCAGAGAAACGCATGTGAATTTCTGTTGAATGCTTGTAAGTAGCTTAAGGCACTTTCAAAGGAAAGTGATTTTCTCTGAAAGGACAGCATTTAGAAAGTGGAGAAACACTCCATTCACTTCGCACAGTGAATTGAAGTGTTGGAACAGACTGCTTCTCTTTCAGAGAAACAGATGTGAGTTTCTTGTGAATGCTTGTAAGTAGCTTAAGGCACTTTCAAAGGAAAGTGATTTTCTCTGAAAGGACAGCATTTAGAAAGTGAAGCAACACTCCATTCACTTTGCACAGTGAATTGAAGTGTTGGAACAGACTGCTTCTCTTTCAGAGAAACGCATGTGAATTTCTGTTGAATGCTTGTAAGTAGCTTAAGGCACTTTCAAAGGAAAGTGATTTTCTCTGAAAGGACAGGATTTAGAAAGTGGAGAAACACTCCATTCACTTCGCACAGTGAATTGAAGTGTTGGAACAGACTGCTTCTCTTTCAGAGAAACAGATGTGAGTTTCTTGTGAATGCTTGAAAGGAGCTTAAGGCACTTTCAAAGGAAAGTGATTTTCTCTGAAAGGACAGCATTTAGAAAGTGAAGCAACACTCCATTCACTTCGCACAGTGAATTGAAGTGTTGGAACAGACTACTTCTCTTTCAGAGAAACGCATGTGAATTTCTGTTGAATGCTTGTAAGTAGCTTAAGGCACTTTCAAAGGAAAGTGATTTTCTCTGAAAGGACAGCATTTAGAAAGTGAAGCAACACTCCATTCACTTCACACAGTGGATTGAAGTGTTGGAACAGACTGCTTCTCTTTTATAGAAACGGATGTGAGTTTTTTGTGAATGCTTGAAAGTAGCTTAAGGCACTTTCAAAGCAAAGTGATTTTCTCTGAATGACAGCATTTAGAATGTGAAGGAACACTCCCTTCACTTCGCACAGTGAATTGAAGTGTTGGAACAGAATGCTTCTCTTTCACAGAAACGCATTTGAGTTTCCTATGAATGCTTGTAAGTAGCTTAAGACACTTTCAAAGGAAAGTGATTTTCTCTGAAAGGACAGCATTTGGAAAGGGAAGCAACACTCCATTCACTTCGCACAATGAATTTAAGTGTTGCAACAGACAGCTTCTCTTTCACAGAAACGGATTTGAGTTTCCTATGAATGCTTGTAAGTAGCTTAAGGCACTTTCAAAGGAAAGTGATTTTCTCTGAAGGACAGCATTTAGAAAGTGAAGTCACACTCCATTCACTTCGCTCAGTGAATTGAAGTGTTGGAACAGACTGCTTCTCTTTTAGAGAAACAGATGTGAGTTTTTTGTGAATGCTTGAAAGTACTTTAAGGCACTTTCAAAGGAAAGTGATTTTCTCTGAAACTACAGCATTTAGAATGTGAAGCAACATTCCAATCACTTCGCACAGTGAATTGAAGTGTTGGAACAGACTGCTTCGCTTTCAGAGAAACAGATATGAGTTTCTAGTGAATGCTTGTAAGTAGCTTAAGGCAATTTCAAAAGAGAGTGATTTTCTCTAAAAGGAGAGCATTTAGAAAGTGAAGCAACACTCCGTTCACTTCGCACAGTGAATTGAAGTGTTGGAACAGACTGCTTTTCTTTCAGAGAAACGCATGTGAATTTCTGTTGAAGTCTTGTAAGTAGCTTAAGGCACTTTCAAAGGAAAGTGCTTTTCTCTGAAAGGACAGCATTTAGAAAGTGAAGAAACACTCCATTCACTTCGCACAGTGAATTGAAGTGTTGGAACAGGCTGCTTCTCTTTCAGAGAAACGGATGTGAGTTTTTTGTGAATGCTTGAAAGTAGCTTAAGGCACTTTCAAAGCAAAGTGATTTTCTCTGAAGGACAGCATTTAGAATGTGAAGGAACACTCCAGTCACTTCGCACAGTGAATTGAAGTGTTGGAACAGACTGCTTCTCTTTTAGAGAAACAGATGTGAGTTTTTTGTGAATGCTTGAAAGTACTTTAAGGCACTTTCAAAGGAAAGTGATTTTCTCTGAAACTACAGCATTTAGAATGTGAAGCAACATTCCAATCACTTCGAACAGTGAATTGAAGTGTTGGAACAGACTGCTTCGCTTTCAGAGAAACAGATATGAGTTTCTTGTGAATGCTTGTAAGTAGCTTAAGGCAATTTCAAAAGAGAGTGATTTTCTCTAAAAGGAGAGCATTTAGAAAGTGAAGCAACACTCCGTTCACTTCGCACAGTGAATTGAAGTGTTGGAACAGACTGCTTCTCTTTCAGAGAAACGCATGTGAATTTCTGTTGAAGTCTTGTAAGTAGCTTAAGACACTTTCAAAGGAAAGTGATTTTCTCTGAAAGGACAGCATTTGTAAAGGGAAGCAACACTCCATTCACTTCGCACAATGAATTTAAGTGTTGCAACAGACAGCTTCTCTTTCACAGAAACGCATTTGAGTTTCCTATGAATGCTGGTAAGTAGCTTAAGGCACTTTCAAAGGAAAGTGATTTTCTCTGAAAGGACAGCATTTAGAAAGGGAAGCAACACTCCATTCACTTCACACAGTGAACTGAAGTGTTGGAACAGACTGCTTCTCTTTCAGAGAAACGCATGTGAGTTTTTTGTGAATGCTTGTAAGTAGCTTAAGGCACTTTCAAAGGAAAGTGATTTTCTCTGAAAGGACAGCATTTAGAAAGTGAAGCAACACTCCATTCACTTCGCACAGTGGATTGAAGTGTTGGAACAGACTGCTTCTCTTTTAGAGAAACGGATGTGAGTTTTTTGTGAATGCTTGAAAGTAGCTTAAGGCACTTTCAAAGCAAAGTGATTTTCTCTAAATGACAGCATTTAGAATGAGAAGGAACACTCCATTCACTTCGCACAGTGAATTGAAGTGTTGGAACTGACTGCTTCTCTTTCACAGAAACGCATTTGAGTTTCCTATGAATGCTTGTAAGTAGCTTAAGACACTTTCAAAGAAAAGTGATTTTCTCTGAAAGGACAGCATTTGGAAAGGGAAGCAACACTCCATTCACTTCGCACAATGAATTTAAGTGTTGCAACAGACAGCTTCTCTTTCACAGAAACGGATTTGAGTTTCCTATGAATGCTTGTAAGTAGCTTAAGGCACTTTCAAAGGAAAGTGATTTTCTCTGAAGGACAGCATTTAGAAAGTGAAGTCACACTCCATTCACTTCGCTCAGTGAATTGAAGTGTTGGAACAGACTGCTTCTCTTTTAGAGAAACAGATGTGAGTTTTTTGTGAATGCTTGAAAGTACTTTAAGGCACTTTAAAAGGAAAGTGATTTTCTCTGAAACTACAGCATTTAGAATGTGAAGCAACATTCCAATCACTTCGCACAGTGAATTGAAGTGTTGGAACAGACTGCTTCGCTTTCAGAGAAACAGATATGAGTTTCTAGTGAATGCTTGTAAGTAGCTTAAGGCAATTTCAAAAGAGAGTGATTTTCTCTAAAAGGAGAGCATTTAGAAAGTGAAGCAACACTCCGTTCACTTCGCACAGTGAATTGAAGTGTTGGAACAGACTGCTTCTCTTTCAGAGAAACGCATGTGAATTTCTGTTGAAGTCTTGTAAGTAGCTTAAGACACTTTCAAAGGAAAGTGATTTTCTCTGAAAGGACAGCATTTGTAAAGGGAAGCAACACTCCATTCACTTCGCACAATGAATTTAAGTGTTGCAACAGACAGCTTCTCTTTCACAGAAACGCATTTGAGTTTCCTATGAATGCTGGTAAGTAGCTTAAGGCACTTTCAAAGGAAAGTGATTTTCTCTGAAAGGACAGCATTTAGAAAGTGAAGCAACACTCCATTCACTTCACACAGTGAACTGAAGTGTTGGAACAGACTGCTTCTCTTTCAGAGAAACGCATGTGAGTTTTTTGTGAATGCTTGTAAGTAGCTTAAGGCACTTTCAAAGGAAAGTGATTTTTTCTGAAAGGACAGCATTTAGAAAGTGAAGCAACACTCCATTC
The DNA here is from genome assembly GCF_982192425.1 of Myodes glareolus. Classification (NCBI taxonomy): domain Eukaryota; kingdom Metazoa; phylum Chordata; class Mammalia; order Rodentia; family Cricetidae; genus Myodes; species Myodes glareolus. The sequence continues at coordinate 103,671,782 of NC_142033.1, read as the reverse complement.
ACTTCGCACAGTGAATTGAAGTGTTGGAACAGACTGCTTCTCTTTCAGAGAAACGCATGTGAATTTCTGTTGAATGCTTGTAAGTAGCTTAAGGCACTTTCAAAGGAAAGTGATTTACTCTGAAAGGACAGGATTTAGAAAGTGAAGAAACACTCCATTCACTTCGCACAGAGAATTGAAGTGTTGGAACAGACTGCTTCTCTTTCAGAGAAACAGATGTGAGTTTCTTGTGAATGCTTGAAAGGAGCTTAAGGCACTTTCAAAGGAAAGTGATTTTCTCTGAAAGGACAGCATTTAGAAAGTGAAGCAACACTCCATTCACTTCGCACAGTGAATTGAAGTGTTGGAACACACTGCTTCTCTTTCAGAGAAACACATGTGAATTTCTGTTGAATGCTTGTAAGTAGCTTAAGGCACTTTCAAAGGAAAGTGATTTTCTCTGAAAGGACAGCATTTAGAAAGTGAAGCAACACTCCATTCACTTCGCACAGAGGATTGAAGTGTTGGAACAGACTGCTTCTCTTTTAGAGAAACGGATGTGAGTTTTTTGTGAATGCTTGAAAGTAGCTTAAGGCACTTTCAAAGCAAAGTGATTTTCTCTGAAGGACAGCATTTAGAATGTGAAGGAACACTCCATTCACTTCGCACAGTGGATTGAAGTGTTGGAACAGACTGCTTCTCTTTCAGAGAAACAGATGTGAGTTTCTTGTGAATGCTTTTAAAGCTTAAGGCAGTTTCAAAGAGAGTGATTTTCTCTAAAACGAGAGCATTTAGAAAGTGAAGCAACACTCCATTCACGTCGCACAGTGAATTGAAGTGTTGGAGCAGAATGCTTCTCTTTCACAGAAACGCATTTAAGTTTCCTATGAATGCTTGTAAGTAGCTTAAGACACTTTCAAAGGAAAGTGATTTTCTCTGAAAGGACAGCATTTGGAAAGGGAAGCAACACTCCATTCACTTCGCACAATGAATTTAAGTGTTGCAACAGACAGCTTCTCTTTCACAGAAACGGATTTGAGTTTCCTATGAATGCTTGTAAGTAGCTTAAGGCACTTTCAAAGGAAAGTGATTTTCTCTGAAGGACAGCATTTAGAAAGTGAAGTCACACTCCATTCACTTCGCTCAGTGAATTGAAGTGTTGGAACAGACTGCTTCTCTTTTAGAGAAACAGATGTGAGTTTTTTTGTGAATGCTTGAAAGTACTTTAAGGCACTTTCAAAGGAAAGTGATTTTCTCTGAAACTACAGCATTTAGAATGTGAAGCAACATTCCAATCACTTCGCACAGTGAATTGAAGTGTTGGAACAGACTGCTTTGCTTTCAGAGAAACAGATATGAGTTTCTAGTGAATGCTTGTAAGTAGCTTAAGGCAATTTCAAAAGAGAGTGATTTTCTCTAAAAGGAGAGCATTTAGAAAGTGAAGCAACACTCCGTTCACTTCGCACAGTGAATTGAAGTGTTGGAACAGACTGCTTTTCTTTCAGAGAAACGCATGTGAATTTCTGTTGAAGTCTTGTAAGTAGCTTAAGACACTTTCAAAGGAAAGTGATTTTCTCTGAAAGGACAGCATTTGTAAAGGGAAGCAACACTCCATTCACTTCGCACAGAGGATTGAAGTGTGGGAACAGACTGCTTCTCTTTTTAGAAACGGATGTGAGTTTTTTGTGAATTCTTGAAAGTAGCTTAAGGCACTTTCAAAGCAAAGTGATTTTCTCTGAAGGACAGCATTTAGAATGTGAAGGAACACTCCATTCACTTCGCACAGTGAATTGAAGTGTTGGAACAGACTGCTTCTCTTTCAGAGAAACAGATGTGAGTTTCTTGTGAATGCTTTTAAGTAGCTTAAGGCAGTTTCAAAGAGAGTGATTTTCTCTAAAAGGAGAGCATTTAGAAAGTGAAGCAACACTCCGTTCACTTCGCACAGTGAATTGACGTCTTGGAGCAGACTGCTTCTCTTTCACAGAAACGCATTTGAGTTTCCTATGAATGCTTGTAAGTAGCTTAAGACACTTTCAAAGGAAAGTGATTTTCTCTGAAAGGACAGCATTTGGAAAGGGAAGCAACACTCCATTCACTTCGAACAGTGAATTGAAGTGTTGCAACAGACAGCTTCTCTTTCACAGAAACGCATTTGAGTTTCCTATGAATGCTTGTAAGTAGCTTAAGGCACTTTCAAAGGAAAGTGATTTTCTCTGAAAGGACAGCATTTAGAAAGTGAAGCAACACTCCATTCACTTCGCACAGTGAACTGAAGTGTTGGAACAGACTGCTTCTCTTTCAGAGAAACGCATGTGAGTTTTTTGTGAGTGCTTGTAAGTAGCTTAAGGCACTTTCAAAGGAAAGTGATTTTCTCTGAAAGGACAGCATTTAGAAAGTGAAGCAACACTCCATTCACTTCGCACAGTGAATTGAAGTGTTGGAACAGACTGCTTCTCTTTCAGAGAAACGGATGTGAGTTTTTTGTGAATGCTTGAAAGTAGCTTAAGGCACTTTCAAAGCAAAGTGATTTTCTCTGAATGACAGCATTTAGAATGTGAAGGAACACTCCATTCACTTCGCACAGTGAATTGAAGTGTTGGAACTGACTGCTTCTCTTTCACAGAAACGCATTTGAGTTTCCTATGAATGCTTGTAAGTAGCTTAAGACACTTTCAAAGGAAAGTGATTTTCTCTGAAAGGACAGCATTTGGAAAGGGAAGCAACACTCCATTCACTTCGCACAATGAATTTAAGTGTTGCAACAGACAGCTTCTCTTTCACAGAAACGGATTTGAGTTTCCTATGAATGCTTGTAAGTAGCTTAAGGCACTTTCAAAGGAAAGTGATTTTCTCTGAAGGACAGCATTTAGAAAGTGAAGTCACACTCCATTCACTTCGCTCAGTGAATTGAAGTGTTGGAACAGACTGCTTCTCTTTTAGAGAAACAGATGTGAGTTTTTTGTGAATGCTTGAAAGTACTTTAAGGCACTTTCAAAGGAAAGTGATTTTCTCTGAAACTACAGCATTTAGAATGTGAAGCAACATTCCAATCACTTCGCACAGTGAATTGAAGTGTTGGAACAGACTGCTTCGCTTTCAGAGAAACAGATATGAGTTTCTAGTGAATGCTTGTAAGTAGCTTAAGGCAATTTCAAAAGAGAGTGATTTTCTCTAAAAGGAGAGCATTTAGAAAGTGAAGCAACACTCCGTTCACTTCGCACAGTGAATTGAAGTGTTGGAACAGACTGCTTCTCTTTCAGAGAAACGCATGTGAATTTCTGTTGAAGTCTTGCAAGTATCTTAAGACACTTTCAAAGGAAAGTGATTTTCTCTGAATGACAGCATTTGTAAAGGGAAGCAACACTCCATTCACTTCGCACAATGAATTTAAGTGTTGCAACAGACAGCTTCTCTTTCACAGAAACGCATTTGAGTTTCCTATGAATGCTGGTAAGTAGCTTAAGGCACTTTCAAAGGAAAGTGATTTTCTCTGAAAGGACAGCATTTAGAAAGTGAAGCAACACTCCATTCACTTCACACAGTGAACTGAAGTGTTGGAAAAGACTGCTTCTCTTTCAGAGAAACGCATGTGAGTTTTTTGTGAATGCTTGTAAGTAGCTTAAGGCACTTTCAAAGGAAAGTGATTTTCTCTGAAAGGACAGCATTTAGAAAGTGAAGCAACACTCCATTCACTTCGCACAGTGAATTGAAGTGTTGGAACAGACTGCTTCTCTTTCAGAGAAACGCATGTGAATTTCTGTTGAATGCTTGTAAGTAGCTTAAGGCACTTTCAAAGGAAAGTGATTTTCTCTGAAAGGACAGCATTTAGAAAGTGAAGAAACACTCCATTCACTTCGCACAGAGAATTGAAGTGTTGGAACAGACTGCTTCTCTTTCAGAGAAACAGATGTGAGTTTCTTGTGAATGCTTGAAAGGAGCTTAAGGCACTTTCAAAGGAAAGTGATTTTCTATGAAAGGACAGCATTTGGAAAGTGAAGCAACACTCCATTCACTTCGCACAGTGAATTGAAGTGTTGGAACAGACTGCTTCTCTTTCAGAGAAACGCATGTGAGTTTTTTGTGAATGCTTGTAAGTAGCTTAAGGCACTTTCAAAGCAAAGTGATTTTCTCTGAAGGACAGCATTTAGAATGTGAAGGAACACTCCATTCACTTCGCACAGTGAATTGAAGTGTTGGAACAGACTGCTTCTCTTTTAGAGAAACAGATGTGAGTTTCTTGTGAATGCTTTTAAGTAGCTTAAGGCAGTTTCAAAGAGAGTGATTTTCTCTAAAAGGAGAGCATTTAAAAAGTGAAGCAACACTCCATTCACTTCGCACAGTGAATTGAAGTGTTGGAACAGACTACTTCTCTTTCAGAGAAACGCATGTGAATTTCTGTTGAATGCTTGTAAGTAGCTTAAGGCACTTTCAAAGGAAAGTGATTTTCTCTGAAAAGACAGCATTTAGAAAGTGAAGCAACACTCCATTCACTTCGCACAGTGGATTGAAGTGTTGGAACAGACTGCTTCTCTTTTAGAGAAACGGATGTGAGTTTTTTGTGAATGCTTGAAAGTACTTTAAGGCACTTTCAAAGGAAAGTGATTTTCTCTGAAACTACAGCATTTAGAATGTGAAGCAACATTCCAATCACTTCGCACAGTGAATTGAAGTGTTGGAACAGACTGCTTCGCTTTCAGAGAAACAGATATGAGTTTCTAGTGAATGCTTGTAAGTAGCTTAAGGCAATTTCAAAAGAGAGTGATTTTCTCTAAAAGGAGAGCATTTAGAAAGTGAAGCAACACTCCGTTCACTTCGCACAGTGAATTGAAGTGTTGGAACAGACTGCTTTTCTTTCAGAGAAACGCATGTGAATTTCTGTTGAAGTCTTGTAAGTAGCTTAAGACACTTTCAAAGGAAAGTGATTTTCTCTGAAAGGACAGCATTTGTAAAGGGAAGCAACACTCCATTCACTTCGCACAGAGGATTGAAGTGTGGGAACAGACTGCTTCTCTTTTTGAGAAACGGATGTGAGTTTTTTGTGAATGCTTGAAAGTAGCTTAAGGCACTTTCAAAGCAAAGTGATTTTCTCTGAAGGACAGCATTTAGAATGTGAAGGAAAACTCCATTCACTTCGCACATTGAATTGAAGTGTTGGAACAGACTGCTTCTCTTTCAGAGAAACAGATGTGAGTTTCTTGTGAATGCTTTTAAGTAGCTTAAGGCAGTTTCAAAAGAGTGATTTTCTCTAAAAGGAGAGCATTTAGAAAGTGAAGCAACACTCCGTTCACTTCGCACAGTGAATTGACGTCTTGGAGCAGACTGCTCCTCTTTCACAGAAACGCATTTGAGTTTCCTATGAATGCTTGTAAGTAGCTTAAGACACTTTCAAAGGAAAGTGATTTTCTCTGAAAGGACAGCATTTGGAAAGGGAAGCAACACTCCATTCACTTCGAACAGTGAATTGAAGTGTTGCAACAGACAGCTTCTCTTTCACAGAAACGCATTTGAGTTTCCTATGAATGCTTCTAAGTAGCTTAAGGCACTTTCAAAGGAAAGTGATTTTCTCTGAAAGGACAGCATTTAGAAAGTGAAGCAACACTCCATTCACTTTGCACAGTGAACTGAAGTGTTGGAACAGACTGCTTCTCTTTCAGAGAAACGCATGTGAGTTTTTTGTGAGTGCTTGTAAGTAGCTTAAGGCACTTTCAAAGGAAAGTGATTTTCTCTGAAAGGACAGCATTTAGAAAGTGAAGCAACACTCCATTCACTTCGCACAGTGAATTGAAGTGTTGGAACAGACTGCTTCTCTTTCAGAGAAACGCATGTGAATTTCTGTTGAATGCTTGTAAGTAGCTTAAGGCACTTTCAAAGGAATGTTATTTTCTCTGAAAGGACAGCATTTAGAAAGTGAAGCAACACTCCATTCACTTTGCACAGTGAATTGAAGCGTTGGAACAGACTGCTTCTCTTTCAGAGAAACGCATGTGAATTTCTGTTGAATGCTTGTAAGTAGCTTAAGGCACTTTCAAAGGAAAGTGATTTTCTCTGAAAGGACAGGATTTAGAAAGTTGAGAAACACTCCATTCACTTCGCACAGTGAATTGAAGTGTTGGAACAGACTGCTTCTCTTTCAGAGAAACAGATGTGAGTTTCTTGTGAATGCTTGTAAGTAGCTTAAGGCACTTTCAAAGGAAAGTGATTTTCTCTGAAAGGACAGCATTTAGAAAGTGAAGCAACACTCCATTCACTTTGCACAGTGAATTGAAGTGTTGGAACAGACTGCTTCTCTTTCAGAGAAACGCATGTGAATTTCTGTTGAATGCTTGTAAGTAGCTTAAGGCACTTTCAAAGGAAAGTGATTTTCTCTGAAAGGACAGGATTTAGAAAGTGGAGAAACACTCCATTCACTTCGCACAGTGAATTGAAGTGTTGGAACAGACTGCTTCTCTTTCAGAGAAACAGATGTGAGTTTCTTGTGAATGCTTGAAAGGAGCTTAAGGCACTTTCAAAGGAAAGTGATTTTCTCTGAAAGGACAGCATTTAGAAAGTGAAGCAACACTCCATTCACTTCGCACAGTGAATTGAAGTGTTGGAACAGACTACTTCTCTTTCAGAGAAACGCATGTGAATTTCTGTTGAATGCTTGTAAGTAGCTTAAGGCACTTTCAAAGGAAAGTGATTTTCTCTGAAAGGACAGCATTTAGAAAGTGAAGCAACACTCCATTCACTTCACACAGTGGATTGAAGTGTTGGAACAGACTGCTTCTCTTTTATAGAAACGGATGTGAGTTTTTTGTGAATGCTTGAAAGTAGCTTAAGGCACTTTCAAAGCAAAGTGATTTTCTCTGAATGACAGCATTTAGAATGTGAATGAACACTCCCTTCACTTCGCACAGTGAATTGAAGTGTTGGAACTGACTGCTTCTCTTTCACAGAAACGCATTTGAGTTTCCTATGAATGCTTGTAAGTAGCTTAAGACACTTTCAAAGGAAAGTGATTTTCTCTGAAAGGACAGCATTTGGAAAGGGAAGCAACACTCCATTCACTTCGCACAATGAATTTAAGTGTTGCAACAGACAGCTTCTCTTTCACAGAAACGGATTTGAGTTTCCTATGAATGCTTGTAAGTAGCTTAAGGCACTTTCAAAGGAAAGTGATTTTCTCTGAAGGACAGCATTTAGAAAGTGAAGTCACACTCCATTCACTTCGCTCAGTGAATTGAAGTGTTGGAACAGACTGCTTCTCTTTTAGAGAAACAGATGTGAGTTTTTTGTGAATGCTTGAAAGTACTTTAAGGCACTTTCAAAGGAAAGTGATTTTCTCTGAAACTACAGCATTTAGAATGTGAAGCAACATTCCAATCACTTCGCACAGTGAATTGAAGTGTTGGAACAGACTGCTTCGCTTTCAGAGAAACAGATATGAGTTTCTAGTGAATGCTTGTAAGTAGCTTAAGGCAATTTCAAAAGAGAGTGATTTTCTCTAAAAGGAGAGCATTTAGAAAGTGAAGCAACACTCCGTTCACTTCGCACAGTGAATTGAAGTGTTGGAACAGACTGCTTCTCTTTCAGAGAAACGCATGTGAATTTCTGTTGAAGTCTTGTAAGTAGCTTAAGACACTTTCAAAGGAAAGTGATTTTCTCTGAAAGGACAGCATTTGTAAAGGGAAGCAACACTCCATTCACTTCGCACAATGAATTTAAGTGTTGCAACAGACAGCTTCTCTTTCACAGAAACGCATTTGAGTTTCCTATGAATGCTGGTAAGTAGCTTAAGGCACTTTCAAAGGAAAGTGATTTTCTCTGAAAGGACAGCATTTAGAAAGTGAAGCAACACTCCATTCACTTCACACAGTGAACTGAAGTGTTGGAACAGACTGCTTCTCTTTCAGAGAAACGCATGTGAGTTTTTTGTGAATGCTTGTAAGTAGCTTAAGGCACTTTCAAAGGAAAGTGATTTTCTCTGAAAGGACAGCATTTAGAAAGTGAAGCAACACTCCATTCACTTCGCACAGTGAATTGAAGTGTTGGAACAGACTGCTTCTCTTTCAGAGAAACGCATGTGAATTTCTGTTGAATGCTTGTAAGTAGCTTAAGGCACTTTCAAAGGAAAGTGATTTTCTCTGAAAGGACAGGATTTAGAAAGTGAAGAAACACTCCATTCACTTCGCACAGAGAATTGAAGTGTTGGAACAGACTGCTTCTCTTTCAGAGAAACAGATGTGAGTTTCTTGTGAATGCTTGTAAGGAGCTTAAGGCACTTTCAAAGGAAAGTGATTTTCTCTGAAAGGACAGCATTTAGAAAGTGAAGCAACACTCCATTCACTTCGCACAGTGAATTGAAGTGTTGGAACAGACTGCTTCTCTTTCAGAGAAACACATGTGAATTTCTGTTGAATGCTTGTAAGTAGCTTAAGGCACTTTCAAAGGAAAGTGATTTTCTCTGAAAGGACAGCATTTAGAAAGTGAAGCAACACTCCATTCACTTCGCACAGAGGATTGAAGTGTTGGAACAGACTGCTTCTCTTTTAGAGAAACGGATGTGAGTTTTTTGTGAATGCTTGAAAGTAGCTTAAGGCACTTTCAAAGCAAAGTGATTTTCTCTGAAGGACAGCATTTAGAATGTGAAGGAACACTCCATTCACTTCGCACAGTGAATTGAAGTGTTGGAACAGACTGCTTCTCTTTCAGAGAAACAGATGTGAGTTTCTTGTGAATGCTTTTAAGTAGCTTAAGGCAGTTTCAAAGAGAGTGATTTTCTCTAAAAGGAGAGCATTTAGAAAGTGAAGCAACACTCCATTCACGTCGCACAGTGAATTGAAGTGTTGGAACAGACTACTTCTCTTTCAGAGAAACGCATGTGAATTTCTGTTGAATGCTTGTAAGTAGCTTAAGGCACTTTCAAAGGAAAGTGATTTTCTCTGAAAGGACAGCATTTAGAAAGTGAAGCAACACTCCATTCACTTCGCACAGTGGATTGAAGTGTTGGAACAGACTGCTTCTCTTTTAGAGAAACGGATGTGAGTTTTTTGTGAATGCTTGAAAGTAGCTTAAGGCACTTTCAAAGCAAAGTGATTTTCTCTGAATGACAGCATTTAGAATGTGAAGGAACACTCCATTCACTTCGCACAGTGAATTGAAGTGTTGGAACAGACTGCTTCTCTTTCAGAGAAACAGATGTGAGTTTCTTGTGAATGCTTTTAAGTAGCTTAAGGCAGTTTCAAAGAGAGTGATTTTCTCTAAAAGGAGAGCATTTAGAAAGTGAAGCAACACTCCGTTCACTTCGCACAATGAATTGACGTGTTGGAGCAGACTGCTTCTCTTTCACAGAAACGCATTTAAGTTTCCTATGAATGCTTGTAAGTAGCTTAAGACACTTTCAAAGGAAAGTGATTTTCTCTGAAAGGACAGCATTTGGAAAGGGAAGCAACACTCCATTCACTTCACACAATGAATTTAAGTGTTGCAACAGACAGCTTCTCTTTCACAGAAACGGATTTGAGTTTCCTATGAATGCTTGTAAGTAGCTTAAGGCACTTTCAAAGGAAAGTGATTTTCTCTGAAGGACAGCATTTAGAAAGTGAAGTCACACTCCATTCACTTCGCTCAGTGAATTGAAATGTTGGAACAGACTGCTTCTCTTTTAGAGAAACAGATGTGAGTTTTTTGTGAATGCTTGAAAGTACTTTAAGGCACTTTCAAAGGAAAGTGATTTTCTCTGAAACTACAGCATTTACAATGTGAAGCAACATTCCAATCACTTCGCACAGTGAATTGAAGTGTTGGAACAGACTGCTTCGCTTTCAGAGAAACAGATATGAGTTTCTAGTGAATGCTTGTAAGTAGCTTAAGGCAATTTCAAAAGAGAGTGATTTTCTCTAAAAGGAGAGCATTTAGAAAGTGAAGCAACACTCCGTTCACTTCGCACAGTGAATTGAAGTGTTGGAACAGACTGCTTTTCTTTCAGAGAAACGCATGTGAATTTCTGTTGAAGTCTTGTAATTAGCTTAAGACACTTGCAAAGGAAAGTGATTTTCTCTGAAAGGACAGCATTTGTAAAGGGAAGCAACACTCCATTCACTTCGCACAGAGGATTGAAGTGTGGGAACAGACTGCTTCTCTTTTTGAGAAACGGATGTGAGTTTTTTGTGAATGCTTGAAAGTAGCTTAAGGCACTTTCAAAGCAAAGTGATTTTCTCTGAAGGACAGCATTTAGAATGTGAAGGAAAACTCCATTCACTTCGCACATTGAATTGAAGTGTTGGAACAGACTGCTTCTCTTTCAGAGAAACAGATGTGAGTTTCTTGTGAATGCTTTTAAGTAGCTTAAGGCAGTTTCAAAGAGAGTGATTTTCTCTAAAAGGAGAGCATTTAGAAAGTGAAGCAACACTCCGTTCACTTCGCACAGTGAATTGACGTCTTGGAGCAGACTGCTTCTCTTTCACAGAAACGCATTTGAGTTTCCTATGAATGCTTGTAAGTAGCTTAAGACACTTTCAAAGGAAAGTGATTTTCTCTGAAAGGACAGCATTTGGAAAGGGAAGCAACACTCCATTCACTTCGAACAGTGAATTGAAGTGTTGCAACAGACAGCTTCTCTTTCACAGAAACGCATTTGAGTTTCCTATGAATGCTTCTAAGTAGCTTAAGGCACTTTCAAAGGAAAGTGATTTTCTCTGAAAGGACAGCATTTAGAAAGTGAAGCAACACTCCATTCACTTCGCACAGTGAACTGAAGTGTTGGAACAGAATGCTTCTCTTTCAGAGAAACGCATGTGAGTTTTTTGTGAGTGCTTGTAAGTAGCTTAAGGCACTTTCAAAGGAAAGTGATTTTCTCTGAAAGGACAGCATTTAGAAAGTGAAGTAACACTCCATTCACTTCGCACAGTGAATTGAAGTGTTGGAACAGACTGCTTCTCTTTCAGAGAAACGCATGTGAATTTCTGTTGAATGCTTGTAAGTAGCTTAAGGCACTTTCAAAGGAAAGTGATTTTCTCAGAAAGGACAGCATTTAGAAAGTGAAGCAACACTCCATTCACTTTGCACAGTGAATTGAAGCGTTGGAACAGACTGCTTCTCTTTCAGAGAAACGCATGTGAATTTCTGTTGAATGCTTGTAAGTAGTTTAAGGCACTTTCAAAGGAAAGTGATTTTCTCTGAAAGGACAGGATTTAGAAAGTGGAGAAACACTCCATTCACTTCGCACAGTGAATTGAAGTGTTGGAACAGACTGCTTCTCTTTCAGAGAAACGCATGTGAGTTTTTTGTGAATGCTTGTAAGTAGCTTAAGGCACTTTCAAAGGAAAGTGATGTTCTCTCAAAGGACAGCATTTAGAAAGTGAAGCAACACTCCATTCACTTCGCACAGTGAATTGAAGTGTTGGAACAGACTGCTTCTCTTTCAGAGAAACGCATGTGAATTTCTGTTGAATGCTTGTAAGTAGCTTAAGGCACTTTCAAAGGAAAGTGATTTTCTCTGAAAGGACAGCATTTAGAAAGTGAAGAAACACTCCATTCACTTCGCACAGTGAATTGAAGTGTTGGAACAGACTGCTTCTCTTTCAGAGAAACAGATGTGAGTTTCTTGTGAATGCTTGTAAGTAGCTTAAGGCACTTTCAAAGGAAAGTGATTTTCTCTGAAAGGACAGCATTTAGAAAGTGAAGCAACACTCCATTCACTTTGCACAGTGAATTGAAGTGTTGGAACAGACTGCTTCTCTTTCAGAGAAACGCATGTGAATTTCTGTTGAATGCTTGTAAGTAGCTTAAGGCACTTTCAAAGGAAAGTGATTTTCTCTGAAAGGACAGGATTTAGAAAGTGGAGAAACACTCCATTCACTTCGCACAGTGAATTGAAGTGTTGGAACAGACTGCTTCTCTTTCAGAGAAACAGATGTGAGTTTCTTGTGAATGCTTGAAAGGAGCTTAAGGCACTTTCAAAGGAAAGTGATTTTCTCTGAAAGGACAGCATTTAGAAAGTGAAGCAACACTCCATTCACTTCGCACAGTGAATTGAAGTGTTGGAACAGACTACTTCTCTTTCAGAGAAACGCATGTGAATTTCTGTTGAATGCTTGTAAGTAGCTTAAGGCACTTTCAAAGGAAAGTGATTTTCTCTGAAAGGACAGCATTTAGAAAGTGAAGCAACACTCCATTCACTTCACACAGTGGATTGAAGTGTTGGAACAGACTGCTTCTCTTTTATAGAAACGGATGTGAGTTTTTTGTGAATGCTTGAAAGTAGCTTAAGGCACTTTCAAAGCAAAGTGATTTTCTCTGAATGACAGCATTTAGAATGTGAAGGAACACTCCCTTCACTTCGCACAGTGAATTGAAGTGTTGGAACAGAATGCTTCTCTTTCACAGAAACGCATTTGAGTTTCCTATGAATGCTTGTAAGTAGCTTAAGACACTTTCAAAGGAAAGTGATTTTCTCTGAAAGGACAGCATTTGGAAAGGGAAGCAACACTCCATTCACTTCGCACAATGAATTTAAGTGTTGCAACAGACAGCTTCTCTTTCACAGAAACGGATTTGAGTTTCCTATGAATGCTTGTAAGTAGCTTAAGGCACTTTCAAAGGAAAGTGATTTTCTCTGAAGGACAGCATTTAGAAAGTGAAGTCACACTCCATTCACTTCGCTCAGTGAATTGAAGTGTTGGAACAGACTGCTTCTCTTTTAGAGAAACAGATGTGAGTTTTTTGTGAATGCTTGAAAGTACTTTAAGGCACTTTCAAAGGAAAGTGATTTTCTCTGAAACTACAGCATTTAGAATGTGAAGCAACATTCCAATCACTTCGCACAGTGAATTGAAGTGTTGGAACAGACTGCTTCGCTTTCAGAGAAACAGATATGAGTTTCTAGTGAATGCTTGTAAGTAGCTTAAGGCAATTTCAAAAGAGAGTGATTTTCTCTAAAAGGAGAGCATTTAGAAAGTGAAGCAACACTCCGTTCACTTCGCACAGTGAATTGAAGTGTTGGAACAGACTGCTTTTCTTTCAGAGAAACGCATGTGAATTTCTGTTGAAGTCTTGTAAGTAGCTTAAGGCACTTTCAAAGGAAAGTGCTTTTCTCTGAAAGGACAGCATTTAGAAAGTGAAGAAACACTCCATTCACTTCGCACAGTGAATTGAAGTGTTGGAACAGGCTGCTTCTCTTTCAGAGAAACGGATGTGAGTTTTTTGTGAATGCTTGAAAGTAGCTTAAGGCACTTTCAAAGCAAAGTGATTTTCTCTGAAGGACAGCATTTAGAATGTGAAGGAACACTCCAGTCACTTCGCACAGTGAATTGAAGTGTTGGAACAGACTGCTTCTCTTTTAGAGAAACAGATGTGAGTTTTTTGTGAATGCTTGAAAGTACTTTAAGGCACTTTCAAAGGAAAGTGATTTTCTCTGAAACTACAGCATTTAGAATGTGAAGCAACATTCCAATCACTTCGAACAGTGAATTGAAGTGTTGGAACAGACTGCTTCGCTTTCAGAGAAACAGATATGAGTTTCTTGTGAATGCTTGTAAGTAGCTTAAGGCAATTTCAAAAGAGAGTGATTTTCTCTAAAAGGAGAGCATTTAGAAAGTGAAGCAACACTCCGTTCACTTCGCACAGTGAATTGAAGTGTTGGAACAGACTGCTTCTCTTTCAGAGAAACGCATGTGAATTTCTGTTGAAGTCTTGTAAGTAGCTTAAGACACTTTCAAAGGAAAGTGATTTTCTCTGAAAGGACAGCATTTGTAAAGGGAAGCAACACTCCATTCACTTCGCACAATGAATTTAAGTGTTGCAACAGACAGCTTCTCTTTCACAGAAACGCATTTGAGTTTCCTATGAATGCTGGTAAGTAGCTTAAGGCACTTTCAAAGGAAAGTGATTTTCTCTGAAAGGACAGCATTTAGAAAGGGAAGCAACACTCCATTCACTTCACACAGTGAACTGAAGTGTTGGAACAGACTGCTTCTCTTTCAGAGAAACGCATGTGAGTTTTTTGTGAATGCTTGTAAGTAGCTTAAGGCACTTTCAAAGGAAAGTGATTTTCTCTGAAAGGACAGCATTTAGAAAGTGAAGCAACACTCCATTCACTTCGCACAGTGGATTGAAGTGTTGGAACAGACTGCTTCTCTTTTAGAGAAACGGATGTGAGTTTTTTGTGAATGCTTGAAAGTAGCTTAAGGCACTTTCAAAGCAAAGTGATTTTCTCTAAATGACAGCATTTAGAATGAGAAGGAACACTCCATTCACTTCGCACAGTGAATTGAAGTGTTGGAACTGACTGCTTCTCTTTCACAGAAACGCATTTGAGTTTCCTATGAATGCTTGTAAGTAGCTTAAGACACTTTCAAAGGAAAGTGATTTTCTCTGAAAGGACAGCATTTGGAAAGGGAAGCAACACTCCATTCACTTCGCACAATGAATTTAAGTGTTGCAACAGACAGCTTCTCTTTCACAGAAACGGATTTGAGTTTCCTATGAATGCTTGTAAGTAGCTTAAGGCACTTTCAAAGGAAAGTGATTTTCTCTGAAGGACAGCATTTAGAAAGTGAAGTCACACTCCATTCACTTCGCTCAGTGAATTGAAGTGTTGGAACAGACTGCTTCTCTTTTAGAGAAACAGATGTGAGTTTTTTGTGAATGCTTGAAAGTACTTTAAGGCACTTTAAAAGGAAAGTGATTTTCTCTGAAACTACAGCATTTAGAATGTGAAGCAACATTCCAATCACTTCGCACAGTGAATTGAAGTGTTGGAACAGACTGCTTCGCTTTCAGAGAAACAGATATGAGTTTCTAGTGAATGCTTGTAAGTAGCTTAAGGCAATTTCAAAAGAGAGTGATTTTCTCTAAAAGGAGAGCATTTAGAAAGTGAAGCAACACTCCGTTCACTTCGCACAGTGAATTGAAGTGTTGGAACAGACTGCTTCTCTTTCAGAGAAACGCATGTGAATTTCTGTTGAAGTCTTGTAAGTAGCTTAAGACACTTTCAAAGGAAAGTGATTTTCTCTGAAAGGACAGCATTTGTAAAGGGAAGCAACACTCCATTCACTTCGCACAATGAATTTAAGTGTTGCAACAGACAGCTTCTCTTTCACAGAAACGCATTTGAGTTTCCTATGAATGCTGGTAAGTAGCTTAAGGCACTTTCAAAGGAAAGTGATTTTCTCTGAAAGGACAGCATTTAGAAAGTGAAGCAACACTCCATTCACTTCACACAGTGAACTGAAGTGTTGGAACAGACTGCTTCTCTTTCAGAGAAACGCATGTGAGTTTTTTGTGAATGCTTGTAAGTAGCTTAAGGCACTTTCAAAGGAAAGTGATTTTTTCTGAAAGGACAGCATTTAGAAAGTGAAGCAACACTCCATTCACTTCGCACAGTGAATTGAAGTGTTGGAACAGACTGCTTCTCTTTCAGAGAAACGCATGTGAATTTCTGTTGAATGCTTGTAAGTAGCTTAAGGCACTTTCAAAGGAAAGTGATTTACTCTGAAAGGACAGGATTTAGAAAGTGAAGAAACACTCCATTCACTTCGCACAGAGAATTGAAGTGTTGGAACAGACTGCTTCTCTTTCAGAGAAACAGATGTGAGTTTCTTGTGAATGCTTGAAAGGAGCTTAAGGCACTTTCAAAGGAAAGTGATTTTCTCTGAAAGGACAGCATTTAGAAAGTGAAGCAACACTCCATTCACTTCGCACAGTGAATTGAAGTGTTGGAACACACTGCTTCTCTTTCAGAGAAACACATGTGAATTTCTGTTGAATGCTTGTAAGTAGCTTAAGGCACTTTCAAAGGAAAGTGATTTTCTCTGAAAGGACAGCATTTAGAAAGTGAAGCAACACTCCATTCACTTCGCACAGAGGATTGAAGTGTTGGAACAGACTGCTTCTCTTTTAGAGAAACGGATGTGAGTTTTTTGTGAATGCTTGAAAGTAGCTTAAGGCACTTTCAAAGCAAAGTGATTTTCTCTGAAGGACAGCATTTAGAATGTGAAGGAACACTCCATTCACTTCGCACAGTGGATTGAAGTGTTGGAACAGACTGCTTCTCTTTCAGAGAAACAGATGTGAGTTTCTTGTGAATGCTTTTAAAGCTTAAGGCAGTTTCAAAGAGAGTGATTTTCTCTAAAACGAGAGCATTTAGAAAGTGAAGCAACACTCCATTCACGTCGCACAGTGAATTGAAGTGTTGGAGCAGACTGCTTCTCTTTCACAGAAACGCATTTAAGTTTCCTATGAATGCTTGTAAGTAGCTTAAGACACTTTCAAAGGAAAGTGATTTTCTCTGAAAGGACAGCATTTGGAAAGGGAAGCAACACTCCATTCACTTCGCACAATGAATTTAAGTGTTGCAACAGACAGCTTCTCTTTCACAGAAACGGATTTGAGTTTCCTATGAATGCTTGTAAGTAGCTTAAGGCACTTTCAAAGGAAAGTGATTTTCTCTGAAAGGACAGCATTTAGAAAGTGAAGCAACACTCCATTCACTTCGCACAGTGAACTGAAGTGTTGGAACAGACTGCTTCTCTTTCAGAGAAACGCATGTGAGTTTTTTGTGAGTGCTTGTAAGTAGCTTAAGGCACTTTCAAAGGAAAGTGATTTTCTCTGAAAGGACAGCATTTAGAAAGTGAAGCAACACTCCATTCACTTCGCACAGTGAATTGAAGTGTTGGAACAGACTGCTTCTCTTTCAGAGAAACGGATGTGAGTTTTTTGTGAATGCTTGAAAGTAGCTTAAGGCACTTTCAAAGCAAAGTGATTTTCTCTGAATGACAGCATTTAGAATGTGAAGGAACACTCCATTCACTTCGCACAGTGAATTGAAGTGTTGGAACTGACTGCTTCTCTTTCACAGAAACGCATTTGAGTTTCCTATGAATGCTTGTAAGTAGCTTAAGACACTTTCAAAGGAAAGTGATTTTCTCTGAAAGGACAGCATTTGGAAAGGGAAGCAACACTCCATTCACTTCGCACAATGAATTTAAGTGTTGCAACAGACAGCTTCTCTTTCACAGAAACGGATTTGAGTTTCCTATGAATGCTTGTAAGTAGCTTAAGGCACTTTCAAAGGAAAGTGATTTTCTCTGAAGGACAGCATTTAGAAAGTGAAGTCACACTCCATTCACTTCGCTCAGTGAATTGAAGTGTTGGAACAGACTGCTTCTCTTTTAGAGAAACAGATGTGAGTTTTTTGTGAATGCTTGAAAGTACTTTAAGGCACTTTCAAAGGAAAGTGATTTTCTCTGAAACTACAGCATTTAGAATGTGAAGCAACATTCCAATCACTTCGCACAGTGAATTGAAGTGTTGGAACAGACTGCTTCGCTTTCAGAGAAACAGATATGAGTTTCTAGTGAATGCTTGTAAGTAGCTTAAGGCAATTTCAAAAGAGAGTGATTTTCTCTAAAAGGAGAGCATTTAGAAAGTGAAGCAACACTCCGTTCACTTCGCACAGTGAATTGAAGTGTTGGAACAGACTGCTTCTCTTTCAGAGAAACGCATGTGAATTTCTGTTGAAGTCTTGCAAGTATCTTAAGACACTTTCAAAGGAAAGTGATTTTCTCTGAATGACAGCATTTGTAAAGGGAAGCAACACTCCATTCACTTCGCACAATGAATTTAAGTGTTGCAACAGACAGCTTCTCTTTCACAGAAACGCATTTGAGTTTCCTATGAATGCTGGTAAGTAGCTTAAGGCACTTTCAAAGGAAAGTGATTTTCTCTGAAAGGACAGCATTTAGAAAGTGAAGCAACACTCCATTCACTTCACACAGTGAACTGAAGTGTTGGAAAAGACTGCTTCTCTTTCAGAGAAACGCATGTGAGTTTTTTGTGAATGCTTGTAAGTAGCTTAAGGCACATTCAAAGGAAAGTGATTTTCTCTGAAAGGACAGCATTTAGAAAGTGAAGCAACACTCCATTGACTTCGCACAGTGAATTGAAGTGTTGGAACAGACTGCTTCTCTTTCAGAGAAACGCATGTGAATTTCTGTTGAATGCTTGTAAGTAGCTTAAGGCACTTTCAAAGGAAAGTGATTTTCTCTGAAAGGACAGCATTTAGAAAGTGAAGAAACACTCCATTCACTTCGCACAGAGAATTGAAGTGTTGGAACAGACTGCTTCTCTTTCAGAGAAACAGATGTGAGTTTCTTGTGAATGCTTGAAAGGAGCTTAAGGCACTTTCAAAGGAAAGTGATTTTCTATGAAAGGACAGCATTTGGAAAGTGAAGCAACACTCCATTCACTTCGCACAGTGAATTGAAGTGTTGGAACAGACTGCTTCTCTTTCAGAGAAACGCATGTGAGTTTTTTGTGAATGCTTGTAAGTAGCTTAAGGCACTTTCATAGCAAAGTGATTTTCTCTGAAGGACAGCATTTAGAATGTGAAGGAACACTCCATTCACTTCGCACAGTGAATTGAAGTGTTGGAACAGACTGCTTCTCTTTTAGAGAAACAGATGTGAGTTTCTTGTGAATGCTTTTAAGTAGCTTAAGGCAGTTTCAAAGAGAGTGATTTTCTCTAAAAGGAGAGCATTTAAAAAGTGAAGCAACACTCCATTCACTTCGCACAGTGAATTGAAGTGTTGGAACAGACTACTTCTCTTTCAGAGAAACGCATGTGAATTTCTGTTGAATGCTTGTAAGTAGCTTAAGGCACTTTCAAAGGAAAGTGATTTTCTCTGAAAAGACAGCATTTAGAAAGTGAAGCAACACTCCATTCACTTCGCACAGTGGATTGAAGTGTTGGAACAGACTGCTTCTCTTTTAGAGAAACGGATGTGAGTTTTTTGTGAATGCTTGAAAGTAGCTTAAGGCACTTTCAAAGCAAAGTGATTTTCTCTGAATGACAGCATTTAGAATGTGAAGGAACACTCCATTCACTTCGCACAGTGAATTGAAGTGTTGGAACAGACTGCTTCTCTTTCAGAGAAACAGATGTGAGTTTCTTGTGAATGCTTTTAAGTAGCTTAAGGCAGTTTCAAAGAGAGTGATTTTCTCTAAAAGGAGAGCATTTAGAAAGTGAAGCAACACTCCGTTCACTTCGCACAATGAATTGACGTGTTGGAGCAGACTGCTTCTCTTTCACAGAAACGCATTTAAGTTTCCTATGAATGCTTGTAAGTAGCTTAAGACACTTTCAAAGGAAAGTGATTTTCTCTGAAAGGACAGCATTTGGAAAGGGAAGCAACACTCCATTCACTTCGCACAATGAATTTAAGTGTTGCAACAGACAGCTTCTCTTTCACAGAAACGGATTTGAGTTTCCTATGAATGCTTGTAAGTAGCTTTAGGCACTTTCAAAGGAAAGTGATTTTCTCTGAAGGACAGCATTTAGAATGTGAAGGAACACTCCAGTCACTTCGCACAGTGAATTGAAGTGTTGGAACAGACTGCTTCTCTTTTAGAGAAATGGATGTGAGTTTTTTGTGAATGCTTGAAAGTACTTTAAGGCACTTTCAAAGGAAAGTGATTTTCTCTGAAACTACAGCATTTAGAATGTGAAGCAACATTCCAATCACTTCGCACAGTGAATTGAAGTGTTGGAAAAGACTGCTTCGCTTTCAGAGAAACAGATATGAGTTTCTAGTGAATGCTTGTAAGTAGCTTAAGGCAATTTCAAAAGAGAGTGATTTTCTCTAAAAGGAGAGCATTTAGAAAGTGAAGCAACACTCCGTTCACTTCGCACAGTGAATTGAAGTGTTGGAACAGACTGCTTCTCTTTCAGAGAAACGCATGTGAATTTCTGTTGAAGTCTTGTAAGTAGCTTAAGACACTTTCAAAGGAAAGTGATTTTCTCTGAAAGGACAGCATTTGTAAAGGGAAGCAACACTCCATTCACTTCGCACAATGAATTCAAGTGTTGCAACAGACAGCTTCTCTTTCACAGAAACGCATTTGAGTTTCCTATGAATGCTGGTAAGTAGCTTAAGGCACTTTCAAAGGAAAGTGATTTTCTCTGAAAGGACAGCATTTAGAAAGTGAAGCAACACTCCATTCACTTCACACAGTGAACTGAAGTGTTGGAACAGACTGCTTCTCTTTCAGAGAAACGCATGTGAGTTTTTTGTGAATGCTTGTAAGTAGCTTAAGGCACTTTCAAAGGAAAGTGATTTTCTCTGAAAGGACAGCATTTAGAAAGTGAAGCAACACTCCATTCACTTCGCACAGTGGATTGAAGTGTTGGAACAGACTGCTTCTCTTTTAGAGAAACGGATGTGAGTTTTTTGTGAATGCTTGAAAGTAGCTTAAGGCACTTTCAAAGCAAAGTGATTTTCTCTGAATGACAGCATTTAGAATGTGAAGGAACACTCCATTCACTTCGCACAGTGAATTGAAGTGTTGGAACTGACTGCTTCTCTTTCACAGAAACGCATTTGAGTTTCCTATGAATGCTTGTAAGTAGCTTAAGACACTTTCAAAGGAAAGTGATTTTCTCTGAAAGGACAGCATTTGGAAAGGGAAGCAACACTCCATTCACTTCGCACAATGAATTTAAGTGTTGCAACAGACAGCTTCTCTTTCACAGAAACGGATTTGAGTTTCCTATGAATGCTTGTAAGTAGCTTAAGGCACTTTCAAAGGAAAGTGATTTTCTCTGAAGGACAGCATTTAGAAAGTGAAGTCACACTCCATTCACTTCGCTCAGTGAATTGAAGTGTTGGAACAGACTGCTTCTCTTTTAGAGAAACAGATGTGAGTTTTTTGTGAATGCTTGAAAGTACTTTAAGGCACTTTCAAAGGAAAGTGATTTTCTCTGAAACTACAGCATTTAGAATGTGAAGCAACATTCCAATCACTTCGCACAGTGAATTGAAGTGTTGGAACAGACTGCTTCGCTTTCAGAGAAACAGATATGAGTTTCGAGTGAATGCTTGTAAGTAGCTTAAGGCAATTTCAAAAGAGAGTGATTTTCTCTAAAAGGAGAGCATTTAGAAAGTGAAGCAACACTCCGTTCACTTCGCACAGTGAATTGAAGTGTTGGAACAGACTGCTTCTCTTTCAGAGAAACGCATGTGAATTTCTGTTGAAGTCTGGTAAGTAGCTTAAGACACTTTCAAAGGAAAGTGATTTTCTCTGAAAGGACAGCATTTGTAAAGGGAAGCAACACTCCATTCACTTCGCACAATGAATTTAAGTGTTGCAACAGACAGCTTCTCTTTCACAGAAACGCATTTGAGTTTCCTATGAATGCTGGTAAGTAGCTTAAGGCACTTTCAAAGGAAAGTGATTTTCTCTGAAAGGACAGCATTTAGAAAGTGAAGCAACACTCCATTCACTTCACACAGTGAACTGAAGTGTTGGAATAGACTGCTTCTCTTTCAGAGAAACGCATGTGAGTTTTTTGTGAATGCTTGTAAGTAGCTTAAGGCACTTTCAAAGGAAAGTGATTTTCTCTGAAAGGACAGCATTTAGAAAGTGAAGCAACACTCCATTCACTTCGCACAGTGGATTGAAGTGTTGGAACAGACTGCTTCTCTTTCAGAGAAACGCATGTGAATTTCTGTTGAATGCTTGTAAGTAGCTTAAGGCACTTTCAAAGTAAAGTGATTTTCTCTGAAAGGACAGGATTTAGAAAGTGAAGAAACACTCCATTCACTTCACACAGAGAATTGAAGTGTTGGAACAGACTGCTTCTCTTTCAGAGAAACAGATGTGAGTTTCTTGTGAATGCTTGAAAGTAGCTTAAGGCACTTTCAAAGGAAAGTGATTTTCTATAAAAGGACAGCATTTAGAAAGTGAAGCAACACTCCATTCACTTCGCACAGTGAATTGAAGTGTTGGAACAGACTACTTCTCTTTCAGAGAAACGCATGTGAATTTCTGTTGAATGCTTGTAAGTAGCTTAAGGCACTTTCAAAGGAAAGTGATTTTCTCTGAAAGGACAGCATTTAGAAAGTGAAGCAACACTCCATTCACTTCGCACAGAGGATTGAAGTGTTGGAACAGACTGCTTCTCTTTTAGAGAAACGGATGTGAGTTTTTTGTGAATGCTTGAAAGTAGCTTAAGGCACTTTCAAAGCAAAGTGATTTTCTCTGAAGGACAGCATTTAGAATGTGAAGGAACACTCCATTCACTTCGCACAGTGAATTGAAGTGTTGGAACAGACTGCTTCTCTTTCAGAGAAACAGATGTGAGTTTCTTGTGAATGCTTTTAAGTAGCTTAAGGCAGTTTCAAAGAGAGTGATTTTCTCTAAAAGGAGAGCATTTAGAAAGTGAAGCAACACTCCATTCACTTCGCACAGTGAATTGAAGTGTTGGAACAGACTACTTCTCTTTCAGAGAAACGTATGTGAATTTCTGTTGAATGCTTGTAAGTAGCTTAAGGCACTTTCAAAGGAAAGTGATTTTCTCTGAAAGGACAGCATTTAGAAAGTGAAGCAACACTCCATTCACTTCGCACAGTGGATTGAAGTGTTGGAACAGACTGCTTCTCTTTTAGAGAAACGGATGTGAGTTTTTTGTGAATGCTTGAAAGTAGCTTAAGGCACTTTCAAAGCAAAGTGATTTTCTCTGAATGACAGCATTTAGAATGTGAAAGAACACTCCATTCACTTCGCACAGTGAATTGAAGTGTTGGAACAGACTGCTTCTCTTTCAGAGAAACAGATGTGAGTTTCTTGTGAATGCTTTTAAGTAGCTTAAGGCAGTTTCAAAGAGAGTGATTTTCTCTAAAAGGAGAGCATTTAGAAAGTGAAGCAACACTCCGTTCACTTCGCACAATGAATTGACGTGTTGGAGCAGACTGCTTCTCTTTCACAGAAACGCATTTAAGTTTCCTATGAATGCTTGTAAGTAGCTTAAGACACTTTCAAAGGAAAGTGATTTTCTCTGAAAGGACAGCGTTTGTAAAGGGAAGCAACACTCCATTCACTTCGCACAATGAATTTAAGTGTTGCAACAGACAGCTTCTCTTTCACAGAAACGCATTTGAGTTTCCTATGAATGCTGGTAAGTAGCTTAAGGCACTTTCAAAGGAAAGTGATTTTCTCTGAAAGAACAGCATTTAGAAAGTGAAGCAACACTCCATTCACTTCACACAGTGAACTGAAGTGTTGGAACAGACTGCTTCTCTTTGAGAGTAACGCATGTGAGTTTTTTGTGAATGCTTGTAAGAAGCTTAAGGCACTTTCAAAGGAAAGTGATTTTCTCTGAAAGGACAGCATTTAGAAAGTGAAGCAACACTCCATTCACTTCGCACAGTGAATTGAAGTGTTGGAACAGACTGCTTCTCTTTCAGAGAAACGCATGTGAATTTCTGTTGAATGCTTGTAAGTAGCTTAAGGCACTTTCAAAGGAAAGTGATTTTCTCTGAAAGGACAGGATTTAGAAAGTGAAGAAACACTCCATTCACTTCGCACAGTGAATTGAAGTGTTGGAACAGACTGCTTCTCTTTCAGAGAAACAGATGTGAGTTTCTTGTGAATGCTTGAAAGGAGCTTAAGGCACTTTCAAAGGAAAGTGATTTTCTCTGAAAGGACAGCATTTAGAAAGTGAAGCAACACTCCATTCACTTCGCACAGTGAATTGAAGTGTTGGAACAGACTACTTCTCTTTCAGAGAAACGCATGTGAATTTCTGTTGAATGCTTGTAAGTAGCTTAAGGCACTTTCAAAGGAAAGTGATTTTCTCTGAAAGGACAGCATTTAGAAAGTGAAGCAACACTCCATTCACTTCGCACAGTGGATTGAAGTGTTGGAACAGACTGCTTCTCTTTTAGAGAAACGGATGTGAGTTTTTTGTGAATGCTTGAAAGTAGCTTAAGGCACTTTCAAAGCAAAGTGATTTTCTCTGAATGACAGCATTTAGAATGTGAAAGAACACTCCATTCACTTCGCACAGTGAATTGAAGTGTTGGAACAGACTGCTTCTCTTTCAGAGAAACAGATGTGAGTTTCTTGTGAATGCTTTTAAGTAGCTTAAGGCAGTTTCAAAGAGAGTGATTTTCTCTAAAAGGAGAGCATTTAGAAAGTGAAGCAACACTCCGTTCACTTCGCACAATGAATTGACGTGTTGGAGCAGACTGCTTCTCTTTCACAGAAACGCATTTAAGTTTCCTATGAATGCTTGTAAGTAGCTTAAGACACTTTCAAAGGAAAGTGATTTTCTCTGAAAGGACAGCGTTTGTAAAGGGAAGCAACACTCCATTCACTTCGCACAATGAATTTAAGTGTTGCAACAGACAGCTTCTCTTTCACAGAAACGCATTTGAGTTTCCTATGAATGCTGGTAAGTAGCTTAAGGCACTTTCAAAGGAAAGTGATTTTCTCTGAAAGAACAGCATTTAGAAAGTGAAGCAACACTCCATTCACTTCACACAGTGAACTGAAGTGTTGGAACAGACTGCTTCTCTTTGAGAGTAACGCATGTGAGTTTTTTGTGAATGCTTGTAAGAAGCTTAAGGCACTTTCAAAGGAAAGTGATTTTCTCTGAAAGGACAGCATTTAGAAAGTGAAGCAACACTCCATTCACTTCGCACAGTGAATTGAAGTGTTGGAACAGACTGCTTCTCTTTCAGAGAAACGCATGTGAATTTCTGTTGAATGCTTGTAAGTAGCTTAAGGCACTTTCAAAGGAAAGTGATTTTCTCTGAAAGGACAGGATTTAGAAAGTGAAGAAACACTCCATTCACTTCGCACAGTGAATTGAAGTGTTGGAACAGACTGCTTCTCTTTCAGAGAAACAGATGTGAGTTTCTTGTGAATGCTTGAAAGGAGCTTAAGGCACTTTCAAAGGAAAGTGATTTTCTCTGAAAGGACAGCATTTAGAAAGTGAAGCAACACTCCATTCACTTCGCACAGTGAATTGAAGTGTTGGAACAGACTACTTCTCTTTCAGAGAAACGCATGTGAATTTCTGTTGAATGCTTGTAAGTAGCTTAAGGCACTTTCAAAGGAAAGTGATTTTCTCTGAAAGGACAGCATTTAGAAAGTGAAGAAACACTCCATTCACTTCGCACAGTGGATTGAAGTGTTGGAACAGACTGCTTCTCTTTTAGAGAAACGGATGTGAGTTTTTTGTGAATGCTTGAAAGTAGCTTAAGGCACTTTCAAAGCAAAGTGATTTTCTCTGAATGACAGCATTTAGAATGTGAAGGAACACTCCATTCACTTCGCACAGTGAATTGAAGTGTTGGAACAGACTGCTTCTCTTTCAGAGAAACAGATGTGAGTTTCTTGTTAATGCTTTTAAGTAGCTTAAGGCAGTTTCAAAGAGAGTGATTTTCTCTAAAAGGAGAGCATTTAGAAAGTGAAGCAACACTCCGTTCACTTCGCACAGTGGATTGACGTGTTGGAGCAGACTGCTTCTCTTTCACAGAAACGCATTTAAGTTTCCGACGAATGCTTGTAAGTAGCTTAAGGCACTTTGGAAGGAAAGTGATTTTCTCTGAAAGGACAGCATTTAGAAAGTGAAGCAACACTCCATTCACTTCGCACAGTGAACTGAAGTGTTGGAACAGACTGCTTCTCTTTCAGAGAAACGGATGTGAGTTTTTTGTGAATGCTTGAAAGTAGCTTAAGGCACTTTCTAAGCAAAGTGATTTTATCTGAAACTGCAGCATTTAGAATGTGAAGGAAAACTCCATTCACTTCGCACAGTGAATTTTAGTGTTGCAACAGACAGCTTCTCTTTCATAGAAACGCATTTGAGTTTCCTATGAATGCTTGAAAGTAGCTTAAGGCACTCTCAAAGGAAAGTGATTTTCTCTGAAAGGACAGGATTTAGAAAGTGGAGAAACACTCCGTTCACTTCGCACAGTGAATTGAAGTGTTGGAACAGACTGCTTCGCTTTCAGAGAAACAGATATGAGTTTCTTGTGAATGCTTGTAAGTAGCTTAAGGCAATTTCAAAAGAGAGTGATTTTATCTAAAAGGAGTGCATTTAGAAAGTGAAGCAACACTCCGTTCACTTCGCACAGTGAATTGAAATGTTGGAACAGACTGCTTCTCTTTCAGAGAAACGCAAGTGAATTTCTGTTGAATGCTTGTAAGTAGCTTAAGGCACTTTCAAAGGAAAGTGATTTTCTCTGAAAGGACAGGATTTAGAAAGTGAAGAAACACTCCATTCACTTCGCACAGTGAATTGAAGTGTTGGAACAGACTGCTTCTCTTTCAGAGAAACAGATGTGAGTTTCTTGTGAATGCTTGAAAGGAGCTTAAGGCACTTTCAAAGGAAAGTGATTTTCTCTGAAAGGACAGCATTTAGAAAGTGAAGCAACACTCCGTTCACTTCGCACAGTGAATTGAAGTGTTGGAACAGACTACTTCTCTTTGAGAAACGCATGTGAATTTCTGTTGAATGCTTGTATGTAGCTTAAGGCACTTTTAAAGGAAAGTGATTTTCTCTGAAAGGACAGCATTTAGAAAGTGAAGCAACACTCCATTCACTTCGCACAGTGGATTGAAGTGTTGGAACAGACTGCTTCTCTTTTAGAGAAACGGATGTGAGTTTTTTGTGAATGCTTGAAAGTAGCTTAAGGCACTTTCAAAGCAAAGTGATTTTCTCTGAAGGACAGCATTTAGAATGTGAAGGAACACTCCATTCACTTCGCACAGTGAATTGAAGTGTTGGAACTGACTGCTTCTCTTTCAGAGAAACAGATGTGAGTTTCTTGTTAATGCTTTTAAGTAGCTTAAGGCAGTTTCAAAGAGAGTGATTTTCTCTAAAAGGAGAGCATTTAGAAAGTGAAGCAACACTCCGTTCACTTCGCACAGTGAATTGACGTGTTGGAGCAGACTGCTTCTCTTTCACAGAAACGCATTTAAGTTTCCTATGAATGCTTGTAAGTAGCTTAAGACACTTTCAAAGGAAAGTGATTTTCTCTGAAAGGACAGCATTTGGAAAGGGAAGCAACACTCCATTCACTTCGCACAATGAATTTAAGTGTTGCAACAGACAGCTTCTCTTTCACAGAAACGGATATGAGTTTCCTATGAATGCTTGTAAGTAGCTTAAGGCACTTTCAAAGGAAAGTGATTTTCTCTGAAGGACAGCATTTAGAATGTGAAGGAACACTCCAGTCACTTCGCACAGTGAATTGAAGTGTTGGAACAGACTGCTTCTCTTTTAGAGAAACGGATATGAGTTTTTTGTGAATGCTTGAAAGTACTTTAAGGCACTTTCAAAGGAAAGTGATTTTCTCTGAAACTACAGCATTTAGAATGTGAAGCAACATTCCAATCACTTCGCACAGTGAATTGAAGTGGTGGAACAGACTGCTTCGCTTTCAGAGAAACAGATATGAGTTTCTAGTGAATGCTTGTAAGTAGCTTAAGGCAATTTCAAAAGAGAGTGATTTTCTCTAAAAGGAGAGCATTTAGAAAGTGAAGCAACACTCCGTTCACTTCGCACAGTGAATTGAAGTGTTGGAACAGACTGCTTCTCTTTCAGAGAAACGCATGTGAATTTCTGTTGAAGTCTTGTAAGTAGCTTAAGACACTTTCAAAGGAAAGTGGTTTTCTCTGAAAGGACAGCGTTTGTAAAGGGAAGCAACACTTCCCTTCGCACAATGAATTTAAGTGTTGCAACAGACAGCTTCTCTTTCACAGAAACGCATTTGAGTTTCCTATGAATGCTTGTAAGTAGCTTAAGGCACTTTCAAAGGAAAGTGATTTTCTCTGAAAGGACAGCATTTAGAAAGTGAAGCAACACTCCATTCACTTCACACAGTGAACTGAAGTGTTGGAACAGACTGCTTCTCTTTCAGAGAAACGCATGTGAGTTTTTTGTGAATGCTTGTAAGTAGCTTAAGGCACTTTCAAAGGAAAGTGATTTTCTCTGAAAGGACAGCATTTAGAAAGTGAAGCAACACTCCATTCACTTCGCACAGTGAATTGAAGTGTTGGAACAGACTGCTTCTCTTTCAGAGAAACGCATGTGAATTTCTGTTGAATGCTTGTAAGTAGCTTAAGGCACTTTCAAAGGAAAGTGATTTTCTCTGAAAGGACAGGATTTAGAAAGTGAAGAAACACTCCATTCACTTCGCACAGTGAATTGAAGTGTTGGAACAGACTGCTTCTCTTTCAAAGAAACAGATGTGAGTTTCTTGTGAATGCTTGAAAGGAGCTTAAGGCACTTTCAAAGGAAAGTGATTTTCTATAAAAGGACAGCATTTAGAAAGTGAAGCAACACTCCATTCACTTCGCACAGTGAATTGAAGTGTTGGAACAGCCTACTTCTCTTTCAGAGAAACGCATGTGAATTTCTGTTGAATGCTTGTAAGTAGCTTAAGGCACTTTCAAAGGAAAGTGATTTTCTCTGAAAGGACAGCATTTAGAAAGTGAAGCAACACTCCATTCACTTCGCACAGAGGATTGAAGTGTTGGAACAGACTGCTTCTCTTTTAGAGAAACGGATGTGAGTTTTTTGTGAATGCTTGAAAGTAGCTTAAGGCACTTTCAAAGCAAAGTGATTTTCTCTGAAGGACAGCATTTAGAATGTGAAGGAACACTCCATTCACTTCGCACAGTGAATTGAAGTGTTGGAACAGACTGCTTCTCTTTCAGAGAAACAGATGTGAGTTTCTTGTGAATGCTTTTAAGTAGCTTAAGGCAGTTTCAAAGAGAGTGATTTTCTCTAAAAGGAGAGCATTTAGAAAGTGAAGCAACACTCCATTCACTTCGCACAGTGAATTGAAGTGTTGGAACAGACTACTTCTCTTTCAGAGAAACGCATGTGAATTTCTGTTGAATGCTTGTAAGTAGCTTAAGGCACTTTCAAAGGAAAGTGATTTTCTCTGAAAGGACAGCATTTAGAAAGTGAAGCAACACTCCATTCACTTCGCACAGTGGATTGAAGTGTTGGAACAGACTGCTTCTCTTTTAGAGAAACGGATGTGAGTTTTTTGTGAATGCTTGAAAGTAGCTTAAGGCACTTTCAAAGCAAAGTGATTTTCTCTGAATGACAGCATTTAGAATGTGAAAGAACACTCCATTCACTTCGCACAGTGAATTGAAGTGTTGGAACAGACTGCTTCTCTTTCAGAGAAACAGATGTGAGTTTCTTGTGAATGCTTTTAAGTAGCTTAAGGCAGTTTCAAAGAGAGTGATTTTCTCTAAAAGGAGAGCATTTAGAAAGTGAAGCAACACTCCGTTCACTTCGCACAATGAATTGACGTGTTGGAGCAGACTGCTTCTCTTTCACAGAAACGCATTTAAGTTTCCTATGAATGCTTGTAAGTAGCTTAAGACACTTTCAAAGGAAAGTGATTTTCTCTGAAAGGACAGCATTTGGAAAGGGAAGCAACACTCCATTCACTTCGCACAATGAATTTAAGTGTTGCAACAGACAGCTTCTCTTTCACAGAAACGGATTTGAGTTTCCTATGAATGCTTGTAAGTAGCTTAAGGCACTTTCAAAGGAAAGTGATTTTCTCTGAAGGACAGCATTTAGAATGTGAAGGAACACTCCAGTCACTTCGCACAGTTTATTGAAGTGTTGGAACAGACTGCTTCTCTTTTAGAGAAACGGATGTGAGTTTTTTGTGAATGCTTGAAAGTACTTTAAGGCACTTTCAAAGGAAAGTGATTTTCTCTGAAACTACAGCATTTAGAATGTGAAGCAACATTCCAATCACTTCGCACAGTGAATTGAAGTGTTGGAACAGACTGCTTCGCTTTCAGAGAAACAGATATGAGTTTCTAGTGAATGCTTGTAAGTAGCTTAAGGCAATTTCAAAAGAGAGTGATTTTCTCTAAAAGGAGAGCATTTAGAAAGTGAAGCAACACTCCGTTCACTTCGCACAGTGAATTGAAGTGTTGGAACAGACTGCTTCTCTTTCAGAGAAACGCATGTGAATTTCTGTTGAAGTCTTGTAAGTAGCTTAAGACACTTTCAAAGGAAAGTGATTTTCTCTGAAAGGACAGCGTTTGTAAAGGGAAGCAACACTCCATTCACTTCGCACAATGAATTTAAGTGTTGCAACAGACAGCTTCTCTTTCACAGAAACGCATTTGAGTTTCCTATGAATGCTGGTAAGTAGCTTAAGGCACTTTCAAAGGAAAGTGATTTTCTCTGAAAGAACAGCATTTAGAAAGTGAAGCAACACTCCATTCACTTCACACAGTGAACTGAAGTGTTGGAACAGACTGCTTCTCTTTCAGAGTAACGCATGTGAGTTTTTTGTGAATGCTTGTAAGTAGCTTAAGGCACTTTCAAAGGAAAGTGATTTTCTCTGAAAGGACAGCATTTAGAAAGTGAAGCAACACTCCATTCACTTCGCACAGTGAATTGAAGTGTTGGAACAGACTGCTTCTCTTTCAGAGAAACGCATGTGAATTTCTGTTGAATGCTTGTAAGTAGCTTAAGGCACTTTCAAAGGAAAGTGATTTTCTCTGAAAGGACAGCATTTAGAAAGTGAAGCAACACTCCATTCACTTCGCACAGAGGATTGAAGTGTTGGAACAGACTGCTTCTCTTTTAGAGAAACGGATGTGAGTTTTTTGTGAATGCTTGAAAGTAGCTTAAGGCACTTTCAAAGCAAAGTGATTTTCTCTGAAGGACAGCATTTAGAATGTGAAGGAACACTCCATTCACTTCGCACAGTGAATTGAAGTGTTGGAACAGACTGCTTCTCTTTCAGAGAAACAGATGTGAGTTTCTTGTGAATGCTTTTAAGTAGCTTAAGGCAGTTTCAAAGAGAGTGATTTTCTCTAAAAGGAGAGCATTTAGAAAGTGAAGCAACACTCCATTCACTTCGCACAGTGAATTGAAGTGTTGGAACAGAATACTTCTCTTTCAGAGAAACGCATGTGAATTTCTGTTGAATGCTTGTAAGTAGCTTAAGGCACTTTCAAAGGAAAGTGATTTTCTCTGAAAGGACAGCATTTAGAAAGTGAAGCAACACTCCATTCACTTCGCACAGTGGATTGAAGTGTTGGAACAGACTGCTTCTCTTTTAGAGAAACGGATGTGAGTTTTTTGTGAATGCTTGAAAGTAGCTTAAGGCACTTTCAAAGCAAAGTGATTTTCTCTGAATGACAGCATTTAGAATGTGAAAGAACACTCCATTCACTTCGCACAGTGAATTGAAGTGTTGGAACAGACTGCTTCTCTTTCAGAGAAACAGATGTGAGTTTCTTGTGAATGCTTTTAAGTAGCTTAAGGCAGTTTCAAAGAGAGTGATTTTCTCTAAAAGGAGAGCATTTAGAAAGTGAAGCAACACTCCGTTCACTTCGCACAATGAATTGACGTGTTGGAGCAGACTGCTTCTCTTTCACAGAAACGCATTTAAGTTTCCTATGAATGCTTGTAAGTAGCTTAAGACACTTTCAAAGGAAAGTGATTTTCTCTGAAAGGACAGCATTTGGAAAGGGAAGCAACACTCCATTCACTTCGCACAATGAATTTAAGTGTTGCAACAGACAGCTTCTCTTTCACAGAAACGGATTTGAGTTTCCTATGAATGCTTGTAAGTAGCTTAAGGCACTTTCAAAGGAAAGTGATTTTCTCTGAAGGACAGCATTTAGAATGTGAAGGAACACTCCAGTCACTTCGCACAGTTTATTGAAGTGTTGGAACAGACTGCTTCTCTTTTAGAGAAACGGATGTGAGTTTTTTGTGAATGCTTGAAAGTACTTTAAGGCACTTTCAAAGGAAAGTGATTTTCTCTGAAATTACAGCATTTAGAATGTGAAGCAACATTCCAATCACTTCGCACAGTGAATTGAAGTGTTGGAACAGACTGCTTCGCTTTCAGAGAAACAGATATGAGTTTCTAGTGAATGCTTGTAAGTAGCTTAAGGCAATTTCAAAAGAGAGTGATTTTCTCTAAAAGGAGAGCATTTAGAAAGTGAAGCAACACTCCGTTCACTTCGCACAGTGAATTGAAGTGTTGGAACAGACTGCTTCTCTTTCAGAGAAACGCATGTGAATTTCTGTTGAAGTCTTGTAAGTAGCTTAAGACACTTTCAAAGGAAAGTGATTTTCTCTGAAAGGACAGCGTTTGTAAAGGGAAGCAACACTCCATTCACTTCGCACAATGAATTTAAGTGTTGCAACAGACAGCTTCTCTTTCACAGAAACGCATTTGAGTTTCCTATGAATGCTGGTAAGTAGCTTAAGGCACTTTCAAAGGAAAGTGATTTTCTCTGAAAGAACAGCATTTAGAAAGTGAAGCAACACTCCATTCACTTTACACAGTGAACTGAAGTGTTGGAACAGACTGCTTCTCTTTCAGAGTAACGCATGTGAGTTTTTTGTGAATGCTTGTAAGTAGCTTAAGGCACTTTCAAAGGAAAGTGATGTTCTCTGAAAGGACAGCATTTAGAAAGTGAAGCAACACTCCATTCACTTCGCACAGTGAATTGAAGTGTTGGAACAGACTGCTTCTCTTTCAGAGAAACGCATGTGAATTTCTGTTGAATGCTTGTAAGTAGCTTAAGGCACTTTCAAAGGAAAGTGATTTTCTCTGAAAGGACAGGATTTAGAAAGTGAAGAAACACTCCATTCACTTCGCACAGTGAATTGAAGTGTTGGAACAGACTGCTTCTCTTTCAGAGAAACAGATGTGAGTTTCTTGTGAATGCTTGAAAGGAGCTTAAGGCACTTTCAAAGGAAAGTGATTTTCTCTGAAAGGACAGCATTTAGAAAGTGAAGCAACACTCCATTCACTTCGCACAGTGAATTGAAGTGTTGGAACAGACTACTTCTCTTTCAGAGAAACGCATGTGAATTTCTGTTGAATGCTTGTAAGTAGCTTAAGGCACTTTCAAAG
Organism: Myodes glareolus; assembly: GCF_982192425.1. Lineage (NCBI taxonomy): Eukaryota > Metazoa > Chordata > Mammalia > Rodentia > Cricetidae > Myodes > Myodes glareolus. Next base: position 103,639,107 of record NC_142033.1, on the reverse strand, counting down.
GAAAGTGATTTTCTCTGAAAGGACAGCATTTAGAAAGTGAAGAAACACTCCATTCACTTCGCACAGTGGATTGAAGTGTTGGAACAGACTGCTTCTCTTTTAGAGAAACGGATGTGAGTTTTTTGTGAATGCTTGAAAGTAGCTTAAGGCACTTTCAAAGCAAAGTGATTTTCTCTGAATGACAGCATTTAGAATGTGAAGGAACACTCCATTCACTTCGCACAGTGAATTGAAGTGTTGGAACAGACTGCTTCTCTTTCAGAGAAACAGATGTGAGTTTCTTGTTAATGCTTTTAAGTAGCTTAAGGCAGTTTCAAAGAGAGTGATTTTCTCTAAAAGGAGAGCATTTAGAAAGTGAAGCAACACTCCGTTCACTTCGCACAGTGGATTGACGTGTTGGAGCAGACTGCTTCTCTTTCACAGAAACGCATTTAAGTTTCCTACGAATGCTTGTAAGTAGCTTAAGGCACTTTGGAAGGAAAGTGATTTTCTCTGAAAGGACAGCATTTAGAAAGTGAAGCAACACTCCATTCACTTCGCACAGTGAACTGAAGTGTTGGAACAGACTGCTTCTCTTTCAGAGAAACGGATGTGAGTTTTTTGTGAATGCTTGAAAGTAGCTTAAGGCACTTTCTAAGCAAAGTGATTTTATCTGAAACTGCAGCATTTAGAATGTGAAGGAAAACTCCATTCACTTCGCACAGTGAATTTTAGTGTTGCAACAGACAGCTTCTCTTTCATAGAAACGCATTTGAGTTTCCTATGAATGCTTGAAAGTAGCTTAAGGCACTTTCAAAGGAAAGTGATTTTCTCTGAAAGGACAGGATTTAGAAAGTGGAGAAACACTCCGTTCACTTCGCACAGTGAATTGAAGTGTTGGAACAGACTGCTTCGCTTTCAGAGAAACAGATATGAGTTTCTTGTGAATGCTTGTAAGTAGCTTAAGGCAATTTCAAAAGAGAGTGATTTTATCTAAAAGGAGTGCATTTAGAAAGTGAAGCAACACTCCGTTCACTTCGCACAGTGAATTGAAGTGTTGGAACAGACTGCTTCTCTTTCAGAGAAACGCAAGTGAATTTCTGTTGAATGCTTGTAAGTAGCTTAAGGCACTTTCAAAGGAAAGTGATTTTCTCTGAAAGGACAGGATTTAGAAAGTGAAGAAACACTCCATTCACTTCGCACAGTGAATTGAAGTGTTGGAACAGACTGCTTCTCTTTCAGAGAAACAGATGTGAGTTTCTTGTGAATGCTTGAAAGGAGCTTAAGGCACTTTCAAAGGAAAGTGATTTTCTCTGAAAGGACAGCATTTAGAAAGTGAAGCAACACTCCGTTCACTTCGCACAGTGAATTGAAGTGTTGGAACAGACTACTTCTCTTTGAGAAACGCATGTGAATTTCTGTTGAATGCTTGTATGTAGCTTAAGGCACTTTTAAAGGAAAGTGATTTTCTCTGAAAGGACAGCATTTAGAAAGTGAAGCAACACTCCATTCACTTCGCACAGTGGATTGAAGTGTTGGAACAGACTGCTTCTCTTTTAGAGAAACGGATGTGAGTTTTTTGTGAATGTTTGAAAGTAGCTTAAGGCACTTTCAAAGCAACGTGATTTTCTCTGAAGGACAGCATTTAGAATGTGAAGGAACACTCCATTCACTTCGCACAGTGAATTGAAGTGTTGGAACAGACTGCTTCTCTTTCAGAGAAACAGATGTGAGTTTCTTGTTAATGCTTTTAAGTAGCTTAAGGCAGTTTCAAAGAGAGTGATTTTCTCTAAAAGGAGAGCATTTAGAAAGTGAAGCAACACTCCGTTCACTTCGCACAGTGAATTGACGTGTTGGAGCAGACTGCTTCTCTTTCACAGAAACGCATTTAAGTTTCCTATGAATGCTTGTAAGTAGCTTAAGACACTTTCAAAGGAAAGTGATTTTCTCTGAAAGGACAGCATTTGGAAAGGGAAGCAACACTCCATTCACTTCGCACAATGAATTTAAGTGTTGCAACAGACAGCTTCTCTTTCACAGAAACGGATATGAGTTTCCTATGAATGCTTGTAAGTAGCTTAAGGCACTTTCAAAGGAAAGTGATTTTCTCTGAAGGACAGCATTTAGAATGTGAAGGAACACTCCAGTCACTTCGCACAGTGAATTGAAGTGTTGGAACAGACTGCTTCTCTTTTAGAGAAACGGATGTGAGTTTTTTGTGAATGCTTGAAAGTACTTTAAGGCACTTTCAAAGGAAAGTGATTTTCTCTGAAACTACAGCATTTAGAATGTGAAGCAACATTCCAATCACTTCGCACAGTGAATTGAAGTGTTGGAACAGACTGCTTCGCTTTCAGAGAAACAGATATGAGTTTCTAGTGAATGCTTGTAAGTAGCTTAAGGCAATTTCAAAAGAGAGTGATTTTCTCTAAAAGGAGAGCATTTAGAAAGTGAAGCAACACTCCGTTCACTTCGCACAGTGAATTGAAGTGTTGGAACAGACTGCTTCTCTTTCAGAGAAACGCATGTGAATTTCTGTTGAAGTCTTGTAAGTAGCTTAAGACACTTTCAAAGGAAAGTGGTTTTCTCTGAAAGGACAGCGTTTGTAAAGGGAAGCAACACTTCCCTTCGCACAATGAATTTAAGTGTTGCAACAGACAGCTTCTCTTTCACAGAAACGCATTTGAGTTTCCTATGAATGCTGGTAAGTAGCTTAAGGCACTTTCAAAGGAAAGTGATTTTCTCTGAAAGGACAGCATTTAGAATGTGAAGGAACACTCCATTCACTTCGCACAGTGAATTGAAGTGTTGGAACAGACTGCTTCTCTTTCAGAGAAACAGATGTGAGTTTCTTGTTAATGCTTTTAAGTAGCTTAAGGCAGTTTCAAAGAGAGTGATTTTCTCTAAAAGGAGAGCATTTAGAAAGTGAAGCAACACTCCATTCACTTCGCACAGTGAATTGACGTCTTGGAGCAGACTGCTTCTCTTTCACAGAAACGCATTTGAGTTTCCTATGAATGCTTGTAAGTAGCTTAAGGCACTTTGAAAGGAAAGTGATTTTCTCTGAAAGGACAGCATTTAGAAAGTGAAGCAACACTCCATTCACTTCGCACAGTGAACTGAAGTGTTGGAACAGACTGCTTCTCTTTCAGAGAAACGGATGTGAGTTTTTTGTGAATGCTTGAAAGTAGCTTAAGGCACTTTCAAAGCAAAGTGATTTTCTCTGAAGGACAGCATTTAGAATGTGAAGGAACACTCCATTCACTTCGCACAGTGAATTGAAGTGTTGGAACAGACTGCTTCTCTTTCAGAGAAACAGATGTGAGTTTCTTGTGAATGCTTTCAAGTAGCTTAAGGCAGTTTCAAAGAGAGTGATATTCTCTAAAAGGAGAGCATTTAGAAAGTGAAGCAACACTCCGTTCACTTCGCACAGTGAATTGACGTGTTGGAGCAGACTGCTTCTCTTTCACAGAAACGCATTTGAGTTTCCTATGAATGCTTGTAAGTAGCTTAAGACACTTTCAAAGGAAAGTGATTTTCTCTGAAAGGACAGCATTTGGAAAGGGAAGCAACACTCTATTCACTTCGCACAATGAATTTAAGTGTTGCAACAGACAGCTTCTCTTCACAGAAACGCATTTGAGTTTCCTATGAATGCTTGTAAGTAGCTTAAGGCACTTTCAAAGGAAAGTGATTTTCTCTGAAAGGACAGCATTTAGAAAGTGAAGCAACACTCCATTCACTTCGCACAGTGAACTGAAGTGTTGGAACAGACTGCTTCTCTTTCAGAGAAACGCATGTGAGTTTTTTGTGAATGCTTGTAAGTAGCTTAAGGCACTTTCAAAGGAAAGTGATTTTCTCTGAAAGGACAGCATTTAGAAAGTGAAGCAACACTACATGCACTTCGCACAGTGAATTGAAGTGTTGGAACAGACTGCTTCTCTTTCAGAGAAACGCATGTGAATTTCTGTTGAATGCTTGTAAGTAGCTTAAGGCACTTTCAAAGGAAAGTGATTTTCTCTGAAAGGACAGCATTTAGAAAGTGAAGAAACACTCCATTCACTTCGCACAGTGAATTGAAGTGTTGGAACAGACTGCTTCTCTTTCAGAGAAACAGATGTGAGTTTCTTGTGAATGCTTGTAAGTAGCTTAAGGCACTTTCAAAGGAAAGTGATTTTCTCTGAAAGGACAGCATTTAGAAAGTGAAGCAACACTCCATTCACTTTGCACAGTGAATTGAAGTGTTGGAACAGACTGCTTCTCTTTCAGAGAAACGCATGTGAATTTCTGTTGAATGCTTGAAAGTAGCTTAAGGCAATTTCAAAGGAAAGTGATTTTCTCTGAAAGGACAGGATTTAGAAAGTGGAGAAACACTCCATTCACTTCGCACAGTGAATTGAAGTGTTGGAACAGATTGCTTCTCTTTCAGAGAAACAGATGTGAGTTTCTTGTGAATGCTTGAAAGGAGCTTAAGGCACTTTCAAAGGAAAGTGATTTTCTCTGAAAGGACAGCATTTAGAAAGTAAAGCAACACTCCATTCACTTCGCAAAGTGAATTGAAGTGTTGGAACAGACTACTTCTCTTTCAGAGAAACGCATGTGAATTTCTGTTGAATGCTTGTAAGTAGCTTAAGGCACTTTCAAAGGAAAGTGATTTTCTCGGAAAGGACAGCATTTAGAAAGTGAAAGCAACACTCCATTCTCTTCGCACAGTGGATTGAAGTGTTGGAACAGACTGCTTCTCTTTTAGAGAAACGGATGTGAGTTTTTTGTGAATGCTTGAAAGTAGCTTAAGGCACTTTCAAAGCAAAGTGATTTTCTCTGAAGGACAGCATTTAGAATGTGAAGGAACACTCCATTCACTTCGCACAGTGAATTGAAGTATTGGAACAGACTGCTTCTCTTTCAGAGAAACAGATGTGAGTTTCTTGTGAATGCTTTCAAGTAGCTTAATGCAGTTTCAAAGAGAGTGATATTCTCTAAAAGGAGAGCATTTAGAAAGTGAAGCAACACTCCGTTCACTTCGCACAGTGAATTGACGTGTTGGAGCAGACTGCTTCTCTTTCACAGAAACGCATTTGAGTTTCCTATGAATGCTTGTAAGTAGCTTAAGACACTTTCAAAGGAAAGTGATTTTCTCTGAAAGGACAGCATTTGGAAAGGGAAGCAACACTCTATTCACTTCGCACAATGAATTTAAGTGTTGCAACAGACAGCTTCTCTTCACAGAAACGCATTTGAGTTTCCTATGAATGCTTGTAAGTAGCTTAAGGCACTTTCAAAGGAAAGTGATTTTCTCTGAAAGGACAGCATTTAGAAAGTGAAGCAACACTCCATTCACTTCGCACACTGAACTGAAGTGTTGGAACAGACTGCTTCTCTTTCAGAGAAACGCATGTGAGTTTTTTGTGAATGCTTGTAAGTAGCTTAAGGCACTTTCAAAGGAAAGTGATTTTCTCTGAAAGGACAGCATTTAGAAAGTGAAGCAACACTCCATTCACTTCGCACAGTGGATTGAAGTGTTGGAACAGACTGCTTCTCTTTTAGAGAAACGGATGTGAGTTTTTTGTGAATGCTTGAAAGTAGCTTAAGGCACTTTCAAAGCAAAGTGATTTTCTCTGAAGGACAGCATTTAGAATGTGAAGGAACACTCCATTCACTTCGCACAGTGAATTGAAGTGTTGGAACAGACTGCTTCTCTTTCAGAGAAACAGATGTGAGTTTCTTGTTAATGCTTTTAAGTAGCTTAAGGCAGTTTCAAAGAGAGTGATTTTCTCTAAAAGGAGAGCATTTAGAAAGTGAAGCAACACTCCGTTCACTTCGCACAGTGAGTTGACGTCTTGGAGCAGACTGCTTCTCTTTCACAGAAACGCATTTGAGTTTCCTATGAATGCTTGTAAGTAGCTTAAGGCACTTTGAAAGGAAAGTGATTTTCTCTGAAAGAACAGCATTTAGAAAGTGAAGCAACACTCCATTCACTTCGCACAGTGAACTGAAGTGTTGGAACAGACTGCTTCTCTTTCAGAGAAACGGATGTGAGTTTTTTGTGAATGCTTGAAAGTAGCTTAAGGCACTTTCAAAGCAAAGTGATTTTCTCTGAAGGACAGCATTTAGAATGTGAAGGAACACTCCATTCACTTCGCACAGTGAATTGAAGTGTTGGAACAGACTGCTTCTCTTTCAGAGAAACAGATGTGAGTTTCTTGTGAATGCTTTCAAGTAGCTTAAGGCAGTTTCAAAGAGAGTGATATTCTCTAAAAGGAGAGCATTTAGAAAGTGAAGCAACACTCCGTTCACTTCGCACAGTGAATTGACGTGTTGGAGCAGACTGCTTCTCTTTCACAGAAACGCATTTGAGTTTCCTATGAATGCTTGTAAGTAGCTTAAGACACTTTCAAAGGAAAGTGATTTTCTCTGAAAGGACAGCATTTGGAAAGGGAAGCAACACTCTATTCACTTCGCACAATGAATTTAAGTGTTGCAACAGACAGCTTCTCTTCACAGAAACGCATTTGAGTTTCCTATGAATGCTTGTAAGTAGCTTAAGGCACTTTCAAAGGAAAGTGATTTTCTCTGAAAGGACAGCATTTAGAAAGTGAAGCAACACTCCATTCACTTCGCACAGTGAACTGAAGTGTTGGAACAGACTGCTTCTCTTTCAGAGAAAAGCATGTGAGTTTTTTGTGAATGCTTGTAAGTAGCTTAAGGCACTTTCAAAGGAAAGTGATTTTCTCTGAAAGGACAGCATTTAGAAAGTGAAGCAACACTACATGCACTTCGCACAGTGAATTGAAGTGTTGGAACAGACTGCTTCTCTTTCAGAGAAACGCATGTGAATTTCTGTTGAATGCTTGTAAGTAGCTTAAGGCACTTTCAAAGGAAAGTGATTTTCTCTGAAAGGACAGCATTTAGAAAGTGAAGAAACACTCCATTCACTTCGCACAGTGAATTGAAGTGTTGGAACAGACTGCTTCTCTTTCAGAGAAACAGATGTGAGTTTCCTGTGAATGCTTGTAAGTAGCTTAAGGCACTTTCAAAGCAAAGTGATTTTCTCTGAAAGGACAGCATTTAGAAAGTGAAGCAACACTCCATTCACTTTGCACAGTGAATTGAAGTGTTGGAACAGACTGCTTCTCTTTCAGAGAAACGCATGTGAATTTCTGTTGAATGCTTGAAAGTAGCTTAAGGCACTTTCAAAAGAAAGTGATTTTCTCTGAAAGGACAGGATTTAGAAAGTGGAGAAACACTCCATTCACTTCGCACAGTGAATTGAAGTGTTGGAACAGATTGCTTCTCTTTCAGAGAAACAGATGTGAGTTTCTTGTGAATGCTTGAAAGGAGCTTAAGGCACTTTCAAAGGAAAGTGATTTTCTCTGAAAGGACAGCATTTAGAAAGTAAAGCAACACTCCATTCACTTCGCAAAGTGAATTGAAGTGTTGGAACAGACTACTTCTCTTTCAGAGAAACGCATGTGAATTTCTGTTGAATGCTTGTAAGTAGCTTAAGGCACTTTCAAAGGAAAGTGATTTTCTCGGAAAGGACAGCATTTAGAAAGTGAAAGCAACACTCCATTCTCTTCGCACAGTGGATTGAAGTGTTGGAACAGACTGCTTCGCTTTTAGAGAAACGGATGTGAGTTTTTTGTGAATGCTTGAAAGTAGCTTAAGGCACTTTCAAAGCAAAGTGATTTTCTCTGAAGGACAGCATTTAGAATGTGAAGGAACACTCCATTCACTTCGCACAGTGAATTGAAGTATTGGAACAGACTGCTTCTCTTTCAGAGAAACAGATGTGAGTTTCTTGTGAATGCTTTCAAGTAGCTTAAGGCAGTTTCAAAGAGAGTGATATTCTCTAAAAGGAGAGCATTTAGAAAGTGAAGCAACACTCCGTTCACTTCGCACAGTGAATTGACGTGTTGGAGCAGACTGCTTCTCTTTCACAGAAACGCATTTGAGTTTCCTATGAATGCTTGTAAGTAGCTTAAGACACTTTCAAAGGAAAGTGATTTTCTCTGAAAGGACAGCATTTGGAAAGGGAAGCAACACTCTATTCACTTCGCACAATGAATTTAAGTGTTGCAACAGACAGCTTCTCTTCACAGAAACGCATTTGAGTTTCCTATGAATGCTTGTAAGTAGCTTAAGGCACTTTCAAAGGAAAGTGATTTTCTCTGAAAGGACAGCATTTAGAAAGTGAGGCAACACTCCATTCACTTCGCACACTGAACTGAAGTGTTGGAACAGACTGCTTCTCTTTCAGAGAAACGCATGTGAGTTTTTTGTGAATGCTTGTAAGTAGCTTAAGGCACTTTCAAAGGAAAGTGATTTTCTCTGAAAGGACAGCATTTAGAAAGTGAAGCAACACTACATTCACTTCGCACAGTGAATTGAAGTGTTGGAACAGACTGCTTCTCTTTCAGAGAAACGCATGTGAATTTCTGTTGAATGCTTGTAAGTAGCTTAAGGCACTTTCAAAGGAAAGTGATTTTCTCTGAAAGGACAGCATTTAGAAAGTGAAGAAACACTCCATTCACTTCGCACAGTGAATTGAAGTGTTGGAACAGACTGCTTCTCTTTCAGAGAAACAGATGTGAGTTTCTTGTGAATGCTTGTAAGTAGCTTAAGGCACTTTCAAAGGAAAGTGATTTTCTCTGAAAGGACAGCATTTAGAAAGTGAAGCAACACTCCATTCACTTTGCACAGTGAATTGAAGTGTTGGAACAGACTGCTTCTCTTTCAGAGAAACGCATGTGAATTTCTGTTGAATGCTTGAAAGTAGCTTAAGGCACTTTCAAAGGAAAGTGATTTTCTCTGAAAGGACAGGATTTAGAAAGTGGAGAAACACTCCATTCACTTCGCACAGTGAATTGAAGTGTTGGAACAGACTGCTTCTCTTTCACAGAAACAGATGTGGGTTTCTTGTGAATGCTTGTAAGTAGCTTAAGACACTTTCAAAGGAAAGTGATTTTCTCTGAAAGGACAGCATTTGGAAAGGGAAGCAACACTCCATTCACTTCGCACAATGAATTTAAGTGTTGCAACAGACAGCTTCTCTTTCACAGAAACGCATTTGAGTTTCCTATGAATGCTTGTAAGTAGCTTAAGGCACTTTCAAAGGAAAGTGATTTTCTCTGAAAGGACAGCATTTAGAAAGTGAAGCAACACTCCATTCACTTCGCACAGTGAACTGAAGTGTTGGAACAGACTGCTTCTCTTTCAGAGAAACGCATGTGAGATTTTTGTGAATGCTTGTAAGTAGCTTAAGGCACTTTCAAAGGAAAGTGATTTTCTCTGAAAGGACAGCATTTAGAAAGTGAAGCAACACTCCATTCACTTCGCACAGTGAATTGAAGTGTTGGAACAGACTGCTTCTCTTTCAGAGAAACGCATGTGAATTTCTGTTGAATGCTTGTAAGTAGCTTAAGGCACTTTCAAAGGAAAGTGATTTTCTCTGAATGGACAGCATTTAGAAAGTGAAGCAACACTCCATTCACTTCGCACAGTGAATTGAAGTGTTGGAATAGACTGCTTCTCTTTTAGAGAAACGGATGTGAGTTTTTTGTGAATGCTTGAAAGTAGCTTAAGGCACTTTCAAAGCAAAGTGATTTTCTCTGAAGGACAGCATTTAGAATGTGAAGGAACACTCCAGTCACTTCGCACAGTGGATTGAAGTGTTGGAACAGACTGCTTCTCTTTTAGAGAAACGGATGTGAGTTTTTTGTGAATGCTTGAAAGTACTTTAAGGCACTTTCAAAGGAAAGTGATTTTCTCTGAAACTACAGCATGTAGAATGTGTAGCAACATTCCAATCACTTCGCACAGTGAATTGAAGTGTTGGAACAGACTGCTTCGCTTTCAGAGAAACGCATGTGAATTTCTGTTGAAGTCTTGTTAGTAGCTTAAGACACTTTCAAAGGAAAGTGATTTTCTCTGAAAGGACAGCATTTGTAAATGGAAGCAACACTCCATTCACTTCGCACAATGAATTTAAGTGTTGCAACAGACAGCTTCTCTTTCACAGAAACGCATTTGAGTTTCCTATGAATGCTTGTAAGTAGCTTAAGGCACTTTCAAAGGAAAGTGATTTTCTCTGAAAGGACAGCATTTAGAAAGTGAAGAAACACTCCATTCACTTCACACAGTGAATTGAAGTGTTGGAACAGACTGCTTCTCTTTTAGAGAAACGCATGTGAATTTCTGTTGAATGCTTGTAAGTAGCTTAAGGCACTTTCAAAGGAAAGTGATTTTCTCTGAAAGGACAGGATTTAGAAAGTGAAGAAACACTCCATTCACTTCGCACAGTGAATTGAAGTGTTGGAACAGACTGCTTCTCTTTCAGAGAAACAGATGTGAGTTTCTTGTGAATGCTTGAAAGGAGCTTAAGGCACTTTCAAAGGAAAGTGATTTTCTCTGAAAGGACAGCATTTAGAAAGTGAAGCAACACTCCATTCAATTCGCACAGTGGATTGAAGTGTTGGAACAGACTGCTTCTCTTTCAGAAAAACGCATGTGAATTTCTGTTGAATGCTTGTAAGTAGCTTAAGGCACTTTCAAAAGAAAGTGATTTTCTCGGAAAGGACAGGATTTAGAAAGTGGAGAAACACTCCATTCACTTCGCACAGTGAATTGAAGTTTTGGAACAGACTGCTTCTCTTTCAGAGAAACAGATGTGAGTTTCTTGTGAATGCTTGTAAGTAGCTTAAGGCACTTTCAAAGGAAAGTGATTTTCTCTGAAAGGACAGCATTTAGAAAGTGAAGCAACACTCCATTCACTTCGCACAGTGGATTGAAGTGTTGGAACAGACTGCTTCTCTTTTAGAGAAACGGATGTGAGTTTTTTGTGAATGCTTGAAAGTAGCTTAAGGCACTTTCAAAGCAAAGTGATTTTCTCTGAAGGACAGCATTTAGAATGTGAAGGAACACTCCATTCACTTCGCACAGTGAATTGAAGTGTTGGAACAGACTGCTTCTCTTTCAGAGAAACAGATGTGAGTTTCTTGTGAATGCTTTTAAGTAGCTTAAGGCAGTTTCAAAGAGAGTGATTTTCTCTAAAAGGACAGCATTTAGAAAGTGAAGCAACACTCCGTTCACTTCGCACAGTGAATTGACGTGTTGGAGCAGACTGCTTCTCTTTCAGAGAAACGCATTTGAGTTTCCTATGAATGCTTGTAAGTAGCTTAAGACACTTTCAAAGGAAAGTGATTTTCTCTGAAAGGACAGCATTTGGAAAGGGAAGTAACACTCCATTCACTTCGCACAATGAATTTAAGTGTTGCAACAGACAGCTTCTCTTTCACAGAAACGCATTTGAGTTTCCTATGAATGCTTGTAAGTAGCTTAAGGCACTTTCAAAGGAAAGTGATTTTCTCTGAAAGGACAGCATTTAGAAAGTGAAGAAACACTCCATTCACTTCGCACACTGAACTGAAGTGTTGGAACAGACTGCTTCTCTTTCAGAGAAACGCATGTGAGTTTTTTGTGAATGCTTGTAAGTAGCTTAAGGCACTTTCAAAGGAAAGTGATTTTCTCTGAAAGGACAGCATTTAGAAAGTGAAGCAACACTCCATTCACTTTGCACAGTGAATTGAAGTGTTGGAACAGACTGCTTCTCTTTCAGAGAAACGCATGTGAATTTCTGTTGAATGCTTGAAAGTAGCTTAAGGCACTTTCAAAGGAAAGTGATTTTCTCTGAAAGGACAGGATTTAGAAAGAGGAGAAACACTCCATTCACTTCGCACAGTGAATTGAAGTGTTGGAACAGATTGCTTCTCTTTCAGAGAAACAGATGTGAGTTTCTTGTGAATGCTTGAAAGGAGCTTAAGGCACTTTCAAAGGAAAGTGATTTTCTCTGAAAGGACAGCATTTAGAAAGTAAAGCAACACTCCATTCACTTCGCAAAGTGAATTGAAGTGTTGGAACAGACTACTTCTCTTTCAGAGAAACGCATGTGAATTTCTGTTGAATGCTTGTAAGTAGCGTAAGGCACTTTCAAAGGAAAGTGATTTTCTCGGGAAGGACAGCATTTAGAAAGTGAAAGCAACACTCCATTCTCTTCGCACAGTGGATTGAAGTGTTGGAACAGACTGCTTCTCTTTTAGAGAAACGGATGTGAGTTTTTTGTGAATGCTTGAAAGTAGCTTAAGGCACTTTCAAAGCAAAGTGATTTTCTCTGAAGGACAGCATTTAGAATGTGAAGGAACACTCCATTCACTTCGCACAGTGAATTGAAGTGTTGGAACAGAATGCTTCTCTTTCAGAGAAACAGATGTGGGTTTCTTGTGAATGCTTTTAAGTAGCTTAAGGCAGTTTCAAAGAGAGTGATTTTCTCTAAAAGGAGAGCATTTAGAAAGTGAAGCAACACTCCGTTCACTTCGCACAGTGAATTGACGTGTTGGAGCAGACTGCTTCTCTTTCACAGAAACGCATTTGAGTTTCCTATGAATGCTTGTAAGTAGCTTAAGACACTTTCAAAGGAAAGTGATTTTCTCTGAAAGGACAGCATTTGGAAAGGGAAGCAACACTCCATTCACTTCGCACAATGAATTTAAGTGTTGCAACAGACAGCTTCTCTTTCACAGAAACGCATTTGAGTTTCCTATGAATGCTTGTAAGTAGCTTAAGGCACTTTCAAAGGAAAGTGATTTTCTCTGAAAGGACAGCATTTAGAAAGTGAAGCAACACTCCATTCACTTCGCACAGTGAACTGAAGTGTTGGAACAGACTGCTTCTCTTTCAGAGAAACGCATGTGAGATTTTTGTGAATGCTTGTAAGTAGCTTAAGGCACTTTCAAAGGAAAGTGATTTTCTCTGAAAGGACAGCATTTAGAAAGTGAAGCAACACTCCATTCACTTCGCACAGTGAATTGAAGTGTTGGAACAGACTGCTTCTCTTTCAGAGAAACGCATGTGAATTTCTGTTGAATGCTTGTAAGTAGCTTAAGGCACTTTCAAAGGAAAGTGATTTTCTCTGAATGGACAGCATTTAGAAAGTGAAGCAACACTCCATTCACTTCGCACAGTGAATTGAAGTGTTGGAACAGACTGCTTCTCTTTTAGAGAAACGGATGTGAGTTTTTTGTGAATGCTTGAAAGTAGCTTAAGGCACTTTCAAAGCAAAGTGATTTTCTCTGAAGGACAGCATTTAGAATGTGAAGGAACACTCCAGTCACTTCGCACAGTGGATTGAAGTGTTGGAACAGACTGCTTCTCTTTTAGAGAAACGGATGTGAGTTTTTTGTGAATGCTTGAAAGTACTTTAAGGCACTTTCAAAGGAAAGTGATTTTCTCTGAAACTACAGCATGTAGAATGTGTAGCAACATTCCAATCACTTCGCACAGTGAATTGAAGTGTTGGAACAGACTGCTTCGCTTTCAGAGAAACGCATGTGAATTTCTGTTGAAGTCTTGTTAGTAGCTTAAGACACTTTCAAAGGAAAGTGATTTTCTCTGAAAGGACAGCATTTGTAAATGGAAGCAACACTCCATTCACTTCGCACAATGAATTTAAGTGTTGCAACAGACAGCTTCTCTTTCACAGAAACGCATTTGAGTTTCCTATGAATGCTTGTAAGTAGCTTAAGGCACTTTCAAAGGAAAGTGATTTTCTCTGAAAGGACAGCATTTAGAAAGTGAAGAAACACTCCATTCACTTCACACAGTGAATTGAAGTGTTGGAACAGACTGCTTCTCTTTTAGAGAAACGCATGTGAATTTCTGTTGAATGCTTGTAAGTAGCTTAAGGCACTTTCAAAGGAAAGTGATTTTCTCTGAAAGGACAGGATTTAGAAAGTGAAGAAACACTCCATTCACTTCGCACAGTGAATTGAAGTGTTGGAACAGACTGCTTCTCTTTCAGAGAAACAGATGTGAGTTTCTTGTGAATGCTTAAAAGGAGCTTAAGGCACTTTCAAAGGAAAGTGATTTTCTCTGAAAGGACAGCATTTAGAAAGTGAAGCAACACTCCATTCAATTCGCACAGTGGATTGAAGTGTTGGAACAGACTGCTTCTCTTTCAGAAAAACGCATGTGAATTTCTGTTGAATGCTTGTAAGTAGCTTAAGGCACTTTCAAAAGAAAGTGATTTTCTCGGAAAGGACAGGATTTAGAAAGTGGAGAAACACTCCATTCACTTCGCACAGTGAATTGAAGTTTTGGAACAGACTGCTTCTCTTTCAGAGAAACAGATGTGAGTTTCTTGTGAATGCTTGTAAGTAGCTTAAGGCACTTTCAAAGGAAAGTGATTTTCTCTGAAAGGACAGCATTTAGAAAGTGAAGCAACACTCCATTCACTTCGCACAGTGGATTGAAGTGTTGGAACAGACTGCTTCTCTTTTAGAGAAACGGATGTGAGTTTTTTGTGAATGCTTGAAAGTAGCTTAAGGCACTTTCAAAGCAAAGTGATTTTCTCTGAAGGACAGCATTTAGAATGTGAAGGAACACTCCATTCACTTCGCACAGTGAATTGAAGTGTTGGAACAGACTGCTTCTCTTTCAGAGAAACAGATGTGAGTTTCTTGTGAATGCTTTTAAGTAGCTTAAGGCAGTTTCAAAGAGAGTGATTTTCTCTAAAAGGACAGCATTTAGAAAGTGAAGCAACACTCCGTTCACTTCGCACAGTGAATTGACGTGTTGGAGCAGACTGCTTCTCTTTCAGAGAAACGCATTTGAGTTTCCTATGAATGCTTGTAAGTAGCTTAAGACACTTTCAAAGGAAAGTGATTTTCTCTGAAAGGACAGCATTTGGAAAGGGAAGTAACACTCCATTCACTTCGCACAATGAATTTAAGTGTTGCAACAGACAGCTTCTCTTTCACAGAAACGCATTTGAGTTTCCTATGAATGCTTGTAAGTAGCTTAAGGCACTTTCAAAGGAAAGTGATTTTCTCTGAAAGGACAGCATTTAGAAAGTGAAGCAACACTCCATTCACTTCGCACAGTGAACTGAAGTGTTGGAACAGACTGCTTCTCTTTCAGAGAAACGGATGTGAGTTTTTTGTGAATGCTTGAAAGTAGCTTAAGGCACTTTCTAAGCAAAGTGATTTTATCTGAAACTGCAGCATTTAGAATGTGAAGGAACACTCCATTCACTTCGCACAGTGAATTTTAGTGTTGCAACAGACAGCTTCTCTTTCATAGAAACGCATTTGAGTTTCCTATGAATGCTTGAAAGTAGCTTAAGGCACTTTCAAAGGAAAGTGATTTTCTCTGAAAGGACAGGATTTAGAAAGTGGAGAAACACTCCATTCACTTCGCACAGTGAATTGAAGTGTTGGATCACACTGCTTCCCTTTCAGAGAAACAGATATGAGTTTCTTTTGAATGCTTTTAAGTAGCTTAAGGCAGTTTCAAAAGAGAGTGATTTTCTCTAAAAGGAGAGCATTCAGAAAGTGACGCAACACTCCGTTCACTTCGCACAGTGAATTGAAGTGTTGGAACAGACTCCTTCTCTTTCAGAGAAACGCATGTGAATTTCTGTTGAAATCTTGTAAGTAGCTTAAGACACTTTCAAAGGAAAGTGATTTTCTCTGGAAGGACAGCGTTTGGAAAGGGATGCAACACTCCATTCACTTCGCACAGTGAATTGAAGTGTTGGAACAGACTGCTTCTCTTTCAGAGAAACAGATGTGAGTTTCTTGTTAATGCTTTTAAGTAGCTTAAGGCAGTTTCAAAGAGAGTGATTTTCTCTAAAAGGAGAGCATTTAGAAACTGAAACAACACTCCGTTCACTTCGCACAGTGAATTGACGTCTTGGAGCAGACTGCTTCTCTTTCACAGAAACGCATTTGAGTTTCCTATGAATGCTTGTAAGTAGATTAAGGCACTTTGAAAGGAAAGTGATTTTCTCTGAAAGGACAGCATTTAAAACGTGAAGCAACACTCCATTCACTTCGCACAGTGAACTGAAGTGTTGGAACAGACTGCTTCTCTTTCAGAGAAACAGATATGAGTTTCTTGTGAATGCTTGTAAGTAGCTTAAGGCAATTTCAAAAGAGAGTGATTTTATCTAAAAGGAGAGCATTTAGAAAGTGAAGCAACACTCCGTTCACTTCGCACAGTGAATTGAAGTGTTGGAACAGACTGCTTCTCTTTCAGAGTAACGCATGTGAATTTCTGTTGAATGCTTGTATGTAGCTTAAGGCACTTTTAAAGGAAAGTGATTTTCTCTGAAAGGACAGCATTTAGAAAGTGAAGGTACACTCCATTCACTTCGCACAGTGGATTGAAGTGTTGGAACAGACTGCTTCTCTTTTAGAGAAACGGATGTGAGTTTTTTGTGAATGCTTGAAAGTAGCTTAAGGCACTTTCAAAGCAAAGTGATTTTCTCTGAAGGACAGCATTTAGAATGTGAAGGAACACTCCATTCACTTCACACAGTGAATTGAAGTGTTGGAACAGACTGCTTCTCTTTCAGAGAAACAGATGTGAGTTTCTTGTGAATGCTTTCAAGTAGCTTAAGGCAGTTTCAAAGAGAGTGATATTCTCTAAAAGGAGAGCATTTAGAAAGTGAAGCAAAACTCCGTTCACTTCGCACAGTGAATTGACGTGTTGGAGCAGACTGCTTCTCTTTCACAGAAACGCATTTGAGTTTCCTATGAATGCTTGTAAGTAGCTTAAGACACTTTCAAAGGAGAGTGATTTTCTCTGAAAGGACAGCATTTGGAAAGGGAAGCAACACACCATTCACTTCGCACAATGAATTTAAGTGTTGCAACAGACAGCTTCTCTTTCACAGAAACGCATTTGAGTTTCCTATGAATGCTTGTAAGTAGCTTAAGGCACTTTCAAAGGAAAGTGATTTTCTCTGAAAGGACAGCATTTAGAAAGTGAAGCAACACTCCATTCACTTCGCACAGTGAACTGAAGTGTTGGAACAGACTGCTTCTCTTTCAGAGAAACGCATGTGAGTTTTTTGTGAATGCTTGAAAGTACTTTAAGGCACTTTCAAAGGAAAGTGATTTTCTCTGAAAGGACAGCATTTAGAAAGTGAAGCAACACTACATTCACTTCGCACAGTGAATTGAAGTGTTGGAACAGACTGCTTCTCTTTCAGAGAAACGCATGTGAATTTCTGTTGAATGCTTGTAAGTAGCTTAAGGCACTTTCAAAGGAAAGTGATTTTCTCTGAAAGGACAGCATTTAGAAAGTGAAGAAACACTCCATTCACTTCGCACAGTGAATTGAAGTGTTGGAACAGACTGCTTCTCTTTCAGAGAAACAGATGTGAGTTTCTTGTGAATGCTTGTAAGTAGCTTAAGGCACTTTCAAAGGAAAGTGATTTTCTCTGAAAGGACAGCATTTAGAAAGTGAAGCAACACTCCATTCACTTTGCACAGTGAATTGAAGTGTTGGAACAGACTGCTTCTCTTTCAGAGAAACGCATGTGAATTTCTGTTGAATGCTTGAAAGTAGCTTAAGGCACTTTCAAAGGAAAGTGATTTTCTCTGAAAGGACAGGATTTCGAAAGTGGAGAAACACTCCATTCACTTCGTACAGTGAATTGAAGTGTTGGAACAGATTGCTTCTCTTTCAGAGAAACAGATGTGAGTTTCTTGTGAATGTTTGAAAGGAGCTTAAGGCACTTTCAAAGGAAAGTGATTTTCTCTGAAAGGACAGCATTTAGAAAGTGAAGCAACACTCCATTCACTTCGCACAGTGAATTGAAGTGTTGGAACAGACTACTTCTCTTTCAGAGAAACGCATGTGAATTTCTGTTGAATGCTTGTAAGTAGCTTAAGGCACTTTCAAAGGAAAGTGATTTTCTCTGAAAGGACAGCATTTAGAAAGTGAAAGCAACACTCCATTCACTTCGCACAGTGGATTGAAGTGTTGGAACAAACTGCTTCTCTTTTAGAGAAACAGATGTGAGTTTTTTGTGAATGCTTGAAAGTAGCTTAAGGCACTTTTAAAGCAAAGTGATTTTCTCTGAAGGACAGCATTTAGAAAGTGAAGCAACACTCCATTCACTTCGCACAGTGAACTTAAGTGTTGGAACAGACTGCTTCTCTTTCAGAGAAACGCATGTGAGATTTTTGTGAATGCTTGTAAGTAGCTTAAGGCACTTTCAAAGGAAAGTGATTTTCTCTGAAAGGACAGCATTTAGAAAGTGAAGCAACACTCCATTCACTTCGCACAGTGAATTGAAGTGTTGGAACAGACGGCTTCTCTTTCAGAGAAACGCATGTGAATTTCTGTTGAATGCTTGTAAGTAGCTTAAGGCACTTTCAAAGGAAAGTGATTTTCTCTGAATGGACAGCATTTAGAAAGTGAAGCAACACTCCATTCACTTCGCACAGTGAATTGAAGTGTTGGAACAGACTGCTTCTCTTTCAGAGAAACGCATGTGAATTTCTGTTGAATGCTTGTAAGTAGCTTAAGGCACTTTCAAAGGAAAGTGATTTTCTCTGAATGGACAGCATTTAGAAAGTGAAGCAACACTCCATTCACTTCGCACAGTGAATTGAAGTGTTGGAACAGACTGCTTCTCTTTTAGAGAAACGGATGTGAGTTTTTTGTGAATGCTTGAAAGTAGCTTAAGGCACTTTCAAAGCAAAGTGATTTTCTCTGAAGGACAGCATTTAGAATGTGAAGGAACACTCCAGTCACTTCGCACAGTGGATTGAAGTGTTGGAACAGACTGCTTCTCTTTTAGAGAAACGGATGTGAGTTTTTTGTGAATGCTTGAAAGTACTTTAAGGCACTTTCAAAGGAAAGTGATTTTCTCTGAAACTACAGCATGTAGAATGTGTAGCAACATTCCAATCACTTCGCACAGTGAATTGAAGTGTTGGAACAGACTGCTTCGCTTTCAGAGAAACGCATGTGAATTTCTGTTGAAGTCTTGTTAGTAGCTTAAGACACTTTCAAAGGAAAGTGATTTTCTCTGAAAGGACAGCATTTGTAAATGGAAGCAACACTCCATTCACTTCGCACAATGAATTTAAGTGTTGCAACAGACAGCTTCTCTTTCACAGAAACGCATTTGAGTTTCCTATGAATGCTTGTAAGTAGCTTAAGGCACTTTCAAAGGAAAGTGATTTTCTCTGAAAGGACAGCATTTAGAAAGTGAAGAAACACTCCATTCACTTCACACAGTGAATTGAAGTGTTGGAACAGACTGCTTCTCTTTTAGAGAAACGCATGTGAATTTCTGTTGAATGCTTGTAAGTAGCTTAAGGCACTTTCAAAGGAAAGTGATTTTCTCTGAAAGGACAGGATTTAGAAAGTGAAGAAACACTCCATTCACTTCGCACAGTGAATTGAAGTGTTGGAACAGACTGCTTCTCTTTCAGAGAAACAGATGTGAGTTTCTTGTGAATGCTTAAAAGGAGCTTAAGGCACTTTCAAAGGAAAGTGATTTTCTCTGAAAGGACAGCATTTAGAAAGTGAAGCAACACTCCATTCAATTCGCACAGTGGATTGAAGTGTTGGAACAGACTGCTTCTCTTTCAGAAAAACGCATGTGAATTTCTGTTGAATGCTTGTAAGTAGCTTAAGGCACTTTCAAAAGAAAGTGATTTTCTCGGAAAGGACAGGATTTAGAAAGTGGAGAAACACTCCATTCACTTCGCACAGTGAATTGAAGTTTTGGAACAGACTGCTTCTCTTTCAGAGAAACAGATGTGAGTTTCTTGTGAATGCTTGTAAGTAGCTTAAGGCACTTTCAAAGGAAAGTGATTTTCTCTGAAAGGACAGCATTTAGAAAGTGAAGCAACACTCCATTCACTTCGCACAGTGGATTGAAGTGTTGGAACAGACTGCTTCTCTTTTAGAGAAACGGATGTGAGTTTTTTGTGAATGCTTGAAAGTAGCTTAAGGCACTTTCAAAGCAAAGTGATTTTCTCTGAAGGACAGCATTTAGAATGTGAAGGAACACTCCATTCACTTCGCACAGTGAATTGAAGTGTTGGAACAGACTGCTTCTCTTTCAGAGAAACAGATGTGAGTTTCTTGTGAATGCTTTTAAGTAGCTTAAGGCAGTTTCAAAGAGAGTGATTTTCTCTAAAAGGACAGCATTTAGAAAGTGAAGCAACACTCCGTTCACTTCGCACAGTGAATTGACGTGTTGGAGCAGACTGCTTCTCTTTCAGAGAAACGCATTTGAGTTTCCTATGAATGCTTGTAAGTAGCTTAAGACACTTTCAAAGGAAAGTGATTTTCTCTGAAAGGACAGCATTTGGAAAGGGAAGTAACACTCCATTCACTTCGCACAATGAATTTAAGTGTTGCAACAGACAGCTTCTCTTTCACAGAAACGCATTTGAGTTTCCTATGAATGCTTGTAAGTAGCTTAAGGCACTTTCAAAGGAAAGTGATTTTCTCTGAAAGGACAGCATTTAGAAAGTGAAGCAACACTCCATTCACTTCGCACAGTGAACTGAAGTGTTGGAACAGACTGCTTCTCTTTCAGAGAAACGGATGTGAGTTTTTTGTGAATGCTTGAAAGTAGCTTAAGGCACTTTCTAAGCAAAGTGATTTTATCTGAAACTGCAGCATTTAGAATGTGAAGGAACACTCCATTCACTTCGCACAGTGAATTTTAGTGTTGCAACAGACAGCTTCTCTTTCATAGAAACGCATTTGAGTTTCCTATGAATGCTTGAAAGTAGCTTAAGGCACTTTCAAAGGAAAGTGATTTTCTCTGAAAGGACAGGATTTAGAAAGTGGAGAAACACTCCATTCACTTCGCACAGTGAATTGAAGTGTTGGATCACACTGCTTCCCTTTCAGAGAAACAGATATGAGTTTCTTTTGAATGCTTTTAAGTAGCTTAAGGCAGTTTCAAAAGAGAGTGATTTTCTCTAAAAGGAGAGCATTCAGAAAGTGACGCAACACTCCGTTCACTTCGCACAGTGAATTGAAGTGTTGGAACAGACTCCTTCTCTTTCAGAGAAACGCATGTGAATTTCTGTTGAAATCTTGTAAGTAGCTTAAGACACTTTCAAAGGAAAGTGATTTTCTCTGGAAGGACAGCGTTTGGAAAGGGATGCAACACTCCATTCACTTCGCACAGTGAATTGAAGTGTTGGAACAGACTGCTTCTCTTTCAGAGAAACAGATGTGAGTTTCTTGTTAATGCTTTTAAGTAGCTTAAGGCAGTTTCAAAGAGAGTGATTTTCTCTAAAAGGAGAGCATTTAGAAACTGAAACAACACTCCGTTCACTTCGCACAGTGAATTGACGTCTTGGAGCAGACTGCTTCTCTTTCACAGAAACGCATTTGAGTTTCCTATGAATGCTTGTAAGTAGATTAAGGCACTTTGAAAGGAAAGTGATTTTCTCTGAAAGGACAGCATTTAAAACGTGAAGCAACACTCCATTCACTTCGCACAGTGAACTGAAGTGTTGGAACAGACTGCTTCTCTTTCAGAGAAACAGATATGAGTTTCTTGTGAATGCTTGTAAGTAGCTTAAGGCAATTTCAAAAGAGAGTGATTTTATCTAAAAGGAGAGCATTTAGAAAGTGAAGCAACACTCCGTTCACTTCGCACAGTGAATTGAAGTGTTGGAACAGACTGCTTCTCTTTCAGAGTAACGCATGTGAATTTCTGTTGAATGCTTGTATGTAGCTTAAGGCACTTTTAAAGGAAAGTGATTTTCTCTGAAAGGACAGCATTTAGAAAGTGAAGGTACACTCCATTCACTTCGCACAGTGGATTGAAGTGTTGGAACAGACTGCTTCTCTTTTAGAGAAACGGATGTGAGTTTTTTGTGAATGCTTGAAAGTAGCTTAAGGCACTTTCAAAGCAAAGTGATTTTCTCTGAAGGACAGCATTTAGAATGTGAAGGAACACTCCATTCACTTCACACAGTGAATTGAAGTGTTGGAACAGACTGCTTCTCTTTCAGAGAAACAGATGTGAGTTTCTTGTGAATGCTTTCAAGTAGCTTAAGGCAGTTTCAAAGAGAGTGATATTCTCTAAAAGGAGAGCATTTAGAAAGTGAAGCAAAACTCCGTTCACTTCGCACAGTGAATTGACGTGTTGGAGCAGACTGCTTCTCTTTCACAGAAACGCATTTGAGTTTCCTATGAATGCTTGTAAGTAGCTTAAGACACTTTCAAAGGAGAGTGATTTTCTCTGAAAGGACAGCATTTGGAAAGGGAAGCAACACACCATTCACTTCGCACAATGAATTTAAGTGTTGCAACAGACAGCTTCTCTTTCACAGAAACGCATTTGAGTTTCCTATGAATGCTTGTAAGTAGCTTAAGGCACTTTCAAAGGAAAGTGATTTTCTCTGAAAGGACAGCATTTAGAAAGTGAAGCAACACTCCATTCACTTCGCACAGTGAACTGAAGTGTTGGAACAGACTGCTTCTCTTTCAGAGAAACGCATGTGAGTTTTTTGTGAATGCTTGAAAGTACTTTAAGGCACTTTCAAAGGAAAGTGATTTTCTCTGAAAGGACAGCATTTAGAAAGTGAAGCAACACTACATTCACTTCGCACAGTGAATTGAAGTGTTGGAACAGACTGCTTCTCTTTCAGAGAAACGCATGTGAATTTCTGTTGAATGCTTGTAAGTAGCTTAAGGCACTTTCAAAGGAAAGTGATTTTCTCTGAAAGGACAGCATTTAGAAAGTGAAGAAACACTCCATTCACTTCGCACAGTGAATTGAAGTGTTGGAACAGACTGCTTCTCTTTCAGAGAAACAGATGTGAGTTTCTTGTGAATGCTTGTAAGTAGCTTAAGGCACTTTCAAAGGAAAGTGATTTTCTCTGAAAGGACAGCATTTAGAAAGTGAAGCAACACTCCATTCACTTTGCACAGTGAATTGAAGTGTTGGAACAGACTGCTTCTCTTTCAGAGAAACGCATGTGAATTTCTGTTGAATGCTTGAAAGTAGCATAAGGCACTTTCAAAGGAAAGTGATTTTCTCTGAAAGGACAGGATTTCGAAAGTGGAGAAACACTCCATTCACTTCGTACAGTGAATTGAAGTGTTGGAACAGATTGCTTCTCTTTCAGAGAAACAGATGTGAGTTTCTTGTGAATGTTTGAAAGGAGCTTAAGGCACTTTCAAAGGAAAGTGATTTTCTCTGAAAGGACAGCATTTAGAAAGTGAAGCAACACTCCATTCACTTCGCACAGTGAATTGAAGTGTTGGAACAGACTACTTCTCTTTCAGAGAAACGCATGTGAATTTCTGTTGAATGCTTGTAAGTAGCTTAAGGCACTTTCAAAGGAAAGTGATTTTCTCTGAAAGGACAGCATTTAGAAAGTGAAAGCAACACTCCATTCACTTCGCACAGTGGATTGAAGTGTTGGAACAAACTGCTTCTCTTTTAGAGAAACAGATGTGAGTTTTTTGTGAATGCTTGAAAGTAGCTTAAGGCACTTTTAAAGCAAAGTGATTTTCTCTGAAGGACAGCATTTAGAAAGTGAAGCAACACTCCATTCACTTCGCACAGTGAACTTAAGTGTTGGAACAGACTGCTTCTCTTTCAGAGAAACGCATGTGAGATTTTTGTGAATGCTTGTAAGTAGCTTAAGGCACTTTCAAAGGAAAGTGATTTTCTCTGAAAGGACAGCATTTAGAAAGTGAAGCAACACTCCATTCACTTCGCACAGTGAATTGAAGTGTTGGAACAGACGGCTTCTCTTTCAGAGAAACGCATGTGAATTTCTGTTGAATGCTTGTAAGTAGCTTAAGGCACTTTCAAAGGAAAGTGATTTTCTCTGAATGGACAGCATTTAGAAAGTGAAGCAACACTCCATTCACTTCGCACAGTGAATTGAAGTGTTGGAACAGACTGCTTCTCTTTTAGAGAAACGGATGTGAGTTTTTTGTGAGTGCTTGAAAGTAGCTTAAGGCACTTTCAAAGCAAAGTGATTTTCTCTGAAGGACAGCATTTAGAATGTGAAGGAACACTCCAGTCACTTCGCACAGTGGATTGAAGTGTTGGAACAGACTGCTTCTCTTTTAGAGAAACGGATGTGGGTTTTTTGTGAATGCTTGAAAGTACTTTAAGGCACTTTCAAAGGAAAGTGATTTTCTCTGAAACTACAGCATGTAGAATGTGAAGCAACATTCCAATCACTTCGCACAGTGAATTGAAGTGTTGGAACAGACTGCTTCGCTTTCAGAGAAACGCATGTGAATTTCTGTTGAAGTCTTGTAAGTAGCTTAAGACACTTTCAAAGGAAAGTGATTTTCTCTGAACGGACATCATTTGTAAAGGGAAGCCACACTCCATTCACTTCGCACAATGAATTTAAGTGTTGCAACAGACAGCTTCTCTTTCACAGAAACGCATTTGAGTTTCCTATGAATGCTTGTAAGTAGCTTAAGGCACTTTCAAAGGAAAGTGATTTTCTCTGAAAGTACAGGATTTAGAAAGTGGAGAAACACTCCGTTCACTTCGCACAGTGAATTGAAGTGTTGGAACAGACTGCTTCTCTTTCAGAGAAACGCATGTGAGTTTTTTGTGCATGCTTGTAAGTAGCTTAAAGCACTTTCAAAGGAAAGTGATTTTCTCTGAAAGGACAGCATTTAGAAAGTGAAGCAACACTCCATTCACTTCGCACAGTGAATTGAAGTGTTGGAACAGACTGCTTCTCTTTCAGAGAAACGCATGTGAGTTTTTTGTGCATGCTTGTAAGTAGCTTAAGGCACTTTCAAAGGAAAGTGATTTTCTCTGAAAGGACAGCATTTAGAAAGTGAAGCAACACTCCATTCACTTCGCACAGTGAATTGAAGTGTTGGAACAGACTGCTTCTCTTTCAGAGAAACAGATGTGAGTTTCTTGTTAATGCTTTTAAGTAGCTTAAGGCAGTTTCAAAGAGAGTGATTTTCTCTAAAAGGAGAGCATTTAGAAAGTGAAGCAACACTCCGTTCACTTCGCACAGTGAATTGACGTGTTGGAGCAGACTGCTTCTCTTTCACAGAAACGCATGTGAATTTCTGTTGAAGTCTTGTAAGTAGCTTAAGACACTTTCAAAGGAAAGTGATTTTCTCTGAAAGGACAGCGTTTGTAAAGGGAAGCAACACTCCATTCACTTCGCACAATGAATTTAAGTGTAGCAACAGACAGCTTCTCTTTCACAGAAACGCATTTGAGTTTCCTATGAATGCTGGTAAGTAGCTTAAGGCACTTTCAAAGGAAAGTGATTTTCTCTGAAAGGACAGGATTTAGAAAGTGAAGAAACACTCCATTCACTTCGCACAGTGAATTGAAGTGTTGGAACAGACTGCTTCTCTTTCAGAGAAACAGATGTGAGTTTCTTGTGAATGCTTGAAAGGAGCTTAAGGCACTTTCAAAGGAAAGTGATTTTCTCTGAAAGGACAGCATTTAGAAAGTGAAGCAACACTCCATTCACTTCGCACAGTGAATTGAAGTGTTGGAACAGACTACTTCTCTTTCAGAAAAACGCATGTGAATTTCTGTTGAATGCTTGTAAGTAGCTTAAGGCACTTTCAAAGGAAAGTGATTTTCTCTGAAAGGACAGCATTTAGAAAGTGAAGCAACACTCCATTCACTTCGCACAGTCGATTGAAGTGTTGGAACAGACTGCTTCTCTTTTAGAGAAACGGATGTGAGTTTTTTGTGAATGCTTGAAAGTAGCTTAAGGCACTTTCAAAGCAAAGTGATTTTCTCTGAAGGACAGCATTTAGAATGTGAAGGAACACTCCATTCACTTCGCACAGTGAATTGAAGTGTTGGAACAGACTGCTTCTCTTTCAGAGAAACAGATGTGAGTTTCTTGTTAATGCTTTTAAGTAGCTTAAGGCAGTTTCAAAGAGAGTGATTTTCTCTAAAAGGAGAGCATTTAGAAAGTGAAGCAACACTCCGTTCACTTCGCACAGTGAATTGACGTGTTGGAGCAGACTGCTTCTCTTTCACAGAAACGCATTTAAGTTTCCTACGAATGCTTGTAAGTAGCTTAAGGCACTTTGGAAGGAAAGTGATTTTCTCTGAAAAGACAGCATTTAGAAAGTGAAGCAACACTCCATTCACTTCGCACAGTGAACTGAAGTGTTGGAACAGACTGCTTCTCTTTCAGAGAAACGGATGTGAGTTTTTTGTGAATGCTTGAAAGTAGCTTAAGGCACTTTCTAAGCAAAGTGATTTTATCTGAAACTGCAGCATTTAGAATGTGAAGGAAAACTCCATTCACTTCGCACAGTGAATTTTAGTGTTGCAACAGACAGCTTCTCTTTCATAGAAACGCATTTGAGTTTCCTATGAATGCTTGTAAGTAGCTTAAGGCACTTTCAAAGGAAAGTGATTTTCTCTGAAGGACAGCATTTAGAATGTGAAGGAACACTCCAGTCACTTCGCACAGTGAATTGAAGTGTTGGAACAGACTGCTTCTCTTTTAGAGAAACGGATGTGAGTTTTTTGTGAATGCTTGAAAGTACTTTAAGGCACTTTCAAAGGAAAGTGATTTTCTCTGAAACTACAGCATTTAGAATGTGAAGCAACATTCCAATCACTTCGCACAGTGAATTGAAGTGTTGGAACAGACTGCTTCTCTTTCAGAGAAACGCATGTGAATTTCTGTTGAAGTCTTGTAAGTAGCTTAAGACACTTTCAAAGGAAAGTGGTTTTCTCTGAAAGGACAGCGTTTGTAAAGGGAAGCAACACTCCATTCACTTCGCACAATGAATTTAAGTGTTGCAACAGACAGCTTCTCTTTCACAGAAACGCATTTGAGTTTCCTATGAATGTTGGTAAGTAGCTTAAGGCACTTTCAAAGGAAAGTGATTTTCTCTGAAAGGACAGCATTTAGAAAGTGAAGCAACACTCCATTCACTTCGCACAGTGAATTGAAGTGTTGGAACAGACTACTTCTCTTTCAGAGAAACGCATGTGAATTTCTGTTGAATGCTTGTATGTAGCTTAAGGCACTTTTAAAGGAAAGTGATTTTCTCTGAAAGGACAGCATTTAGAAAGTGAAGCAACACTCCATTCACTTCGCACAGTGGATTGAAGTGTTGGAACAGACTGCTTCTCTTTTAGAGAAAAGGATGTGAGTTTTTTGTGAATGCTTGAAAGTAGCTTAAGGCACTTTCAAAGCAAAGTGATTTTCTCTGAAGGACAGCATTTAGAATGTGAAGGAACACTCCATTCACTTTGCACAGTGAATTGAAGTGTTGGAACAGACTGCTTCTCTTTCAGAGAAACAGATGTGAGTTTCTTGTGAATGCTTTCAAGTAGCTTAAGGCAGTTTCAAAGAGAGTGATATTCTCTAAAAGGAGAGCATTTAGAAAGTGAAGCAACACTCCGTTCACTTCGCACAGTGAATTGACGTGTTGGAGCAGACTGCTTCTCTTTCACAGAAACGCATTTGAGTTTCCTATGAATGCTTGTAAGTAGCTTAAGACACTTTCAAAGGAAAGTGATTTTCTCTGAAAGGACAGCATTTGGAAAGGGAAGCAACACTCTATTCACTTCGCACAATGAATTTAAGTGTTGCAACAGACAGCTTCTCTTCACAGAAACGCATTTGAGTTTCCTATGAATGCTTGTAAGTAGCTTAAGGCACTTTCAAAGGAAAGTGATTTTCTCTGAAAGGACAGCATTTAGAAAGTGAAGCAACACTCCATTCACTTCGCACAGTGAACTGAAGTGTTGGAACAGACTGCTTCTCTTTCAGAGAAACGCATGTGAGTTTTTTGTGAATGCTTGTAAGTAGCTTAAGGCACTTTCAAAGGAAAGTGATTTTCTCTGAAAGGACAGCATTTAGAAAGTGAAGCAACACTACATTCACTTCGCACAGTGAATTGAAGTGTTGGAACAGACTGCTTCTCTTTCAGAGAAACGCATGTGAATTTCTGTTGAATGCTTGTAAGTAGCTTAAGGCACTTTCAAAGGAAAGTGATTTTCTCTGAAAGGACAGCATTTAGAAAGTGAAGAAACACTCCATTCACTTCGCACAGTGAATTGAAGTGTTGGAACAGACTGCTTCTCTTTCAGAGAAACAGATGTGAGTTTCTTGTGAATGCTTGTAAGTAGCTTAAGGCACTTTCAAAGGAAAGTGATTTTCTCTGAAAGGACAGCATTTAGAAAGTGAAGCAACACTCCATTCACTTTGCACAGTGAATTGAAGTGTTGGAACAGACTGCTTCTCTTTCAGAGAAACGCATGTGAATTTCTGTTGAATGCTTGAAAGTAGCTTTCGGCACTTTCAAAGGAAAGTGATTTTCTCTGAAAGGACAGGATTTAGAAAGTGGAGAAACACTCCATTCACTTCGCACAGTGAATTGAAGTGTTGGAACAGATTGCTTCTCTTTCAGAGAAACAGATGTGAGTTTCTTGTGAATGCTTGAAAGGAGCTTAAGGCACTTTCAAAGGAAAGTGATTTTCTCTGAAAGGACAGCATTTAGAAAGTAAAGCAACACTCCATTCACTTCGCAAAGTGAATTGAAGTGTTGGAACAGACTACTTCTCTTTCAGAGAAACGCATGTGAATTTCTGTTGAATGCTTGTAAGTAGCTTAAGGCACTTTCAAAGGAAAGTGATTTTCTCGGAAAGGACAGCATTTAGAAAGTGAAAGCAACACTCCATTCTCTTCGCACAGTGGATTGAAGTGTTGGAACAGACTGCTTCTCTTTTAGAGAAACGGATGTGAGTTTTTTGTGAATGCTTGAAAGTAGCTTAAGGCACTTTCAAAGCAAAGTGATTTTCTTTGAAGGACAGCATTTAGAATGTAAAGGAACACTCCATTCACTTCGCACAGTGAATTGAAGTGTTGGAACAGACTGCTTCTCTTTCAGAGAAACAGATGTGGGTTTCTTGTGAATGCTTTTAAGTAGCTTAAGGCAGTTTCAAAGAGAGTGATTTTCTCTAAAAGGAGAGCATTTAGAAAGTGAAGCAACACTCCGTTCACTTCGCACAGTGAATTGACGTGTTGGAGCAGACTGCTTCTCTTTCACAGAAACGCATTTGAGTTTCCTATGAATGCTTGTAAGTAGCTTAAGACACTTTCAAAGGAAAGTGATTTTCTCTGAAAGAACAGCATTTGGAAAGTGAAGCAACACTCCATTCACTTCGCACAATGAATTTAAGTGTTGCAACAGACAGCTTCTCTTTCACAGAAACGCATTTGAGTTTCCTATGAATGCTTGTAAGTAGCTTAAGGCACTTTCAAAGGAAAGTGATTTTCTCTGAAAGGACAGCATTTAGAAAGTGAAGCAACACTCCATTCACTTCGCACAGTGAACTGAAGTGTTGGAACAGACTGCTTCTCTTTCAGAGAAATGCATGTGAGATTTTTGTGAATGCTTGTAAGTAGCTTAAGGCACTTTCAAAGGAAAGTGATTTTCTCTGAAAGGACAGCATTTAGAAAGTGAAGCAACACTCCATTCACTTCGCACAGTGAATTGAAGTGTTGGAACAGACTGCTTCTCTTTCAGAGAAACGCATGTGAATTTCTGTTGAATGCTTGTAAGTAGCTTAAGGCACTTTCAAAGGAAAGTGATTTTCTCTGAATGGACAGCATTTAGAAAGTGAAGCAACACTCCATTCACTTCGCACAGTGAATTGAAGTGTTGGAACAGACTGCTTCTCTTTTAGAGAAACGGATGTGAGTTTTTTGTGAATGCTTGAAAGTAGCTTAAGGCACTTTCAAAGCAAAGTGATTTTCTCTGAAGGACAGCATTTAGAATGTGAAGGAACACTCCAGTCACTTCGCACAGTGGATTGAAGTGTTGGAACAGACTGCTTCTCTTTTAGAGAAACGGATGTGAGTTTTTTGTGAATGCTTGAAAGTACTTTAAGGCACTTTCAAAGGAAAGTGATTTTCTCTGAAACTACAGCATGTAGAATGTGTAGCAACATTCCAATCACTTCGCACAGTGAATTGAAGTGTTGGAACAGACTGCTTCGCTTTCAGAGAAACGCATGTGAATTTCTGTTGAAGTCTTGTTAGTAGCTTAAGACACTTTCAAAGGAAAGTGATTTTCTCTGAAAGGACAGCATTTGTAAAGGGAAGCAACACTCCATTCACTTCGCACAATGAATTTAAGTGTTGCAACAGACAGCTTCTCTTTCACAGAAACGCATTTGAGTTTCCTATGAATGCTTGTAAGTAGCTTAAGGCACTTTCAAAGGAAAGTGATTTTCTCTGAAAGGACAGCATTTAGAAAGTGAAGAAACACTCCATTCACTTCACACAGTGAATTGAAGTGTTGGAACAGACTGCTTCTCTTTTAGAGAAACGCATGTGAATTTCTGTTGAATGCTTGTAAGTAGCTTAAGGCACTTTCAAAGGAAAGTGATTTTCTCTGAAAGGACAGGATTTAGAAAGTGAAGAAACACTCCATTCACTTCGCACAGTGAATTGAAGTGTTGGAACAGACTGCTTCTCTTTCAGAGAAACAGATGTGAGTTTCTTGTGAATGCTTGAAAGGAGCTTAAGGCACTTTCAAAGGAAAGTGATTTTCTCTGAAAGGACAGCATTTAGAAAGTGAAGCAACACTCCATTCACTTCGCACAGTGGATTGAAGTGTTGGAACAGACTGCTTCTCTTTCAGAAAAACGCATGTGAATTTCTGTTGAATGCTTGTAAGTAGCTTAAGGCACTTTCAAAAGAAAGTGATTTTCTCGGAAAGGACAGGATTTAGAAAGTGGAGAAACACTCCATTCACTTCGCACAGTGAACTGAAGTGTTGGAACAGACTACTTCTCTTTCAGAGAAACGCATGTGAATTTCTGTTGAATGCTTGTAAGTAGCTTAAGGCACTTTCAAAGGAAAGTGATTTTCTCTGAAAGGACAGCATTTAGAAAGTGAAGAAACACTCCATTCACTTCGCACAGTGAATTGAAGTGTTGGAACAGACTGCTTCTCTTTCAGAGAAACAGATGTGAGTTTCTTGTGAATGCTTGTAAGTAGCTTAAGGCACTTTCAAAGGAAAGTGATTTTCTCTGAAAGGACAGCATTTAGAAAGTGAAGCACCACTCCATTCACTTTGCACAGTGAATTGAAGTGTTGGAACAGACTGCTTCTCTTTCAGAGAAACGCATGTGAATTTCTGTTGAATGCTTGAAAGTAGCTTTAGGCACTTTCAAAGGAAAGTGATTTTCTCTGAAAGGACAGGATTTAGAAAGTGGAGAAACACTCCATTCACTTCGCACAGTGAATTGAAGTGTTGGAACAGATTGCTTCTCTTTCAGAGAAACAGATGTGAGTTTCTTGTGAATGCTTGAAAGGAGCTTAAGGCACTTTCAAAGGAAAGTGATTTTCTCTGAAAGGACAGCATTTAGAAAGTAAAGCAACACTCCATTCACTTCGCAAAGTGAATTGAAGTGTTGGAACAGACTACTTCTCTTTCAGAGAAACGCATGTGAATTTCTGTTGAATGCTTGTAAGTAGCTTAAGGCACTTTCAAAGGAAAGTGATTTTCTCGGAAAGGACAGCATTTAGAAAGTGAAAGCAACACTCCATTCTCTTCGCACAGTGGATTGAAGTGTTGGAACAGACTGCTTCTCTTTTAGAGAAACGGATGTGAGTTTTTTGTGAATGCTTGAAAGTAGCTTAAGGCACTTTCAAAGCAAAGTGATTTTCTTTGAAGGACAGCATTTAGAATGTAAAGGAACACTCCATTCACTTCGCACAGTGAATTGAAGTGTTGGAACAGACTGCTTCTCTTTCAGAGAAACAGATGTGGGTTTCTTGTGAATGCTTTTAAGTAGCTTAAGGCAGTTTCAAAGAGAGTGATTTTCTCTAAAAGGAGAGCATTTAGAAAGTGAAGCAACACTCCGTTCACTTCGCACAGTGAATTGACGTGTTGGAGCAGACTGCTTCTCTTTCACAGAAACGCATTTGAGTTTCCTATGAATGCTTGTAAGTAGCTTAAGACACTTTCAAAGGAAAGTGATTTTCTCTGAAAGGACAGCATTTGGAAAGTGAGGCAACACTCCATTCACTTCGCACAATGAATTTAAGTGTTGCAACAGACAGCTTCTCTTTCACAGAAACGCATTTGAGTTTCCTATGAATGCTTGTAAGTAGCTTAAGGCACTTTCAAAGGAAAGTGATTTTCTCTGAAAGGACAGCATTTAGAAAGTGAAGCAACACTCCATTCACTTCGCACAGTGAACTGAAGTGTTGGAACAGACTGCTTCTCTTTCAGAGAAATGCATGTGAGATTTTTGTGAATGCTTGTAAGTAGCTTAAGGCACTATCAAAGGAAAGTGATTTTCTCTGAAAGGACAGCATTTAGAAAGTGAAGCAACACTCCATTCACTTCGCACAGTGAATTGAAGTGTTGGAACAGACTGCTTCTCTTTCAGAGAAACGCATGTGAATTTCTGTTGAATGCTTGTAAGTAGCTTAAGGCACTTTCAAAGGAAAGTGATTTTCTCTGAATGGACAGCATTTAGAAAGTGAAGCAACACTCCATTCACTTCGCACAGTGAATTGAAGTGTTGGAACAGACTGCTTCTCTTTTAGAGAAACGGATGTGAGTTTTTTGTGAATGCTTGAAAGTAGCTTAAGGCACTTTCAAAGCAAAGTGATTTTCTCTGAAGGACAGCATTTAGAATGTGAAGGAACACTCCAGTCACTTCGCACAGTGGATTGAAGTGTTGGAACAGACTGCTTCTCTTTTAGAGAAACGGATGTGAGTTTTTTGTGAATGCTTGAAAGTACTTTAAGGCACTTTCAAAGGAAAGTGATTTTCTCTGAAACTACAGCATGTAGAATGTGTAGCAACATTCCAATCACTTCGCACAGTGAATTGAAGTGTTGGAACAGACTGCTTCGCTTTCAGAGAAACGCATGTGAATTTCTGTTGAAGTCTTGTTAGTAGCTTAAGACACTTTCAAAGGAAAGTGATTTTCTCTGAAAGGACAGCATTTGTAAAGGGAAGCAACACTCCATTCACTTCGCACAATGAATTTAAGTGTTGCAACAGACAGCTTCTCTTTCACAGAAACGCATTTGAGTTTCCTATGAATGCTTGTAAGTAGCTTAAGGCACTTTCAAAGGAAAGTGATTTTCTCTGAAAGGACAGCATTTAGAAAGTGAAGAAACACTCCATTCACTTCACACAGTGAATTGAAGTGTTGGAACAGACTGCTTCTCTTTTAGAGAAACGCATGTGAATTTCTGTTGAATGCTTGTAAGTAGCTTAAGGCACTTTCAAAGGAAAGTGATTTTCTCTGAAAGGACAGGATTTAGAAAGTGAAGAAACACTCCATTCACTTCGCACAGTGAATTGAAGTGTTGGAACAGACTGCTTCTCTTTCAGAGAAACAGATGTGAGTTTCTTGTGAATGCTTGAAAGGAGCTTAAGGCACTTTCAAAGGAAAGTGATTTTCTCTGAAAGGACAGCATTTAGAAAGTGAAGCAACACTCCATTCACTTCGCACAGTGGATTGAAGTGTTGGAACAGACTGCTTCTCTTTCAGAAAAACGCATGTGAATTTCTGTTGAATGCTTGTAAGTAGCTTAAGGCACTTTCAAAAGAAAGTGATTTTCTCGGAAAGGACAGGATTTAGAAAGTGGAGAAACACTCCATTCACTTCGCACAGTGAACTGAAGTGTTGGAACAGACTACTTCTCTTTCAGAGAAACGCATGTGAATTTCTGTTGAATGCTTGTAAGTAGCTTAAGGCACTTTCAAAGGAAAGTGATTTTCTCTGAAAGGACAGCATTTAGAAAGTGAAGAAACACTCCATTCACTTCGCACAGTGAATTGAAGTGTTGGAACAGACTGCTTCTCTTTCAGAGAAACAGATGTGAGTTTCTTGTGAATGCTTGTAAGTAGCTTAAGGCACTTTCAAAGGAAAGTGATTTTCTCTGAAAGGACAGCATTTAGAAAGTGAAGCAACACTCCATTCACTTTGCACAGTGAATTGAAGTGTTGGAACAGACTGCTTCTCTTTCAGAGAAACGCATGTGAATTTCTGTTGAATGCTTGAAAGTAGCTTTAGGCACTTTCAAAGGAAAGTGATTTTCTCTGAAAGGACAGGATTTAGAAAGTGGAGAAACACTCCATTCACTTCGCACAGTGAATTGAAGTGTTGGAACAGATTGCTTCTCTTTCAGAGAAACAGATGTGAGTTTCTTGTGAATGCTTGAAAGGAGCTTAAGGCACTTTCAAAGGAAAGTGATTTTCTCTGAAAGGACAGCATTTAGAAAGTAAAGCAACACTCCATTCACTTCGCAAAGTGAATTGAAGTGTTGGAACAGACTACTTCTCTTTCAGAGAAACGCATGTGAATTTCTGTTGAATGCTTGTAAGTAGCTTAAGGCACTTTCAAAGGAAAGTGATTTTCTCGGAAAGGACAGCATTTAGAAAGTGAAAGCAACACTCCATTCTCTTCGCACAGTGGATTGAAGTGTTGGAACAGACTGCTTCTCTTTTAGAGAAACGGATGTGAGTTTTTTGTGAATGCTTGAAAGTAGCTTAAGGCACTTTCAAAGCAAAGTGATTTTCTTTGAAGGACAGCATTTAGAATGTAAAGGAACACTCCATTCACTTCGCACAGTGAATTGAAGTGTTGGAACAGACTGCTTCTCTTTCAGAGAAACAGATGTGGGTTTCTTGTGAATGCTTTTAAGTAGCTTAAGGCAGTTTCAAAGAGAGTGATTTTCTCTAAAAGGAGAGCATTTAGAAAGTGAAGCAACACTCCGTTCACTTCGCACAGTGAATTGACGTGTTGGAGCAGACTGCTTCTCTTTCACAGAAACGCATTTGAGTTTCCTATGAATGCTTGTAAGTAGCTTAAGACACTTTCAAAGGAAAGTGATTTTCTCTGAAAGGACAGCATTTGGAAAGTGAGGCAACACTCCATTCACTTCGCACAATGAATTTAAGTGTTGCAACAGACAGCTTCTCTTTCACAGAAACGCATTTGAGTTTCCTATGAATGCTTGTAAGTAGCTTAAGGCACTTTCAAAGGAAAGTGATTTTCTCTGAAAGGACAGCATTTAGAAAGTGAAGCAACACTCCATTCACTTCGCACAGTGAACTGAAGTGTTGGAACAGACTGCTTCTCTTTCAGAGAAATGCATGTGAGATTTTTGTGAATGCTTGTAAGTAGCTTAAGGCACTATCAAAGGAAAGTGATTTTCTCTGAAAGGACAGCATTTAGAAAGTGAAGCAACACTCCATTCACTTCGCACAGTGAATTGAAGTGTTGGAACAGACTGCTTCTCTTTCAGAGAAACGCATGTGAATTTCTGTTGAATGCTTGTAAGTAGCTTAAGGCACTTTCAAAGGAAAGTGATTTTCTCTGAATGGACAGCATTTAGAAAGTGAAGCAACACTCCATTCACTTCGCACAGTGAATTGAAGTGTTGGAACAGACTGCTTCTCTTTTAGAGAAACGGATGTGAGTTTTTTGTGAATGCTTGAAAGTAGCTTAAGGCACTTTCAAAGCAAAGTGATTTTCTCTGAAGGACAGCATTTAGAATGTGAAGGAACACTCCAGTCACTTCGCACAGTGGATTGAAGTGTTGGAACAGACTGCTTCTCTTTTAGAGAAACGGATGTGAGTTTTTTGTGAATGCTTGAAAGTACTTTAAGGCACTTTCAAAGGAAAGTGATTTTCTCTGAAACTACAGCATGTAGAATGTGTAGCAACATTCCAATCACTTCGCACAGTGAATTGAAGTGTTGGAACAGACTGCTTCGCTTTCAGAGAAACGCATGTGAATTTCTGTTGAAGTCTTGTTAGTAGCTTAAGACACTTTCAAAGGAAAGTGATTTTCTCTGAAAGGACAGCATTTGTAAAGGGAAGCAACACTCCATTCACTTCGCACAATGAATTTAAGTGTTGCAACAGACAGCTTCTCTTTCACAGAAACGCATTTGAGTTTCCTATGAATGCTTGTAAGTAGCTTAAGGCACTTTCAAAGGAAAGTGATTTTCTCTGAAAGGACAGCATTTAGAAAGTGAAGAAACACTCCATTCACTTCACACAGTGAATTGAAGTGTTGGAACAGACTGCTTCTCTTTTAGAGAAACGCATGTGAATTTCTGTTGAATGCTTGTAAGTAGCTTAAGGCACTTTCAAAGGAAAGTGATTTTCTCTGAAAGGACAGGATTTAGAAAGTGTAGAAACACTCCATTCACTTCGCACAGTGAATTGAAGTGTTGGAACAGACTGCTTCTCTTTCAGAGAAACAGATGTGAGTTTCTTGTGAATGCTTGAAAGGAGCTTAAGGCACTTTCAAAGGAAAGTGATTTTCTCTGAAAGGACAGCATTTAGAAAGTGAAGCAACACTCCATTCACTTCGCACAGTGGATTGAAGTGTTGGAACAGACTGCTTCTCTTTCAGAAAAACGCATGTGAATTTCTGTTGAATGCTTGTAAGTAGCTTAAGGCACTTTCAAAAGAAAGTGATTTTCTCGGAAAGGACAGGATTTAGAAAGTGGAGAAACACTCCATTCACTTCGCACAGTGAACTGAAGTGTTGGAACAGACTACTTCTCTTTCAGAGAAACGCATGTGAATTTCTGTTGAATGCTTGTAAGTAGCTTAAGGCACTTTCAAAGGAAAGTGATTTTCTCTGAAAGGACAGCATTTAGAAAGTGAAGAAACACTCCATTCACTTCGCACAGTGAATTGAAGTGTTGGAACAGACTGCTTCTCTTTCAGAGAAACAGATGTGAGTTTCTTGTGAATGCTTGTAAGTAGCTTAAGGCACTTTCAAAGGAAAGTGATTTTCTCTGAAAGGACAGCATTTAGAAAGTGAAGCACCACTCCATTCACTTTGCACAGTGAATTGAAGTGTTGGAACAGACTGCTTCTCTTTCAGAGAAACGCATGTGAATTTCTGTTGAATGCTTGAAAGTAGCTTTAGGCACTTTCAAAGGAAAGTGATTTTCTCTGAAAGGACAGGATTTAGAAAGTGGAGAAACACTCCATTCACTTCGCACAGTGAATTGAAGTGTTGGAACAGATTGCTTCTCTTTCAGAGAAACAGATGTGAGTTTCTTGTGAATGCTTGAAAGGAGCTTAAGGCACTTTCAAAGGAAAGTGATTTTCTCTGAAAGGACAGCATTTAGAAAGTAAAGCAACACTCCATTCACTTCGCAAAGTGAATTGAAGTGTTGGAACAGACTACTTCTCTTTCAGAGAAACGCATGTGAATTTCTGTTGAATGCTTGTAAGTAGCTTAAGGCACTTTCAAAGGAAAGTGATTTTCTCGGAAAGGACAGCATTTAGAAAGTGAAAGCAACACTCCATTCTCTTCGCACAGTGGATTGAAGTGTTGGAACAGACTGCTTCTCTTTTAGAGAAACGGATGTGAGTTTTTTGTGAATGCTTGAAAGTAGCTTAAGGCACTTTCAAAGCAAAGTGATTTTCTTTGAAGGACAGCATTTAGAATGTAAAGGAACACTCCATTCACTTCGCACAGTGAATTGAAGTGTTGGAACAGACTGCTTCTCTTTCAGAGAAACAGATGTGGGTTTCTTGTGAATGCTTTTAAGTAGCTTAAGGCAGTTTCAAAGAGAGTGATTTTCTCTAAAAGGAGAGCATTTAGAAAGTGAAGCAACACTCCGTTCACTTCGCACAGTGAATTGACGTGTTGGAGCAGACTGCTTCTCTTTCACAGAAACGCATTTGAGTTTCCTATGAATGCTTGTAAGTAGCTTAAGACACTTTCAAAGGAAAGTGATTTTCTCTGAAAGAACAGCATTTGGAAAGTGAAGCAACACTCCATTCACTTCGCACAATGAATTTAAGTGTTGCAACAGACAGCTTCTCTTTCACAGAAACGCATTTGAGTTTCCTATGAATGCTTGTAAGTAGCTTAAGGCACTTTCAAAGGAAAGTGATTTTCTCTGAAAGGACAGCATTTAGAAAGTGAAGCAACACTCCATTCACTTCGCACAGTGAACTGAAGTGTTGGAACAGACTGCTTCTCTTTCAGAGAAATGCATGTGAGATTTTTGTGAATGCTTGTAAGTAGCTTAAGGCACTTTCAAAGGAAAGTGATTTTCTCTGAAAGGACAGCATTTAGAAAGTGAAGCAACACTCCATTCACTTCGCACAGTGAATTGAAGTGTTGGAACAGACTGCTTCTCTTTCAGAGAAACGCATGTGAATTTCTGTTGAATGCTTGTAAGTAGCTTAAGGCACTTTCAAAGGAAAGTGATTTTCTCTGAATGGACAGCATTTAGAAAGTGAAGCAACACTCCATTCACTTCGCACAGTGAATTGAAGTGTTGGAACAGACTGCTTCTCTTTTAGAGAAACGGATGTGAGTTTTTTGTGAATGCTTGAAAGTAGCTTAAGGCACTTTCAAAGCAAAGTGATTTTCTCTGAAGGACAGCATTTAGAATGTGAAGGAACACTCCAGTCACTTCGCACAGTGGATTGAAGTGTTGGAACAGACTGCTTCTCTTTTAGAGAAACGGATGTGAGTTTTTTGTGAATGCTTGAAAGTACTTTAAGGCACTTTCAAAGGAAAGTGATTTTCTCTGAAACTACAGCATGTAGAATGTGTAGCAACATTCCAATCACTTCGCACAGTGAATTGAAGTGTTGGAACAGACTGCTTCGCTTTCAGAGAAACGCATGTGAATTTCTGTTGAAGTCTTGTTAGTAGCTTAAGACACTTTCAAAGGAAAGTGATTTTCTCTGAAAGGACAGCATTTGTAAAGGGAAGCAACACTCCATTCACTTCGCACAATGAATTTAAGTGTTGCAACAGCCAGCTTCTCTTTCACAGAAACGCATTTGAGTTTCCTATGAATGCTTGTAAGTAGCTTAAGGCACTTTCAAAGGAAAGTGATTTTCTCTGAAAGGACAGCATTTAGAAAGTGGAGAAACACTCCATTCACTTCACACAGTGAATTGAAGTGTTGGAACAGACTGCTTCTCTTTTAGAGAAACGCATGTGAATTTCTGTTGAATGCTTGTAAGTAGCTTAAGGCACTTTCAAAGGAAAGTGATTTTCTCTGAAAGGACAGGATTTAGAAAGTGAAGAAACACTCCATTCACTTCGCACAGTGAATTGAAGTGTTGGAACAGACTGCTTCTCTTTCAGAGAAACAGATGTGAGTTTCTTGTGAATGCTTGAAATGAGCTTAAGGCACTTTCAAAGGAAAGTGATTTTCTCTGAAAGGACAGCATTTAGAAAGTGAAGCAACACTCCATTCACTTCGCACAGTGGATTGAAGTGTTGGAACAGACTGCTTCTCTTTCAGAAAAACGCATGTGAATTTCTGTTGAATGCTTGTAAGTAGCTTAAGGCACTTTCAAAAGAAAGTGATTTTCTCGGAAAGGACAGGATTTAGAAAGTGGAGAAACACTCCATTCACTTCGCACAGTGAACTGAAGTGTTGGAACAGACTACTTCTCTTTCAGAGAAACGCATGTGAATTTCTGTTGAATGCTTGTAAGTAGCTTAAGGCACTTTCAAAGGAAAGTGATTTTCTCTGAAAGGACAGCATTTAGAAAGTGAAGAAACACTCCATTCACTTCGCACAGTGAATTGAAGTGTTGGAACAGACTGCTTCTCTTTCAGAGAAACAGATGTGAGTTTCTTGTGAATGCTTGTAAGTAGCTTAAGGCACTTTCAAAGGAAAGTGATTTTCTCTGAAAGGACAGCATTTAGAAAGTGAAGCACCACTCCATTCACTTTGCACAGTGAATTGAAGTGTTGGAACAGACTGCTTCTCTTTCAGAGAAACGCATGTGAATTTCTGTTGAATGCTTGAAAGTAGCTTTAGGCACTTTCAAAGGAAAGTGATTTTCTCTGAAAGGACAGGATTTAGAAAGTGGAGAAACACTCCATTCACTTCGCACAGTGAATTGAAGTGTTGGAACAGATTGCTTCTCTTTCAGAGAAACAGATGTGAGTTTCTTGTGAATGCTTGAAAGGAGCTTAAGGCACTTTCAAAGGAAAGTGATTTTCTCTGAAAGGACAGCATTTAGAAAGTAAAGCAACACTCCATTCACTTCGCAAAGTGAATTGAAGTGTTGGAACAGACTACTTCTCTTTCAGAGAAACGCATGTGAATTTCTGTTGAATGCTTGTAAGTAGCTTAAGGCACTTTCAAAGGAAAGTGATTTTCTCGGAAAGGACAGCATTTAGAAAGTGAAAGCAACACTCCATTCTCTTCGCACAGTGGATTGAAGTGTTGGAACAGACTGCTTCTCTTTTAGAGAAACGGATGTGAGTTTTTTGTGAATGCTTGAAAGTAGCTTAAGGCACTTTCAAAGCAAAGTGATTTTCTTTGAAGGACAGCATTTAGAATGTAAAGGAACACTCCATTCACTTCGCACAGTGAATTGAAGTGTTGGAACAGACTGCTTCTCTTTCAGAGAAACAGATGTGGGTTTCTTGTGAATGCTTTTAAGTAGCTTAAGGCAGTTTCAAAGAGAGTGATTTTCTCTAAAAGGAGAGCATTTAGAAAGTGAAGCAACACTCCGTTCACTTCGCACAGTGAATTGACGTGTTGGAGCAGACTGCTTCTCTTTCACAGAAACGCATTTGAGTTTCCTATGAATGCTTGTAAGTAGCTTAAGACACTTTCAAAGGAAAGTGATTTTCTCTGAAAGGACAGCATTTGGAAAGTGAGGCAACACTCCATTCACTTCGCACAATGAATTTAAGTGTTGCAACAGACAGCTTCTCTTTCACAGAAACGCATTTGAGTTTCCTATGAATGCTTGTAAGTAGCTTAAGGCACTTTCAAAGGAAAGTGATTTTCTCTGAAAGGACAGCATTTAGAAAGTGAAGCAACACTCCATTCACTTCGCACAGTGAACTGAAGTGTTGGAACAGACTGCTTCTCTTTCAGAGAAATGCATGTGAGATTTTTGTGAATGCTTGTAAGTAGCTTAAGGCACTATCAAAGGAAAGTGATTTTCTCTGAAAGGACAGCATTTAGAAAGTGAAGCAACACTCCATTCACTTCGCACAGTGAATTGAAGTGTTGGAACAGACTGCTTCTCTTTCAGAGAAACGCATGTGAATTTCTGTTGAATGCTTGTAAGTAGCTTAAGGCACTTTCAAAGGAAAGTGATTTTCTCTGAATGGACAGCATTTAGAAAGTGAAGCAACACTCCATTCACTTCGCACAGTGAATTGAAGTGTTGGAACAGACTGCTTCTCTTTTAGAGAAACGGATGTGAGTTTTTTGTGAATGCTTGAAAGTAGCTTAAGGCACTTTCAAAGCAAAGTGATTTTCTCTGAAGGACAGCATTTAGAATGTGAAGGAACACTCCAGTCACTTCGCACAGTGGATTGAAGTGTTGGAACAGACTGCTTCTCTTTTAGAGAAACGGATGTGAGTTTTTTGTGAATGCTTGAAAGTACTTTAAGGCACTTTCAAAGGAAAGTGATTTTCTCTGAAACTACAGCATGTAGAATGTGTAGCAACATTCCAATCACTTCGCACAGTGAATTGAAGTGTTGGAACAGACTGCTTCGCTTTCAGAGAAACGCATGTGAATTTCTGTTGAAGTCTTGTTAGTAGCTTAAGACACTTTCAAAGGAAAGTGATTTTCTCTGAAAGGACAGCATTTGTAAAGGGAAGCAACACTCCATTCACTTCGCACAATGAATTTAAGTGTTGCAACAGACAGCTTCTCTTTCACAGAAACGCATTTGAGTTTCCTATGAATGCTTGTAAGTAGCTTAAGGCACTTTCAAAGGAAAGTGATTTTCTCTGAAAGGACAGCATTTAGAAAGTGAAGCAACACTCCATTCACTTCGCACAGTGAATTGAAGTGTTGGAACAGACTGCTTCTCTTTTAGAGAAACGCATGTGAATT
This sequence comes from Myodes glareolus, assembly GCF_982192425.1. Lineage (NCBI taxonomy): Eukaryota > Metazoa > Chordata > Mammalia > Rodentia > Cricetidae > Myodes > Myodes glareolus. Next base: position 103,597,445 of record NC_142033.1, on the reverse strand, counting down.
TCTGTTGAATGCTTGTAAGTAGCTTAAGGCACTTTCAAAGGAAAGTGATTTTCTCTGAAAGGACAGGATTTAGAAAGTGAAGAAACACTCCATTCACTTCGCACAGTGAATTGAAGTGTTGGAACAGACTGCTTCTCTTTCAGAGAAACAGATGTGAGTTTCTTGTGAATGCTTGAAAGGAGCTTAAGGCACTTTCAAAGGAAAGTGATTTTCTCTGAAAGGACAGCATTTAGAAAGTGAAGCAACACTCCATTCACTTCGCACAGTGGATTGAAGTGTTGGAACAGACTGCTTCTCTTTCAGAAAAACGCATGTGAATTTCTGTTGAATGCTTGTAAGTAGCTTAAGGCACTTTCAAAAGAAAGTGATTTTCTCGGAAAGGACAGGATTTAGAAAGTGGAGAAACACTCCATTCACTTCGCACAGTGAACTGAAGTGTTGGAACAGACTACTTCTCTTTCAGAGAAACGCATGTGAATTTCTGTTGAATGCTTGTAAGTAGCTTAAGGCACTTTCAAAGGAAAGTGATTTTCTCTGAAAGGACAGCATTTAGAAAGTGAAGAAACACTCCATTCACTTCGCACAGTGAATTGAAGTGTTGGAACAGACTGCTTCTCTTTCAGAGAAACAGATGTGAGTTTCTTGTGAATGCTTGTAAGTAGCTTAAGGCACTTTCAAAGGAAAGTGATTTTCTCTGAAAGGACAGCATTTAGAAAGTGAAGCACCACTCCATTCACTTTGCACAGTGAATTGAAGTGTTGGAACAGACTGCTTCTCTTTCAGAGAAACGCATGTGAATTTCTGTTGAATGCTTGAAAGTAGCTTTAGGCACTTTCAAAGGAAAGTGATTTTCTCTGAAAGGACAGGATTTAGAAAGTGGAGAAACACTCCATTCACTTCGCACAGTGAATTGAAGTGTTGGAACAGATTGCTTCTCTTTCAGAGAAACAGATGTGAGTTTCTTGTGAATGCTTGAAAGGAGCTTAAGGCACTTTCAAAGGAAAGTGATTTTCTCTGAAAGGACAGCATTTAGAAAGTAAAGCAACACTCCATTCACTTCGCAAAGTGAATTGAAGTGTTGGAACAGACTACTTCTCTTTCAGAGAAACGCATGTGAATTTCTGTTGAATGCTTGTAAGTAGCTTAAGGCACTTTCAAAGGAAAGTGATTTTCTCGGAAAGGACAGCATTTAGAAAGTGAAAGCAACACTCCATTCTCTTCGCACAGTGGATTGAAGTGTTGGAACAGACTGCTTCTCTTTTAGAGAAACGGATGTGAGTTTTTTGTGAATGCTTGAAAGTAGCTTAAGGCACTTTCAAAGCAAAGTGATTTTCTTTGAAGGACAGCATTTAGAATGTAAAGGAACACTCCATTCACTTCGCACAGTGAATTGAAGTGTTGGAACAGACTGCTTCTCTTTCAGAGAAACAGATGTGGGTTTCTTGTGAATGCTTTTAAGTAGCTTAAGGCAGTTTCAAAGAGAGTGATTTTCTCTAAAAGGAGAGCATTTAGAAAGTGAAGCAACACTCCGTTCACTTCGCACAGTGAATTGACGTGTTGGAGCAGACTGCTTCTCTTTCACAGAAACGCATTTGAGTTTCCTATGAATGCTTGTAAGTAGCTTAAGACACTTTCAAAGGAAAGTGATTTTCTCTGAAAGGACAGCATTTGGAAAGTGAGGCAACACTCCATTCACTTCGCACAATGAATTTAAGTGTTGCAACAGACAGCTTCTCTTTCACAGAAACGCATTTGAGTTTCCTATGAATGCTTGTAAGTAGCTTAAGGCACTTTCAAAGGAAAGTGATTTTCTCTGAAAGGACAGCATTTAGAAAGTGAAGCAACACTCCATTCACTTCGCACAGTGAACTGAAGTGTTGGAACAGACTGCTTCTCTTTCAGAGAAATGCATGTGAGATTTTTGTGAATGCTTGTAAGTAGCTTAAGGCACTATCAAAGGAAAGTGATTTTCTCTGAAAGGACAGCATTTAGAAAGTGAAGCAACACTCCATTCACTTCGCACAGTGAATTGAAGTGTTGGAACAGACTGCTTCTCTTTCAGAGAAACGCATGTGAATTTCTGTTGAATGCTTGTAAGTAGCTTAAGGCACTTTCAAAGGAAAGTGATTTTCTCTGAATGGACAGCATTTAGAAAGTGAAGCAACACTCCATTCACTTCGCACAGTGAATTGAAGTGTTGGAACAGACTGCTTCTCTTTTAGAGAAACGGATGTGAGTTTTTTGTGAATGCTTGAAAGTAGCTTAAGGCACTTTCAAAGCAAAGTGATTTTCTCTGAAGGACAGCATTTAGAATGTGAAGGAACACTCCAGTCACTTCGCACAGTGGATTGAAGTGTTGGAACAGACTGCTTCTCTTTTAGAGAAACGGATGTGAGTTTTTTGTGAATGCTTGAAAGTACTTTAAGGCACTTTCAAAGGAAAGTGATTTTCTCTGAAACTACAGCATGTAGAATGTGTAGCAACATTCCAATCACTTCGCACAGTGAATTGAAGTGTTGGAACAGACTGCTTCGCTTTCAGAGAAACGCATGTGAATTTCTGTTGAAGTCTTGTTAGTAGCTTAAGACACTTTCAAAGGAAAGTGATTTTCTCTGAAAGGACAGCATTTGTAAAGGGAAGCAACACTCCATTCACTTCGCACAATGAATTTAAGTGTTGCAACAGACAGCTTCTCTTTCACAGAAACGCATTTGAGTTTCCTATGAATGCTTGTAAGTAGCTTAAGGCACTTTCAAAGGAAAGTGATTTTCTCTGAAAGGACAGCATTTAGAAAGTGAAGAAACACTCCATTCACTTCGCACAGTGAATTGAAGTGTTGGAACAGACTGCTTCTCTTTTAGAGAAACGCATGTGAATTTCTGTTGAATGCTTGTAAGTAGCTTAAGGCACTTTCAAAGGAAAGTGATTTTCTCTGAAAGGACAGGATTTAGAAAGTGAAGAAACACTCCATTCACTTCGCACAGTGAATTTAAGTGTTGGAACAGACTGCTTCTCTTTCAGAGAAACAGATGTGAGTTTCTTGTGAATGCTTGAAAGGAGCTTAAGGCACTTTCAAAGGAAAGTGATTTTCTCTGAAAGGACAGCATTTAGAAAGTGAAGCAACACTCCATTCACTTCGCACAGTGGATTGAAGTGTTGGAACAGACTGCTTCTCTTTCAGAAAAACGCATGTGAATTTCTGTTGAATGCTTGTAAGTAGCTTAAGGCACTTTCAAAAGAAAGTGATTTTCTCGGAAAGGACAGGATTTAGAAAGTGGAGAAACACTCCATTCACTTCGCACAGTGAATTTAAGTGTTGGAACAGACTGCTTCTCTTTCAGAGAAACAGATGTGAGTTTCTTGTGAATGCTTGAAAGGAGCTTAAGGCACTTTCAAAGGAAAGTGATTTTCTCCGAAAGGACAGCATTTAGAAAGTGAAGCAACACTCCATTCACTTCGCACAGTGAATTGAAGTGTTGGAACAGACTTCTTCTCTTTCAGAGAAACGCATGTGAATTTCTGTTGAATGCTTGTAAGAAGCTTAAGGCACTTTCAAAGGAAAGTGATTTTCTCTGAAAGGACAGCATTTAGAAAGTGAAGCAACACTCCATTCACTTCGCACAGTGGATTGAAGTGTTGGAACAGACTGCTTCTCTTTTAGAGAAACGGATGTGAGTTTTTTGTGAATGCTTGAAAGTAGCTTAAGGCACTTTCAAAGCAAAGTGATTTTCTCTGAAGGACAGCATTTAGAATGTGAAGGAACACTCCATTCACTTCGCACAGTGAATTGAAGTGTTGGAACAGACTGCTTCTCTTTCAGAGAAACAGATGTGAGTTTCTTGTGAATGCTTTTAAGTAGCTTAAGGCAGTTTCAAAGAGAGTGATTTTCTCTAAAAGGAGAGCATTTAGAAAGTGAAGCAACACTCCGTTCACTTCGCACAGTGAATTGACGTGTTGGAGCAGACTATTCTCTTTCAGAGAAACGCATTTGAGTTTCCTATGAATGCTTGTAAGTAGCTTAAGACACTTTCAAAGGAAAATGATTTTCTCTGAAAGTACAGCATTTGGAAAGGGAAGTAACACTCCATTCACTTCGCACAATGAACTTAAGTGTTGCAACAGACAGCTTCTCTTTCACAGAAACGCATTTGAGTTTCCTATGAATGCTTGTAAGTAGCTTAAGGCACTTTCAAAGGAAAGTGATTTTCTCTGAAAGGACAGCATTTAGAAAGTGAAGCAACACTCCATTCACTTCGCACAGTGAACTGAAGTGTTGGAACAGACTGCTTCTCTTTCAGAGAAACGGATGTGAGTTTTTTGTGAATGCTTGAAAGTAGCTTAAGGCACTTTCTAAGCAAAGTGATTTTATCTGAAACTGCAGCATTTAGAATGTGAAGGAAAACTCCATTCACTTCGCACAGTGAATTTTAGTGTTGCAACAGACAGCTTCTCTTTCATAGAAACGCATTTGAGTTTCCTATGAATGCTTGAAAGTAGCTTAAGGCACTTTCAAAGGAAAGTGATTTTCTCTGAAAGGACAGGATTTAGAAAGTGGAGAAACACTCCGTTCACTTCGCACAGTGAATTGAAGTGTTGGAACAGACTGCTTCGCTTTCAGAGAAACAGATATGAGTTTCTTGTGAATGCTTGTAAGTAGCTTAAGGCAATTTCAAAAGAGAGTGATTTTATCTAAAAGGAGAGCATTTAGAAAGTGAAGCAACACTCCGTTCACTTCGCACAGTGAATTGAAGTGTTGGAACAGACTGCTTCTCTTTCAGAGTAACGCATGTGAATTTCTGTTGAATGCTTGTATGTAGCTTAAGGCACTTTTAAAGGAAAGTGATTTTCTCTGAAAGGACAGCATTTAGAAAGTGAAGGTACACTCCATTCACTTCGCACAGTGGATTGAAGTGTTGGAACAGACTGCTTCTCTTTTAGAGAAACGGATGTGAGTTTTTTGTGAATGCTTGAAAGTAGCTTAAGGCACTTTCAAAGCAAAGTGATTTTCTCTGAAGGACAGCATTTAGAATGTGAAGGAACACTCCATTCACTTCACACAGTGAATTGAAGTGTTGGAACAGACTGCTTCTCTTTCAGAGAAACAGATGTGAGTTTCTTGTGAATGCTTTCAAGTAGCTTAAGGCAGTTTCAAAGAGAGTGATATTCTCTAAAAGGAGAGCATTTAGAAAGTGACGCAACACTCCGTTCACTTCGCACAGTGAATTGAAGTGTTGGAACAGACTGCTTCTCTTTCAGAGAAACGCATGTGAATTTCTGTTGAAATCTTGTAAGTAGCTTAAGGCACTTTCAAAGGAATGTGATTTTCTCTGAAAGGACAGCATTTAGAAAGTGAAGCAAGACTCCATTCACTTCGCACAGTGAATTGAAATGTTGGAACAGACTGCTTCTCTTTCAGAGAAACGCATGTGAGTTTTTTGTGAATGCTTGTAAGTAGCTTAAGGCACTTTCAAAGGAAAGTGATTTTCTCTCAAAGGACAGCATTTAGAAAGTGAAGAAACACTCCATTCACTTCGCACAGTGAATTGAAGTGTTGGAACAGACCGCTTCTCTTTCAGAGAAACGCATGTGAATTTCTGTTGAATGCTTGTAAGTAGCTTAAGGCACTCTCAAAGGAAAGTGATTTTCTCAGAAAGGACAGCATTTAGAAAGTGAAGCAACACTCCATTCACTTCGCACAGTGAATTGAAGTGTTGGAACAGACTGCTTCTCTTTCAGAGAAACGCATGTGAATTTCTGTTGAATGCTTGTAAGTAGCTTAAGGCACTTTCAAAGGAAAGTGAATTTCTCTGAAAGGACAGCATTTAGAAAGTGAAGCAACACTCCATTCACTTCGCACAGTGAACTGAAGTGTTGGAACAGACTGCTTCTCTTTCAGAGAAACGGATGTGAGTTTTTTGTGAATGCTTGAAAGTAGCTTAAGGCACTTTCTAAGCAAAGTGATTTTTTCTGAAACTGCAGCATTTAGAATGTGAAGGAACACTCCATTCACTTCGCACAGTGAACGGAAGTGTTGGAACAGACTGCTTCTCTTTCAGAGAAACGCATGTGAGTTTTTTGTGAATGCTTGTAAGTAGCTTAAGGCACTTTCAAAGGAAAGTGATTTTCTCTGAACGGACAGCATTTAGATTGTGAAGCAACACTCCATTCACTTCGCACAGTGAATTGAAGTGTTGGAACAGACTGCTTCTCTTTCAGAGAAACGCATGTGAATTTCTGTTGAATGCTTGTTAGTAGCTTAAGGCACTTTCAAAGGAAAGTGATTTTCTCTGAATGGACAGGATTTAGAAAGTGAAGTAACACCCCATTCACTTCGCACAGTGAATTAAAGTGTTGGAAAAGACAGCTTCTCTTTCAGAGAAACAGATGTGAGTTTTTTGTGAATGCTTGTAAGTAGCTTAAGACACTTTCAAAGGAAAGTGATTTTCTCTGAAAAGACAGCATTTAGATTATGAAGCAACACTTCATTCACTTCGCACAGTGAATTGAAGTGTTGGAACAGACTGCTTCTCTTTCAGAGAAACGGATGTGAGTTTTTTGTAAATGCATGTAAGTAGCTTAAGGCACTTTCATAGGAAAGTGATTGTCTCTGAAAGGACAGCATTTGGAAAGGGAAGCAACACTCCATTCACTTCGCACAGTGAATTGAAGTGTTGGAACAGACTGCTTCTCTTTCAGAAAAATGCATGTGAGTTTCTTGTGAATGTTTGTAAGTAGCTTAAGGCACTTTCAAAGGAATGTGATTCTCTCTGAAAGGACAGCATTTAGAAAGTGAAGCAACACTCCATTCACTTCGCACAGTGAATTGAAATGTTGGAACAGACTGCTTCTCTTTCAGAGAAACGCATGTGAGTTTTTTGTGAATGCTTGTAAGTAGCTTAAGGCACTTTCAACGGAAAGTGATTTTCTCTCAAAGGACAGCATTTAGAAAGTGAAGCAACACTCCATTCACTTCGCACAGTGAATTGAAGTGTTGGAACAGACTGCTTCTCTTTTAGAGAAAAGGATGTGAGTTTTTTGTGAATGCTTGAAAGTAGCTTAAGGCACTTTCAAAGCAAAGTGATTTTCTCTGAAGGACAGCATTTAGAATGTGAAGCAACACTCCATTCACTTCGCACAGTGAATTGAAGTGTTGGAACAGACTGCTTCTCTTTCAGAGAAAAAGATGTGAGTTTCTTGTGAATGCTTTTAAGTAGCTTAAGGTAGTTTCAAAGAGAGTGATTTTCTCTAAAAGGAGAGCATTTAGAAAGTGAAGCAACACTCCATTCACTTTGCACAGTGAATTGAAGTGTTGGAACAGACTGCTTCTCTTTCAGAGAAACGCATGTGAATTTCTGTTGAGATCTTGTAAGTGCCTTAACGCACTTTCAATGAAAGTGATTTTCTCTGAAAGGACAGCATTTTGAAAGGGAAGCAACACTCCATTCACTTCGCACAGTGAATTTAAGTGTTCCCACAGACAGCTTCTCTTTCATAGAAACGCATTTGAGTTTCCTATTAATGCTTGTAAGTAGCTTAAGGCACTTTCAAAGGAAAGTGAATTTCTCTGAAAGGACAGCATTTAGAAAGTGAAGCAACACTCCATTCACTTCGCACAGTGAACTGAAGTGTTGGAACAGACTGCTTCTCTTTCAGAGAAACGGATGTGAGTTTTTTGTGAATGCTTGAAAGTAGCTTAAGGCACTTTCTAAGCAAAGTGATTTTATCTGAAACTGCAGCATTTAGAATGTGAAGGAACACTCCAGTCACTTCGCACAGTGAATTTTAGTGTTGCAACAGACAGCTTCTCTTTCATAGAAACGCATTTGAGTTTCCTATGAATGCTTGAAAGTAGCTTAAGGCACTTTCAAAGGAAAGTGATTTTCTCTGAAAGGACAGGATTTAGAAAGTGGAGAAACACTCCATTCACTTCGCACAGTGAATTGAAGTGTTGGAACAGACTGCTTCTCTTTCAGAGAAACAGATGTGAGTTTCTTGTGAATGCTTGAAAGGAGCTTAAGGCACTTTCAAAGGAAAGTGATTTTCTCTGAAAGGACAGCATTTAGAAAGTGAAGCAACACTCCATTCACTTCGCACAGTGGATTGAAGTGTTGGAACAGACTGCTTCTCTTTTAGAGAAACGGATGTGAGTTTTTTGTGAATGCTTGAAAGTAGCTTAAGGCACTTTCAAAGCAAAGTGATTTTCTCTGAAAGGACAGCATTTAGAAAGTGAAGCAACACTCCATTCACTTCGCACAGTGGATTGAAGTGTTGGAACAGACTGCTTCTCTTTTAGAGAAACGGATGTGAGTTTTTTGTGAATGCTTGAAAGTAGCTTAAGGCACTTTCAAAGCAAAGTGATTTTCTCTGAAGGACAGCATTTAGAATGTGAAGGAACACTCCATTCACTTCGCACACTGAATTGAAGTGTTGGAACAGACTACTTCTCTTTCAGAGAAACAGATGTGAGTTTCTTGTGAATGCTTTTAAGTAGCTTAAGGCAGTTTCAAAGAGAGTGATTTTCTCTAAAAGGAGAGCATTTAGAAAGTGAAGCAACACTCCGTTCACTTCGCACAGTGAATTGACGTGTTGGAGCAGACTGCTTCTCTTTCACAGAAACGCATTTGAGTTTCCTATGAATGCTTGTAAGTCGCTTAAGACACTTTCAAAGGAAAGTGATTTTCTCTGAAAGGACAGCATTTGGAAAGGGAAGCAACACTCCATTCACTTCGCACAATGAATTTAAGTGTTGCAACAGACAGCTTCTCTTTCACAGAAACGCATTTGAGTTTCCTATGAATGCTTGTAAGTAGCTTAAGGCACTTTCAAAGGAAAGTGATTTTCTCTGAAAGGACAGCATTTAAAAGTGAAGCAACACTCCATTCACTTCGCACAGTGAACTGAAGTGTTGGAACAGACTGCTTCTCTTTCAGAGAAACGCATGTGAGTTTTTTGTGAATGCTTGTAAGTAGCTTAAGGCACTTTCAAAGGAAAGTGATTTTCTCTGAAAGGACAGCATTTAGAAAGTGAAGCAACACTCCATTCACTTCGCACAGTGGATTGAAGTGTTGGAACAGACTGCTTCTCTTTTAGAGAAACGGATGTGAGTTTTTTGTGAATGCTTGAAAGTAGCTTAAGGCACTTTCAAAGCAAAGTGATTTTCTCTGAAGGACAGCATTTAGAATGTGAAGGAACACTCCATTCACTTCGCACAGTGAACTGAAGTGTTGGAACAGACTGCTTCTCTTTCAGAGAAACGGATGTGAGTTTTTTGTGAATGCTTGAAAGTAGCTTAAGGCACTTTCTAAGCAAAGTGATTTTATCTGAAACTGCAGCATTTAGAATGTGAAGGAACACTCCATTCACTTCGCACAGTGAATTTTAGTGTTGCAACAGACAGCTTCTCTTTCATAGAAACGCATTTGAGTTTCCTATGAATGCTTGAAAGTAGCTTAAGGCACTTTCAAAGGAAAGTGATTTTCTCTGAAAGGACAGGATTTAGAAAGTGGAGAAACACTCCATTCACTTCGAACAGTGAATTGAAGTGTTAGATCAGACTGCTTCTCTTTCAGAGAAACAGATGTGAGTTTCTTTTGAATGCTTTTAAGTAGCTTAAGGCAGTTTCAAAAGAGAGTGATTTTCTCTAAAAGGAGAGCATTTAGAAAGTGACGCAACACTCCGTTCACTTCGCACAGTGAATTGAAGTGTTGGAACAGACTGCTTCTCTTTCAGAGAAACGCATGTGAATTTCTGTTGAAATCTTGTAAGTAGCTTAAGACACTTTCAAAGGAAAGTGATTTTCTCTGGAAGGACAGCGTTTGGAAAGGGATGCAACACTCCATTCACTTCGCACAATGAATTTAACTGTTGCAACAGACAGCTTCTCTTTCACAGAAACGCATTTGAGTTTCCTATGGATGCTTGTAAGTAGCTTAAGGCACTTTCAAAGGAAAGTGATTTTCTCCGAAAGGACAGCATTTGAAAGTGAAGCAACACTCCATTCCCTTCGCACAGTGAACGGAACTGTTGGAACAGACTGCTTCTCTTTCAGAGAAACGCATGTGAGTTTTTTGTGAATGCTTGTAAGTAGCTTAAGGCACTTTCAAAGGAAAGTGATTTTCTCTGAACGGACAGCATTTAGATTGTGAAGCAACACTCCATTCACTTCGCACAGTGAATTGAAGTGTTGGAACAGACTGCTTCGCTTTCAGAGAAACGCATGTGAATTTCTGTTGAATGCTTGTAAGTAGCTTAAGGCACTTTCAAAGGAAAGTGATTTTCTCTGAATGGACAGGATTTAGAAAGTGAAGTAACACCCCATTCACTTCGCACAGTGAATTGAAGTGTTGGAAAAGACAGCTTCTCTTTCAGAGAAACAGATGTGAGTTTTTTGTGAATGCTTGTAAGTAGCTTAAGACACTTTCAAAGGAAAGTGATTTTCTCTGAAAAGACAGCATTTAGATTATGAAGCAACACTTCATTCACTTCGCACAGTGAATTGAAGTGTTGGAACAGACTGCTTCTCTTTCAGAGAAACGGATGTGAGTTTTTTGTAAATGCTAGTAAGTAGCTTAAGGCACTTTCATAGGAAAGTGATTGTCTCTGAAAGGACAGCATTTGGAAAGGGAAGCAATACTCCATTCACTTCGCACAGTGAATTGAAGTGTTGGAACAGACTGCTTCTCTTTAAGAAAAATGCATGTGAGTTTCTTATGAATGTTTGTAAGTAGCTTAAGGCACTTTCAAAGGAATGTGATTTTCTCTGAAAGGACAGCATTTAGAAAGTGAAGCAACACTCCATTCACTTCGCACAGTGAATTGAAATGTTGGAACAGACTGCTTCTCTTTCAGAGAAACGCATGTGAGTTTTTTGTGAATGCTTGTAAGTAGCTTAAGGCACTTTCAAAGGAAAGTGATTTTCTCTCAAAGGACAGCATTTAGAAAGTGAAGAAACACTCCATTCACTTCGCACAGTGAATTGAAGTGTTGGAACAGACCGCTTCTCTTTCAGAGAAACGCATGTGAATTTCTGTTGAATGCTTGTAAGTAGCTTAAGGCACTCTCAAAGGAAAGTGATTTTCTCAGAAAGGACAGCATTTAGAAAGTGAAGCAACACTCCATTCACTTCGCACAGTGAATTGAAGTGTTGGAACAGACTGCTTCTCTTTCAGAGAAACGCATGTGAATTTCTGTTGAATGCTTGTAAGTAGCTTAAGGCACTTTCAAAGGAAAGTGATTTTCTCTGAAAGGACAGGATTTAGAAAGTGGAGAAACACTCCATTCACTTCGCACAGTGAATTGAAGTGTTGGAACAGACTGCTTCTCTTTCAGAGAAACAGATGTGAGTTTCTTGTGAATGCTTGAAAGGAGCTTAAGGCACTTTCAAAGGAAAGTGATTTTCTCTGAAAGGACAGCATTTAGAAAGTGAAGCAACACTCCATTCACTTCGCACAGTGAATTGAAGTGTTGGAACAGACTACTTCTCTTTCAGAGAAACGCATGTGAATTTCTGTTGAATGCTTGTAAGTAGCTTAAGGCACTTTCAAAGGAAAGTGATTTTCTCTGAAAGGACAGCATTTAGAAAGTGAAAGCAACACTCCATTCACTTCGCACAGTGGATTGAAGTGTTGGAACAGACTGCTTCTCTTTTAGAGAAACGGATGTGAGTTTTTTGCGAATGCTTGAAAGTAGCTTAAGGCACTTTCAAAGCAAAGTGATTTTCTCTGAAGGACAGCATTTAGAATGTGAAGGAACACTCCATTCACTTCGCACAGTGAATTGAAGTGTTGGAACAGACTACTTCTCTTTCAGAGAAACATGTGAGTTTCTTGTGAATGCTTTTAAGTAGCTTAAGGCAGTTTCAAAGAGAGTGATTTTCTCTAAAAGGAGAGCATTTAGAAAGTGAAGCAACACTCCGTTCACTTCGCACAGTGAAATGACGTGTTGGAGCAGACTGCTTCTCTTTCACAGAAACGCATTTGAGTTTCCTATGAATGCTTGTAAGTAGCTTAAGACACTTTCAAAGGAAAGTGATTTTCTCTGAAAGGACAGCATTTGGAAAGGGAAGCAACACTCCATTCACTTCGCACAATGAATTTAAGTGTTGCAACAGACAGCTTCTCTTTCACAGAAACGCATTTGAGTTTCCTATGAATGCTTGTAAGTAGCTTAAGGCACTTTCAAAGGAAAGTGATTTTCTCTGAAAGGACAGCATTTAAAAGTGAAGCAACACTCCATTCACTTCGCACAGTGACCTGAAGTGTTGGAACAGACTGCTTCTCTTTCAGAGAAACGCATGTGAATTTCTGTTGAATGCTTGTAAGTAGCTTAAGGCACTTTCAAAGGAAAGTGATTTTCTCTGAAAGGACAGGATTTAGAAAGTGAAGGAACACTCCATTCACTTCGCACAGTGAATTGAAGTGTTGGAACAGACTGCTTCTCTTTTAGAGAAACGGATGTGAGTTTTTTGTGAATGCTTGAAAGAAGCTTAAGGCACTTTCAAAGCAAAGTGATTTTCTCTGAAGGACAACATTTAGAATGTGAAGGAACACTCCAGTCACTTCGCACAGTGGATTGAAGTGTTGGAACAGACTGCTTCTCTTTTAGAGAAACGGATGTGAGTTTTTTGTGAATGCTTGAAAGTACTTTAAGGCACTTTCAAAGGAAAGTGATTTTCTCTGAAACTACAGCATTTAGAATGTGAAGCAACATTCCAATCACTTCGCACAGTGAATTGAAGTGTTGGAACAGACTGCTTCGCTTTCAGAGAAACGCATGTGAATTTCTGTTGAAGTCTTGTAAGTAGCTTAAGACACTTTCAAAGGAAATTGATTTTCTCTGAAAGGACAGCATTTGTAAAGGGAAGCAACACTCCATTCACTTCACACAATGAATTTAAGTGTTGCAACAGACAGCTTCTCTTTCACAGAAACGCATTTGAGTTTCCTATGAATGCTTGTAAGTAGCTTAAGGCACTTTCAAAGGAAAGTGATTTTCTCTGAAAGGACAGCATTTAGAAAGTGAAGCAACACTCCATTCACTTCACACAGTGAACTGAAGTGTTGGAACAGACTGCTTCTCTTTCAGAGAAACGCATGTGAGTTTTTTGTGAATGCTTGTAAGTAGCTTAAGGCACTTTCAAAGGAAAGTGATTTTCTCTGAAAGGACAGCATTTAGAAAGTGAGGCAACACTCTATTCACTTCGCACAGTGAATTGAAGTGTTGGAACAGACTGCTTCTCTTTCAGAGAAACGCATGTGAGTTTCTTCCTAATGCTTGAAAGTAGCTTAAGGCACTATCAAAGGAAAGTGATTTTCTCTGAAAGGACAGCATTTAGAAAGTGAAGCAACACTCCATTCACTTCGCACAGTGAATTGAAGTGTTGGAACAGATTCCTTCTCTTTCAGAGAAACGCATGTGAGTTTTTTATGAATGCTTGAAAGTAGTTTAAGGCACTTTCAAAAGAAAGTGATTGTCTCTGAAAGGACAGCATTTAGAAAGTGAAGCAACACTCCATTCACTTCGCACAGTGAATTGAAGTGTTGGAACAGACTGCTTCTCTTTTAGAGAAACGGATGTGAGTTTTTTGTGAATGCTTGAAAGTAGCTTAAGGCACTTTCAAAGCAAAGTGATTTTCTCTGAAGGACAGCATTTAGAATGTGAAGGAACACTCCAGTCACTTCGCACAGTGGATTGAAGTGTTGGAACAGACTGCTTCTCTTTTAGAGAAACGGATGTGAGTTTTTTTGTGAATGCTTGAAAGTACTTTAAGGCACTTTCAAAGGAAAGTGATTTTCTCTGAAACTACAGCATTTAGAATGTGAAGCAACATTCCAATCACTTCGCACAGTGAATTGAAGTGTTGGAACAGACTGCCTCGCTTTCAGAGAAACGCATGTGAATTTCTGTTGAAGTCTTGTAAGTAGCTTAAGACACTTTCAAAGGAAAGTGATTTTCTCTGAAAGGACAGCATTTGTAAAGGGAAGCAACACTCCATTCACTTCACACAATGAATTTAAGTGTTGCAACAGACAGCTTCTCTTTCACAGAAACGCATTTGAGTTTCCTATGAATGCTTGTAAGTAGCTTAAGGCACTTTCAAAGGAAAGTGATTTTCTCTTAAAGGACAGCATTTAGAAAGTGAAGCAACACTCCATTCACTTCACACAGAGAACTGAAGTGTTGGAACAGACTGCTTCTCTTTCAGAGAAACGCATGTGAGTTTTTTGTGAATGCTTGTAAGTAGCTTAAGGCACTTTCAAAGGAAAGTGATTTTCTCTGAAAGGACAGCATTTAGAAAGTGAAGCAACACTCCATTCACTTCGCACAGTGAATTGAAGTGTTGGAACAGACTGCATCTCTTTCAGAAAAACAGATGTGAGTTTCTTGTGAATGCTTGAAAGGAGCTTAAGGCACTTTCAAAGGAAAGTCATTTTCTCTGAAAGGACAGCATTTAGAAAGTGAAGCAACACTCCATTCACTTTGCACAGTGAATTGAAGTGTTGGAACAGACTGCTTCTCTTTCAGAGAAACGCACGTGAATTTCTGTTGAATGCTTGTACGTAGCTTAAGGCATTTTCAAAGGAAAGTGATTTTCTCTGAAAGGACAGCATTTAGAAAGTGAAGCAACACTCCATTCACTTCGCACAGTGAATTGAAGTGTTGGAACAGACTGCTTCTCTTTTAGAGAAACGGATGTGAGTTTTTTGTGAATGCTTGAAAGTAGCTTAAGGCACTTTCAAAGCAAAGTGATTTTCTCTGAAGGACAGCATTTAGAATGTGAAGGAACACTCCAGTCACTTCGCACAGTGAATTGAAGTGTTGGAACAGACTGCTTCTCTTTTAGAGAAACGGATGTGAGTTTTTTGTGAATGCTTGAAAGTACTTTAAGGCACTTTCAAAGGAAAGTGATTTTCTCTGAAACTACAGCATTTAGAATGTGAAGCAACACTCCAATCAATTCGCACAGTGAATTGAAGTGTTGGAACAGACTGCTTCGCTTTCAGAGAAACAGATATGAGTTCTTGTGAATGCTTGTAAGTAGCTTAAGGCAATTTCAAAAGAGAGTGATTTTCTCTAAAAGGAGAGCATTTAGAAAGTGAAGCAACACTCCGTTCACTTCGCACAGTGAATTGAAGTGTTGGAACAGACTGCTTCTCTTTCAGAGAAATGCATGTGAATTTCTGTTGAAGTCTTGTAAGTAGCTTAAGGCACTTTCAAAGGTAAGTGATTTTCTCTGAAAGGACAGCATTTGTAAAGGGAAGCAACACTCCATTCACTTCGCACAATGAATTTAAGTGTTGCAACAGACAGCTTCTCTTTCACAGAAACGCATTTGAGTTTCCTATGAATGCTGGTAAGTAGCTTAAGGCACTTTCAAAGGAAAGTGATTTTCTCTGAAGGACAGCATTTAGAAAGTGAAGTCACACTCCATTCACTTCGCTCAGTGAATTGAAGTGTTGGAACAGACTGCTTCTCTTTTAGAGAAACAGATGTGAGTTTTTTGTGAATGCTTGAAAGTAGCTTAAGGCACTTTCAAAGGAAAGTGATTTTCTCTGAAAGGACAGCATTTAGAAAGTGAAGCAACACTCCATTCACTTCGCACAGTGGATTGAAGTGTTGGAACAGACTGCTTCTCTTTAAGAGAAACGCATGTGAGTTTTTTGTGAATGCTTGTAAGTAGCTTAAGGCACTTTCAAAGGAAAGTGATTTTCTCTGAAAGGACAGCATTTAGAAAGTGAAGCAACACTCCATTCACTTCGCACAGTGAATTGAAGTGTTGGAACAGACTGCTTCTCTTTCAGAGAAACGCATGTGAATTTCTGTTGAATGCTTGTAAGTAGCTTAAGGCACTTTCAAAGGAAAGTGATTTTCTCTGAAAGGACAGCATTTAGAAAGTGAAGCAACACTCCATTCACTTCGCACAGTGGATTGAAGTGTTGGAACAGACTACTTCTCTTTTAGAGAAACGGATGTGAGTTTTTTGTGAATGCCTGAAAGTAGCTTAAGGCACTTTCAAAGCAAAGTGATTTACTCTGAAAGACAGGATTTAGAAAATGAAGAAACACTCCATTCACTTCGCACAGTGAATTGAAGTGTTGGAACAGACTGCTTCTCTTTCAGAGAAACAGATGTGAGTTTCTTGTGAATGCTTGAAAGGAGCTTAAGGCACTTTCAAAGGAAAGTGATTTTCTCTGAAAGGACAGCATTTAGAAAGTGAAGCAACACTCCATTCACTTCGCACAGTGAACTGAAGTGTTGGAACAGACTACTTCTCTTTCAGAGAAACGCATGTGAATTTCTGTTGAATGCTTGTAAGTAGCTTAAGGCACTTTCAAAGGAAAGTGATTTTCTCTGAAAGGACAGCATTTAGAAAGTGAAGTAACACTCCATTCACTTCGCACAGAGGATTGAAGTGTTGGAACAGACTGCTTCTCTTTTAGAGAAACGGATGTGAGTTTTTTGTGAATGCTTGAAAGTAGCTTAAGGCACTTTCAAAGCAAAGTGATTTTCTCTGAAGGACAGCATTTAGAATGTGAAGGAACACTCCATTCACTTCGCACAGTGAATTGAAGTGTTGGAACAGACTGCTTCTCTTTCAGAGAAACAGATGTGAGTTTCTTGTGAATGCTTTTAAGTAGCTTAAGGCAGTTTCAAAGAGAGTGATTTTCTCTAAAAGGAGAGCATTTAGAAAGTGAAGCAACACTCCGTTCACTTTGCACAGTGAATTGACGTCTTGGAGCAGACTGCTTCTCTTTCACAGAAACGCATTTGAGTTTCCTATGAATGCTTGTAAGTAGCTTAAGACACTTTCAAAGGAAAGTGATTTTCTCTGAAAGGACAGCATTTAGAAAGTGAAGAAACACTCCATTCACTTCGCACAGTGAATTGAAGTGTTGGAACAGACTGCTTCTCTTTCAGAGAAACAGATGTGAGTTTCTTGTGAATGCTTGTAAGTAGCTTAAGGCACTTTCAAAGGAAAGTGATTTTCTCTGAAAGGACAGCATTTAGAAAGTGAAGCAACACTCCATTCACTTCACACAGTGAATTGAAGTGTTGGAACAGACTGCTTCTCTTTCAGAGAAACGCATGTGAATTTCTGTTGAATGCTTGTAAGTAGCTTAAGGCACTTTCAAAGGAAAGTGATTTTCTCTGAAAGGACAGGATTTAGAAAGTGGAGAAACACTCCATTCACTTCGCACAGTGAATTGAAGTGTTGGAACAGACTGCTTCTCTTTCAGAGAAACAGATGTGAGTTTCTTGTGAATGCTTGAAAGGAGCTTAAGGCACTTTCAAAGGAAAGTGATTTTCTCTGAAAGGACAGCATTTAGAAAGTGAAGCAACGCTCCATTCACTTCGCACAGTGAATTGAAGTGTTGGAACAGACTACTTCTCTTTCAGAGAAACGCATGTGAATTTCTGTTGAATGCTTGTAAGTAGCTTAAGGCACTTTCAAAGGAAAGTGATTTTCTCTGAAAGGACAGCATTTAGAAAGTGAAGCAACACTCCATTCACTTCGCACAGTGGATTGAAGTGTTGGAACAGACTGCTTCTCTTTTAGAGAAACGGATGTGAGTTTTTTGTGAATGCTTGAAAGTAGCTTAAGGCACTTTCAAAGCAAAGTGATTTTCTCTGAATGACAGCATTTAGAATGTGAAGGAACACTCCATTCACTTCGCACAGTGAATTGAAGTGTTGGAACTGACTGCTTCTCTTTCACAGAAACGCATTTGAGTTTCCTATGAATGCTTGTAAGTAGCTTAAGACACTTTCAAAGGAAAGTGATTTTCTCTGAAAGGACAGCATTTGGAAAGGGAAGCAACACTCCATTCACTTCGCACAATGAATTTAAGAGTTGCAACAGACAGCTTCTCTTTCACAGAAACGGATTTGAGTTTCCTATGAATGCTTGTAAGTAGCTTAAGGCACTTTCAAAGTAAAGTGATTTTCTCTGAAGGACAGCATTTAGAAAGTGAAGTCACACTCCATTCACTTCGCTCAGTGAATTGAAGTGTTGGAACAGACTGCTTCTCTTTTAGAGAAACAGATGTGAGTTTTTTGTGAATGCTTGAAAGTAGCTTAAGGCACTTTCAAAGGAAAGTGATTTTCTCTGAAAGGACAGCATTTAGAAAGTGAAGCAACACTCCATTCACTTCGCACAGAGGATTGAAGTGTTGGAACAGACTGCTTCTCTTTTAGAGAAACGGATGTGAGTTTTTTGTGAATGCTTGAAAGTAGCTTAAGGCACTTTCAAAGCAAAGTGATTTTCTCTGAAGGACAGCATTTAGAATTTGAAGGAACACTCCATTCACTTCGCACAGTGAATTGAAGTGTTGGAACAGACTGCTTCGATTTCAGAGAAACGCATGTGAATTTCTGTTGAAGTCTTGTAAGTAGCTTAAGACTCTTTCAAAGGTAAGTGATTTTCTCTGAAAGGACAGCATTTGTAAAGGGAAGCAACACTCCATTCACTTCGCACAATGAATTTAAGTGTTGCAACAGACAGCTTCTCTTTCACAGAAACGCATTTGAGTTTCCTATGAATGCTGGTAAGTAGCTTAAGGCACTTTCAAAGGAAAGTGATTTTCTCTGAAAGGACAGCATTTAGAAAGTGAAGCAACACTCCATTCACTTCACACAGTGAACTGAAGTGTTGGAACAGACTGCTTCTCTTTCAGAGAAACGCATGTGAGTTTTTTGTGAATGCTTGTAAGTAGCTTAAGGCACTTTCAAAGGAAAGTGATTTTCTCTGAAAGGACAGCATTTAGAAAGTGAAGCAACACTCCATTCACTTCGCACAGTGAATTGAAGTGTTGGAACAGACTGCTTCTCTTTCAGAGAAACGCATGTGAATTTCTGTTGAATGCTTGTAAGTAGCTTAAGGCACTTTCAAAGGAAAGTGATTTTCTCTGAAAGGACAGCATTTAGAAAGTGAAGAAACACTCCATTCACTTCGCACAGTGAATTGAAGTGTTGGAACAGACTGCTTCTCTTTCAGAGAAACAGATGTGAGTTTCTTGTGAATGCTTGAAAGGAGCTTAAGGCACTTTCAAAGGAAAGTGATTTTCTCTGAAAGGACAGCATTTAGAAAGTGAAGCAACACTCCATTCACTTCGCACAGTGGATTGAAGTGTTGGAACAGACTGCTTCTCTTTTAGAGAAACGGATGTGAGTTTTTTGTGAATGCTTGAAAGTAGCTTAAGGCACTTTCAAAGCAAAGTGATTTACTCTGAAGGACAGGATTTAGAAAATGAAGAAACACTCCATTCACTTCGCACAGTGAATTGAAGTGTTGGAACAGACTGCTTCTCTTTCAGAGAAACAGATGTGAGTTTCTTGTGAATGCTTGAAAGGAGCTTAAGGCACTTTCAAAGAAAAGTGATTTTCTCTGAAAGGACAGCATTTAGAAAGTGAAGCAACACTCCATTCACTTCGCACAGTGAACTGAAGTGTTGGAACAGACTACTTCTCTTTCAGAGAAACGCATGTGAATTTCTGTTGAATGCTTGTAAGTAGCTTAAGGCACTTTCAAAGGAAAGTGATTTTCTCTGAAAGGACAGCATTTAGAAAGTGAAGTAACACTCCATTCACTTCGCACAGAGGATTGAAGTGTTGGAACAGACTGCTTCTCTTTTAGAGAAACGGATGTGAGTTTTTTGTGAATGCTTGAAAGTAGCTTAAGGCACTTTCAAAGCAAAGTGATTTTCTCTGAAGGACAGCATTTAGAATGTGAAGCAACACTCCATTCACTTCGCACAGTGAATTGAAGTGTTGGAACAGACTGCTTCTCTTTCAGAGAAACAGATGTGAGTTTCTTGTGAATGCTTTTAAGTAGCTTAAGGCAGTTTCAAAGAGAGTGATTTTCTCTAAAAGGAGAGCATAGAGAAAGTGAAGCAACACTCCGTTCACTTTGCACAGTGAATTGACGTCTTGGAGCAGACTGCTTCTCTTTCACAGAAACGCATTTGAGTTTCCTATGAATGCTTGTAAGTAGCTTAAGACACTTTCAAAGGAAAGTGATTTTCTCTGAAAGGACAGCATTTAGAAAGTGAAGAAACACTCCATTTACTTCGCACAGTGAATTGAAGTGTTGGAACAGACTGTTTCTCTTTCAGAGAAACAGATGTGAGTTTCTTGTGAATGCTTGTAAGTAGCTTAAGGCACTTTCAAAGGAAAGTGATTTTCTCTGAAAGGACAGCATTTAGAAAGTGAAGCAACACTCCATTCACTTCACACAGTGAATTGAAGTGTTGGAACAGACTGCTTCTCTTTCAGAGAAACGCATGTGAATTTCTGTTGAATGCTTGTAAGTAGCTTAAGGCACTTTCAAAGGAAAGTGATTTTCTCTGAAAGGACAGGATTTAGAAAGTGGAGAAACACTCCATTCACTTCGCACAGTGAATTGAAGTGTTGGAACAGACTGCTTCTCTTTCAGAGAAACAGATGTGAGTTTCTTGTGAATGCTTGAAAGGAGCTTAAGGCACTTTCAAAGGAAAGTGATTTTCTCTGAAAGGACAGCATTTAGAAAGTGAAGAAACACTCCATTCACTTCGCACAGTGAATTGAAGTGTTGGAACAGACTACTTCTCTTTCAGAGAAACGCATGTGAATTTCTGTTGATTGCTTGTAAGTAGCTTAAGGCACTTTCAAAGGAAAGTGATTTTCTCTGAAAGGACAGCATTTAGAAAGTGAAGCAACACTCCATTCACTTCGCACAGTGGATTGAAGTGTTGGAACAGACTGCTTCTCTTTTAGAGAAACGGATGTGAGTTTTTTGTGAATGCTTGAAAGTAGCTTAAGGCACTTTCAAAGCAAAGTGATTTTCTCTGAATGACAGCATTTAGAATGTGAAGGAACACTCCATTCACTTCGCACAGTGAATTGAAGTGTTGGAACTGACTGCTTCTCTTTTACAGAAACGCATTTGAGTTTCCTATGAATGCTTGTAAGTAGCTTAAAACACTTTCAAAGGAAAGTGATTTTCTCTGAAAGGACAGCATTTAGAAAGTGAAGCAACACTCCATTCACTTCGCACCGTGAACTGAAGTGTAGGAATAGACTGCTTCTCTTTCAGAGAAACGCATGTGAATTTCTGCTGAATGCTTGTAAGTAGCTTAAGGCATTTTCAAAGGAAAGTGATTTTCTCTGAAAGGACAGCATTTAGAAAGTGAAGCAACACTCCATTCACTTCGCACAGTGAATTGAAGTGTTGGAACAGACTGCTTCTCTTTCAGAGAAACGCATGTGAATTTCTGCTGAATGCTTGTAAGTAGCTTAAGGCACTTTCAAAGGAAAGTGATTTTCTCTGAAAGGACAGGATTTAGAAAGTGAAGAAACACTCCATTCACTTCACAGAGTGAATTGAAGTGTTGGAACAGACTGCTTCTTTTTCAGAGAAACAGATGTGAGTTTCTTGTTTATGCTTGTAAGTAGCTTAAGGCACTTTCAAAGGAAAGTGATTTTCTCTGAAAGGACAGCATTTAGAAAGTGAAGCAACACTCCATTCACTTCGCACAGTGAATTGAAGTGTTGGAACAGACTACTTCTCTTTCAGAGAAACGCACGTGAATTTCTGTTGAATGCTTGTAAGTAGCTTAAGGCATTTTCAAAGGAAAGTGATTTTCTCTGAAAGGACAGCATTTAGAAAGTGAAGCAACACTCCATTCACTTCGCACAGTGAATTGAAGTGTTGGAACAGACTGCTTCTCTTTTAGAGAAACGGATGTGAGTTTTTTGTGAATGCTTGAAAGTAGCTTAAGGCACTTTCAAAGCAAAGTGATTTTCTCTGAAGGACAGCATTTAGAATGTGAAGGAACACTCCAGTCACTTCGCACAGTGAATTGAAGTGTTGGAACTGACTGCTTCTCTTTTAGAGAAACGGATGTGAGTTTTTTGTGAATGCTTGAAAGTACTTTAAGGCACTTTCAAAGGAAAGTGATTTTCTCTGAAACTACAGCATTTAGAATGTGAAGCAACACTCCAATCACTTCGCACAGTGAATTGAAGTGTTGGAACAGACTGCTTCGCTTTAAGAGAAACAGATATGAGTTTCTTGTGAATGCTTGTAAGTAGCTTAAGGCAATTTCAAAAGAGAGTGATTTTCTCTAAAAGGAGAGCATTTAGAAAGTGAAGCAACACTCCGTTCACTTCGCACCGTGAATTGAAGTGTTGGAACAGACTGCTTATCTTTCAGAGAAATGAATGTGAATTTCTGTTGAAGTCTTGTAAGTAGCTTAAGACACTTTCAAAGGTAAGTGATTTTCTCTGAAAGTACAGCATTTGTAAAGGGAAGCAACACTCCATTCACTTCGCACAATGAATTTAAGTGTTGCAACAGACAGCTTCTCTTTCACAGAAACGCATTTGAGTTTCCTATGAATGCTGGTAAGTAGCTTAAGGCACTTTCAAAGGAAAGTGATTTTCTCTGAAAGGACAGCATTTAGAAAGTGAAGCAACACTCCATTCACTTCACACAGTGAACTGAAGTGTTGGAACAGACTGCTTCTCTTTCAGAGAAACGCATGTGAGTTTTTTGTGAATGCTTGTAAGTAGCTTAAGGCACTTTCAAAGGAAAGTGATTTTCTCTGAAAGGACAGCATTTAGAAAGTGAAGCAACACTCCATTCACTTCGCACAGTGAATTGAAGTGTTGGAACAGACTGCTTCTCTTTCAGAGAAACGCATGTGAATTTCTGTTGAATGCTTGTAAGTAGCTTAAGGCACTTTCAAAGGAAAGTGATTTTCTCTGAAAGGACAGCATTTAGAAAGTGAAGAAACACTCCATTCACTTCGCACAGTGAATTGAAGTGTTGGAACAGACTGCTTCTCTTTCAGAGAAACAGATGTGAGTTTCTTGTGAATGTTTGAAAGGAGCTTAAGGCACTTTCAAAGGAAAGTGATTTTCTCTGAAAGGACAGCATTTAGAAAGTGAAGCAACACTCCATTCACTTCGCACAGTGAATTGAAGTGTTGGAACAGACTACTTCTCTTTCAGAGAAACGCATGTGAATTTCTGTTGAATGCTTGTAAGTAGCTTAAGGCATTTTCAAAGGAAAGTGATTTTCTCTGAAAGGACAGCATTTAGAAAGTGAAGCAACACTCCATTCACTTCGCACAGTGGATTGAAGTGTTGGAACAGACTACTTCTCTTTTAGAGAAACGGATGTGAGTTTTTTGTGAATGCCTGAAAGTAGCTTAAGGCACTTTCAAAGCAAAGTGATTTACTCTGAAGGACAGGATTTAGAAAATGAAGAAACACTCCAT
Source organism: Myodes glareolus (assembly GCF_982192425.1). Taxonomy (NCBI): domain Eukaryota; kingdom Metazoa; phylum Chordata; class Mammalia; order Rodentia; family Cricetidae; genus Myodes; species Myodes glareolus. Next base: position 103,574,187 of record NC_142033.1, on the reverse strand, counting down.
TCACTTCGCACAGTGAATTGAAGTGTTGGAACAGACTGCTTCTCTTTCAGAGAAACAGATGTGAGTTTTTTGTGAATGCTTGAAAGTAGCTTAAGGCACTTTCAAAGGAAAGTGATTTTCTCTGAAAGGACAGCATTTAGAAAGTGAAGCAACACTCCATTCACTTCGCACAGAGGATTGAAGTGTTGGAACAGACTGCTTCTCTTTTAGAGAAACGGATGTGAGTTTTTTGTGAATGCTTGAAAGTAGCTTAAGGCACTTTCAAAGCAAAGTGATTTTCTCTGAAGGACAGCATTTAGAATGTGAAGGAACACTCCATTCACTTCGCACAGTGAATTGAAGTGTTGGGACAGACTGCTTCTCTTTCAGAGAAACGCATGGGAATTTCTGTTGAAGTCTTGTAAGTAGCTTAAGACACTTTCAAAGGTAAGTGATTTTCTCTGAAAGGACAGCATTTGTAAAGGGAAGCAACACTCCATTCACTTCGCACAATGAATTTAAGTGTTGCAACAGACAGCTTCTCTTTCACAGAAACGCATTTGAGTTTCCTATGAATGCTGGTAAGTAGCTTAAGGCACTTTCAAAGGAGAGTGATTTTCTCTGAAAGGACAGCATTTAGAAAGTGAAGCAACACTCCATTCACTTCACACAGTGAACTGAAGTGTTGGAACAGACTGCTTCTCTTTCAGAGAAACGCATGTGAGTTTTTTGTGAATGCTTGTAAGTAGCTTAAAACACTTTCAAAGGAAAGTGATTTTCTCTGAAAGGACAGCATTTAGAAAGTGAAGCAACACTCCATTCACTTCGCACCGTGAACTGAAGTGTAGGAACAGACTGCTTCTCTTTCAGAGAAACGCATGTGAATTTCTGCTGAATGCTTGTAAGTAGCTTAAGGCATTTTCAAAGGAAAGTGATTTTCTCTGAAAGGACAGCATTTAGAAAGTGAAGCAACACTCCATTCACTTCGCACAGTGAATTGAAGTGTTGGAACAGACTGCTTCTCTTTCAGAGAAACGCATGTGAATTTCTGCTGAATGCTTGTAAGTAGCTTAAGGCACTTTCAAAGGAAAGTGATTTTCTCTGAAAGGACAGGATTTAGAAAGTGAAGAAACACTCCATTCACTTCACAGAGTGAATTGAAGTGTTGGAACAGACTGCTTCTTTTTCAGAGAAACAGATGTGAGTTTCTTGTTTATGCTTGTAAGTAGCTTAAGGCACTTTCAAAGGAAAGTGATTTTCTCTGAAAGGACAGCATTTAGAAAGTGAAGCAACACTCCATTCACTTCGCACAGTGAATTGAAGTGTTGGAACAGACTACTTCTCTTTCAGAGAAACGCACGTGAATTTCTGTTGAATGCTTGTAAGTAGCTTAAGGCATTTTCAAAGGAAAGTGATTTTCTCTGAAAGGACAGCATTTAGAAAGTGAAGCAACACTCCATTCACTTCGCACAGTGAATTGAAGTGTTGGAACAGACTGCTTCTCTTTTAGAGAAACGGATGTGAGTTTTTTGTGAATGCTTGAAAGTAGCTTAAGGCACTTTCAAAGCAAAGTGATTTTCTCTGAAGGACAGCATTTAGAATGTGAAGGAACACTCCAGTCACTTCGCACAGTGAATTGAAGTGTTGGAACTGACTGCTTCTCTTTTAGAAAAACGGATGTGAGTTTTTTGTGAATGCTTGAAAGTACTTTAAGGCACTTTCAAAGGAAAGTGATTTTCTCTGAAACTACAGCATTTAGAATGTGAAGCAACACTCCAATCACTTCGCACAGTGAATTGAAGTGTTGGAACAGACTGCTTCGCTTTAAGAGAAACAGATATGAGTTTCTTGTGAATGCTTGTAAGTAGCTTAAGGCAATTTCAAAAGAGAGTGATTTTCTCTAAAAGGAGAGCATTTAGAAAGTGAAGCAACACTCCGTTCACTTCGCACCGTGAATTGAAGTGTTGGAACAGACTGCTTCTCTTTCAGAGAAATGAATGTGAATTTCTGTTGAAGTCTTGTAAGTAGCTTAAGACACTTTCAAAGGTAAGTGATTTTCTCTGAAAGTACAGCATTTGTAAAGGGAAGCAACACTCCATTCACTTCGCACAATGAATTTAAGTGTTGCAACAGACAGCTTCTCTTTCACAGAAACGCATTTGAGTTTCCTATGAATGCTGGTAAGTAGCTTAAGGCACTTTCAAAGGAAAGTGATTTTCTCTGAAAGGACAGCATTTAGAAAGTGAAGCAACACTCCATTCACTTCACACAGTGAACTGAAGTGTTGGAACAGACTGCTTCTCTTTCAGAGAAACGCATGTGAGTTTTTTGTGAATGCTTGTAAGTAGCTTAAGGCACTTTCAAAGGAAAGTGATTTTCTCTGAAAGGACAGCATTTAGAAAGTGAAGCAACACTCCATTCACTTCGCACAGTGAATTGAAGTGTTGGAACAGACTGCTTCTCTTTCAGAGAAACGCATGTGAATTTCTGTTGAATGCTTGTAAGTAGCTTAAGGCACTTTCAAAGGAAAGTGATTTTCTCTGAAAGGACAGCATTTAGAAAGTGAAGAAACACTCCATTCACTTCGCACAGTGAATTGAAGTGTTGGAACAGACTGCTTCTCTTTCAGAGAAACAGATGTGAGTTTCTTGTGAATGTTTGAAAGGAGCTTAAGGCACTTTCAAAGGAAAGTGATTTTCTCTGAAAGGACAGCATTTAGAAAGTGAAGCAACACTCCATTCACTTCGCACAGAGGATTGAAGTGTTGGAACAGACTGCTTCTCTTTTAGAGAAACGGATGTGAGTTTTTTGTGAATGCTTGAAAGTAGCTTAAGGCACTTTCAAAGCAAAGTGATTTTCTCTGAAGGACAGCATTTAGAATGTGAAGGAACACTCCATTCACTTCGCACAGTGAATTGAAGTGTTGGGACAGACTGCTTCTCTTTCAGAGAAACGCATGGGAATTTCTGTTGAAGTCTTGTAAGTAGCTTAAGACACTTTCAAAGGTAAGTGATTTTCTCTGAAAGGACAGCATTTGTAAAGGGAAGCAACACTCCATTCACTTCGCACAATGAATTTAAGTGTTGCAACAGACAGCTTCTCTTTCACAGAAACGCATTTGAGTTTCCTATGAATGCTGGTAAGTAGCTTAAGGCACTTTCAAAGGAGAGTGATTTTCTCTGAAAGGACAGCATTTAGAAAGTGAAGCAACACTCCATTCACTTCACACAGTGAACTGAAGTGTTGGAACAGACTGCTTCTCTTTCAGAGAAACGCATGTGAGTTTTTTGTGAATGCTTGTAAGTAGCTTAAGGCACTTTCAAAGGAAAGTGATTTTCTCTGAAAGGACAGCATTTAGAAAGTGAAGCAACACTCCATTCACTTCGCACAGTGAATTGAAGTGTTGGAACAGACTGCTTCTCTTTCAGAGAAACGCATGTGAATTTCTGTTGAATGCTTGTAAGTAGCTTAAGGCACTTTCAAAGGAAAGTGATTTTCTCTGAAAGGACAGCATTTAGAAAGTGAAGAAACACTCCATTCACTTCGCACAGTGAATTGAAGTGTTGGAACAGACTGCTTCTCTTTCAGAGAAACAGATGTGAGTTTCTTGTGAATGCTTGAAAGGAGCTTAAGGCACTTTCAAAGGAAAGTGATTTTCTCTGAAAGGACAGCATTTAGAAAGTGAAGCAACACTCCATTCACTTCGCACAGTGAATTGAAGTGTTGGAACAGACTACTTCTCTTTCAGAGAAACGCATGTGAATTTCTGTTGAATGCTTGTAAGTAGCTTAAGGCACTTTCAAAGGAAAGTGATTTTCTCTGAAAGAACAGCATTTAGAAAGTGAAGCAACACTCCATTCACTTCGCACAGTGGATTGAAGTGTTGGAACAGACTGCTTCTCTTTTAGAGAAACGGATGTGAGTTTTTTGTGAATGCTTGAAAGTAGCTTAAGGCACTTTCAAAGCAAAGTGATTTACTCTGAAGGACAGGATTTAGAAAATGAAGAAACACTCCATTCACTTCGCACAGTGAATTGAAGTGTTGGAACAGACTGCTTCTCTTTCAGAGAAACAAATGTGAGTTTCTTGTGAATGCTTGAAAGGAGCTTAAGGCACTTTCAAAGGAAAGTGATTTTCTCTGAAAGGACAGCATTTAGAAAGTGAAGCAACACTCCATTCACTTCGCACAGTGAACTGAAGTGTTGGAACAGACTACTTCTCTTTCAGAGAAACGCATGTGAATTTCTGTTGAATGCTTGTAAGTAGCTTAAGGCACTTTCAAAGGAAAGTGATTTTCTCTGAAAGGACAGCATTTAGAAAGTGAATTAACACTCCATTCACTTCGCACAGAGGATTGAAGTGTTGGAACAGACTGCTTCTCATTTAGAGAAACGGATGTGAGTTTTTTGTGAATGCTTGAAAGTAGCTTAAGGCACTTTCAAAGCAAAGTGATTTTCTCTGAAGGACAGCATTTAGAATGTGAAGGAACACTCCAGTCACTTCGCACAGTGAATTGAAGTGTTGGAACAGACTGCTTCTCTTTTAGAGAAACGGATGTGAGTTTTTTGTGAATGCTTGAAAGTACTTTAAGGCACTTTCAAAGGAAAGTGATTTTCTCTGAAACTACAGCATTTAGAATGTGAAGCAACACTCCAATCACTTCGCACAGTGAATTGAAGTGTTGGAACAGAGTGCTTCGCTTTCAGAGAAACAGATATGAGTTTCTTGTGAATGCTTGTAAGTAGCTTAAGGCAATTTCAAAAGAGAGTGATTTTCTCTAAAAGGAGAGCATTTAGAAAGTGAAGCAACACTCCGTTCACTTCGCACAGTGAATTGAAGTGTTGGAACAGACTGCTTCTCTTTCAGAGAAATGCATGTGAATTTCTGTTGAAGTCTTGTAAGTAGCTTAAGACACTTTCAAAGGTAAGTGATTTTCTCTGAAAGGACAGCATTTGTAAAGGGAAGCAACACTCCATTCACTTCGCACAATGAATTTAAGTGTTGCAACAGACAGCTTCTCTTTCACAGAAACGCATTTGAGTTTCCTATGAATGCTGGTAAGTAGCTTAAGGCACTTTCAAAGGAAAGTGATTTTCTCTGAAAGGACAGCATTTAGAAAGTGAAGCAACACTCCATTCACTTCACACAGTGAACTGAAGTGTTGGAACAGACTGCTTCTCTTTCAGAGAAACGCATGTGAGTTTTTTGTGAATGCTTGTAAGTAGCTTAAGGCACTTTCAAAGGAAAGTGATTTTCTCTGAAAGGACAGCATTTAGAAAGTGAAGCAACACTCCATTCACTTCGCACAGTGAATTGAAGTGTTGGAACAGACTGCTTCTCTTTCAGAGAAACGCATGTGAATTTCTGTTGAATGCTTGTAAGTAGCTTAAGGCACTTTCAAAGGAAAGTGATTTTCTCTGAAAGGACAGCATTTAGAAAGTGAAGAAACACTCCATTCACTTCGCACAGTGAATTGAAGTGTTGGAACAGACTGCTTCTCTTTCAGAGAAACAGATGTGAGTTTCTTGTGAATGCTTGAAAGGAGCTTAAGGCACTTTCAAAGGAAAGTGATTTTCTCTGAAAGGACAGCATTTAGAAAGTGAAGCAACACTCCATTCACTTCGCACAGTGAATTGAAGTGTTGGAACAGACTACTTCTCTTTCAGAGAAACGCATGTGAATTTCTGTTGAATGCTTGTAAGTAGCTTAAGGCACTTTCAAAGGAAAGTGATTTTCTCTGAAAGAACAGCATTTAGAAAGTGAAGCAACACTCCATTCACTTCGCACAGTGGATTGAAGTGTTGGAACAGACTGCTTCTCTTTTAGAGAAACGGATGTGAGTTTTTTGTGAATGCTTGAAAGTAGCTTAAGGCACTTTCAAAGCAAAGTGATTTACTCTGAAGGACAGGATTTAGAAAATGAAGAAACACTCCATTCACTTCGCACAGTGAATTGAAGTGTTGGAACAGACTGCTTCTCTTTCAGAGAAACAGATGTGAGTTTCTTGTGAATGCTTGAAAGGAGCTTAAGGCACTTTCAAAGGAAAGTGATTTTCTCTGAAAGGACAGCATTTAGAAAGTGAAGCAACACTCCATTCACTTCGCACAGTGAACTGAAGTGTTGGAACAGACTACTTCTCTTTCAGAGAAACGCATGTGAATTTCTGTTGAATGCTTGTAAGTAGCTTAAGGCACTTTCAAAGGAAAGTGATTTTCTCTGAAAGGACAGCATTTAGAAAGTGAATTAACACTCCATTCACTTCGCACAGAGGATTGAAGTGTTGGAACAGACTGCTTCTCATTTAGAGAAACGGATGTGAGTTTTTTGTGAATGCTTGAAAGTAGCTTAAGGCACTTTCAAAGCAAAGTGATTTTCTCTGAAGGACAGCATTTAGAATGTGAAGGAACACTCCAGTCACTTCGCACAGTGAATTGAAGTGTTGGAACAGACTGCTTCTCTTTTAGAGAAACGGATGTGAGTTTTTTGTGAATGCTTGAAAGTACTTTAAGGCACTTTCAAAGGAAAGTGATTTTCTCTGAAACTACAGCATTTAGAATGTGAAGCAACACTCCAATCACTTCGCACAGTGAATTGAAGTGTTGGAACAGAGTGCTTCGCTTTCAGAGAAACAGATATGAGTTTCTTGTGAATGCTTGTAAGTAGCTTAAGGCAATTTCAAAAGAGAGTGATTTTCTCTAAAAGGAGAGCATTTAGAAAGTGAAGCAACACTCCGTTCACTTCGCACAGTGAATTGAAGTGTTGGAACAGACTGCTTCTCTTTCAGAGAAATGCATGTGAATTTCTGTTGAAGTCTTGTAAGTAGCTTAAGACACTTTCAAAGGTAAGTGATTTTCTCTGAAAGGACAGCATTTGTAAAGGGAAGCAACACTCCATTCACTTCGCACAATGAATTTAAGTGTTGCAACAGACAGCTTCTCTTTCACAGAAACGCATTTGAGTTTCCTATGAATGCTGGTAAGTAGCTTAAGGCACTTTCAAAGGAAAGTGATTTTCTCTGAAAGGACAGCATTTAGAAAGTGAAGCAACACTCCATTCACTTCACACAGTGAACTGAAGTGTTGGAACAGACTGCTTCTCTTTCAGAGAAACGCATGTGAGTTTTTTGTGAATGCTTGTAAGTAGCTTAAGGCACTTTCAAAGGAAAGTGATTTTCTCTGAAAGGACAGCATTTAGAAAGTGAAGCAACACTCCATTCACTTCGCACAGTGAATTGAAGTGTTGGAACAGACTGCTTCTCTTTCAGAGAAACGCATGTGAATTTCTGTTGAATGCTTGTAAGTAGCTTAAGGCACTTTCAAAGGAAAGTGATTTTCTCTGAAAGGACAGCATTTAGAAAGTGAAGAAACACTCCATTCACTTCGCACAGTGAATTGAAGTGTTGGAACAGACTGCTTCTCTTTCAGAGAAACAGATGTGAGTTTCTTGTGAATGCTTGAAAGGAGCTTAAGGCACTTTCAAAGGAAAGTGATTTTCTCTGAAAGGACAGCATTTAGAAAGTGAAGCAACACTCCATTCACTTCGCACAGTGAATTGAAGTGTTGGAACAGACTACTTCTCTTTCAGAGAAACGCATGTGAATTTCTGTTGAATGCTTGTAAGTAGCTTAAGGCACTTTCAAAGGAAAGTGATTTTCTCTGAAAGAACAGCATTTAGAAAGTGAAGCAACACTCCATTCACTTCGCACAGTGGATTGAAGTGTTGGAACAGACTGCTTCTCTTTTAGAGAAACGGATGTGAGTTTTTTGTGAATGCTTGAAAGTAGCTTAAGGCACTTTCAAAGCAAAGTGATTTACTCTGAAGGACAGGATTTAGAAAATGAAGAAACACTCCATTCACTTCGCACAGTGAATTGAAGTGTTGGAACAGACTGCTTCTCTTTCAGAGAAACAGATGTGAGTTTCTTGTGAATGCTTGAAAGGAGCTTAAGGCACTTTCAAAGGAAAGTGATTTTCTCTGAAAGGACAGCATTTAGAAAGTGAAGCAACACTCCATTCACTTCGCACAGTGAACTGAAGTGTTGGAACAGACTACTTCTCTTTCAGAGAAACGCATGTGAATTTCTGTTGAATGCTTGTAAGTAGCTTAAGGCACTTTCAAAGGAAAGTGATTTTCTCTGAAAGGACAGCATTTAGAAAGTGAAGTAACACTCCATTCACTTCGCACAGAGGATTGAAGTGTTGGAACAGACTGCTTCTCTTTTAGAGAAACGGATGTGAGTTTTTTGTGAATGCTTGAAAGTAGCTTAAGGCACTTTCAAAGCAAAGTGATTTTCTCTGAAGGACAGCATTTAGAATGTGAAGGAACACTCCATTCACTTCGCACAGAGGATTGAAGTGTTGGAACAGACTGCTTCTCTTTTAGAGAAACGGATGTGAGTTTTTTGTGAATGCTTGAAAGTAGCTTAAGGCACTTTCAAAGCAAAGTGATTTTCTCTGAAGGACAGCATTTAGAATGTGAAGGAACACTCCAGTCACTTCGCACAGTGAATTGAAGTGTTGGAACTGACTGCTTCTCTTTTAGAGAAACGGATGTGAGTTTTTTGTGAATGCTTGAAAGTACTTTAAGGCACTTTCAAAGGAAAGTGATTTTCTCTGAAACTACAGCATTTAGAATGTGAAGCAACACTCCAATCACTTCGCACAGTGAATTGAAGTGTTGGAACAGACTGCTTCGCTTTAAGAGAAACAGATATGAGTTTCTTGTGAATGCTTGTAAGTAGCTTAAGGCAATTTCAAAAGAGAGTGATTTTCTCTAAAAGGAGAGCATTTAGAAAGTGAAGCAACACTCCGTTCACTTCGCACCGTGAATTGAAGTGTTGGAACAGACTGCTTCTCTTTCAGAGAAATGAATGTGAATTTCTGTTGAAGTCTTGTAAGTAGCTTAAGACACTTTCAAAGGTAAGTGATTTTCTCTGAAAGTACAGCATTTGTAAAGGGAAGCAACACTCCATTCACTTCGCACAATGAATTTAAGTGTTGCAACAGACAGCTTCTCTTTCACAGAAACGCATTTGAGTTTCCTATGAATGCTGGTAAGTAGCTTAAGGCACTTTCAAAGGAAAGTGATTTTCTCTGAAAGGACAGCATTTAGAAAGTGAAGCAACACTCCATTCACTTCACACAGTGAACTGAAGTGTTGGAACAGACTGCTTCTCTTTCAGAGAAACGCATGTGAGTTTTTTGTGAATGCTTGTAAGTAGCTTAAGGCACTTTCAAAGGAAAGTGATTTTCTCTGAAAGGACAGCATTTAGAAAGTGAAGCAACACTCCATTCACTTCGCACAGTGAATTGAAGTGTTGGAACAGACTGCTTCTCTTTCAGAGAAACGCATGTGAATTTCTGTTGAATGCTTGTAAGTAGCTTAAGGCACTTTCAAAGGAAAGTGATTTTCTCTGAAAGGACAGCATTTAGAAAGTGAAGAAACACTCCATTCACTTCGCACAGTGAATTGAAGTGTTGGAACAGACTGCTTCTCTTTCAGAGAAACAGATGTGAGTTTCTTGTGAATGTTTGAAAGGAGCTTAAGGCACTTTCAAAGGAAAGTGATTTTCTCTGAAAGGACAGCATTTAGAAAGTGAAGCAACACTCCATTCACTTCGCACAGTGAATTGAAGTGTTGGAACAGACTACTTCTCTTTCAGAGAAACGCATGTGAATTTCTGTTGAATGCTTGTAAGTAGCTTAAGGCACTTTCAAAGGAAAGTGATTTTCTCTGAAAGGACAGCATTTAGAAAGTGAAGCAACACTCCATTCACTTCGCACAGTGGATTGAAGTGTTGGAACAGACTACTTCTCTTTTAGAGAAACGGATGTGAGTTTTTTGTGAATGCCTGAAAGTAGCTTAAGGCACTTTCAAAGCAAAGTGATTTACTCTGAAGGACAGGATTTAGAAAATGAAGAAACACTCCATTCACTTCGCACAGTGAATTGAAGTGTTGGAACAGACTGCTTCTCTTTCAGAGAAACAGATGTGAGTTTTTTGTGAATGCTTGAAAGTAGCTTAAGGCACTTTCAAAGGAAAGTGATTTTCTCTGAAAGGACAGCATTTAGAAAGTGAAGCAACACTCCATTCACTTCGCACAGAGGATTGAAGTGTTGGAACAGACTGCTTCTCTTTTAGAGAAACGGATGTGAGTTTTTTGTGAATGCTTGAAAGTAGCTTAAGGCACTTTCAAAGCAAAGTGATTTTCTCTGAAGGACAGCATTTAGAATGTGAAGGAACACTCCATTCACTTCGCACAGTGAATTGAAGTGTTGGGACAGACTGCTTCTCTTTCAGAGAAACGCATGGGAATTTCTGTTGAAGTCTTGTAAGTAGCTTAAGACACTTTCAAAGGTAAGTGATTTTCTCTGAAAGGACAGCATTTGTAAAGGGAAGCAACACTCCATTCACTTCGCACAATGAATTTAAGTGTTGCAACAGACAGCTTCTCTTTCACAGAAACGCATTTGAGTTTCCTATGAATGCTGGTAAGTAGCTTAAGGCACTTTCAAAGGAGAGTGATTTTCTCTGAAAGGACAGCATTTAGAAAGTGAAGCAACACTCCATTCACTTCGCACCGTGAACTGAAGTGTAGGAACAGACTGCTTCTCTTTCAGAGAAACGCATGTGAATTTCTGCTGAATGCTTGTAAGTAGCTTAAGGCATTTTCAAAGGAAAGTGATTTTCTCTGAAAGGACAGCATTTAGAAAGTGAAGCAACACTCCATTCACTTCGCACAGTGAATTGAAGTGTTGGAACAGACTGCTTCTCTTTCAGAGAAACGCATGTGAATTTCTGCTGAATGCTTGTAAGTAGCTTAAGGCACTTTCAAAGGAAAGTGATTTTCTCTGAAAGGACAGGATTTAGAAAGTGAAGAAACACTCCATTCACTTCACAGAGTGAATTGAAGTGTTGGAACAGACTGCTTCTTTTTCAGAGAAACAGATGTGAGTTTCTTGTTTATGCTTGTAAGTAGCTTAAGGCACTTTCAAAGGAAAGTGATTTTCTCTGAAAGGACAGCATTTAGAAAGTGAAGCAACACTCCATTCACTTCGCACAGTGAATTGAAGTGTTGGAACAGACTACTTCTCTTTCAGAGAAACGCACGTGAATTTCTGTTGAATGCTTGTAAGTAGCTTAAGGCATTTTCAAAGGAAAGTGATTTTCTCTGAAAGGACAGCATTTAGAAAGTGAAGCAACACTCCATTCACTTCACACAGTGAACTGAAGTGTTGGAACAGACTGCTTCTCTTTCAGAGAAACGCATGTGAGTTTTTTGTGAATGCTTGTAAGTAGCTTAAGGCACTTTCAAAGGAAAGTGATTTTCTCTGAAAGGACAGCATTTAGAAAGTGAAGCAACACTCCATTCACTTCGCACAGTGAATTGAAGTGTTGGAACAGACTGCTTCTCTTTCAGAGAAACGCATGTGAATTTCTGTTGAATGCTTGTAAGTAGCTTAAGGCACTTTCAAAGGAAAGTGATTTTCTCTGAAAGGACAGCATTTAGAAAGTGAAGAAACACTCCATTCACTTCGCACAGTGAATTGAAGTGTTGGAACAGACTGCTTCTCTTTCAGAGAAACAGATGTGAGTTTCTTGTGAATGTTTGAAAGGAGCTTAAGGCACTTTCAAAGGAAAGTGATTTTCTCTGAAAGGACAGCATTTAGAAAGTGAAGCAACACTCCATTCACTTCGCACAGAGGATTGAAGTGTTGGAACAGACTGCTTCTCTTTTAGAGAAACGGATGTGAGTTTTTTGTGAATGCTTGAAAGTAGCTTAAGGCACTTTCAAAGCAAAGTGATTTTCTCTGAAGGACAGCATTTAGAATGTGAAGGAACACTCCATTCACTTCGCACAGTGAATTGAAGTGTTGGGACAGACTGCTTCTCTTTCAGAGAAACGCATGGGAATTTCTGTTGAAGTCTTGTAAGTAGCTTAAGACACTTTCAAAGGTAAGTGATTTTCTCTGAAAGGACAGCATTTGTAAAGGGAAGCAACACTCCATTCACTTCGCACAATGAATTTAAGTGTTGCAACAGACAGCTTCTCTTTCACAGAAACGCATTTGAGTTTCCTATGAATGCTGGTAAGTAGCTTAAGGCACTTTCAAAGGAGAGTGATTTTCTCTGAAAGGACAGCATTTAGAAAGTGAAGCAACACTCCATTCACTTCACACAGTGAACTGAAGTGTTGGAACAGACTGCTTCTCTTTCAGAGAAACGCATGTGAGTTTTTTGTGAATGCTTGTAAGTAGCTTAAGGCACTTTCAAAGGAAAGTGATTTTCTCTGAAAGGACAGCATTTAGAAAGTGAAGCAACACTCCATTCACTTCGCACAGTGAATTGAAGTGTTGGAACAGACTGCTTCTCTTTCAGAGAAACGCATGTGAATTTCTGTTGAATGCTTGTAAGTAGCTTAAGGCACTTTCAAAGGAAAGTGATTTTCTCTGAAAGGACAGCATTTAGAAAGTGAAGAAACACTCCATTCACTTCGCACAGTGAATTGAAGTGTTGGAACAGACTGCTTCTCTTTCAGAGAAACAGATGTGAGTTTCTTGTGAATGCTTGAAAGGAGCTTAAGGCACTTTCAAAGGAAAGTGATTTTCTCTGAAAGGACAGCATTTAGAAAGTGAAGCAACACTCCATTCACTTCGCACAGTGAATTGAAGTGTTGGAACAGACTACTTCTCTTTCAGAGAAACGCATGTGAATTTCTGTTGAATGCTTGTAAGTAGCTTAAGGCACTTTCAAAGGAAAGTGATTTTCTCTGAAAGAACAGCATTTAGAAAGTGAAGCAACACTCCATTCACTTCGCACAGTGGATTGAAGTGTTGGAACAGACTGCTTCTCTTTTAGAGAAACGGATGTGAGTTTTTTGTGAATGCTTGAAAGTAGCTTAAGGCACTTTCAAAGCAAAGTGATTTACTCTGAAGGACAGGATTTAGAAAATGAAGAAACACTCCATTCACTTCGCACAGTGAATTGAAGTGTTGGAACAGACTGCTTCTCTTTCAGAGAAACAAATGTGAGTTTCTTGTGAATGCTTGAAAGGAGCTTAAGGCACTTTCAAAGGAAAGTGATTTTCTCTGAAAGGACAGCATTTAGAAAGTGAAGCAACACTCCATTCACTTCGCACAGTGAACTGAAGTGTTGGAACAGACTACTTCTCTTTCAGAGAAACGCATGTGAATTTCTGTTGAATGCTTGTAAGTAGCTTAAGGCACTTTCAAAGGAAAGTGATTTTCTCTGAAAGGACAGCATTTAGAAAGTGAATTAACACTCCATTCACTTCGCACAGAGGATTGAAGTGTTGGAACAGACTGCTTCTCATTTAGAGAAACGGATGTGAGTTTTTTGTGAATGCTTGAAAGTAGCTTAAGGCACTTTCAAAGCAAAGTGATTTTCTCTGAAGGACAGCATTTAGAATGTGAAGGAACACTCCAGTCACTTCGCACAGTGAATTGAAGTGTTGGAACAGACTGCTTCTCTTTTAGAGAAACGGATGTGAGTTTTTTGTGAATGCTTGAAAGTACTTTAAGGCACTTTCAAAGGAAAGTGATTTTCTCTGAAACTACAGCATTTAGAATGTGAAGCAACACTCCAATCACTTCGCACAGTGAATTGAAGTGTTGGAACAGAGTGCTTCGCTTTCAGAGAAACAGATATGAGTTTCTTGTGAATGCTTGTAAGTAGCTTAAGGCAATTTCAAAAGAGAGTGATTTTCTCTAAAAGGAGAGCATTTAGAAAGTGAAGCAAAACTCCGTTCACTTCGCACAGTGAATTGAAGTGTTGGAACAGACTGCTTCTCTTTCAGAGAAATGCATGTGAATTTCTGTTGAAGTCTTGTAAGTAGCTTAAGACACTTTCAAAGGTAAGTGATTTTCTCTGAAAGGACAGCATTTGTAAAGGGAAGCAACACTCCATTCACTTCGCACAATGAATTTAAGTGTTGCAACAGACAGCTTCTCTTTCACAGAAACGCATTTGAGTTTCCTATGAATGCTGGTAAGTAGCTTAAGGCACTTTCAAAGGAAAGTGATTTTCTCTGAAAGGACAGCATTTAGAAAGTGAAGCAACACTCCATTCACTTCACACAGTGAACTGAAGTGTTGGAACAGACTGCTTCTCTTTCAGAGAAACGCATGTGAGTTTTTTGTGAATGCTTGTAAGTAGCTTAAGGCACTTTCAAAGGAAAGTGATTTTCTCTGAAAGGACAGCATTTAGAAAGTGAAGCAACACTCCATTCACTTCGCACAGTGAATTGAAGTGTTGGAACAGACTGCTTCTCTTTCAGAGAAACGCATGTGAATTTCTGTTGAATGCTTGTAAGTAGCTTAAGGCACTTTCAAAGGAAAGTGATTTTCTCTGAAAGGACAGCATTTAGAAAGTGAAGAAACACTCCATTCACTTCGCACAGTGAATTGAAGTGTTGGAACAGACTGCTTCTCTTTCAGAGAAACAGATGTGAGTTTCTTGTGAATGCTTGAAAGGAGCTTAAGGCACTTTCAAAGGAAAGTGATTTTCTCTGAAAGGACAGCATTTAGAAAGTGAAGCAACACTCCATTCACTTCGCACAGTGAATTGAAGTGTTGGAACAGACTACTTCTCTTTCAGAGAAACGCATGTGAATTTCTGTTGAATGCTTGTAAGTAGCTTAAGGCACTTTCAAAGGAAAGTGATTTTCTCTGAAAGAACAGCATTTAGAAAGTGAAGCAACACTCCATTCACTTCGAACAGTGGATTGAAGTGTTGGAACAGACTGCTTCTCTTTTAGAGAAACGGATGTGAGTTTTTTGTGAATGCTTGAAAGTAGCTTAAGGCACTTTCAAAGCAAAGTGATTTACTCTGAAGGACAGGATTTAGAAAATGAAGAAACACTCCATTCACTTCGCACAGTGAATTGAAGTGTTGGAACAGACTGCTTCTCTTTCAGAGAAACAGATGTGAGTTTCTTGTGAATGCTTGAAAGGAGCTTAAGGCACTTTCAAAGGAAAGTGATTTTCTCTGAAAGGACAGCATTTAGAAAGTGAAGCAACACTCCATTCACTTCGCACAGTGAACTGAAGTGTTGGAACAGACTACTTCTCTTTCAGAGAAACGCATGTGAATTTCTGTTGAATGCTTGTAAGTAGCTTAAGGCACTTTCAAAGGAAAGTGATTTTCTCTGAAAGGACAGCATTTAGAAAGTGAAGTAACACTCCATTCACTTCGCACAGAGGATTGAAGTGTTGGAACAGACTGCTTCTCTTTTAGAGAAACGGATGTGAGTTTTTTGTGAATGCTTGAAAGTAGCTTAAGGCACTTTCAAAGCAAAGTGATTTTCTCTGAAGGACAGCATTTAGAATGTGAAGGAACACTCCATTCACTTCGCACAGAGGATTGAAGTGTTGGAACAGACTGCTTCTCTTTTAGAGAAACGGATGTGAGTTTTTTGTGAATGCTTGAAAGTAGCTTAAGGCACTTTCAAAGCAAAGTGATTTTCTCTGAAGGACAGCATTTAGAATGTGAAGGAACACTCCATTCACTTCGCACAGTGAATTGAAGTGTTGGAACAGACTGCTTCTCTTTCAGAGAAACAGATGTGAGTTTCTTGTGAATGTTTGAAAGGAGCTTAAGGCACTTTCAAAGGAAAGTGATTTTCTCTGAAAGGACAGCATTTAGAAAGTGAAGCAACACTCCATTCACTTCGCACAGTGAATTGAAGTGTTGGAACAGACTACTTCTCTTTCAGAGAAACGCATGTGAATTTCTGTTGAATGCTTGTAAGTAGCTTAAGGCACTTTCAAAGGAAAGTGATTTTCTCTGAAAGGACAGCATTTAGAAAGTGAAGCAACACTCCATTCACTTCGCACAGTGGATTGAAGTGTTGGAACAGACTACTTCTCTTTTAGAGAAACGGATGTGAGTTTTTTGTGAATGCCTGAAAGTAGCTTAAGGCACTTTCAAAGCAAAGTGATTTACTCTGAAGGACAGGATTTAGAAAATGAAGAAACACTCCATTCACTTCGCACAGTGAATTGAAGTGTTGGAACAGACTGCTTCTCTTTCAGAGAAACAGATGTGAGTTTTTTGTGAATGCTTGAAAGTAGCTTAAGGCACTTTCAAAGGAAAGTGATTTTCTCTGAAAGGACAGCATTTAGAAAGTGAAGCAACACTCCATTCACTTCGCACAGAGGATTGAAGTGTTGGAACAGACTGCTTCTCTTTTAGAGAAACGGATGTGAGTTTTTTGTGAATGCTTGAAAGTAGCTTAAGGCACTTTCAAAGCAAAGTGATTTTCTCTGAAGGACAGCATTTAGAATGTGAAGGAACACTCCATTCACTTCGCACAGTGAATTGAAGTGTTGGGACAGACTGCTTCTCTTTCAGAGAAACGCATGGGAATTTCTGTTGAAGTCTTGTAAGTAGCTTAAGACACTTTCAAAGGTAAGTGATTTTCTCTGAAAGGACAGCATTTGTAAAGGGAAGCAACACTCCATTCACTTCGCACAATGAATTTAAGTGTTGCAACAGACAGCTTCTCTTTCACAGAAACGCATTTGAGTTTCCTATGAATGCTGGTAAGTAGCTTAAGGCACTTTCAAAGGAGAGTGATTTTCTCTGAAAGGACAGCATTTAGAAAGTGAAGCAACACTCCATTCACTTCACACAGTGAACTGAAGTGTTGGAACAGACTGCTTCTCTTTCAGAGAAACGCATGTGAGTTTTTTGTGAATGCTTGTAAGTAGCTTAAGGCACTTTCAAAGGAAAGTGATTTTCTCTGAAAGGACAGCATTTAGAAAGTGAAGCAACACTCCATTCACTTCGCACAGTGAATTGAAGTGTTGGAACAGACTGCTTCTCTTTCAGAGAAACGCATGTGAATTTCTGTTGAATGCTTGTAAGTAGCTTAAGGCACTTTCAAAGGAAAGTGATTTTCTCTGAAAGGACAGCATTTAGAAAGTGAAGAAACACTCCATTCACTTCGCACAGTGAATTGAAGTGTTGGAACAGACTGCTTCTCTTTCAGAGAAACAGATGTGAGTTTCTTGTGAATGCTTGTAAGTAGCTTAAGGCACTTTCAAAGGAAAGTGATTTTCTCTGAAAGGACAGCATTTAGAAAGTGAAGCAACACTCCATTCACTTCGCACAGTGAATTGAAGTGTTGGAACAGACTACTTCTCTTTCAGAGAAACGCATGTGAATTTCTGTTGAATGCTTGTAAGTAGCTTAAGGCACTTTCAAAGGAAAGTGATTTTCTCTGAAAGAACAGCATTTAGAAAGTGAAGCAACACTCCATTCACTTCGCACAGTGGATTGAAGTGTTGGAACAGACTGCTTCTCTTTTAGAGAAACGGATGTGAGTTTTTTGTGAATGCTTGAAAGTAGCTTAAGGCACTTTCAAAGCAAAGTGATTTACTCTGAAGGACAGGATTTAGAAAATGAAGAAACACTCCATTCACTTCGCACAGTGAATTGAAGTGTTGGAACAGACTGCTTCTCTTTCAGAGAAACAGATGTGAGTTTCTTGTGAATGCTTGAAAGGAGCTTAAGGCACTTTCAAAGGAAAGTGATTTTCTCTGAAAGGACAGCATTTAGAAAGTGAAGCAACACTCCATTCACTTCGCACAGTGAACTGAAGTGTTGGAACAGACTACTTCTCTTTCAGAGAAACGCATGTGAATTTCTGTTGAATGCTTGTAAGTAGCTTAAGGCACTTTCAAAGGAAAGTGATTTTCTCTGAAAGGACAGCATTTAGAAAGTGAAGTAACACTCCATTCACTTCGCACAGAGGATTGAAGTGTTGGAACAGACTGCTTCTCATTTAGAGAAACGGATGTGAGTTTTTTGTGAATGCTTGAAAGTAGCTTAAGGCACTTTCAAAGCAAAGTGATTTTCTCTGAAGGACAGCATTTAGAATGTGAAGGAACACTCCAGTCACTTCGCACAGTGAATTGAAGTGTTGGAACAGACTGCTTCTCTTTTAGAGAAACGGATGTGTGTTTTTTGTGATTGCTTGAAAGTACTTTAAGGCACTTTCAAAGGAAAGTGATTTTCTCTGAAACTACAGCATTTAGAATGTGAAGCAACACTCCAATCACTTCGCACAGTGAATTGAAGTGTTGGAACAGAGTGCTTCGCTTTCAGAGAAACAGATATGAGTTTCTTGTGAATGCTTGTAAGTAGCTTAAGGCAATTTCAAAAGAGAGTGATTTTCTCTAAAAGGAGAGCATTTAGAAAGTGAAGCAACACTCCGTTCACTTCGCACAGTGAATTGAAGTGTTGGAACAGACTGCTTCTCTTTCAGAGAAATGCATGTGAATTTCTGTTGAAGTCTTGTAAGTAGCTTAAGACACTTTCAAAGGTAAGTGATTTTCTCTGAAAGGACAGCATTTGTAAAGGGAAGCAACACTCCATTCACTTCGCACAATGAATTTAAGTGTTGCAACAGACAGCTTCTCTTTCACAGAAACGCATTTGAGTTTCCTATGAATGCTGGTAAGTAGCTTAAGGCACTTTCAAAGGAAAGTGATTTTCTCTGAAAGGACAGCATTTAGAAAGTGAAGCAACACTCCATTCACTTCACACAGTGAACTGAAGTGTTGGAACAGACTGCTTCTCTTTCAGAGAAACGCATGTGAGTTTTTTGTGAATGCTTGTAAGTAGCTTAAGGCACTTTCAAAGGAAAGTGATTTTCTCTGAAAGGACAGCATTTAGAAAGTGAAGCAACACTCCATTCACTTCGCACAGTGAATTGAAGTGTTGGAACAGACTGCTTCTCTTTCAGAGAAACGCATGTGAATTTCTGTTGAATGCTTGTAAGTAGCTTAAGGCACTTTCAAAGGAAAGTGATTTTCTCTGAAAGGACAGCATTTAGAAAGTGAAGAAACACTCCATTCACTTCGCACAGTGAATTGAAGTGTTGGAACAGACTGCTTCTCTTTCAGAGAAACAGATGTGAGTTTCTTGTGAATGCTTGAAAGGAGCTTAAGGCACTTTCAAAGGAAAGTGATTTTCTCTGAAAGGACAGCATTTAGAAAGTGAAGCAACACTCCATTCACTTCGCACAGTGAATTGAAGTGTTGGAACAGACTACTTCTCTTTCAGAGAAACGCATGTGAATTTCTGTTGAATGCTTGTAAGTAGCTTAAGGCACTTTCAAAGGAAAGTGATTTTCTCTGAAAGAACAGCATTTAGAAAGTGAAGCAACACTCCATTCACTTCGCACAGTGGATTGAAGTGTTGGAACAGACTGCTTCTCTTTTAGAGAAACGGATGTGAGTTTTTTGTGAATGCTTGAAAGTAGCTTAAGGCACTTTCAAAGCAAAGTGATTTACTCTGAAGGACAGGATTTAGAAAATGAAGAAACACTCCATTCACTTCGCACAGTGAATTGAAGTGTTGGAACAGACTGCTTCTCTTTCAGAGAAACAGATGTGAGTTTCTTGTGAATGCTTGAAAGGAGCTTAAGGCACTTTCAAAGGAAAGTGATTTTCTCTGAAAGGACAGCATTTAGAAAGTGAAGCAACACTCCATTCACTTCGCACAGTGAACTGAAGTGTTGGAACAGACTACTTCTCTTTCAGAGAAACGCATGTGAATTTCTGTTGAATGCTTGTAAGTAGCTTAAGGCACTTTCAAAGGAAAGTGATTTTCTCTGAAAGGACAGCATTTAGAAAGTGAAGTAACACTCCATTCACTTCGCACAGAGGATTGAAGTATTGGAACAGACTGCTTCTCTTTTAGAGAAACGGATGTGAGTTTTTTGTGAATGCTTGAAAGTAGCTTAAGGCACTTTCAAAGCAAAGTGATTTTCTCTGAAGGACAGCATTTAGAATGTGAAGGAACACTCCATTCACTTCGCACAGAGGATTGAAGTGTTGGAACAGACTGCTTCTCTTTTAGAGAAACGGATGTGAGTTTTTTGTGAATGCTTGAAAGTAGCTTAAGGCACTTTCAAAGCAAAGTGATTTTCTCTGAAGGACAGCATTTAGAATGTGAAGGAACACTCCATTCACTTCGCACAGTGAATTGAAGTGTTGGGACAGACTGCTTCTCTTTCAGAGAAACGCATGGGAATTTCTGTTGAAGTCTTGTAAGTAGCTTAAGACACTTTCAAAGGTAAGTGATTTTCTCTGAAAGGACAGCATTTGTAAAGGGAAGCAACACTCCATTCACTTCGCACAATGAATTTAAGTGTTGCAACAGACAGCTTCTCTTTCACAGAAACGCATTTGAGTTTCCTATGAATGCTGGTAAGTAGCTTAAGGCACTTTCAATGGAGAGTGATTTTCTCTGAAAGGACAGCATTTAGAAAGTGAAGCAACACTCCATTCACTTCACACAGTGAACTGAAGTGTTGGAACAGACTGCTTCTCTTTCAGAGAAACGCATGTGAGTTTTTTGTGAATGCTTGTAAGTAGCTTAAGGCACTTTCAAAGGAAAGTGATTTTCTCTGAAAGGACAGCATTTAGAAAGTGAAGCAACACTCCATTCACTTCGCACAGTGAATTGAAGTGTTGGAACAGACTGCTTCTCTTTCAGAGAAACGCATGTGAATTTCTGTTGAATGCTTGTAAGTAGCTTAAGGCACTTTCAAAGGAAAGTGATTTTCTCTGAAAGGACAGCATTTAGAAAGTGAAGAAACACTCCATTCACTTCGCACAGTGAATTGAAGTGTTGGAACAGACTGCTTCTCTTTCAGAGAAACAGATGTGAGTTTCTTGTGAATGCTTGAAAGGAGCTTAAGGCACTTTCAAAGGAAAGTGATTTTCTCTGAAAGGACAGCATTTAGAAAGTGAAGCAACACTCCATTCACTTCGCACAGTGAATTGAAGTGTTGGAACAGACTACTTCTCTTTTAGAGAAACGGATGTGAGTTTTTTGGGAATGCTTGAAAGTAGCTTAAGGCACTTTCAAAGGAAAGTGATTTTCTCTGAAAGAACAGCATTTAGAAAGTGAAGCAACACTCCATTCACTTCGCACAGTGGATTGAAGTGTTGGAACAGACTGCTTCTCTTTTAGAGAAACGGATGTGAGTTTTTTGTGAATGCTTGAAAGTAGCTTAAGGCACTTTCAAAGCAAAGTGATTTACTCTGAAGGACAGGATTTAGAAAATGAAGAAACACTCCATTCACTTCGCACAGTGAATTGAAGTGTTGGAACAGACTGCTTCTCTTTCAGAGAAACAGATGTGAGTTTCTTGTGAATGCTTGAAAGGAGCTTAAGGCACTTTCAAAGGAAAGTGATTTTCTCTGAAAGGACAGCATTTAGAAAGTGAAGCAACACTCCATTCACTTCGCACAGTGAACTGAAGTGTTGGAACAGACTACTTCTCTTTCAGAGAAACGCATGTGAATTTCTGTTGAATGCTTGTAAGTAGCTTAAGGCACTTTCAAAGGAAAGTGATTTTCTCTGAAAGGACAGCATTTAGAAAGTGAAGTAACACTCCATTCACTTCGCACAGAGGATTGAAGTGTTGGAACAGACTGCTTCTCTTTTAGAGAAACGGATGTGAGTTTTTTGTGAATGCTTGAAAGTAGCTTAAGGCACTTTCAAAGCAAAGTGATTTTCTCTGAAGGACAGCATTTAGAATGTGAAGGAACACTCCATTCACTTCGCACAGAGGATTGAAGTGTTGGAACAGACTGCTTCTCTTTTAGAGAAACGGATGTGAGTTTTTTGTGAATGCTTGAAAGTAGCTTAAGGCACTTTCAAAGCAAAGTGATTTTCTCTGAAGGACAGCATTTAGAATGTGAAGGAACACTCCATTCACTTCGCACAGTGAATTGAAGTGTTGGGACAGACTGCTTCTCTTTCAGAGAAACGCATGGGAATTTCTGTTGAAGTCTTGTAAGTAGCTTAAGACACTTTCAAAGGTAAGTGATTTTCTCTGAAAGGACAGCATTTGTAAAGGGAAGCAACACTCCATTCACTTCGCACAATGAATTTAAGTGTTGCAACAGACAGCTTCTCTTTCACAGAAACGCATTTGAGTTTCCTATGAATGCTGGTAAGTAGCTTAAGGCACTTTCAATGGAGAGTGATTTTCTCTGAAAGGACAGCATTTAGAAAGTGAAGCAACACTCCATTCACTTCACACAGTGAACTGAAGTGTTGGAACAGACTGCTTCTCTTTCAGAGAAACGCATGTGAGTTTTTTGTGAATGCTTGTAAGTAGCTTAAGGCACTTTCAAAGGAAAGTGATTTTCTCTGAAAGGACAGCATTTAGAAAGTGAAGCAACACTCCATTCACTTCGCACAGTGAATTGAAGTGTTGGAACAGACTGCTTCTCTTTCAGAGAAACGCATGTGAATTTCTGTTGAATGCTTGTAAGTAGCTTAAGGCACTTTCAAAGGAAAGTGATTTTCTCTGAAAGGACAGCATTTAGAAAGTGAAGAAACACTCCATTCACTTCGCACAGTGAATTGAAGTGTTGGAACAGACTGCTTCTCTTTCAGAGAAACAGATGTGAGTTTCTTGTGAATGCTTGTAAGTAGCTTAAGGCACTTTCAAAGGAAAGTGATTTTCTCTGAAAGGACAGCATTTAGAAAGTGAAGCAACACTCCATTCACTTCGCACAGTGAATTGAAGTGTTGGAACAGACTACTTCTCTTTCAGAGAAACGCATGTGAATTTCTGTTGAATGCTTGTAAGTAGCTTAAGGCACTTTCAAAGGAAAGTGATTTTCTCTGAAAGAACAGCATTTAGAAAGTGAAGCAACACTCCATTCACTTCGCACAGTGGATTGAAGTGTTGGAACAGACTGCTTCTCTTTTAGAGAAACGGATGTGAGTTTTTTGGGAATGCTTGAAAGTAGCTTAAGGCACTTTCAAAACAAAGTGATTTACTCTGAAGGACAGGATTTAGAAAATGAAGAAACACTCCATTCACTTCGCACAGTGAATTGAAGTGTTGGAACAGACTGCTTCTCTTTCAGAGAAACAGATGTGAGTTTCTTGTGAATGCTTGAAAGGAGCTTAAGGCACTTTCAAAGGAAAGTGATTTTCTCTGAAAGGACAGCATTTAGAAAGTGAAGCAACACTCCATTCACTTCGCACAGTGAACTGAAGTGTTGGAACAGACTACTTCTCTTTCAGAGAAACGCATGTGAATTTCTGTTGAATGCTTGTAAGTAGCTTAAGGCACTTTCAAAGGAAAGTGATTTTCTCTGAAAGGACAGCATTTAGAAAGTGAAGTAACACTCCATTCACTTCGCACAGAGGATTGAAGTGTTGGAACAGACTGCTTCTCATTTAGAGAAACGGATGTGAGTTTTTTGTGAATGCTTGAAAGTAGCTTAAGGCACTTTCAAAGCAAAGTGATTTTCTCTGAAGGACAGCATTTAGAATGTGAAGGAACACTCCAGTCACTTCGCACAGTGAATTGAAGTGTTGGAACAGACTGCTTCTCTTTTAGAGAAACGGATGTGAGTTTTTTGTGAATGCTTGAAAGTACTTTAAGGCACTTTCAAAGGAAAGTGATTTTCTCTGAAACTACAGCATTTAGAATGTGAAGCAACACTCCAATCACTTCGCACAGTGAATTGAAGTGTTGGAACAGAGTGCTTCGCTTTCAGAGAAACAGATATGAGTTTCTTGTGAATGCTTGTAAGTAGCTTAAGGCAATTTCAAAAGAGAGTGATTTTCTCTAAAAGGAGAGCATTTAGAAAGTGAAGCAACACTCCGTTCACTTCGCACAGTGAATTGAAGTGTTGGAACAGACTGCTTCTCTTTCAGAGAAATGCATGTGAATTTCTGTTGAAGTCTTGTAAGTAGCTTAAGACACTTTCAAAGGTAAGTGATTTTCTCTGAAAGGACAGCATTTGTAAAGGGAAGCAACACTCCATTCACTTCGCACAATGAATTTAAGTGTTGCAACAGACAGCTTCTCTTTCACAGAAACGCATTTGAGTTTCCTATGAATGCTGGTAAGTAGCTTAAGGCACTTTCAAAGGAAAGTGATTTTCTCTGAAAGGACAGCATTTAGAAAGTGAAGCAACACTCCATTCACTTCACACAGTGAACTGAAGTGTTGGAACAGACTGCTTCTCTTTCAGAGAAACGCATGTGAGTTTTTTGTGAATGCTTGTAAGTAGCTTAAGGCACTTTCAAAGGAAAGTGATTTTCTCTGAAAGGACAGCATTTAGAAAGTGAAGCAACACTCCATTCACTTCGCACAGTGAATTGAAGTGTTGGAACAGACTGCTTCTCTTTCAGAGAAACGCATGTGAATTTCTGTTGAATGCTTGTAAGTAGCTTAAGGCACTTTCAAAGGAAAGTGATTTTCTCTGAAAGGACAGCATTTAGAAAGTGAAGAAACACTCCATTCACTTCGCACAGTGAATTGAAGTGTTGGAACAGACTGCTTCTCTTTCAGAGAAACAGATGTGAGTTTCTTGTGAATGCTTGAAAGGAGCTTAAGGCACTTTCAAAGGAAAGTGATTTTCTCTGAAAGGACAGCATTTAGAAAGTGAAGCAACACACCATTCACTTCGCACAGTGAATTGAAGTGTTGGAACAGACTACTTCTCTTTCAGAGAAACGCATGTGAATTTCTGTTGAATGCTTGTAAGTAGCTTAAGGCACTTTCAAAGGAAAGTGATTTTCTCTGAAAGGACAGCATTTAGAAAGTGAAGCAACACTCCATTCACTTCGCACAGTGGATTGAAGTGTTGGAACAGACTGCTTCTCTTTTAGAGAAACGGATGTGAGTTTTTTGTGAATGCTTGAAAGTAGCTTAAGGCACTTTCAAAGCAAAGTGATTTACTCTGAAGGACAGGATTTAGAAAATGAAGAAACACTCCATTCACTTCGCACAGTGAATTGAAGTGTTGGAACAGACTGCTTCTCTTTCAGAGAAACAGATGTGAGTTTCTTGTGAATGCTTGAAAGGAGCTTAAGGCACTTTCAAAGGAAAGTGATTTTCTCTGAAAGGACAGCATTTAGAAAGTGAAGCAACACTCCATTCACTTCGCACAGTGAACTGAAGTGTTGGAACAGACTACTTCTCTTTCAGAGAAACGCATGTGAATTTCTGTTGAATGCTTGTAAGTAGCTTAAGGCACTTTCAAAGGAAAGTGATTTTCTCTGAAAGGACAGCATTTAGAAAGTGAAGTAACACTCCATTCACTTCGCACAGAGGATTGAAGTGTTGGAACAGACTGCTTCTCATTTAGAGAAACGGATGTGAGTTTTTTGTGAATGCTTGAAAGTAGCTTAAGGCACTTTCAAAGCAAAGTGATTTTCTCTGAAGGACAGCATTTAGAATGTGAAGGAACACTCCAGTCACTTCGCACAGTGAATTGAAGTGTTGGAACAGACTGCTTCTCTTTTAGAGAAACGGATGTGAGTTTTTTGTGAATGCTTGAAAGTACTTTAAGGCACTTTCAAAGGAAAGTGATTTTCTCTGAAACTACAGCATTTAGAATGTGAAGCAACACTCCAATCACTTCGCACAGTGAATTGAAGTGTTGGAACAGAGTGCTTCGCTTTCAGAGAAACAGATATGAGTTTCTTGTGAATGCTTGTAAGTAGCTTAAGGCAATTTCAAAAGAGAGTGATTTTCTCTAAAAGGAGAGCATTTAGAAAGTGAAGCAACACTCCGTTCACTTCGCACAGTGAATTGAAGTGTTGGAACAGACTGCTTCTCTTTCAGAGAAATGCATGTGAATTTCTGTTGAAGTCTTGTAAGTAGCTTAAGACACTTTCAAAGGTAAGTGATTTTCTCTGAAAGGACAGCATTTGTAAAGGGAAGCAACACTCCATTCACTTCGCACAATGAATTTAAGTGTTGCAACAGACAGCTTCTCTTTCACAGAAACGCATTTGAGTTTCCTATGAATGCTGGTAAGTAGCTTAAGGCACTTTCAAAGGAAAGTGATTTTCTCTGAAAGGACAGCATTTAGAAAGTGAAGCAACACTCCATTCACTTCACACAGTGAACTGAAGTGTTGGAACAGACTGCTTCTCTTTCAGAGAAACGCATGTGAGTTTTTTGTGAATGCTTGTAAGTAGCTTAAGGCACTTTCAAAGGAAAGTGATTTTCTCTGAAAGGACAGCATTTAGAAAGTGAAGCAACACTCCATTCACTTCGCACAGTGAATTGAAGTGTTGGAACAGACTGCTTCTCTTTCAGAGAAACGCATGTGAATTTCTGTTGAATGCTTGTAAGTAGCTTAAGGCACTTTCAAAGGAAAGTGATTTTCTCTGAAAGGACAGCATTTAGAAAGTGAAGAAACACTCCATTCACTTCGCACAGTGAATTGAAGTGTTGGAACAGACTGCTTCTCTTTCAGAGAAACAGATGTGAGTTTCTTGTGAATGCTTGAAAGGAGCTTAAGGCACTTTCAAAGGAAAGTGATTTTCTCTGAAAGGACAGCATTTAGAAAGTGAAGCAACACTCCATTCACTTCGCACAGTGAATTGAAGTGTTGGAACAGACTACTTCTCTTTCAGAGAAACGCATGTGAATTTCTGTTGAATGCTTGTAAGTAGCTTAAGGCACTTTCAAAGGAAAGTGATTTTCTCTGAAAGGACAGCATTTAGAAAGTGAAGCAACACTCCATTCACTTCGCACAGTGGATTGAAGTGTTGGAACAGACTACTTCTCTTTTAGAGAAACGGATGTGAGTTTTTTGTGAATGCCTGAAAGTAGCTTAAGGCACTTTCAAAGCAAAGTAATTTACTCTGAAAGACAGGATTTAGAAAATGAAGAAACACTCCATTCACTTCGCACAGTGAATTGAAGTGTTGGAACAGACTGCTTCTCTTTCAGAGAAACAGATGTGAGTTTCTTGTGAATGCTTGAAAGGAGCTTAAGGCACTTTCAAAGGAAAGTGATTTTCTCTGAAAGGACAGCATTTAGAAAGTGAAGCAACACTCCATTCACTTCGCACAGTGAACTGAAGTGTTGGAACAGACTACTTCTCTTTCAGAGAAACGCATGTGAATTTCTGTTGAATGCTTGTAAGTAGCTTAAGGCACTTTCAAAGGAAAGTGATTTTCTCTGAAAGGACAGCATTTAGAAAGTGAAGTAACACTCCATTCACTTCGCACAGAGGATTGAAGTGTTGGAACAGACTGCTTCTCTTTTAGAGAAACGGATGTGAGTTTTTTGTGAATGCTTGAAAGTAGCTTAAGGCACTTTCAAAGCAAAGTGATTTTCTCTGAAGGACAGCATTTAGAATGTGAAGGAACACTCCATTCACTTCGCACAGTGAATTGAAGTGTTGGAACAGACTGCTTCTCTTTCAGAGAAACAGATGTGAGTTTCTTGTGAATGCTTTTAAGTAGCTTAAGGCAGTTTCAAAGAGAGTGATTTTCTCTAAAAGGAGAGCATTTAGAAAGTGAAGCAACACTCCGTTCACTTTGCACAGTGAATTGACGTCTTGGAGCAGACTGCTTCTCTTTCACAGAAACGCATTTGAGTTTCCTATGAATGCTTGTAAGTAGCTTAAGACACTTTCAAAGGAAAGTGATTTTCTCTGAAAGGACAGCATTTAGAAAGTGAAGAAACACTCCATTCACTTCGCACAGTGAATTGAAGTTTTGGAACAGACTGCTTCTCTTTCAGAGAAACAGATGTGAGTTTCTTGTGAATGCTTGTAAGTAGCTTAAGGCACTTTCAAAGGAAAGTGATTTTCTCTGAAAGGACAGCATTTAGAAAGTGAAGCAACACTCCATTCACTTCACACAGTGAATTGAAGTGTTGGAACAGACTGCTTCTCTTTCAGAGAAACGCATGTGAATTTCTGTTGAATGCTTGTAAGTAGCTTAAGGCACTTTCAAAGGAAAGTGATTTTCTCTGAAAGGACAGGATTTAGAAAGTGGAGAAACACTCCATTCACTTCGCACAGTGAATTGAAGTGTTGGAACAGACTGCTTCTCTTTCAGAGAAACAGATGTGAGTTTCTTGTGAATGCTTGAAAGGAGTTTAAGGCACTTTCAAAGGAAAGTGATTTTCTCTGAAAGGACAGCATTTAGAAAGTGAAGCAACACTCCATTCACTTCGCACAGTGGATTGAAGTGTTGGAACAGACTGCTTCTCTTTTAGAGAAACGGATGTGAGTTTTTTGTGAATGCTTGAAAGTAGCTTAAGGCACTTTCAAAGCAAAGTGATTTTCTCTGAATGACAGCATTTAGAATGTGAAGGAACACTCCATTCACTTCGCACAGTGAATTGAAGTGTTGGAACTGACTGCTTCTCTTTCACAGAAACGCATTTGAGTTTCCTATGAATGCTTGTAAGTAGCTTAAGACACTTTCAAAGGAAAGTGATTTTCTCTGAAAGGACAGCATTTGGAAAGGGAAGCAACACTCCATTCACTTCGCACAATGAATTTAAGAGTTGCAACAGACAGCTTCTCTTTCACAGAAACGGATTTGAGTTTCCTATGAATGCTTGTAAGTAGCTTAAGGCACTTTCAAAGTAAAGTGATTTTCTCTGAAGGACAGCATTTAGAAAGTGAAGTCACACTCCATTCACTTCGCTCAGTGAATTGAAGAGTTGGAACAGACTGCTTCTGTTTTAGAGAAACAGATGTGAGTTTTTTGTGAATGCTTGAAAGTAGCTTAAGGCACTTTCAAAGGAAAGTGATTTTCTCTGAAAGGACAGCATTTAGAAAGTGAAGCAACACTCCATTCACTTCGCACAGAGGATTGAAGTGTTGGAACAGACTGCTTCTCTTTTAGAGAAACGGATGTGAGTTTTTTGTGAATGC
Organism: Myodes glareolus; assembly: GCF_982192425.1. NCBI lineage: Eukaryota > Metazoa > Chordata > Mammalia > Rodentia > Cricetidae > Myodes > Myodes glareolus. Next base: position 103,545,505 of record NC_142033.1, on the reverse strand, counting down.
TTGAAAGTAGCTTAAGGCACTTTCAAAGCAAAGTGATTTTCTCTGAAGGACAGCATTTAGAATGTGAAGGAACACTCCATTCACTTCGCACAGTGAATTGAAGTGTTGGGACAGACTGCTTCGCTTTCAGAGAAACGCATGTGAATTTCTGTTGACGTCTTGTAAGTAGCTTAAGACACTTTCAAATGTAAGTGATTTTCTCTGAAAGGACAGCATTTGTAAAGGGAAGCAACACTCCATTCACTTCGCACAATGAATTTAAGTGTTGCAACAGACAGCTTCTCTTTCACAGAAACGCATTTGAGTTTCCTATGAATGCTGGTAAGTAGCTTAAGGCACTTTCAAAGGAAAGTGATTTTCTCTGAAAGGACAGCATTTAGAAAGTGAAGCAACACTCCATTCACTTCACACAGTGAACTGAAGTGTTGGAACAGACTGCTTCTCTTTCAGAGAAACGCATGTGAGTTTTTTGTGAATGCTTGTAAGTAGCTTAAGGCACTTTCAAAGGAAAGTGATTTTCTCTGAAAGGACAGCATTTAGAAAGTGAAGCAACACTCCATTCACTTCGCACAGTGAATTGAAGTGTTGGAACAGACTGCTTCTCTTTCAGAGAAACGCATGTGAATTTCTGTTGAATGCTTGTAAGTAGCTTAAGGCACTTTCAAAGGAAAGTGATTTTCTCTGAAAGGACAGCATTTAGAAAGTGAAGAAACACTCCATTCACTTCGCACAGTGAATTGAAGTGTTGGAACAGACTGCTTCTCTTTCAGAGAAACAGATGTGAGTTTCTTGTGAATGCTTGAAAGGAGCTTAAGGCACTTTCAAAGGAAAGTGATTTTCTCTGAAAGGACAGCATTTAGAAAGTGAAGCAACACTCCATTCACTTCGCACAGTGAACTGAAGTGTTGGAACAGACTACTTCTCTTTCAGAGAAACGCATGTGAATTTCTGTTGAATGCTTGTAAGTAGCTTAAGGCACTTTCAAAGGAAAGTGATTTTCTCTGAAAGGACAGCATTTAGAAAGTGAAGTAACACTCCATTCACTTCGCACAGAGGATTGAAGTGTTGGAACAGACTGCTTCTCCTTTAGAGAAACGGATGTTAGTTTTTTGTGAATGCTTGAAAGTAGCTTAAGGCACTTTCAAAGCAAAGTGATTTTCTCTGAAGGACAGCATTTAGAATGTGAAGCAACACTCCATTCACTTCGCACAGTGAATTGAAGTGTTGGAACAGACTGCTTCTCTTTCAGAGAAACAGATGTGAGTTTCTTGTGAATGCTTTTAAGTAGCTTAAGGCAGTTTCAAAGAGAGTGATTTTCTCTAAAAGGAGAGCATTTAGAAAGTGAAGCAACACTCCGTTCACTTTGCACAGTGAATTGACGTCTTGGAGCAGACTGCTTCTCTTTCACAGAAACGCATTTGAGTTTCCTATGAATGCTTGTAAGTAGCTTAAGACACTTTCAAAGGAAAGTGATTTTCTCTGAAAGGACAGCATTTAGAAAGTGAAGAAACACTCCATTCACTTCGCACAGTGAATTGAAGTGTTGGAACAGACTGCTTCTCTTTCAGAGAAACAGATGTGAGTTTTTTGTGAATGCTTGAAAGTAGCTTAAGGCACTTTCAAAGCAAAGTGATTTTCTCTGAATGACAGCATTTAGAATGTGAAGGAACACTCCATTCACTTCGCACAGTGAATTGAAGTGTTGGAACTGACTGCTTCTCTTTTACAGAAACGCATTTGAGTTTCCTATGAATGCTTGTAAGTAGCTTAAGACACTTTCAAAGTAAAGTGATTTTCTCTGAAAGGACAGCATTTGGAAAGGGAAGCAACACTCCATTCACTTCGCACAATGAATTTAAGAGTTGCAACAGACAGCTTCTCTTTCACAGAAACGGATTTGAGTTTCCTATGAATGCTTGTAAGTAGCTTAAGGCACTTTCAAAGGAAAGTGATTTTCTCTGAAGGACAGCATTTAGAAAGTGAAGTCAACTCCATTCACTTCGCTCAGTGAATTGAAGTGTTGGAACAGACTGCTTCTCTTTTAGAGAAACAGATGTGAGTTTTTTGTGAATGCTTGAAAGTACTTTAAGGCACTTTCAAAGGAAAGTGATTTTCTCTGACACTACAGCATTTAGAATGTGAAGCAACATTCCAATCACTTCGCACAGTGAATTGAAGTGTTGGAACAGACTGCTTCGCTTTCAGAGAAACAGATATGAGTTTCTAGTGAATGCTTGTAAGTAGCTTAAGGCAATTTCAAAAGAGAGTGATTTTCTCTAAAAGGAGAGCATTTAGAAAGTGAAGCAACACTCCGTTCACTTCGCACAGTGAATTGAAGTGTTGGAACAGACTGCTTCTCTTTCAGAGAAACGCATGTGAATTTCTGTTGAAGTCTTGTAAGTAGCTTAAGACACTTTCAAAGGAAAGTGATTTTCTCTGAAAGGACAGCATTTAGAAAGTGAAGCAACACTCCATTCACTTCGCACAGTGAATTGAAGTGTTGCAACAGACAGCTTCTCTTTCACAGAAACGCATTTGAGTTTCCTATGAATGCTGGTAAGTAGCTTAAGGCACTTTCAAAGGAAAGTGATTTTCTCTGAAAGGACAGCATTTAGAAAGTGAAGCAACACTCCATTCACTTCGCACAGAGGATTGAAGTGTTGGAACAGACTGCTTCTCTTTTAGAGAAACGGATGTGAGTTTTTTGTGAATGCTTGAAAGTAGCTTAAGGCACTTTCAAAGCAAAGTGATTTTCTCTGAAGGACAGCATTTAGAATGTGAAGGAACACTCCATTCACTTCGCACAGTGAATTGAAGTGTTGGAACAGACTGCTTCTCTTTCAGAGAAACAGATGTGAGTTTCTTGTGAATGCTTTTAAGTAGCTTAAGGCAGTTTCAAAGAGAGTGATTTTCTCTAAAAGGAGAGCATTTAGAAAGTGAAGCAACACTCCGTTCACTTCGCACAGTGAATTGACGTCTTGGAGCAGACTGCTTCTCTTTCACAGAAACGCATTTGAGTTTCCTATGAATGCTTGTAAGTAGCTTAAGACACTTTCAAAGGAAAGTGATTTTCTCTGAAAGGACAGCATTTGGAAAGGGAAGCAACACTCCATTCACTTCGCACAATGAATTTAAGTGTTGCAACAGACAGCTTCTCTTTCACAGAAACGCATTTGAGTTTCCTGTGAATGCTTCTAAGTAGCTTAAGGCACTTTCAAAGGAAAGTGATTTTCTCTGAAAGGACAGCATTTAGAAAGTGAAGCAACACTCCATTCACTTCGCACAGTGAATTGAAGTGTTGGAACAGACTGCTTCTCTTTCAGAGAAACGCATGTGAATTTCTGTTGAATGCTTGTAAGTAGCTTAAGGCACTTTCAAAGGAAAGTGATTTTCTCTGAAAGGACAGCATTTAGAAAGTGGAGAAACACTCCATTCACTTCGCACAGTGAATTGAAGTGTTGGAACAGACTGCTTCTCTTTCAGAGAAACAGATGTGAGTTTCTTGTGAATGCTTGAAAGGAGCTTAAGGCACTTTCAAAGGAAAGTGATTTTCTCTGAAAGGACAGCATTTAGAAAGTGAAGCAACACTCCATTCACTTCGCACAGTGAATTGAAGTGTTGGAACAGACTACTTCTCTTTCAGAGAAACGCATGTGAATTTCTGTTGAATGCTTGTAAGTAGCTTAAGGCACTTTCAAAGGAAAGTGATTTTCTCTGAAAGGACAGCATTTAGAAAGTGAAGCAACACTCCATTCACTTCGCACTGTGGATGGAAGTGTTGGAAGAGACTGCTTCTCTTTTAGAGAAACGGATGTGAATTTTTTGTGAATGCTTGAAAGTAGCTTAAGGCACTTTCAAAGCAAAGTGATTTTCTCTGAATGACAGCATTTAGAATGTGAAGGAACACTCCATTCACTTCGCACAGTGAATTGAAGTGTTGGAACTGACTGCTTCTCTTTCACACAAACGCATTTGAGTTTCCTATGAATGCTTGTAAGTAGCTTAAGACACTTTCAAAGGAAAGTGATTTTCTCTGAAAGGACAGCATTTGGAAAGGGAAGCAACACTCCATTCACTTCGCACAATGAATTTAAGTGTTGCAACAGACAGCTTCTCTTTCACAGAAACGGATTTGAGTTTCCTATGAATGCTTGTAAGTAGCTTAAGGCACTTTCAAAGGAAAGTGATTTTCTCTGAAGGACAGCATTTAGAAAGTGAAGTCACACTCCATTCACTTCGCTCAGTGAAATGAAGTGTTGGAACAGACTGCTTCTCTTTTAGAGAAACAGATGTGAGTTTTTTGTGAATGCTTGAAAGTACTTTAAGGCACTTTCAAAGGAAAGTGATTTTCTCTGAAACTACAGCATTTAGAATGTGAAGCAACATTCCAATCACTTCGCACAGTGAATTGAAGTGTTGGAACAGACTGCTTCGCTTTCAGAGAAACAGATATGAGTTTCTTATGAATGCTTGTAAGTAGCTTAAGGCAATTTCAAAAGAGAGTGATTTTCTCTAAAAGGAGAGCATTTAGAAAGTGAAGCAACACTCCATTCACTTCGCACAGTGAACTGAAGTGTTGGAACAGACTGCTTCTCTTTCAGAGAAACGCATGTGAGTTTCTGTTGAAGTCTTGTAAGTAGCTTAAGACACTTTCAAAGGTAAGTGATTTTCTCTGAAAGGACAGCATTTGTAAAGGGAAGCAACACTCCATTCACTTCGCACAATGAATTTAAGTGTTGCAACAGACAGCTTCTCTTTCACCGAAACGCATTTGAGTTTCCTATGAATGCTGGTAAGTAGCTTAAGGCACTTTCAAAGGAAAGTGATTTTCTCTGAAAGGACAGCATTTAGAAAGTGAAGCAACACTCCATTCACTTCACACAGTGAACTGAAGTGTTGGAACAGACTGCTTCTCTTTCAGAGAAACGCATGTGAGTTTTTTGTGAATGCTTGTAAGTAGCTTAAGGCACTTTCAAAGGAAAGTGATTTTCTCTGAAAGGACAGCATTTAGAAAGTGAAGCAACACTCCATTCACTTCGCACAGTGAATTGAAGTGTTGGAACAGACTGCTTCTCTTTCAGAGAAACGCATGTGAATTTCTGTTGAATGCTTGTAAGTAGCTTAAGGCACTTTCAAAGGAAAGTGATTTTCTCTGAAAGGACAGCATTTAGAAAGTGAAGAAACACTCCATTCACTTCGCACAGTGAATTGAAGTGTTGGAACAGACTGCTTCTCTTTCAGAGAAACAGATGTGAGTTTCTTGTGAATGCTTGAAAGGAGCTTAAGGCACTTTCAAAGGAAAGTGATTTTCTCTGAAAGGACAGCATTTAGAAAGTGAAGCAACACTCCATTCACTTCGCACAGTGAACTGAAGTGTTGGAACAGACTACTTCTCTTTCAGAGAAACGCATGTGAATTTCTGTTGAATGCTTGTAAGTAGCTTAAGGCACTTTCAAAGGAAAGTGATTTTCTATGAAAGGACAGCATTTAGAAAGTGAAGTAACACTCCATTCACTTCGCACAGAGGATTGAAGTGTTGGAACAGACTGCTTCTCTTTTAGAGAAACGGATGTGAGTTTTTTGTGAATGCTTGAAAGTAGCTTAAGGCACTTTCAAAGCAAAGTGATTTTCTCTGAAGGACAGCATTTAGAATGTGAAGCAACACTCCATTCACTTCGCACAGTGAATTGAAGTGTTGGAACAGACTGCTTCTCTTTCAGAGAAACAGATGTGAGTTTCTTGTGAATGCTTTTAAGTAGCTTAAGGCAGTTTCAAAGAGAGTGATTTTCTCAAAAGGAGAGCATTTAGAAAGTGAAGCAACACTCCGTTCACTTTGCACAGTGAATTGACGTCTTGGAGCAGACTGCTTCTCTTTCACAGAAACGCATTTGAGTTTCCTATGAATGCTTGTAAGTAGCTTAAGACACTTTCAAAGGAAAGTGATTTTCTCTGAAAGGACAGCATTTAGAAAGTGAAGAAACACTCCATTCACTTCCCACAGTGAATTGAAGTGTTGGAACAGACTGCTTCTCTTTCAGAGAAACAGATGTGAGTTTCTTGTGAATGCTTGTAAGTAGCTTAAGGCACTTTCAAAGGAAAGTGATTTTCTCTGAAAGGACAGCATTTAGAAAGTGAAGCAACACTCCATTCACTTCACACAGTGAATTGAAGTGTTGGAACAGACTGCTTCTCTTTCAGAGAAACGCATGTGAATTTCTGTTGAATGCTTGTAAGTAGCTTAAGGCACCTTCAAAGGAAAGTGATTTTCTCTGAAAGGACAGCATTTAGAAAGTGAAGCAACACTCCATTCACTTCGCACAGTGGATTGAAGTGTTGGAACAGACTGCTTCTCTTTTGAGAAACGGATGTGAGTTTTTTGTGAATGCTTGAAAGTAGCTTAAGGCACTTTCAAAGCAAAGTGATTTTCTCTGAATGACAGCATTTAGAATGTGAAGGAACACTCCATTCACTTCGCACTGTGAATTGAAGTGTTGGAACTGACTGCTTCTCTTTCACAGAAACGCATTTGAGTTTCCTATGAATGCTTGTAAGTAGCTTAAGACACTTTCAAAGGAAAGTGATTTTCTCTGAAAGGACAGCATTTGGAAAGGGAAGCAACACTCCATTCACTTCTCACAATGAATTTAAGAGTTGCAACAGACAGCTTCTCTTTCACAGAAACGGATTTGAGTTTCCTATGAATGCTTGTAAGTAGCTTAAGGCACTTTCAAAGGAAAGTGATTTTCTCTGAAGGACAGCATTTAGAAAGTGAAGTCACACTCCATTCACTTCGCTCAGTGAATTGAAGTGTTGGAACAGACTGCTTCTCTTTTAGAGAAACAGATGTGAGTTTTTTGTGAATGCTTGAAAGTAGCTTAAGGCACTTTCAAAGGAAAGTGGTTTTCTCTGAAAGGACAGCATTTAGAAAGTGAAGCAACACTCCATTCACTTCGCACAGAGGATTGAAGTGTTGGAACAGACTGCTTCTCTTTTAGAGAAACGGATGTGAGTTTTTTGTGAATGCTTGAAAGTAGCTTAAGGCACTTTCAAAGCAAAGTGATTTTCTCTGAAGGACAGCATTTAGAATGTGAAGGAACACTCCATTCACTTCGCACAGTGAATTGAAGTGTTGGAACAGACTGCTTCTCTTTCAGAGAAACGCATGTGAATTTCTGTTGACGTCTTGTAAGTAGCTTAAGACACTTTCAAATGTAAGTGATTTTCTCTGAAAGGACAGCATTTGTAAAGGGAAGCAACACTCCATTCACTTCGCACAATGAATTTAAGTGTTGCAACAGACAGCTTCTCTTTCACAGAAACGCATTTGAGTTTCCTATGAATGCTGGTAAGTAGCTTAAGGCACTTTCAAAGGAAAGTGATTTTCTCTGAAAGGACAGCATTTAGAAAGTGAAGCAACACTCCATTCACTTCACACAGTGAACTGAAGTGTTGGAACAGACTGCTTCTCTTTCAGAGAAACGCATGTGAGTTTTTTGTGAATGCTTGTAAGTAGCTTAAGGCACTTTCAAAGGAAAGTGATTTTCTCTGAAAGGACAGCATTTAGAAAGTGAAGCAACACTCCATTCACTTCGCACAGTGAATTGAAGTGTTGGAACAGACTGCTTCTCTTTCAGAGAAACGCATGTGAATTTCTGTTGAATGCTTGTAAGTAGCTTAAGGCACTTTCAAAGGAAAGTGATTTTCTCTGAAAGGACAGCATTTAGAAAGTGAAGAAACACTCCATTCACTTCGCACAGTGAATTGAAGTGTTGGAACAGACTGCTTCTCTTTCAGAGAAACAGATGTGAGTTTCTTGTGAATGCTTGAAAGGAGCTTAAGGCACTTTCAAAGGAAAGTGATTTTCTCTGAAAGGACAGCATTTAGAAAGTGAAGCAACACTCCATTCACTTCGCACAGTGAACTGAAGTGTTGGAACAGACTACTTCTCTTTCAGAGAAACGCATGTGAATTTCTGTTGAATGCTTGTAAGTAGCTTAAGGCACTTTCAAAGGAAAGTGATTTTCTCTGAAAGGACAGCATTTAGAAAGTGAAGTAACACTCCATTCACTTCGCACAGAGGATTGAAGTGTTGGAACAGACTGCTTCTCCTTTAGAGAAACGGATGTGAGTTTTTTGTGAATGCTTGAAAGTAGCTTAAGGCACTTTCAAAGCAAAGTGATTTTCTCTGAAGGACAGCATTTAGAATGTGAAGCAACACTCCATTCACTTCGCACAGTGAATTGAAGTGTTGGAACAGACTGCTTCTCTTTCAGAGAAACAGATGTGAGTTTCTTGTGAATGCTTTTAAGTAGCTTAAGGCAGTTTCAAAGAGAGTGATTTTCTCTAAAAGGAGAGCATTTAGAAAGTGAAGCAACACTCCGTTCACTTTGCACAGTGAATTGACGTCTTGGAGCAGACTGCTTCTCTTTCACAGAAACGCATTTGAGTTTCCTATGAATGCTTGTAAGTAGCTTAAGACACTTTCAAAGGAAAGTGATTTTCTCTGAAAGGACAGCATTTAGAAAGTGAAGAAACACTCCATTCACTTCGCACAGTGAATTGAAGTGTTGGAACAGACTGCTTCTCTTTCAGAGAAACAGATGTGAGTTTTTTGTGAATGCTTGAAAGTAGCTTAAGGCACTTTCAAAGCAAAGTGATTTTCTCTGAATGACAGCATTTAGAATGTGAAGGAACACTCCATTCACTTCGCACAGTGAATTGAAGTGTTGGAACTGACTGCTTCTCTTTTACAGAAACGCATTTGAGTTTCCTATGAATGCTTGTAAGTAGCTTAAGACACTTTCAAAGTAAAGTGATTTTCTCTGAAAGGACAGCATTTGGAAAGGGAAGCAACACTCCATTCACTTCGCACAATGAATTTAAGAGTTGCAACAGACAGCTTCTCTTTCACAGAAACGGATTTGAGTTTCCTATGAATGCTTGTAAGTAGCTTAAGGCACTTTCAAAGGAAAGTGATTTTCTCTGAAGGACAGCATTTAGAAAGTGAAGTCAACTCCATTCACTTCGCTCAGTGAATTGAAGTGTTGGAACAGACTGCTTCTCTTTTAGAGAAACAGATGTGAGTTTTTTGTGAATGCTTGAAAGTACTTTAAGGCACTTTCAAAGGAAAGTGATTTTCTCTGACACTACAGCATTTAGAATGTGAAGCAACATTCCAATCACTTCGCACAGTGAATTGAAGTGTTGGAACAGACTGCATCGCTTTCAGAGAAACAGATATGAGTTTCTAGTGAATGCTTGTAAGTAGCTTAAGGCAATTTCAAAAGAGAGTGATTTTCTCTAAAAGGAGAGCATTTAGAAAGTGAAGCAACACTCCGTTCACTTCGCACAGTGAATTGAAGTGTTGGAACAGACTGCTTCTCTTTCAGAGAAACGCATGTGAATTTCTGTTGAAGTCTTGTAAGTAGCTTAAGACACTTTCAAAGGAAAGTGATTTTCTCTGAAAGGACAGCATTTAGAAAGTGAAGCAACACTCCATTCACTTCGCACAGTGAATTGAAATGTTGCAACAGACAGCTTCTCTTTCACAGAAACGCATTTGAGTTTCCTATGAATGCTGGTAAGTAGCTTAAGGCACTTTCAAAGGAAAGTGATTTTCTCTGAAAGGACAGCATTTAGAAAGTGAAGCAACACTCCATTCACTTCGCACAGAGGATTGAAGTGTTGGAACAGACTGCTTCTCTTTTAGAGAAACGGATGTGAGTTTTTTGTGAATGCTTGAAAGTAGCTTAAGGCACTTTCAAAGCAAAGTGATTTTCTCTGAAGGACAGCATTTAGAATGTGAAGGAACACTCCATTCACTTCGCACAGTGAATTGAAGTGTTGGAACAGACTGCTTCTCTTTCAGAGAAACAGATGTGAGTTTCTTGTGAATGCTTTTAAGTAGCTTAAGGCAGTTTCAAAGAGAGTGATTTTCTCTAAAAGGAGAGCATTTAGAAAGTGAAGCAACACTCCGTTCACTTCGCACAGTGAATTGACGTCTTGGAGCAGACTGCTTCTCTTTCACAGAAACGCATTTGAGTTTCCTATGAATGCTTGTAAGTAGCTTAAGACACTTTCAAAGGAAAGTGATTTTCTCTGAAAGGACAGCTTTTGGAAAGGGAAGCAACACTCCATTCACTTCGCACAATGAATTTAAGTGTTGCAACAGACAGCTTCTCTTTCACAGAAACGCATTTGAGTTTCCTGTGAATGCTTCTAAGTAGCTTAAGGCACTTTCAAAGGAAAGTGATTTTCTCTGAAAGGACAGCATTTAGAAAGTGAAGCAACACTCCATTCACTTCGCACAGTGAATTGAAGTGTTGGAACAGACTGCTTCTCTTTCAGAGAAACGCATGTGAATTTCTGTTGAATGCTTGTAAGTAGCTTAAGGCACTTTCAAAGGAAAGTGATTTTCTCTGAAAGGACAGCATTTAGAAAGTGGAGAAACACTCCATTCACTTCGCACAGTGAATTGAAGTGTTGGAACAGACTGCTTCTCTTTCAGAGAAACAGATGTGAGTTTCTTGTGAATGCTTGAAAGGAGCTTAAGGCACTTTCAAAGGAAAGTGATTTTCTCTGAAAGGACAGCATTTAGAAAGTGAAGCAACACTCCATTCACTTCGCACAGTGAATTGAAGTGTTGGAACAGACTACTTCTCTTTCAGAGAAACGCATGTGAATTTCTGTTGAATGCTTGTAAGTAGCTTAAGGCACTTTCAAAGGAAAGTGATTTTCTCTGAAAGGACAGCATTTAGAAAGTGAAGCAACACTCCATTCACTTCGCACTGTGGATTGAAGTGTTGGAACAGACTGCTTCTCTTTTAGAGAAACGGATGTGAATTTTTTGTGAATGCTTGAAAGTAGCTTAAGGCACTTTCAAAGCAAAGTGATTTTCTCTGAATGACAGCATTTAGAATGTGAAGGAACACTCCATTCACTTCGCACAGTGAATTGAAGTGTTGGAACTGACTGCTTCTCTTTCACACAAACGCATTTGAGTTTCCTATGAATGCTTGTAAGTAGCTTAAGACACTTTCAAAGGAAAGTGATTTTCTCTGAAAGGACAGCATTTGGAAAGGGAAGCAACACTCCATTCACTTCGCACAATGAATTTAAGTGTTGCAACAGACAGCTTCTCTTTCACAGAAACGGATTTGAGTTTCCTATGAATGCTTGTAAGTAGCTTAAGGCACTTTCAAAGGAAAGTGATTTTCTCTGAAGGACAGCATTTAGAAAGTGAAGTCACACTCCATTCACTTCGCTCAGTGAAATGAAGTGTTGGAACAGACTGCTTCTCTTTTAGAGAAACGGATGTGAGTTTTTTGTGAATGCTTGAAAGTAGCTTAAGGCACTTTCAAAGCAAAGTGATTTTCTCTGAAGGACAGCATTTAGAATGTGAAGCAACACTCCATTCACTTCGCACAGTGAATTGAAGTGTTGGAACAGACTGCTTCTCTTTCAGAGAAACAGATGTGAGTTTCTTGTGAATGCTTTTAAGTAGCTTAAGGCAGTTTCAAAGAGAGTGATTTTCTCTAAAAGGAGAGCATTTAGAAAGTGAAGCAACACTCCGTTCACTTTGCACAGTGAATTGACGTCTTGGAGCAGACTGCTTCTCTTTCACAGAAACGCATTTGAGTTTCCTATGAATGCTTGTAAGTAGCTTAAGACACTTTCAAAGGAAAGTGATATTCTCTGAAAGGACAGCATTTAGAAAGTGAAGAAACACTCCATTCACTTCCCACAGTGAATTGAAGTGTTGGAACAGACTGCTTCTCTTTCAGAGAAACAAATGTGAGTTTCTTGTGAATGCTTGTAAGTAGCTTAAGGCACTTTCAAAGGAAAGTGATTTTCTCTGAAAGGACAGCATTTAGAAAGTGAAGCAACACTCCATTCACTTCACACAGTGAATTGAAGTGTTGGAACAGACTGCTTCTCTTTCAGAGAAACGCATGTGAATTTCTGTTGAATGCTTGTAAGTAGCTTAAGGCACCTTCAAAGGAAAGTGATTTTCTCTGAAAGGACAGCATTTAGAAAGTGAAGCAACACTCCGTTCACTTTGCACAGTGAATTGACGTCTTGCAGCAGACTGCTTCTCTTTCACAGAAACGCATTTGAGTTTCCTATGAATGCTTGTAAGTAGCTTAAGACACTTTCAAAGGAAAGTGATTTTCTCTGAAAGGACAGCATTTGGAAAGGGAAGCAACACTCCATTCACTTCGCACAATGAATTTAAGAGTTGCAACAGACAGCTTCTCTTTCACAGAAACGGATTTGAGTTTCCTATGAATGCTTGTAAGTAGCTTAAGGCACTTTCAAAGGAAAGTGATTTTCTCTGAAGGACAGCATTTAGAAAGTGAAGTCACACTCCATTCACTTCGCTCAGTGAATTGAAGTGTTGGAACAGACTGCTTCTCTTTTAGAGAAACAGATGTGAGTTTTTTGTGAATGCTTGAAAGTAGCTTAAGGCACTTTCAAAGGAAAGTGGTTTTCTCTGAAAGGACAGCATTTAGAAAGTGAAGCAACACTCCATTCACTTCGCACAGAGGATTGAAGTGTTGGAACAGACTGCTTCTCTTTTAGAGAAACGGATGTGAGTTTTTTGTGAATGCTTGAAAGTAGCTTAAGGCACTTTCAAAGCAAAGTGATTTTCTCTGAAGGACAGCATTTAGAATGTGAAGGAACACTCCATTCACTTCGCACAGTGAATTGAAGTGTTGGAACAGACTGCTTCTCTTTCAGAGAAACGCATGTGAATTTCTGTTGAAGTCTTGTAAGTAGCTTAAGACACTTTCAAAGGTAAGTGATTTTCTCTGAAAGGACAGCATTTGTAAAGGGAAGCAACACTCCATTCACTTCGCACAATGAATTTAAGTGTTGCAACAGACAGCTTCTCTTTCACAGAAACGCATTTGAGTTTCCTATGAATGCTGGTAAGTAGCTTAAGGCACTTTCAAAGGAAAGTGATTTTCTCTGAAAGGACAGCATTTAGAAAGTGAAGCAACACTCCATTCACTTCACACAGTGAACTGAAGTGTTGGAACAGACTGCTTCTCTTTCAGAGAAACGCATGTGAGTTTTTTGTGAATGCTTGTAAGTAGCTTAAGGCACTTTCAAAGGAAAGTGATTTTCTCTGAAAGGACAGCATTTAGAAAGTGAAGCAACACTCCATTCACTTCGCACAGTGAATTGAAGTGTTGGAACAGACTGCTTCTCTTTCAGAGAAACGCATGTGAATTTCTGTTGAATGCTTGTAAGTAGCTTAAGGCACTTTCAAAGGAAAGTGATTTTCTCTGAAAGGACAGCATTTAGAAAGTGAAGAAACACTCCATTCACTTCGCACAGTGAATTGAAGTGTTGGAACAGACTGCTTCTCTTTCACAGAAACGCATTTGAGTTTCCTATGAATGCTTGTAAGTAGCTTGAGACACTTTCAAAGGAAAGTGATTTTCTCTGAAAGGACAGCATTTGGAAAGGGAAGCAATACTCCATTCACTTCGCACAATGAATTTAAGAGTTGCAACAGACAGCTTCTCTTTCACAGAAACGGATTTGAGTTTCCTATGAATGCTTGTAAGTAGCTTAAGGCACTTTCAAAGGAAAGTGATTTTCTCTGAAGGACAGCATTTAGAAAGTGAAGTCACACTCCATTCACTTCGCTCAGTGAATTGAAGTGTTGGAACAGACTGCTTCTCTTTTAGAGAAACAGATGTGAGTTTTTTGTGAATGCTTGAAAGTACTTTAAGGCACTTTCAAAGGAAAGTGATTTTCTCTGAAACTACAGCATTTAGAATGTGAAGCAACATTCCAATCACTTCGCACAGTGAATTGAAGTGTTGGAACAGACTGCTTCGCTTTCAGAGAAACAGATATGAGTTTCTAGTGAATGCTTGTAAGTAGCTTAAGGCAATTTCAAAAGAGAGTGATTTTCTCTAAAAGGAGAGCATTTAGAAAGTGAAGCAACACTCCGTTCACTTCGCACAGTGAATTGAAGTGTTGGAACAGACTGCTTCTCTTTCAGAGAAACGCATGTGAATTTCTGTTGAAGTCTTGTAAGTAGCTTAAGACACTTTCAAAGGAAAGTGATTTTCTCTGAAAGGACAGCATTTGTAAAGGGAAGCAACACTCCATTCACTTCGCACAATGAATTTAAGTGTTGCAACAGACAGCTTCTCTTTCACAGAAACGCATTTGAGTTTCCTATGAATGCTGGTAAGTAGCTTAAGGCACTTTCAAAGGAAAGTGATTTTCTCTGAAAGGACAGCATTTAGAAAGTGAAGCAACACTCCATTCACTTCGCACAGAGGATTGAAGTGTTGGAACAGACTGCTTCTCTTTTAGAGAAACGGATGTGAGTTTTTTGTGAATGCTTGAAAGTAGCTTAAGGCACTTTCAAAGCAAAGTGATTTTCTCTGAAGGACAGCATTTAGAATGTGAAGGAACACTCCATTCACTTCGCACAGTGAATTGAAGTGTTGGAACAGACTGCTTCTCTTTCAGAGAAACAGATGTGAGTTTCTTGTGAATGCTTTTAAGTAGCTTAAGGCAGTTTCAAAGAGAGTGATTTTCTCTAAAAGGAGAGCATTTAGAAAGTGAAGCAACACTCCGTTCACTTCGCACAGTGAATTGACGTCTTGGAGCAGACTGCTTCTCTTTCACAGAAACGCATTTGAGTTTCCTATGAATGCTTGTAAGTAGCTTAAGACACTTTCAAAGGAAAGTGATTTTCTCTGAAAGGACAGCATTTAGAAAGTGAAGCAACACTCCATTCACTTCGCACAGTGAACTGAAGTGTTGGAACAGAATGCTTCTCTTTCAGAGAAACGCATGTGAGTTTTTTGTGAGTGCTTGTAAGTAGCTTAAGGCACTTTCAAAGGAAAGTGATTTTCTCTGAAAGGACAGCATTTAGAAAGTGAAGCAACACTCCATTCACTTCGCACAGTGAATTGAAGTGTTGGAACAGACTGCTTCTCTTTCAGAGAAACGCATGTGAATTTCTGTTGAATGCTTGTAAGTAGCTTAAGGCACTTTCAAAGGAAAGTGATTTTCTCTGAAAGGACAGCATTTAGAAAGTGGAGTTACACTCCATTCACTTCGCATAGTGAATTGAAGTGTTGGAACAGACTGCTTCTCTTTCAGAGAAACAGATGTGAGTTTCTTGTGAATGCTTGAAAGGAGCTTAAGGCACTTTCAAAGGAAAGTGATTTTCTCTGAAAGGACAGCATTTAGAAAGTGAAGCAACACTCCATTCACTTCGCACAGTGAATTGAAGTGTTGGAACAGACTACTTCTCTTTCAGAGAAACGCATGTGAATTTCTGTTGAATGCTTGTAAGTAGCTTAAGGCACTTTCAAAGGAAAGTGATTTTCTCTGAAAGGACAGCATTTAGAAAGTGAAGCAACACTCCATTCACTTCGCACTGTGGATTGAAGTGTTGGAACAGACTGCTTCTCTTTCAGAGAAACGCATGTGAGTTTTTTGTGAATGCTTGAAAGTAGCTTAAGGCACTTTCAAAGCAAAGTGATTTTCTCTGAATGACAGCATTTAGAATGTGAAGGAACACTCCATTCACTTCGAACAGTGAATTGAAGTGTTGGAACTGACTGCTTCTCTTTCACAGAAACGCATTTGAGTTTCCTATGAATGCTTGTAAGTAGCTTAACGCACTTTCAAAGGAAAGTGATTTTCTCTGAAGGACAGCATTTAGAAAGTGAAGTCACACTCCATTCACTTCGCTCAGTGAATTGAAGTGTTGGAACAGACTGCTTCTCTTTTAGAGAAACAGATGTGAGTTTTTTGTGAATGCTTGAAAGTACTTTAAGGCACTTTCAAAGGAAAGTGATTTTCTCTGAAACTACAGCATTTAGAATGCGAAGCAACATTCCAATCACTTCGCACAGTGAATTGAAGTGTTGGAACAGACTGCTTCGCTTTCAGAGAAACAGATATGAGTTTCTAGTGAATGCTTGTAAGTAGCTTAAGGCAATTTCAAAAGAGAGTGATTTTCTCTAAAAGGAGAGCATTTAGAAAGTGAAGCAACACTCCGTTCACTTCGCACAGTGAATTGAAGTGTTGGAACAGACTGCTTCTCTTTCAGAGAAACGCATGTGAGTTTTTTGTGAGTGCTTGTAAGTAGCTTAAGGCACTTTCAAAGGAAAGTGATTTTCTCTGAAAGGACAGCATTTAGAAAGTGAAGCAACACTCCATTCACTTCGCACAGTGAATTGAAGTGTTGGAACAGACTGCTTCTCTTTCAGAGAAACACATGTGAATTTCTGTTGAATGCTTGTAAGTAGCTTAAGGCACTTTCAAAGGAAAGTGATTTTCTCTGAAAGGACAGCATTTAGAAAGTGAAGAAACACTCCATTCACTTCGCACAGTGAATTGAAGTGTTGGAACAGACTGCTTCTCTTTCAGAGAAACAGATGTGAGTTTCTTGTGAATGCTTGTAAGTAGCTTAAGGCACTTTCAAGGAAAGTGATTTTCTCTGAAAGGACAGCATTTAGAAAGTGAATCAACTCTCCATTCACTTTGCACAGTGAATTGAAGCGATGGAACAGACTGCTTCTCTTTCAGAGAAACGCATGTGAATTTCTGTTGAATGCTTGTAAGTAGCTTAAGGCACTTTCAAAGGAAAGTGATTTTCTCTGAAAGGACAGGATTTAGAAAGTGGAGAAACACTCCATTCACTTCGCTCAGTGAATTGAAGTGTTGGAACAGACTGCTTCTCTTTCAGAGAAACGCATGTGAGTTTTTTGTGAATGCTTGTAAGTAGCTTAAGGCACTTTCAAAGGAAAGTGATGTTCTCTGAAAGGACAGCATTTAGAAAGTGAAGCAACACTCCATTCACTTCGCACAGTGAATTGAAGTGTTGGAACAGACTGCTTCTCTTTCAGAGAAACGCATGTGAATTTCTGTTGAATGCTTGTAAGTAGCTTAAGGCACTTTCAAAGGAAAGTGATTTTCTCTGAAAGGACAGCATTTAGAAAGTGAAGAAACACTCCATTCACTTCGCACAGTGAATTGAAGTGTTGGAACAGACTGCTTCTCTTTCACAGAAACGCATTTGAGTTTCCTATGAATGCTTGTAAGTAGCTTAAGACACTTTCAAAGGAAAGTGATTTTCTCTGAAAGGACAGCATTTGGAAAGGGAAGCAATACTCCATTCACTTCGCACAATGAATTTAAGAGTTGCAACAGACAGCTTCTCTTTCACAGAAACGGATTTGAGTTTCCTCTGAATGCTTGTAAGTAGCTTAAGGCACTTTCAAAGGAAAGTGATTTTCTCTGAAGGACAGCATTTAGAAAGTGAAGTCACACTCCATTCACTTCGCTCAGTGAATTGAAGTGTTGGAACAGACTGCTTCTCTTTTAGAGAAACAGATGTGAGTTTTTTGTGAATGCTTTTAAGTAGATTAAGGCAGTTTCAAAGAGAGTGATTTTCTCTAAAAGGAGAGCATTTAGAAAGTGAAGCAACACTCCGTTCACTTCGCACAGTGAATTGACGTCTTGGAGCAGACTGCTTCTCTTTCACAGAAACGCATTTGAGTTTCCTATGAATGCTTGTAAGTAGCTTAAGACACTTTCAAAGGAAAGTGATTTTCTCTGAAAGGACAGCATTTGGAAAGGGAAGCAACACTCCATTCACTTCGCACAATGAATTTAAGTGTTGCAACAGACAGCTTCTCTTTCACAGAAACGCATTTGAGTTTCCTGTGAATGCTTCTAAGTAGCTTAAAGCACTTTCAAAGGAAAGTGATTTTCTCTGAAAGGACAGCATTTAGAAAGTGAAGCAACACTCCATTCACTTCGCACAGTGAACTGAAGTGTTGGAACAGAATGCTTCTCTTTCAGAGAAACGCATGTGAGTTTTTTGTGAGTGCTTGTAAGTAGCTTAAGGCACTTTCAAAGGAAAGTGATTTTCTCTGAAAGGACAGCATTTAGAAAGTGAAGCAACACTCCATTCACTTCCCACAGTGAATTGAAGTGTTGGAACAGACTGCTTCTCTTTCAGAGAAACGCATGTGAATTTCTGTTGAATGCTTGTAAGTAGCTTAAGGCACTTTCAAAGGAAAGTGATTTTCTCTGAAAGGACAGCATTTAGAAAGTGGAGAAACACTCCATTCACGTCGCACAGTGAATTGAAGTGTTGGAACAGACTGCTTCTCTTTCAGAGAAACAGATGTGAGTTTCTTGTGAATGCTTGAAAGGAGCTTAAGGCACTTTCAAAGGAAAGTGATTTTCTCTGAAAGGACAGCATTTAGAAAGTGAAGCAACACTCCATTCACTTCGCACAGTGAATTGAAGTGTTGGAACAGACTACTTCTCTTTCAGAGAAACGCATGTGAATTTCTGTTGAATGCTTGTAAGTAGCTTAAGGCACTTTCAAAGGAAAGTGATTTTCTCTGAAAGGACAGCATTTAGAAAGTGAAGCAACACTCCATTCACTTCGCACTGTGGATTGAAGTGTTGGAACAGACTGCTTCTCTTTTAGAGAAACGGATGTGAGTTTTTTGTGAATGCTTGAAAGTAGCTTAAGGCACTTTCAAAGCAAAGTGATTTTCTCTGAATGACAGCATTTAGAATGTGAAGGAACACTCCATTCACTTCGCACAGTGAATTGAAGTGTTGGAACTGACTGCTTCTCTTTCACAGAAACGCATTTGAGTTTCCTATGAATGCTTGTAAGTAGCTTAAGACACTTTCAAAGGAAAGTGATTTTCTCTGCAAGGACAGCATTTGGAAAGGGAAGCAACACTCCATTCACTTCGCACAATGAATTTAAGTGTTGCAACAGACAGCTTCTCTTTCACAGAAACGGATTTGAGTTTCCTATGAATGCTTGTAAGTAGCTTAAGGCACTTTCAAAGGAAAGTGATTTTCTCTGAAGGACAGCATTTCGAAAGTGAAGTCACACTCCATTCACTTCGCTCAGTGAATTGAAGTGTTGGAACAGACTGCTTCTCTTTTAGAGAAACAGATGTGAGTTTTTTGTGAATGCTTGAAAGTACTTTAAGGCACTTTCAAAGGAAAGTGATTTTCTCTGAAACTACAGCATTTAGAATGCGAAGCAACATTCCAATCACTTCGCACAGTGAATTGAAGTGTTGGAACAGACTGCTTCGCTTTCAGAGAAACAGATATGAGTTTCTAGTGAATGCTTGTAAGTAGCTTAAGGCAATTTCAAAAGAGAGTGATTTTCTCTAAAAGGAGAGCATTTAGAAAGTGAAGCAACACTCCGTTCACTTCGCACAGTGAATTGAAGTGTTGGAACAGACTGCTTCTCTTTCAGAGAAACGCATGTGAATTTCTGTTGAAGTCTTGTAAGTAGCTTAAGACACTTTCAAATGAAAGTGATTTTCTCTGAAAGGACAGCATTTGGAAAGGGAAGCAACACTCCATTCACTTCGCACAATGAATTTAAGTGTTGCAACAGACAGCTTCTCTTTCACAGAAACGCATTTGAGTTTCCTGTGAATGCTTCTAAGTAGCTTAAGGCACTTTCAAAGGAAAGTGAATTTCTCTGAAAGGACAGCATTTAGAAAGTGAAGCAACACTCCATTCACTTCGCACAGTGAACTGAAGTGTTGGAACAGACTGCTTCTCTTTCAGAGAAACGCATGTGAGTTTTTTGTGAGTGCTTGTAAGTAGCTTAAGGCACTTTCAAAGGAAAGTGATTTTCTCTGAAAGGACAGCATTTAGAAAGTGAAGCAACACTCCATTCACTTCGCACAGTGAATTGAAGTGTTGGAACAGACTGCTTCTCTTTCAGAGAAACACATGTGAATTTCTGTTGAATGCTTGTAAGTAGCTTAAGGCACTTTCAAAGGAAAGTGATTTTCTCTGAAAGGACAGCATTTAGAAAGTGAAGCAACACTCCATTCACTTCGCACAGTGAATTGAAGTGTTGGAACAGACTGCTTCTCTTTCAGAGAAACGCATGTGAATTTCTGTTGAATGCTTGTAAGTAGCTTAAGGCTCTTTCAAAGGAAAGTGATTTTCTCTGAAAGGACAGCATTTAGAAAGTGGAGAAACACTCCATTCACTTCGCACAGTGAATTGAAGTGTTGGAACAGACTGCTTCTCTTTCAGAGAAACAGATGTGAGTTTCTTGTGAATGCTTGAAAGGAGCTTAAGGCACTTTCAAAGGAAAGTGATTTTCTCTGAAAGGACAGCATTTAGAAAGTGAAGCAACACTCCATTCACTTCGCACTGTGGATTGAAGTGTTGGAACAGACTGCTTCTCTTTTAGAGAAACGGATGTGAGTTTTTTGTGAATGCTTGAAAGTAGCTTAAGGCACTTTCAAAGCAAAGTGATTTTCTCTGAAGGACAGCATTTAGAATGTGAAGGAACACTCCATTCACTTCGCACAGTGAATTGAAGTGTTGGAACTGACTGCTTCTCTTTCACAGAAACGCATTTGAGTTTCCTATGAATGCTTGTAAGTAGCTTAAGACACTTTCAAAGGAAAGTGATTTTCTCTGCAAGGACAGCATTTGGAAAGGGAAGCAAGACTCCATTCACTTCGCACAATGAATTTAAGTGTTGCAACAGACAGCTTCTCTTTCACAGAAACGGATTTGAGTTTCCTATGAATGCTTGTAAGTAGCTTAAGGCACTTTCAAAGGAAAGTGATTTTCTCTGAAGGACAGCATTTAGAAAGTGAAGTCACACTCCATTCACTTCGCTCAGTGAATTGAAGTGTTGGAACAGACTGCTTCTCTTTTAGAGAAACAGATGTGAGTTTTTTGTGAATGCTTGAAAGTACTTTAAGGCACTTTCAAAGGAAAGTGATTTTCTCTGAAACTACAGCATTTAGAATGCGAAGCAACATTCCAATCACTTCGCACAGTGAATTGAAGTGTTGGAACAGACTGCTTCGCTTTCAGAGAAACAGATATGAGTTTCTAGTGAATGCTTGTAAGTAGCTTAAGGCAATTTCAAAAGAGAGTGATTTTCTCTAAAAGGAGAGCATTTAGAAAGTGAAGCAACACTCCGTTCACTTCGCACAGTGAATTGAAGTGTTGGAACAGACTGCTTCTCTTTCAGAGAAATGCATGTGAATTTCTGTTGAAGTCTTGTAAGTAGCTTAAGACACTTTCAAATGAAAGTGATTTTCTCTGAAAAAACAGCATTTGGAAAGCGAAGCAACACTCCATTCACTTCGCACAATGAATTTAAGTGTTGCAACAGACAGCTTCTCTTTCACAGAAACGCATTTGAGTTTCCTGTGAATGCTTCTAAGTAGCTTAAGGCACTTTCAAAGGAAAGTGATTTTCTCTGAAAGGACAGCATTTAGAAAGTGAAGAAACACTCCATTCACTTCGCACAGTGAATTGAAGTGTTGGAACAGACTGCTTCTCTTTCAGAGAAACAGATGTGAGTTTCTTGTGAATGCTTGTAAGTAGCTTAAGGCACTTTCAAGGAAAGTGATTTTCTCTGAAAGGACAGCATTTAGAAAGTGAATCAACTCTCCATTCACTTTGCACAGTGAATTGAAGCGATGGAACAGACTGCTTCTCTTTCAGAGAAACGCATGTGAATTTCTGTTGAATGCTTGTAAGTAGCTTAAGGCACTTTCAAAGGAAAGTGATTTTCTCTGAAAGGACAGGATTTAGAAAGTGGAGAAACACTCCATTCACTTCGCTCAGTGAATTGAAGTGTTGGAACAGACTGCTTCTCTTTCAGAGAAACGCATGTGAGTTTTTTGTGAATGCTTGTAAGTAGCTTAAGGCACTTTCAAAGGAAAGTGATGTTCTCTGAAAGGACAGCATTTAGAAAGTGAAGCAACACTCCATTCACTTCGCACAGTGAATTGAAGTGTTGGAACAGACTGCTTCTCTTTCAGAGAAACGCATGTGAATTTCTGTTGAATGCTTGTAAGTAGCTTAAGGCACTTTCAAAGGAAAGTGATTTTCTCTGAAAGGACAGCATTTAGAAAGTGAAGAAACACTCCATTCACTTCGCACAGTGAATTGAAGTGTTGGAACAGACTGCTTCTCTTTCACAGAAACGCATTTGAGTTTCCTATGAATGCTTGTAAGTAGCTTAAGACACTTTCAAAGGAAAGTGATTTTCTCTGAAAGGACAGCATTTGGAAAGGGAAGCAATACTCCATTCACTTCGCACAATGAATTTAAGAGTTGCAACAGACAGCTTCTCTTTCACAGAAACGGATTTGAGTTTCCTATGAATGCTTGTAAGTAGCTTAAGGCACTTTCAAAGGAAAGTGATTTTCTCTGAAGGACAGCATTTAGAAAGTGAAGTCACACTCCATTCACTTCGCTCAGTGAATTGAAGTGTTGGAACAGACTGCTTCTCTTTTAGAGAAACAGATGTGAGTTTTTTGTGAATGCTTGAAAGTACTTTAAGGCATTTTCAAAGGAAAGTGATTTTCTCTGAAACGACAGCATTTAGAATGTGAAGCAACATTCCAATCACTTCGAACAGTGAATTGAAGTGTTGGAACAGACTGCTTCGCTTTCAGAGAAACAGATATGAGTTTCTAGTGAATGCTTGTAAGTAGCTTAAGGCAATTTCAAAAGAGAGTGATTTTCTTTAAAAGGAGAGCATTTAGAAAGTGAAGCAACACTCCGTTCACTTCGCACAGTGAATTGAAGTGTTGGAACAGACTGCTTCTCTTTCAGAGAAACGCATGTGAATTTCTGTTGAAGTCTTGTAAGTAGCTTAAGACACTTTCAAAGGAAAGTGATTTTCTCTGAAAGGACAGCATTTGTAAAGGGAAGCAACACTCCATTCACTTCGCACAATGAATTTAAGTGTTGCAACAGACAGCTTCTCTTTCACAGAAACGCATTTGAGTTTCCTATGAATGCTGGTAAGTAGCTTAAGGCACTTTCAAAGGAAAGTGATTTTCTCTGAAAGGACAGCATTTAGAAAGTGAAGCAACACTCCATTCACTTCGCACAGAGGATTGAAGTGTTGGAACAGACTGCTTCTCTTTTAGAGAAACGGATGTGAGTTTTTTGTGAATGCTTGAAAGTAGCTTAAGGCACTTTCAAAGCAAAGTGATTTTCTCTGAAGGACAGCATTTAGAATGTGAAGGAACACTCCATTCACTTCGCACAGTGAATTGAAGTGTTGGAACAGACTGCTTCTCTTTCAGAGAAACAGATGTGAGTTTCTTGTGAATGCTTTTAAGTAGATTAAGGCAGTTTCAAAGAGAGTGATTTTCTCTAAAAGGAGAGCATTTAGAAAGTGAAGCAACACTCCGTTCACTTCGCACAGTGAATTGACGTCTTGGAGCAGACTGCTTCTCTTTCACAGAAACGCATTTGAGTTTCCTATGAATGCTTGTAAGTAGCTTAAGACACTTTCAAAGGAAAGTGATTTTCTCTGAAAGGACAGCATTTGGAAAGGGAAGCAACACTCCATTCACTTCGCACAATGAATTTAAGTTTTGCAACAGACAGCTTCTCTTTCACAGAAACGCATTTGAGTTTCCTGTGAATGCTTCTAAGTAGCTTAAAGCACTTTCAAAGGAAAGTGATTTTCTCTGAAAGGACAGCATTTAGAAAGTGAAGCAACACTCCATTCACTTCGCACAGTGAACTGAAGTGTTGGAACAGAATGCTTCTCTTTCAGAGAAACGCATGTGAGTTTTTTGTGAGTGCTTGTAAGTAGCTTAAGGCACTTTCAAAGGAAAGTGATTTTCTCTGAAAGGACAGCATTTAGAAAGTGACGCAACACTCCATTCACTTCGCACAGTGAATTGAAGTGTTGGAACAGACTGCTTCTCTTTCAGAGAAACACATGTGAATTTCTGTTGAATGCTTGTAAGTAGCTTAAGGCACTTTCAAAGGAAAGTGATTTTCTCTGAAAGGACAGCATTTAGAAAGTGAAGCAACACTCCATTCACTTCGCACAGTGAATTGAAGTGTTGGAACAGACTGCTTCACTTTCAGAGAAACGCATGTGAATTTCTGTTGAATGCTTGTAAGTAGCTTAAGGCACTTTCAAAGGAAAGTGATTTTCTCTGAAAGGACAGCATTTAGAAAGTGGAGAAACACTCCATTCACTTCGCACAGTGAATTGAAGTGTTGGAACAGACTGCTTCTCTTTCAGAGAAACAGATGTGAGTTTCTTGTGAATGCTTGAAAGGAGCTTAAGGCACTTTCAAAGGAAAGTGATTTTCTCTGAAAGGACAGCATTTAGAAAGTGAAGCAACACTCCATTCACTTCGCACAGTGAATTGAAGTGTTGGAACAGACTACTTCTCTTTCAGAGAAACGCATGTGAATTTCTGTTGAATGCTTGTAAGTAGCTTAAGGCACTTTCAAAGGAAAGTGATTTTCTCTGAAAGGACAGCATTTAGAAAGTGAAGCAACACTCCATTCACTTCGCACTGTGGATTGAAGTGTTGGAACAGACTGCTTCTCTTTTAGAGAAACGGATGTGAGTTTTTTGTGAATGCTTGAAAGTAGCTTAAGGCACTTTCAAAGCAAAGTGATTTTCTCTGAAGGACAGCATTTAGAATGTGAAGGAACACTCCATTCACTTCGCACAGTGAATTGAAGTGTTGGAACTGACTGCTTCTCTTTCACAGAAACGCATTTGAGTTTCCTATGAATGCTTGTAAGTAGCTTAAGACACTTTCAAAGGAAAGTGATTTTCTCTGCAAGGACAGCATTTGGAAAGGGAAGCAAGACTCCATTCACTTCGCACAATGAATTTAAGTGTTGCAACAGACAGCTTCTCTTTCACAGAAACGGATTTGAGTTTCCTATGAATGCTTGTAAGTAGCTTAAGGCACTTTCAAAGGAAAGTGATTTTCTCTGAAGGACAGCATTTAGAAAGTGAAGTCACACTCCATTCACTTCGCTCAGTGAATTGAAGTGTTGGAACAGACTGCTTCTCTTTTAGAGAAACAGATGTGAGTTTTTTGTGAATGCTTGAAAGTACTTTAAGGCACTTTCAAAGGAAAGTGATTTTCTCTGAAACTACAGCATTTAGAATGCGAAGCAACATTCCAATCACTTCGCACAGTGAATTGAAGTGTTGGAACAGACTGCTTCGCTTTCAGAGAAACAGATATGAGTTTCTAGTGAATGCTTGTAAGTAGCTTAAGGCAATTTCAAAAGAGAGTGATTTTCTCTAAAAGGAGAGCATTTAGAAAGTGAAGCAACACTCCGTTCACTTCGCACAGTGAATTGAAGTGTTGGAACAGACTGCTTCTCTTTCAGAGAAATGCATGTGAATTTCTGTTGAAGTCTTGTAAGTAGCTTAAGACACTTTCAAATGAAAGTGATTTTCTCTGAAAAAACAGCATTTGGAAAGCGAAGCAACACTCCATTCACTTCGCACAATGAATTTAAGTGTTGCAACAGACAGCTTCTCTTTCACAGAAACGCATTTGAGTTTCCTGTGAATGCTTCTAAGTAGCTTAAGGCACTTTCAAAGGAAAGTGATTTTCTCTGAAAGGACAGCATTTAGAAAGTGAAGCAACACTCCATTCACTTCGCACAGTGAACTGAAGTGTTGGAACAGACTGCTTCTCTTTCAGAGAAACGCATGTGAGTTTTTTGTGAGTGCTTGTAAGTAGCTTAAGGCACTTTCAAAGGAAAGTGATTTTCTCTGAAAGGACAGCATTTAGAAAGTGAAGCAACACTCCATTCACTTCGCAGAGTGAATTGAAGTGTTGGAACAGACTGCTTCTCTTTCAGAGAAACACATGTGAATTTCTGTTGAATGCTTGTAAGTAGCTTAAGGCACTTTCAAAGGAAAGTGATTTTCTCTGAAAGGACAGCATTTAGAAAGTGAAGGAACACTCCATTCACTTCGCACAGTGAATTGAAGTGTTGGAACAGACTGCTTCTCTTTCAGAGAAATAGATGTGAATTTCTGTTGGATGCTTGTAAGTAGCTTGAGGCACTTTCAAGGAAAGTGATTTTCTCTGAAAGGACAGCATTTAGAAAGTGAATCAACTCTCCATTCACTTTGCACAGTGAATTGAAGCGATGGAACAGACTGCTTCTCTTTCAGAGAAACGCATGTGAATTTCTGTTGAATGCTTGTAAGTAGCTTAAGGCACTTTCAAAGGAAAGTGATTTTCTCTGAAAAGACAGGATTTAGAAAGTGGAGAAACACTCCATTCACTTCGCTCAGTGAATTGAAGTGTTGGAACAGACTGCTTCTCTTTCAGAGAAACGCATGTGAGTTTTTTGTGAATGCTTGTAAGTAGCTTAAGGCACTTTCAAAGGAAAGTGATGTTCTCTGAAAGGACAGCATTTAGAAAGTGAAGCAACACTCCATTCACTTCGCACAGTGAATTGAAGTGTTGGAACAGACTGCTTCTCTTTCAGAGAAACGCATGCGAATTTCTGTTGAATGCTTGTAAGTAGCTTAAGGCACTTTCAAAGGAAAGTGATTTTCTCTGAAAGGACAGCATTTAGAAAGTGAAGAAACACTCCATTCACTTCGCACAGTGAATTGAAGTGTTGGAACAGACTGCTTCTCTTTCAGAGAAACGCATGTGAATTTCTGTTGAATGCTTGTAAGTAGCTTAAGGCACTTTCAAAGGAAAGTGATTTTCTCTGAAAGGACAGCATTTAGAAAGTGGAGAAACACTCCATTCACTTCGCACAGTGAATTGAAGTGTTGGAACAGACTGCTTCTCTTTCAGAGAAACAGATGTGAGTTTCTTGTGAATGCTTGAAAGGAGCTTAAGGCACTTTCAAAGGAAAGTGATTTTCTCTGAAAGGACAGCATTTAGAAAGTGAAGCAACACTCCATTCACTTCGCACAGTGAATTGAAGTGTTGGAACAGACTACTTCTCTTTCAGAGAAACGCATGTGATTTTCTGTTGAATGCTTGTAAGTAGCTTAAGGCACTTTCAAAGGAAAGTGATTTTCTCTGAAAGGACAGCATTTAGAAAGTGAAGCAACACTCCATTCACTTCGCACTGTGGATTGAAGTGTTGGAACAGACTGCTTCTCTTTTAGAGAAACGGATGTGAGTTTTTTGTGAATGCTTGAAAGTAGCTTAAGGCACTTTCAAAGCAAAGTGATTTTCTCTGAATGACAGCATTTAGAATGTGAAGGAACACTCCGTTCACTTCGCACAGTGAATTGAAGTGTTGGAACTGACTGCTTCTCTTTCACAGAAACCCATTTGAGTTTCCTATGAATGCTTGTAAGTAGCTTAAGACACTTTCAAAGGAAAGTGATTTTCTCTGCAAGGACAGCATTTGGAAAGGGAAGCAACACTCCATTCACTTCGCACAATGAATTTAAGTGTTGCAACAGACAGCTTCTCTTTCACAGAAACGGATTTGAGTTTCCTATGAATGCTTGTAAGTAGCTTAAGGCACTTTCAAAGGAAAGTGATTTTCTCTGAAGGACAGCATTTAGAAAGTGAAGTCACACTCCATTCACTTCGCTCAGTGAATTGAAGTGTTGGAACAGACTGCTTCTCTTTTAGAGAAACAGATGTGAGTTTTTTGTGAATGCTTGAAAGTACTTTAAGGCACTTTCAAAGGAAAGTGATTTTCTCTGAAACTACAGCATTTAGAATGCGAAGCAACATTCCAATCACTTCGCACAGTGAATTGAAGTGTTGGAACAGACTGCTTCGCTTTCAGAGAAACAGATATGAGTTTCTAGTGAATGCTTGTAAGTAGCTTAAGGCAATTTCAAAAGAGAGTGATTTTCTCTAAAAGGAGAGCATTTAGAAAGTGAAGCAACACTCCGTTCACTTCGCACAGTGAATTGAAGTGTTGGAACAGACTGCTTCTCTTTCAGAGAAATGCATGTGAATTTCTGTTGAAGTCTTGTAAGTAGCTTAAGACACTTTCAAATGAAAGTGATTTTCTCTGAAAAAACAGCATTTGGAAAGCGAAGCAACACTCCATTCACTTCGCACAATGAATTTAAGTGTTGCAACAGACAGCTTCTCTTTCACAGAAACGCATTTGAGTTTCCTGTGAATGCTTCTAAGTAGCTTAAGGCACTTTCAAAGGAAAGTGATTTTCTCTGAAAGGACAGCATTTAGAAAGTGAAGCAACACTCCATTCACTTCGCACAGTGAACTGAAGTGTTGGAACAGACTGCTTCTCTTTCAGAGAAACGCATGTGAGTTTTTTGTGAGTGCTTGTAAGTAGCTTAAGGCACTTTCAAAGGAAAGTGATTTTCTCTGAAAGGACAGCATTTAGAAAGTGAAGCAACACTCCATTCACTTCGCAGAGTGAATTGAAGTGTTGGAACAGACTGCTTCTCTTTCAGAGAAACACATGTGAATTTCTGTTGAATGCTTGTAAGTAGCTTAAGGCACTTTCAAAGGAAAGTGATTTTCTCTGAAAGGACAGCATTTAGAAAGTGAAGAAACACTCCATTCACTTCGCACAGTGAATTGAAGTGTTGGAACAGACTGCTTCTCTTTCAGAGAAATAGATGTGAATTTCTGTTGGATGCTTGTAAGTAGCTTAAGGCACTTTCAAGGAAAGTGATTTTCTCTGAAAGGACAGCATTTAGAAAGTGAATCAACTCTCCATTCACTTTGCACAGTGAATTGAAGCGATGGAACAGACTGCTTCTCTTTCAGAGAAACGCATGTGAATTTCTGTTGAATGCTTGTAAGTAGCTTAAGGCACTTTCAAAGGAAAGTGATTTTCTCTGAAAAGACAGGATTTAGAAAGTGGAGAAACACTCCATTCACTTCGCTCAGTGAATTGAAGTGTTGGAACAGACTGCTTCTCTTTCAGAGAAACGCATGTGAGTTTTTTGTGAATGCTTGTAAGTAGCTTAAGGCACTTTCAAAGGAAAGTGATGTTCTCTGAAAGGACAGCATTTAGAAAGTGAAGCAACACTCCTTCACTTCGCACAGTGAATTGAAGTGTTGGAACAGACTGCTTCTCTTTCAGAGAAACGCATGTGAATTTCTGTTGAATGCTTGTAAGTAGCTTAAGGCACTTTCAAAGGAAAGTGATTTTCTCTGAAAGGACAGCATTTAGAAAGTGAAGAAACACTCCATTCACTTCGCACAGTGAATTGAAGTGTTTGAACAGACTGCTTCTCTTTCAGAGAAACAGATGTGAGTTTCTTGTGAATGCTTGTAAGTAGCTTAAGGCACTTTCAAAGGAAAGTGATTTTCTCTGAAAGGACAGCATTTAGAAAGTGAAGCAACACTCCATTCACTTTGCACAGTGAATCGAAGTGTTGGAACAGACTGCTTCTCTTTCAGAGAAACGCATGTGAATTTCTGTTGAATGCTTGTAAGTAGCTTAAGGCACTTTCAAAGGAAAGTGATTTTCTCTGAAAGGACAGGATTTAGAAAGTGGAGAAACACTCCATTCACTTCGCACAGTGAATTGAAGTGTTGGAACAGACTGCTTCTCTTTCAGAGAAACAGATGTGAGTTTCTTGTGAATGCTTGAAAGTACTTTAAGGCACTTTCAAAGGAAAGTGATTTTCTCTGAAGGACAGCATTTAGAAAGTGAAGTCACACTCCATTCACTTCGCTCAGTGAATTGAAGTGTTGGAACAGACTGCTTCTCTTTTAGAGAAACAGATGTGAGTTTTTTGTGAATGCTTGAAAGTACTTTAAGGCACGTTCAAAGGAAAGTGATTTTCTCTGAAACTACAGCATTTAGAATGTGAAGCAACATTCCAATCACTTCGCACAGTGAATTGAAGTGTTGGAACAGACTGCTTCGCTTTCAGAGAAACAGATATGAGTTTCTAGTGAATGCTTGTAAGTAGCTTAAGGCAATTTCAAAAGAGAGTGATTTTCTCTAAAAGGAGAGCATTTAGAAAGTGAAGCAACACTCCGTTCACTTCGCACAGTGAATTGAAGTGTTGGAACAGACTACTTCTCTTTCAGAGAAACGCATGTGAATTTCTGTTGAAGTCTTGTAAGTAGCTTAAGACACTTTCAAAGGAAAGTGATTTTCTCTGAAAGGACAGCATTTGTAAAGGGAAGCAACACTCCATTCACTTCGCACAATGAATTTAAGTGTTGCAACAGACAGCTTCTCTTTCACAGAAACGCATTTGAGTTTCCTATGAATGCTGGTAAGTAGCTTAAGGCACTTTCAAAGGAAAGTGATTTTCTCTGAAAGGACAGCATTTAGAAAGTGAAGCAACACTCCATTCACTTCACACAGTGAACTGAAGTGTTGGAACAGACTGCTTCTCTTTCAGAGAAACGCATGTGAGTTTTTTGTGAATGCTTGTAAGTAGCTTAAGGCACTTTCAAAGGAAAGTGATTTTCTCTGAAAGGACAGCATTTAGAAAGTGAAGCAACACTCCATTCACTTCGCACAGTGAATTGAAGTGTTGGAACAGACTGCTTCTCTTTCAGAGAAACGCATGTGAATTTCTGTTGAATGCTTGTAAGTAGCTTAAGGCACTTTCAAAGGAAAGTGATTTTCTCTGAAAGGACAGCATTTAAAAGTGAAGAAACACTCCATTCACTTCGCACAGTGAATTGAAGTGTTTGAACAGACTGCTTCTCTTTCAGAGAAACAGATGTGAGTTTCTTGTGAATGCTTGTAAGTAGCTTAAGGCACTTTCAAAGGAATGTGATTTTCTCTGAAAGGACAGCATTTAGAAAGTGAAGCAACACTCCATTCACTTTGTACAGTGAATTGAAGTGTTGGAACAGACTGCTTCTCTTTCAGAGAAACGCATGTGAATTTCTGTTGAATGCTTGTAAGTAGCTTAAGGCACTTTCAAAGGAAAGTGATTTTCTCTGAAAGGACAGGATTTAGAAAGTGGAGAAACACTCCATTCACTTCGCACAGTGAATTGAAGTGTTGGAACAGACTGCTTCTCTTTCAGAGAAACAGATGTGAGTTTCTTGTGAATGCTTGAAAGTACTTTAAGGCACTTTCAAAGGAAAGTGATTTTCTCTGAAGGACAGCATTTAGAAAGTGAAGTCACACTCCATTCACTTCGCTCAGTGAATTGAAGTGTTGGAACAGACTGCTTCTCTTTTAGAGAAACAGATGTGAGTTTTTTGTGAATGCTTGAAAGTACTTTAAGGCACTTTCAAAGGAAAGTGATTTTCTCTGAAACTACAGCATTTAGAATGTGAAGCAACATTCCAATCACTTCGCACAGTGAATTGAAGTGTTGGAACAGACTGCTTCGCTTTCAGAGAAACAGATATGAGTTTCTAGTGAATGCTTGTAAGTAGCTTAAGGCAATTTCAAAAGAGAGTGATTTTCTCTAAAAGGAGAGCATTTAGAAAGTGAAGCAACACTCCGTTCACTTCGCACAGTGAATTGAAGTGTTGGAACAGACTGCTTCTCTTTCAGAGAAACGCATGTGAATTTCTGTTGAAGTCTTGTAAGTAGCTTAAGACACTTTCAAAGGAAAGTGATTTTCTCTGAAAGGACAGCATTTGTAAAGGGAAGCAACACTCCATTCACTTCGCACAATGAATTTAAGTGTTGCAACAGACAGCTTCTCTTTCACAGAAACGCATTTGAGTTTCCTATGAATGCTGGTAAGTAGCTTA
The DNA here is from genome assembly GCF_982192425.1 of Myodes glareolus. NCBI lineage: Eukaryota > Metazoa > Chordata > Mammalia > Rodentia > Cricetidae > Myodes > Myodes glareolus. The sequence goes on along the minus strand of NC_142033.1, from coordinate 103,514,027 downwards.
AGGCACTTTCAAAGGAAAGTGATTTTCTCTGAAAGGACAGCATTTAGAAAGTGAAGCAACACTCCATTCACTTCACACAGTGAACTGAAGTGTTGGAACAGACTGCTTCTCTTTCAGAGAAACGCATGTGAGTTTTTTGTGAATGCTTGTAAGTAGCTTAAGGCACTTTCAAAGGAAAGTGATTTTCTCTGAAAGGACAGCATTTAGAAAGTGAAGCAACACTCCATTCACTTCGCACAGTGAATTGAAGTGTTGGAACAGACTGCTTCTCTTTCAGAGAAACGCATGTGAATTTCTGTTGAATGCTTGTAAGTAGCTTAAGGCACTTTCAAAGGAAAGTGATTTTCTCTGAAAGGACAGCATTTAGAAAGTGAAGCAACACTCCATTCACTTCGCACAGTGAATTGAAGTGTTGGAACAGACTACTTCTCTTTCAGAGAAACGCATGTGAATTTCTGTTGAATGCTTGTAAGTAGCTTAAGGCACTTTCAAAGGAAAGTGATTTTCTCTGAAAGGACAGCATTTAGAAAGTGAAGAAACACTCCATTCACTTGGCACAGTGGATTGAAGTGTTGGAACAGACAGCTTCTCTTTCAAAGAAACGCATTTGAGTTTCCTATGAATGCTGGTAAGTAGCTTAAGGCACTTTCAAAGGAAAGTGATTTTCTCTGAAAGGACAGCATTTAGAAAGTGAAGCAACACTCCATTCACTTCGCACAGAGGATTGAAGTGTTGGAACAGACTGCTTCTCTTTTAGAGAAACGGATGTGAGTTTTTTGTGAATGCTTGAAAGTAGCTTAAGGCACTTTCAAAGCAAAGTGATTTTCTCTGAAGGACAGCATTTAGAATGTGAAGGAACACTCCATTCACTTCGCACAGTGAATTGAAGTGTTGGAACAGACTGCTTCTCTTTCAGAGAAACAGATGTGAGTTTCTTGTGAATGCTTTTAAGTAGCTTAAGGCAGTTTCAAAGAGAGTGATTTTCTCTAAAAGGAGAGCATTTAGAAAGTGAAGCAACACTCCGTTCACTTCGCACAGTGAATTGACGTCTTGGAGCAGACTGCTTCTCTTTCACAGAAACGCATTTGAGTTTCCTATGAATGCTTGTAAGTAGCTTAAGACACTTTCAAAGGAAAGTGATTTTCTCTGAAAGGACAGCATTTGGAAAGGGAAGCAACACTCCATTCACTTCGCACAATGAATTTAAGTGTTGCAACAGACAGCTTCTCTTTCACAGAAACGCATTTGAGTTTCCTATGAATGCTGGTAAGTAGCTTAAGGCACTTTCAAAGGAAAGTGATTTTCTCTGAAAGGACAGCATTTAGAAAGTGAAGCAACACTCCATTCACTTCGCACAGTGAACTGAAGTGTTGGAACAGACTGCTTCTCTTTCAGAGAAACGCATGTGAGTTTTTTGTGAGTGCTTGTAAGTAGCTTAAGGCACTTTCAAAGGAAAGTGATTTTCTCTGAAAGGACAGCATTTGGAAAGTGGAGCAACACTCCATTCACTTCGCACAGTGAATTGAAGTGTTGGAACAGACTGCTTCTCTTTCAGAGAAACGCATGTGAATTTCTGTTGAATGCTTGTAAGTAGCTTAAGGCACTTTCAAAGGAAAGTGATTTTCTCTGAAAGGACAGCATTTAGAAAGTGAAGCAACACTCCATTCACTTCGCACAGTGAATTGAAGTGTTGGAACAGAATGCTTCTCTTTCAGAGAAACGCATGCAAGTTTTTTGTGAATGCTTGTAAGTAGCTTAAGGCACTTTAAAAGGAAAGTGATTTTCTTTCAAAGGACAGCATTTAGAAAGTGAAGAAACACTCCATTCACTTCGCACAGTGAATTGAAGTGTTGGAACAGACTACTTCTCTTTCAGAGAAACGCATGTGAATTTCTGTTCAATGCTTGTAAGTAGCTTAAGGCACTTTCAAAGGAAAGTGATTTTCTCTGAAAGGACAGCATTTAGATTGTGAAGCAACACTCCATTATCTTCGCATGGTGAATTGAAGTGTTGGAACAGACTGCTTCTCTTTCAGAGAAACGCATGTGGGTTTTTTGTGAGTGCTTGTAAGTAGCTTAAGGCACTTTCAAAGGAAAGTGATTTTCTCTGAAAGGACAGGATTTAGAAAGTGAAGCAACACCTCATTCACTTCGCACAGTGAATTGAAGTGTTGGAAAAGACAGGTTCTCTCTCATAGAAATGCATTTGAGTTTCCTGTGAATGCTTGTAAGTAGCTTAAGGCACTTTCAAAGAAAAGTGATTTTCTCTGAAACTGCAGCATTTAGAATTTGAAGGAACACTCCATTCACTTCGCACAGTGAATTGAAGTGTTGAATCAGACTGCTTCTCTTTCAGAGAAACAGATGTGAGTTTCTTGTGAATGCTTGTAAGTAGCTTAAGGCACTTTCAAAGCAAAGTGATTTTCTCTGAAAGGACAGCATTTAGAAAGTGAAGCAACACCCCATTCACTTCGCACAGTGAATTGAAGTGTTTTAACAGACTGCTTCTCTTTCAGAGAAACGCATGTGAATTTCTGTTGAATGCTTGTAAGTAGCTTAAGGCACTTTCAAAGGAAAGTGATTTTCTCTGAAAGGACAGCATTTAGAAAGTGAAGCAAAACTCCATTCACTTAGCACAGTAAATTGTAGTGTTGGAAAAGACAGTTTCTCTTTCAGAGAAACAGATGTGAGTTTCTTGTGAATGCTTGTAAGTAGCTTAAGGCACTTTCAAAGGAAATTGATTTTCTCTGAAAGGACAGCATTTAGATTGTGAAGCAACACTCCATTCACTTCGCATGGTGAATTGAAGTGTTGGAACAGAATGCTTCTGTTTCAGAGAAACGGATGTGAGTTTTTTGTGAATGCTTGTAAGTAGCTTAAGGCATTTTCATAGGAAAGTGATTTTCTCTGAGAGGACAGCATTTGGAAAGGGAAGCAACATTCCATTCACTTCGCACAGTGAATTGAAGTGTTGGAACAGACTGCTACTCTTTCAGAAAAATGCATGTGAGTTTCTTGTGAATGTTTGTAAGTAGCTTAAGGCACTTTCAAAGGAAAGTGATTTTCTCTGAAAGGACAGGATTTAGAAAGTGAAGCAACACCCCATTCACTTCGCACAGTCAATTGAAGAGTTGGAAAAGACAGCTTCTCTCTCATAGAAACGCATTTGAGTTTCCTGTGAATGCTTGTAAGTAGCTTAAGGAACTTTCAAAGGAAAGTGATTTTCTCTGAAAGGACAGCATTTAGAAAGTGAAGCAACACTTCATTCACTTCGCACAGTGAATTGAAGTGTTGGAACAGACTGCTTCTCTTTCAGAGAAACAGATGTGAGTTTCTTGTGAATGCTTGTAAGTAGCTTAAGGCAATTTCAAAGGAAAGTGATTTTCTCTGAAAGGACAGCATTTAGAAAGTGAAGCAACACTCCATTCACTTCGCACAGTGAATTGAAGTGTTGGAACAGATTGCTTCTCTTTTAGAGAAACGGATGTGAGTTTTTTGTGAATGCTTGAAAGCAGCTTAAGGCACTTTCAAAGGAAAGTGATTTTCTCTGAAGGACAGCATTTAGAATGTAAAGCAACACTCCATTCACTTCGCACAGTGAATTGAAGTGTTGGAACAGACTGCTTCTCTTTCAGAGAAACAGATGTGAGTTTCTTGTGAATGCTTTTAAGTAGCTTAAGGCAGTTTCAAAGAGAGTGATTTTCTCTAAAATGAGAGGATTTAGAAAGTGAAGCAACACTCCATTCACTTCGCACAGTGAATTGAAGTGTTGGAACAGACTGCTTCTCTTTCAGAGAAACGCATGTGAATTTCTGTTGAATGCTTGTAAGTAGCTTAAGGCACTTTCAAAGGAAAGTGATTTTCTCTGAAAGGACAGCATTTAGAAAGTGAAGCAACACTCCATTCACTTCGCACAGTGAATTGAAGTGTTGGAACAGACTACTTCTCTTTCAGAGAAACGCATGTGAATTTCTGTTGAATGCTTGTAAGTAGCTTAAGGCACTTTCAAAGGAAAGTGATTTTCTCTGAAAGGACAGCATTTAGAAAGTGAAGAAACACTCCATTCACTTGGCACAGTGGATTGAAGTGTTGGAACAGACAGCTTCTCTTTCAAAGAAACGCATTTGAGTTTCCTATGAATGCTGGTAAGTAGCTTAAGGCACTTTCAAAGGAAAGTGATTTTCTCTGAAAGGACAGCATTTAGAAAGTGAAGCAACACTCCATTCACTTCGCACAGAGGATTGAAGTGTTGGAACAGACTGCTTCTCTTTTAGAGAAACGGATGTGAGTTTTTTGTGAATGCTTGAAAGTAGCTTAAGGCACTTTCAAAGCAAAGTGATTTTCTCTGAAGGACAGCATTTAGAATGTGAAGGAACACTCCATTCACTTCGCACAGTGAATTGAAGTGTTGGAACAGACTGCTTCTCTTTCAGAGAAACAGATGTGAGTTTCTTGTGAATGCTTTTAAGTAGCTTAAGGCAGTTTCAAAGAGAGTGATTTTCTCTAAAAGGAGAGCATTTAGAAAGTGAAGCAACACTCCGTTCACTTCGCACAGTGAATTGACGTCTTGGAGCAGACTGCTTCTCTTTCACAGAAACGCATTTGAGTTTCCTATGAATGCTTGTAAGTAGCTTAAGACACTTTCAAAGGAAAGTGATTTTCTCTGAAAGGACAGCATTTGGAAAGGGAAGCAACACTCCATTCACTTCGCACAATGAATTTAAGTGTTGCAACAGACAGCTTCTCTTTCACAGAAACGCATTTGAGTTTCCTATGAATGCTGGTAAGTAGCTTAAGGCACTTTCAAAGGAAAGTGATTTTCTCTGAAAGGACAGCATTTAGAAAGTGAAGCAACACTCCATTCACTTCGCACAGTGAACTGAAGTGTTGGAACAGACTGCTTCTCTTTCAGAGAAACGCATGTGAGTTTTTTGTGAGTGCTTGTAAGTAGCTTAAGGCACTTTCAAAGGAAAGTGATTTTCTCTGAAAGGACAGCATTTGGAAAGTGGAGCAACACTCCATTCACTTCGCACAGTGAATTGAAGTGTTGGAACAGACTGCTTCTCTTTCAGAGAAACGCATGTGAATTTCTGTTGAATGCTTGTAAGTAGCTTAAGGCACTTTCAAAGGAAAGTGATTTTCTCTGAAAGGACAGCATTTAGAAAGTGAAGCAACACTCCATTCACTTCGCACAGTGAATTGAAGTGTTGGAACAGAATGCTTCTCTTTCAGAGAAACGCATGCAAGTTTTTTGTGAATGCTTGTAAGTAGCTTAAGGCACTTTAAAAGGAAAGTGATTTTCTTTCAAAGGACAGCATTTAGAAAGTGAAGAAACACTCCATTCACTTCGCACAGTGAATTGAAGTGTTGGAACAGACTACTTCTCTTTCAGAGAAACGCATGTGAATTTCTGTTCAATGCTTGTAAGTAGCTTAAGGCACTTTCAAAGGAAAGTGATTTTCTCTGAAAGGACAGCATTTAGATTGTGAAGCAACACTCCATTATCTTCGCATGGTGAATTGAAGTGTTGGAACAGACTGCTTCTCTTTCAGAGAAACGCATGTGAGTTTTTTGTGAGTGCTTGTAAGTAGCTTAAGGCACTTTCAAAGGAAAGTGATTTTCTCTGAAAGGACAGGATTTAGAAAGTGAAGCAACACCTCATTCACTTCGCACAGTGAATTGAAGTGTTGGAAAAGACAGGTTCTCTCTCATAGAAATGCATTTGAGTTTCCTGTGAATGCTTGTAAGTAGCTTAAGGCACTTTCAAAGAAAAGTGATTTTCTCTGAAACTGCAGCATTTAGAATTTGAAGGAACACTCCATTCACTTCGCACAGTAAATTGAAGTGTTGAATCAGACTGCTTCTCTTTCAGAGAAACAGATGTGAGTTTCTTGTGAATGCTTGTAAGTAGCTTAAGGCACTTTCAAAGCAAAGTGATTTTCTCTGAAAGGACAGCATTTAGAAAGTGAAGCAACACCCCATTCACTTCGCACAGTGAATTGAAGTGTTTTAACAGACTGCTTCTCTTTCAGAGAAACGCATGTGAATTTCTGTTGAATGCTTGTAAGTAGCTTAAGGCACTTTCAAAGGAAAGTGATTTTCTCTGAAAGGACAGCATTTAGAAAGTGAAGCAAAACTCCATTCACTTAGCACAGTAAATTGTAGTGTTGGAAAAGACAGTTTCTCTTTCAGAGAAACAGATGTGAGTTTCTTGTGAATGCTTGTAAGTAGCTTAAGGCACTTTCAAAGGAAATTGATTTTCTCTGAAAGGACAGCATTTAGATTGTGAAGCAACACTCCATTCACTTCGCATGGTGAATTGAAGTGTTGGAACAGAATGCTTCTGTTTCAGAGAAACGGATGTGAGTTTTTTGTGAATGCTTGTAAGTAGCTTAAGGCATTTTCATAGGAAAGTGATTTTCTCTGAGAGGACAGCATTTGGAAAGGGAAGCAACATTCCATTCACTTCGCACAGTGAATTGAAGTGTTGGAACAGACTGCTACTCTTTCAGAAAAATGCATGTGAGTTTCTTGTGAATGTTTGTAAGTAGCTTAAGGCACTTTCAAAGGAAAGTGATTTTCTCTGAAAGGACAGGATTTAGAAAGTGAAGCAACACCCCATTCACTTCGCACAGTCAATTGAAGACTTGGAAAAGACAGCTTCTCTCTCATAGAAACGCATTTGAGTTTCCTGTGAATGCTTGTAAGTAGCTTAAGGAACTTTCAAAGGAAAGTGATTTTCTCTGAAAGGACAGCATTTAGAAAGTGAAGCAACACTTCATTCACTTCGCACAGTGAATTGAAGTGTTGGAACAGACTGCTTCTCTTTCAGAGAAACAGATGTGAGTTTCTTGTGAATGCTTGTAAGTAGCTTAAGGCAATTTCAAAGGAAAGTGATTTTCTCTGAAAGGACAGCATTTAGAAAGTGAAGCAACACTCCATTCACTTCGCACAGTGAATTGAAGTGTTGGAACAGATTGCTTCTCTTTTAGAGAAACGGATGTGAGTTTTTTGTGAATGCTTGAAAGCAGCTTAAGGCACTTTCAAAGGAAAGTGATTTTCTCTGAAGGACAGCATTTAGAATGTAAAGCAACACTCCATTCACTTCGCACAGTGAATTGAAGTGTTGGAACAGACTGCTTCTCTTTCAGAGAAACAGATGTGAGTTTCTTGTGAATGCTTTTAAGTAGCTTAAGGCAGTTTCAAAGAGAGTGATTTTCTCTAAAATGAGAGGATTTAGAAAGTGAAGCAACACTCCATTCACTTCGCACAGTGAATTGAAGTGTTGGAACAGACTGCTTCTCTTTTAGAGAAACGAATGTGAGTTTTTTGTGAATGCTTGAAAGTACTTTAAGGCACTTTCAAAGGAAAGTGATTTTCTCTGAAACTACAGCGTTCAGAATGTAAAGCAACACTCCATTCACTTCGCACAGTGAATTGAAGTGTTGGAACAGACTGCTTCTCTTTCACAGAAACGCATTTGAGTTAACTATGAATGCTTGTAAGTAGCTTAAGGCACTTTCAAAGGTAAGTGATTTTCTCTGAAAGGACAGCATTTGGAAAGGGAAGCAACACTCCATTCACTTCGCACAATGAATTTAAGTGTTGCAACAGACAGCTTCTCTTTCACAGAAACGCATTTGAGTTTTTTATAAATGCTTGTTAGTAGCTTAAGGCACTTTCAAAGGAAAGTGATTTTCTCTGAAAGGACAGCATTTAGAAAGTGAAGCAACACTCCATTCACTTCGCACAGTGAACTGAAGTGTTGGAACAGACTGCTTCTCTTTCAGAGAAACGCATGTGAGTTTTTTGTGAATGCTTGAAAGTAGCTTAAGGCACTTTCAAAGGAAAGTGATTTTCTCTGAAAGGACAGCATTTAGAAAGTGAAGCAACACTCCATTCACTTCGCACAGTGAATTGAAGTGTTGGAACAGACTGCTTCTCTTTTAGAGAAACGGATGTGAGTTTTTTGTGAATGCTTGAAAGTAGCTTAAGGCACTTTCAAAGGAAAGTGATTTTCTCTGAAGGACAGCATTTAGAATGTGAAGCAACACTCCATTCACTTCGCACAGTGAATTGAAGTGTTGGAACAGACTCCTTCTCTTTCACAGAAACGCATTTGAGTTAACTATGAATGCTTTTAAGTAGCTTAAGGCACTTTCAAAGGAAAGTGATTTTCTCTGAAAGGACAGCATTTGGAAAGGGAAGCAACACTCCATTCACTTCGCACAATGAATTTAAGTGTTGCAACAGACAGCTTCTCTTTGACAGAAACGCATTTGAGTTTCCTATGAATGCTTGTAAGTATCTTAAGGCACTTTCAAAGGAAAGTGATTTTCTCTGAAAGGACAGCATTTAGAAAGTGAAGCAACACTCCATTCACTTCGCACAGTGAACTGAAGTGTTGGAACAGACTGCTTCTCTTTCAGAGAAACGCATGTGAGTTTTTTGTGAATGCTTGTAAGTAGCTTAAGGCACTTTCAAAGGAAAGTGATTTTCTCTGAAAGGACAGCATTTAGAAAGTGAAGAAACACTCCATTCACATCGCAGAGTGAATTGAAATGTTGGAACAGACTGCTTCTCTTTCAGAGAAACGCATGTGAATTTCTGTTGAATGCTTGTAAGTAGCTTAAGGCACTTTCAAAGGGAAGTGATTTTCTCTGAAAGGACAGCATTTAGAAAGTGAAGCAACACTCCATTCACTTCGCACAGTGAACTGAAGTGTTGGAACAGACTGCTTCTCTTTCACAGAAACGGATGTAAGTTTTTTGTGAATGCTTGAAAGTAGCTTAAGGCACTTTCAAAGGAAAGTGATTTTCTCTGAAGGACAGCATTTAGAATGTGAACGAACACTCCATTCACTTCGCACAGTGGATTGAAGTGTTGGAACAGACTGCTTCTCTTTTAGAGAAACGGATGTGAGTTTTTTGTGAATGCTTGAAAGTAGCTGAAGGCACTTTCAAAGGAAAGTGATTTTCTCTGAAGGACAGCATTTAGAATGTGAAGGAACACTCCATTCACTTCGCACAGTGAATTGAAGTGTTGGAGCAGATTGCTTCTCTTTCACAGAAACGCATTTGAGTTTCCTATGAATGCTTGTAAGTAGCTTAAGACACTTTCAAAGGAAAGTGATTTTCTCTGAAAGGACAGCATTTGGAAAGGGAAGCAACACTCCATTCACTTCGCACAATGAATTTAAGTGTTGCAACAGACAGCTTCTCTTTCACAGAAACGCATTTGAGTTTCCTATGAATGCTTGTAAGTAGCTTAAGGCACTTTCAAAGGAAAGTGATTTTCTCTGAAAGGACAGCATTTAGAAAGTGAAGCAACACTCCATTCACTTCGCACAGTGAACAGAAGTGTTGGAACAGACTGCTTCTCTTTCAGAGAAACGCATGTGAGTTTTTTGTGAATGCTTGTAAGTAGCTTAAGGCACTTTCAAAGGAAAGTGATTTTCTCTGAAAGGACAGCATTTAGAAAGTGAAGCAACACTCCATTCACTTCGCACAGTGAATTGAAGTGTTGGAACAGACTGCTTCCCTTTCAGAGAAACGCATGTGAATTTCTGTTGAATGCTTGTAAGTAGCTTAAGGCACTTTCAAAGGAAAGTGATTTTCTCTGAAAGGACAGCATTTAGAAAGTGAAGCAACACTCCATTCACTTCACACAGTGGATTGAAGTGTTGGAACAGACTGCTGCTCTTTTAGAGAAACGGATGTGAGTTTTTTGTGAATGCTTGAAAGTAGCTTAAGGCACTTTCAAAGCAAAGTGATTTTCTCTGAATGACAGCATTTAGAATGTGAAGGAACACTCCATTCACTTCGCACAGTGAATTGAAGTGTTGGACCTGACTGCTTCTCTTTCAGAGAAACAGATGTGAGTTTCTTGTGAATGCTTTTAAGTAGCTTAAGGCAGTTTCAAAGACAGTCATTTTCTCTAAAAGGAGAGCATTTAGAAAGTGAAGCAACACTCCGTTCACTTCGCACAGTGAATTGACGTCTTGGAGCAGACTGCTTCTCTTTCACAGAAACGCATTTGAGTTTCCTATGAATGCTTGTAAGTAGCTTAAGACACTTTCAAAGGAAAGTGATTTTCTCTGAAAGGACAGCATTTGGAAAGGGAAGCAACACTCCATTCACTTCGCACAATGAATTTAAGTGTTGCAACAGACAGCTTCTCTTTCACAGAAACGCATTTGAGTTTCCTATGAATGCTGGTAAGTAGCTTAAGGCACTTTCAAAGGAAAGTGATTTTCTCTGAAAGGACAGCATTTAGAAAGTGAAGCAACACTCCATTCACTTCGCACAGTGAACTGAAGTGTTGGAACAGACTGCTTCTCTTTCAGAGAAACGCATGTGAGTTTTTTGTGAGTGCTTGTAAGTAGCTTAAGGCACTTTCAAAGGAAAGTGATTTTCTCTGAAAGGACAGCATTTGGAAAGGGAAGCAACACTCCATTCACTTCGCACAATGAATTGAAGTGTTGCAACAGACTGCTTCTCTTTCATTGAAACAGATGTGAGTTTCTTGTGAATGCTTGAAAGGAGCTTAAGGCACTTTCAAAGGAAAGTGATTTTCTCTGAAAGGACAGCATTTAGAAAGTGAAGCAACACTCCATTCACTTCGCACAGTGAATTGAAGTGTTGGAACAGACTACTTCTCTTTCAGAGAAACGCATGTGAATTTCTGTTGAATGCTTGTAAGTAGCTTAAGGCACTTTCAAAGGAAAGTGATTTTCTCTGAAAGGACAGCATTTAGAAAGTGAAGCAACACTCCATTCACTTCGCACAGAGGATTGAAGTGTTGGAACAGACTGCTTCTCTTTTAGAGAAACGGATGTGAGTTTTTTGTGAATGCTTGAAAGTAGCTTAAGGCACTTTCAAAGCAAAGTGATTTTCTCTGAAGGACAGCATTTAGAATGTGAAGGAACACTCCATTCACTTCGCACAGTGAATTGAAGTGTTGGAGCAGGCTGCTTCTCTTTCACAGAAACGCATTTGAGTTTCCTATGAATGCTTGTAAGTAGCTTAAGACACTTTCAAAGGAAAGTGATTTTCTCTGAAAGGACAGCATTTGGAAAGGGAAGCAACACTCCATTCACTTCGCACAGTGAATAGAAGTGTTGGAACAGACTGCTTCCTTTTCAGAGAAACGCATGTGAGTTTTTTGTGAATGCTTGTAAGTAGCTTAAGGCACTTTTAAAGGAAAGTGATTTTCTCTGAAAGGACAGGATTTAGAAAGTGAAGCAACACTCCATTCACTTCGCACAGTGAATTGAAGTGTTGGAACAGACTGCTTCTCTTTCAGAGAAACGCATGTGAATTTCTGTTGAATGCTTGTAAGTAGCTTAAGGCACTTTCAAAGGAAAGTGATTTTCACTGAAAGGACAGCATTTAGAAAGTGAAGCAACACTCCATTCACTTCGCACAGTGAATTGAAGTGTTGGAACAGAATGCTTCTCTTTCAGAGAAACGGATGTGAGTTTTTTGTGAATGCTTGTAAGTAGCTTAAGGCACTTTCAAAGGAAAGTGATTTTCTCTGAAAGGACAGCATTTAGAAAGTGAAGCAACACTCCATTCACTTCGCACAGTGAATTGAAGTGTTGGATCAGACTGCTTCTCTTTTAGAGAAACAGATGTGAGTTTTTTGTGAATGCTTGAAAGTAGCTTAAGGCACTTTCAAAGCAAAGTGATTTTCTCTGAATGACAGCATTTAGAATGTGAAGAAACACTCCATTCACTTCGCACAGTGAATTGAAGTGTTGGAACTGACTGCTTCTCTTTCAGAGAAACAGATGTGAGTTTCTTGTGAATGCTTTTAAGTAGCTTAAGGCAGTTTCAAAGAGAGTGATTTTCTCTAAAAGGAGAGCATTTAGAAAGTGAAGCAACACTCCGTTCACTTCGCACAATGAATTGACGTGTTGGAGCAGACTGCTTCTCTTTCACAGAAACGCATTTGAGTTTCCTATGAATGCTTGTAAGTAGCTTAAGACACTTTCAAAGGAAAGTGATTTTCTCTGAAAGGACAGCATTTGGAAAGGGAAGCAACACTCCATTCACTTCGCACAATGAATTTAAGTGTTGCAACAGACAGCTTCTCTTTCACAGAAACGGATTTGAGTTTCCTATGAATGCTTGTAAGTAGCTTAAGGCACTTTCAAAGGAAAGTGATTTTCTCTGAAGGACAGCATTTAGAATGTGAAGGAACACTCCAGTCACTTCGCACAGTGAATTGAAGTGTTGGAACAGACTGCTTCTCTTTTAGAGAAACGGATGTGAGCTTTTTGTGAATGCTTGAAAGTACTTTAAGGCACTTTCAAAGGAAAGTGATTTTCTCTGAAACTACAGCATTTAGAATGTGAAGCAACATTCCAATCACTTCGCACAGTGAATTGAAGTGTTGGAACAGACTGCTTCGCTTTCAGAGAAACAGATATGAGTTTCTTGTGAATGCTTGTAAGTAGCTTAAGGCAATTTCAAAAGAGAGTGATTTTCTCTAAAAGGAGAGCATTTAGAAAGTGAAGCAACACTCCGTTCACTTCGCACAGTGAATTGAAGTGTTGGAACAGACTGCTTCTCTTTCAGAGAAACGCATTTGAATTTCTGTTGAAGTCTTGTAAGTAGCTTAAGGCACTTTCAAAGGAAAGTGATTTTCTCTGAAAGGACAGCATTTAGAAAGTGAAGCAACACTCCATTCACTTCGCACAGTGAATTGAAGTGTTGGAACAGACTGCTTCTCTTTCAGAGAAACGCATGTGAATTTCTGTTGAATGCTTGTAAGTAGCTTAAGGCACTTTCAAAGGAAAGTGATTTTCTCTGAAAGGACAGCATTTAGAAAGTGAAGAAACACTCCATTCACTTCGCACAGTGAATTGAAGTGTTGGAACAGACTGCTTCTCTTTCAGAGAAACAGATGTGAGTTTCTTGTGAATGCTTGTAAGTAGCTTAAGGCACTTTCAAAGGAAAGTGATTTTCTCTGAAAGGACAGCATTTAGAAAGTGAAGCAACACTCCATTCACTTTGTACAGTGAATTGAAGTGTTGGAACAGACTGCTTCTCTTTCAGAGAAACGCATGTGAATTTCTGTTGAATGCTTGTAAGTAGCTTAAGGCACTTTCAAAGGAAAGTGATTTTCTCTGAAAGGACAGCATTTAGAAAGTGAAGCAACACTCCATTCACTTCGCACAGTGAATTGAAGTGTTGGAACAGAATGCTTCTCTTTCAGAGAAACGCATGCAAGTTTTTTGTGAATGCTTGTAAGTAGCTTAAGGCACTTTAAAAGGAAAGTGATTTTCTCTCAAAGGACAGCATTTAGAAAGTGAAGAAACACTCCATTCACTTCGCACAGTGAATTGAAGTGTTGGAACAGACTACTTCTCTTTCAGAGAAACGCATGTGAATTTCTGTTCAATGCTTGTAAGTAGCTTAAGGCACTTTCAAAGGAAAGTGATTTTCTCTGAAAGGACAGCATTTAGATTGTGAAGCAACACTCCATTCACTTCGCATGGTGAATTGAAGTGTTGGAACAGAATGCTTCTGTTTCAGAGAAACGGATGTGAGTTTTTTGTGAATGCTTGAAAGTAGCTTAAGGCACCTTCTAAGCAAAGTGATTTTATCTGAAACTGCAGCATTTAGAATGTGAAGGAACACTCCATTCACTTCGCACAGTGAATTGAAGTGTTGGAACAGATTGCTTCTCTTTTAGAGAAACGCATGTGAATTTCTGTTGAATGCTTATAAGTAGCTTAAGGCACTTTCAAAGGAAAGTGATTTTCTCTGAAAGGACAGGATTTAGAAAGTGAAGCAACACCTCATTCACTTCGCACAGTGAATTGAAGTGTTGGAAAAGACAGGTTCTCTCTCATAGAAATGCATTTGAGTTTCCTGTGAATGCTTGTAAGTAGCTTAAGGCACTTTCAAAGAAAAGTGATTTTCTCTGAAACTGCAGCATTTAGAATTTGAAGGAACACTCCATTCACTTCGCACAGTGAATTGAAGTGTTGAATCAGACTGCTTCTCTTCAAGAGAAACAGATGTGAGTTTCTTGTGAATGCTTGTAAGTAGCTTAAGGCACTTTCAAAGCAAAGTGATTTTCTCTGAAAGGACAGCATTTAGAAAGTGAAGCAACACCCCATTCACTTCGCACAGTGAATTTAAGTGTTTTAACAGACTGCTTCTCTTTCAGAGAAACGCATGTGAATTTCTGTTGAATGCTTGTAAGTAGCTTAAGGCACTTTCAAAGGAAAGTGATTTTCTCTGAAAGGACAGCATTTAGAAAGTGAAGCAAAACTCCATTCACTTAGCACAGTAAATTGTAGTGTTGGAAAAGACAGTTTCTCTTTCAGAGAAACAGATGTGAGTTTCTTGTGAATGCTTGTAAGTAGCTTAAGGCACTTTCAAAGGAAATTGATTTTCTCTGAAAGGACAGCATTTAGATTGTGAAGCAACACTCCATTCACTTCGCATGGTGAATTGAAGTGTTGGAACAGAATGCTTCTGTTTCAGAGAAACGGATGTGAGTTTTTTGTGAATGCTTGTAAGTAGCTTAAGGCATTTTCATAGGAAAGTGATTTTCTCTGAGAGGACAGCATTTGGAAAGGGAAGCAACATTCCATTCACTTCGCACAGTGAATTGAAGTGTTGGAACAGACTGCTACTCTTTCAGAAAAATGCATGTGAGTTTCTTGTGAATGTTTGTAAGTAGCTTAAGGCACTTTCAAAGGAAAGTGATTTTCTCTGAAAGGACAGGATTTAGAAAGTGAAGCAACACCCCATTCACTTCGCACAGTCAATTGAAGAGTTGGAAAAGACAGCTTCTCTCTCATAGAAACGCATTTGAGTTTCCTGTGAATGCTTGTAAGTAGCTTAAGGAACTTTCAAAGGAAAGTGATTTTCTCTGAAAGGACAGCATTTAGAAAGTGAAGCAACACTTCATTCACTTCGCACAGTGAATTGAAGTGTTGGAACAGACTGCTTCTCTTTCAGAGAAACAGATGTGAGTTTCTTGTGAATGCTTGTAAGTAGCTTAAGGCAATTTCAAAGGAAAGTGATTTTCTCTGAAAGGACAGCATTTAGAAAGTGAAGCAACACTCCATTCACTTCGCACAGTGAATTGAAGTGTTGGAACAGATTGCTTCTCTTTTAGAGAAACGGATGTGAGTTTTTTGTGAATGCTTGAAAGCAGCTTAAGGCACTTTCAAAGGAAAGTGATTTTCTCTGAAGGACAGCATTTAGAATGTAAAGCAACACTCCATTCACTTCGCACAGTGAATTGAAGTGTTGGAACAGACTGCTTCTCTTTCAGAGAAACAGATGTGAGTTTCTTGTGAATGCTTTTAAGTAGCTTAAGGCAGTTTCAAAGAGAGTGATTTTCTCTAAAATGAGAGGATTTAGAAAGTGAAGCAACACTCCATTCACTTCGCACAGTGAATTGAAGTGTTGGAACAGACTGCTTCTCTTTTAGAGAAACGGATGTGAGTTTTTTGTGAATGCTTGAAAGTACTTTAAGGCACTTTCAAAGGAAAGTGATTTTCTCTGAAACTACAGCGTTTAGAATGTAAAGCAACACTCCATTTACTTCGCACAGTGAATTGAAGTGTTGGAACAGACTGCTTCTCTTTCAGAGAAACGCATGTGAATTTCTGTTGAATGCTTGTAAGTAGCTTAAGGCACTTTCAAAGGAAAGTGATTTTCTCTGAAAGGACAGCATTTAGAAAGTGAAGCAACACTCCATTCACTTCGCACAGTGAATTGAAGTGTTGGAACAGAATGCTTCTCTTTCAGAGAAACGCATGCAAGTTTTTTGTGAATGCTTGTAAGTAGCTTAAGGCACTTTAAAAGGAAAGTGATTTTCTCTCAAAGGACAGCATTTAGAAAGTGAAGAAACACTCCATTCACTTCGCACAGTGAATTGAAGTGTTGGAACAGACTACTTCTCTTTCAGAGAAACGCATGTGAATTTCTGTTCAATGCTTGTAAGTAGCTTAAGGCACTTTCAAAGGAAAGTGATTTTCTCTGAAAGGACAGCATTTAGATTGTGAAGCAACACTCCATTCACTTCGCATGGTGAATTGAAGTGTTGGAACAGAATGCTTCTGTTTCAGAGAAACGGATGTGAGTTTTTTGTGAATGCTTGAAAGTAGCTTAAGGCACCTTCTAAGCAAAGTGATTTTATCTGAAACTGCAGCATTTAGAATGTGAAGGAACACTCCATTCACTTCGCACAGTGAATTGAAGTGTTGGAACAGATTGCTTCTCTTTTAGAGAAACGCATGTGAATTTCTGTTGAATGCTTATAAGTAGCTTAAGGCACTTTCAAAGGAAAGTGATTTTCTCTGAAAGGACAGGATTTAGAAAGTGAAGCAACACCTCATTCACTTCGCACAGTGAATTGAAGTGTTGGAAAAGACAGGTTCTCTCTCATAGAAATGCATTTGATTTCCTGTGAATGCTTGTAAGTAGCTTAAGGCACTTTCAAAGAAAAGTGATTTTCTCTGAAACTGCAGCATTTAGAATTTGAAGGAACACTCCATTCACTTCGCACAGTGAATTGAAGTGTTGAATCAGACTGCTTCTCTTCAAGAGAAACAGATGTGAGTTTCTTGTGAATGCTTGTAAGTAGCTTAAGGCACTTTCAAAGCAAAGTGATTTTCTCTGAAAGGACAGCATTTAGAAAGTGAAGCAACACCCCATTCACTTCGCACAGTGAATTGAAGTGTTTTAACAGACTGCTTCTCTTTCAGAGAAACGCATGTGAATTTCTGTTGAATGCTTGTAAGTAGCTTAAGGCACTTTCAAAGGAAAGTGATTTTCTCTGAAAGGACAGCATTTAGAAAGTGAAGCAAAACTCCATTCACTTAGCACAGTAAATTGTAGTGTTGGAAAAGACAGTTTCTCTTTCAGAGAAACAGATGTGAGTTTCTTGTGAATGCTTGTAAGTAGCTTAAGGCACTTTCAAAGGAAATTGATTTTCTCTGAAAGGACAGCATTTAGATTGTGAAGCAACACTCCATTCACTTCGCATGGTGAATTGAAGTGTTGGAACAGAATGCTTCTGTTTCAGAGAAACGGATGTGAGTTTTTTGTGAATGCTTGTAAGTAGCTTAAGGCATTTTCATAGGAAAGTGATTTTCTCTGAGAGGACAGCATTTGGAAAGGGAAGCAACATTCCATTCACTTCGCACAGTGAATTGAAGTGTTGGAACAGACTGCTACTCTTTCAGAAAAATGCATGTGAGTTTCTTGTGAATGTTTGTAAGTAGCTTAAGGCACTTTCAAAGGAAAGTGATTTTCTCTGAAAGGACAGGATTTAGAAAGTGAAGCAACACCCCATTCACTTCGCACAGTCAATTGAAGAGTTGGAAAAGACAGCTTCTCTCTCATAGAAACGCATTTGAGTTTCCTGTGAATGCTTGTAAGTAGCTTAAGGCACTTTCAAAGGAAAGTGATTTTCTCTGAAAGGACAGGATTTAGAAAGTGAAGCAACACCCCATTCACTTCGCACAGTCAATTGAAGAGTTGGAAAAGACAGCTTCTCTCTCATAGAAACGCATTTGAGTTTCCTGTGAATGCTTGTAAGTAGCTTAAGGAACTTTCAAAGGAAAGTGATTTTCTCTGAAAGGACAGGATTTAGAAAGTGAAGCAACACCCCATTCACTTCGCACAGTGAATTGAAGTGTTTTAACAGACTGCTTCTCTTTCAGAGAAACGCATGTGAATTTCTGTTGAATGCTTGTAAGTAGCTTAAGGCAATTTCAAAGGAAAGTGATTTTCTCTGAAAGGACAGCATTTAGAAAGTGAAGCAACACTCCATTCACTTCGCACAGTGAATTGAAGTGTTGGAACAGATTGCTTCTCTTTTAGAGAAACGGATGTGAGTTTTTTGTGAATGCTTGAAAGCAGCTTAAGGCACTTTCAAAGGAAAGTGATTTTCTCTGAAGGACAGCATTTAGAATGTAAAGCAACACTCCATTCACTTCGCACAGTGAATTGAAGTGTTGGAACAGACTGCTTCTCTTTCAGAGAAACAGATGTGAGTTTCTTGTGAATGCTTTTAAGTAGCTTAAGGCAGTTTCAAAGAGAGTGATTTTCTCTAAAATGAGAGGATTTAGAAAGTGAAGCAACACTCCATTCACTTCGCACAGTGAATTGAAGTGTTGGAACAGACTGCTTCTCTTTTAGAGAAACGGATGTGAGTTTTTTGTGAATGCTTGAAAGTACTTTAAGGCACTTTCAAAGGAAAGTGATTTTCTCTGAAACTACAGCGTTTAGAATGTAAAGCAACACTCCATTTACTTCGCACAGTGAATTGAAGTGTTGGAACAGACTGCTTCTCTTTCACAGAAACGCATTTGAGTTAACTATGAATGCTTGTAAGTAGCTTAAGGCACTTTCAAAGGTAAGTGATTTTCTCTGAAAGGACAGCATTTGGAAAGGGAAGCAACACTCCATTCACTTCGCACAATGAATTTAAGTGTTGCAACAGACAGCTTCTCTTTCACAGAAACGCATTTGAGTTTTTTATAAATGCTTGTTAGTAGCTTAAGGCACTTTCAAAGGAAAGTGATTTTCTCTGAAAGGACAGCATTTAGAAAGTGAAGCAACACTCCATTCACTTCGCACAGTGAACTGAAGTGTTGGAACAGACTGCTTCACTTTCAGAGAAACGCATGTGAGTTTTTTGTGAATGCTTGAAAGTAGCTTAAGGCACTTTCAAAGGAAAGTGATTTTCTCTGAAAGGACAGCATTTAGAAAGTGAAGCAACACTCCATTCACTTCGCACAGTGAATTGAAGTGTTGGAACAGACTGCTTCTCTTTTAGAGAAACGGATGTGAGTTTTTTGTGAATGCTTGAAAGTAGCTTAAGGCACTTTCAAAGGAAAGTGATTTTCTCTGAAGGACAGCATTTAGAATGTGAAGCAACACTCCATTCACTTCGCACAGTGAATTGAAGTGTTGGAACAGACTCCTTCTCTTTCACAGAAACGCATTTGAGTTAACTATGAATGCTTTTAAGTAGCTTAAGGCACTTTCAAAGGAAAGTGATTTTCTCTGAAAGGACAGCATTTGGAAAGGGAAGCAACACTCCATTCACTTCGCACAATGAATTTAAGTGTTGCAACAGACAGCTTCTCTTTGACAGAAACGCATTTGAGTTTCCTATGAATGCTTGTAAGTATCTTAAGGCACTTTCAAAGGAAAGTGATTTTCTCTGAAAGGACAGCATTTAGAAAGTGAAGCAACACTCCATTCACTTCGCACAGTGAACTGAAGTGTTGGAACAGACTGCTTCTCTTTCAGAGAAACGCATGTGAGTTTTTTGTGAATGCTTGTAAGTAGCTTAAGGCACTTTCAAAGGAAAGTGATTTTCTCTGAAAGGACAGCATTTAGAAAGTGAAGAAACACTCCATTCACATCGCAGAGTGAATTGAAATGTTGGAACAGACTGCTTCTCTTTCAGAGAAACGCATGTGAATTTCTGTTGAATGCTTGTAAGTAGCTTAAGTCACTTTCAAAGGGAAGTGATTTTCTCTGAAAGGACAGCATTTAGAAAGTGAAGCAACACTCCATTCACTTCGCACAGTGAACTGAAGTGTTGGAACAGACTGCTTCTCTTTCACAGAAACGGATGTAAGTTTTTTGTGAATGCTTGAAAGTAGCTTAAGGCACTTTCAAAGGAAAGTGATTTTCTCTGAAGGACAGCATTTAGAATGTGAACGAACACTCCATTCACTTCGCACAGTGAATTGAAGTGTTGGAACAGACTGCTTCTCTTTCAGAGAAACAGATGTGAGTTTCTTGTGAATGCTTTTAAGTGGCTTAAGGCAGTTTCAAAGAGAGTGATTTTCTCTAAAATGAGAGCATTTAGAAAGTGAAGCAGCACTCCGTTCACTTCGCACAGTGAATTGAAGTGTTGGAACAGACTGCTTCTCTTTCAGAGAAACGCATGTGAATTTCTGTTGAAGTCTTGTAAGTAGCTTAAGACACTTTCAAAGGAAAGTGATTTTCTCTGAAAGGACAGCATTTGTAAAGGGAAGCAACACTCCATTCACTTCGCACAATGAATTTAAGTGTTGCAACAGACAGCTTCTCTTTCACAGAAACGCATTTGAGTTTCCTATGAATGCTGGTAAGTAGCTTAACGCACTTTCAAAGGAAAGTGATATTCTCTGAAAGGACAGCATTTAGAAAGTGAAGCAACACTCCATTCACTTCACACAGTGAACTGAAGTGTTGGAACAGACTGCTTCTCTTTCAGAGAAACGCATGTGAGTTTTTTGTGAATGCTTGTAAGTAGCTTAAGGCACTTTCAAAGGAAAGTGATTTTCTCTGAAAGGACAGCATTTAGAAAGTGAAGCAACACTCCATTCACTTCGCACAGTGAATTGAAGTGTTGGAACAGACTGCTTCTCTTTCAGAGAAACGCATGTGAATTTCTGTTGAATGCTTGTAAGTAGCTTAAGGCACTTACAAAGGAAAGTGATTTTCTCTGAAAGGACAGCATTTAGAAAGTGAAGAAACACTCCATTCACTTCGCACAGTGAATTGAAGTGTTGGAACAGACTGCTTCTCTTTCATTGAAACAGATGTGAGTTTCTTGTGAATGCTTGAAAGGAGCTTAAGGCACTTTCAAAGGAAAGTGATTTTCTCTGAAAGGACAGCATATAGAAAGTGAAGCAACACTCCATTCACTTCGCACAGTGAATTGAAGTGTTGGAACAGACTACTTCTCTTTCAGAGAAACGCATGTGAATTTCTGTTGAATGCTTGTAAGTAGCTTAAGGCACTTTCAAAGGAAAGTGATTTTCTCTGAAAGGACAGCATTTAGAAAGTGAAGCAACACTCCATTCACTTCGCACAGTGGATTGAAGTGTTGGAACAGACTGCTTCTCTTTTAGAGAAACGGATGTGAGTTTTTTGTGAATGCTTGAAAGTAGCTGAAGGCACTTTCAAAGGAAAGTGATTTTCTCTGAAGGACAGCATTTAGAATGTGAAGGAACACTCCATTCACTTCGCACAGTGAATTGAAGTGTTGGAGCAGATTGCTTCTCTTTCACAGAAACGCATTTGAGTTTCCTATGAATGCTTGTAAGTAGCTTAAGACACTTTCAAAGGAAAGTGATTTTCTCTGAAAGGACAGCATTTGGAAAGGGAAGCAACACTCCATTCACTTCGCACAATGAATTTAAGTGTTGCAACAGACAGCTTCTCTTTCACAGAAACGCATTTGAGTTTCCTATGAATGCTTGTAAGTAGCTTAAGGCACTTTCAAAGGAAAGTGATTTTCTCTGAAAGGACAGCATTTAGAAAGTGAAGCAACACTCCATTCACTTCGCACAGTGAACAGAAGTGTTGGAACAGACTGCTTCTCTTTCAGAGAAACGCATGTGAGTTTTTTGTGAATGCTTGTAAGTAGCTTAAGGCACTTTCAAAGGAAAGTGATTTTCTCTGAAAGGACAGCATTTAGAAAGTGAAGCAACACTCCATTCACTTCGCACAGTGAATTGAAGTGTTGGAACAGACTGCTTCCCTTTCAGAGAAACGCATGTGTATTTCTGTTGAATGCTTGTAAGTAGCTTAAGGCACTTTCAAAGGAAAGTGATTTTCTCTGAAAGGACAGCATTTAGAAAGTGAAGCAACACTCCATTCACTTCACACAGTGGATTGAAGTGTTGGAACAGACTGCTTCTCTTTTAGAGAAACGGATGTGAGTTTTTTGTGAATGCTTGAAAGTAGCTTAAGGCACTTTCAAAGCAAAGTGATTTTCTCTGAATGACAGCATTTAGAATGTGAAGGAACACTCCATTCACTTCGCACAGTGAATTGAAGTGTTGGACCTGACTGCTTCTCTTTCAGAGAAACAGATGTGAGTTTCTTGTGAATGCTTTTAAGTAGCTTAAGGCAGTTTCAAAGACAGTCATTTTCTCTAAAAGGAGAGCATTTAGAAAGTGAAGCAACACTCCGTTCACTTCGCACAGTGAATTGACGTCTTGGAGCAGACTGCTTCTCTTTCACAGAAACGCATTTGAGTTTCCTATGAATGCTTGTAAGTAGCTTAAGGCACTTTCAAAGAAAAGTGATTTTCTCTGAAAGGACAGCATTTGGAAAGGGAAGCAACACTCCATTCACTTCGCACAATGAATTGAAGTGTTGCAACAGACTGCTTCTCTTTCATTGAAACAGATGTGAGTTTCTTGTGAATGCTTGAAAGGAGCTTAAGGCACTTTCAAAGGAAAGTGATTTTCTCTGAAAGGACAGCATTTAGAAAGTGAAGCAACACTCCATTCACTTCGCACAGTGAATTGAAGTGTTGGAACAGACTACTTCTCTTTCAGAGAAACGCATGTGAATTTCTGTTGAATGCTTGTAAGTAGCTTAAGGCACTTTCAAAGGAAAGTGATTTTCTCTGAAAGGACAGCATTTAGAAAGTGAAGCAACACTCCATTCACTTCGCACAGAGGATTGAAGTGTTGGAACAGACTGCTTCTCTTTTAGAGAAACGGATGTGAGTTTTTTGTGAATGCTTGAAAGTAGCTTAAGGCACTTTCAAAGCAAAGTGATTTTCTCTGAAGGACAGCATTTAGAATGTGAAGGAACACTCCATTCACTTCGCACAGTGAATTGAAGTGTTGGAGCAGGCTGCTTCTCTTTCACAGAAACGCATTTGAGTTTCCTATGAATGCTTGTAAGTAGCTTAAGACACTTTCAAAGGAAAGTGATTTTCTCTGAAAGGACAGCATTTGGAAAGGGAAGCAACACTCCATTCACTTCGCACAGTGAATAGAAGTGTTGGAACAGACTGCTTCCTTTTCAGAGAAACGCATGTGAGTTTTTTGTGGATGCTTGTAAGTAGCTTAAGGCACTTTTAAAGGAAAGTGATTTTCTCTGAAAGGACAGGATTTAGAAAGTGAAGCAACACTCCATTCACTTCGCACAGTGAATTGAAGTGTTGGAACAGACTGCTTCTCTTTCAGAGAAACGCATGTGAATTTCTGTTGAATGCTTGTAAGTAGCTTAAGGCACTTTCAAAGGAAAGTGATTTTCACTGAAAGGACAGCATTTAGAAAGTGAAGCAACACTCCATTCACTTCGCACAGTGAATTGAAGTGTTGGAACAGAATGCTTCTCTTTCAGAGAAACGGATGTGAGTTTTTTGTGAATGCTTGTAAGTAGCTTAAGGCACTTTCAAAGGAAAGTGATTTTCTCTGAAAGGACAGCATTTAGAAAGTGAAGCAACACTCCATTCACTTCGCACAGTGAATTGAAGTGTTGGATCAGACTGCTTCTCTTTTAGAGAAACAGATGTGAGTTTTTTGTGAATGCTTGAAAGTAGCTTAAGGCACTTTCAAAGCAAAGTGATTTTCTCTGAATGACAGCATTTAGAATGTGAAGAAACACTCCATTCACTTCGCACAGTGAATTGAAGTGTTGGAACTGACTGCTTCTCTTTCAGAGAAACAGATGTGAGTTTCTTGTGAATGCTTTTAAGTAGCTTAAGGCAGTTTCAAAGAGAGTGATTTTCTCTAAAAGGAGAGCATTTAGAAAGTGAAGCAACACTCCGTTCACTTCGCACAATGAATTGACGTGTTGGAGCAGACTGCTTCTCTTTCACAGAAACGCATTTGAGTTTCCTATGAATGCTTGTAAGTAGCTTAAGACACTTTCAAAGGAAAGTGATTTTCTCTGAAAGGACAGCATTTGGAAAGGGAAGCAACACTCCATTCACTTCGCACAATGAATTTAAGTGTTGCAACAGACAGCTTCTCTTTCACAGAAACGGATTTGAGTTTCCTATGAATGCTTGTAAGTAGCTTAAGGCACTTTCAAAGGAAAGTGATTTTCTCTGAAGGACAGCATTTAGAATGTGAAGGAACACTCCAGTCACTTCGCACAGTGAATTGAAGTGTTGGAACAGACTGCTTCTCTTTTAGAGAAACGGATGTGAGCTTTTTGTGAATGCTTGAAAGTACTTTAAGGCACTTTCAAAGGAAAGTGATTTTCTCTGAAACTACAGCATTTAGAATGTGAAGCAACATTCCAATCACTTCGCACAGTGAATTGAAGTGTTGGAACAGACTGCTTCGCTTTCAGAGAAACAGATATGAGTTTCTTGTGAATGCTTGTAAGTAGCTTAAGGCAATTTCAAAAGAGAGTGATTTTCTCTAAAAGGAGAGCATTTAGAAAGTGAAGCAACACTCCGTTCACTTCGCACAGTGAATTGAAGTGTTGGAACAGACTGCTTCTCTTTCAGAGAAACGCATTTGAATTTCTGTTGAAGTCTTGTAAGTAGCTTAAGGCACTTTCAAAGGAAAGTGATTTTCTCTGAAAGGACAGCATTTAGAAAGTGAATCAACACTCCATTCACTTCGCACAGTGAATTGAAGTGTTGGAACAGACTGCTTCTCTTTCAGAGAAACGCATGTGAATTTCTGTTGAATGCTTGTAAGTAGCTTAAGGCACTTTCAAAGGAAAGTGATTTTCTCTGAAAGGACAGCATTTAGAAAGTGAAGAAACACTCCATTCACTTCGCACAGTGAATTGAAGTGTTGGAACAGACTGCTTCTCTTTCAGAGAAACAGATGTGAGTTTCTTGTGAATGCTTGTAAGTAGCTTAAGGCACTTTCAAAGGAAAGTGATTTTCTCTGAAAGGACAGCATTTAGAAAGTGAAGCAACACTCCATTCACTTTGCACAGTGAATTGAAGTGTTGGAACAGACTGCTTCTCTTTCAGAGAAACGCATGTGAATTTCTGTTGAATGCTTGTAAGTAGCTTAAGGCACTTTCAAAGGAAAGTGATTTTCTCTGAAAGGACAGCATTTAGAAAGTGAAGCAACACTCCATTCACTTCGCACAGTGAATTGAAGTGTTGGAACAGAATGCTTCTCTTTCAGAGAAACGCATGCAAGTTTTTTGTGAATGCTTGTAAGTAGCTTAAGGCACTTTAAAAGGAAAGTGATTTTCTCTCAAAGGACAGCATTTAGAAAGTGAAGAAACACTCCATTCACTTCGCACAGTGAATTGAAGTGTTGGAACAGACTACTTCTCTTTCAGAGAAACGCATGTGAATTTCTGTTCAATGCTTGTAAGTAGCTTAAGGCACTTTCAAAGGAAAGTGATTTTCTCTGAAAGGACAGCATTTAGATTGTGAAGCAACACTCCATTCACTTCGCATGGTGAATTGAAGTGTTGGAACAGAATGCTTCTGTTTCAGAGAAACGGATGTGAGTTTTTTGTGAATGCTTGAAAGTAGCTTAAGGCACCTTCTAAGCAAAGTGATTTTATCTGAAACTGCAGCATTTAGAATGTGAAGGAACACTCCATTCACTTCGCACAGTGAATTGAAGTGTTGGAACAGATTGCTTCTCTTTTAGAGAAACGCATGTGAATTTCTGTTGAATGCTTATAAGTAGCTTAAGGCACTTTCAAAGGAAAGTGATTTTCTCTGAAAGGACAGGATTTAGAAAGTGAAGCAACACCTCATTCACTTCGCACAGTGAATTGAAGTGTTGGAAAAGACAGGTTCTCTCTCATAGAAATGCATTTGAGTTTCCTGTGAATGCTTGTAAGTAGCTTAAGGCACTTTCAAAGAAAAGTGATTTTCTCTGAAACTGCAGCATTTAGAATTTGAAGGAACACTCCATTCACTTCGCACAGTGAATTGAAGTGTTGAATCAGACTGCTTCTCTTTCAGAGAAACAGATGTGAGTTTCTTGTGAATGCTTGTAAGTAGCTTAAGGCACTTTCAAAGCAAAGTGATTTTCTCTGAAAGGACAGCATTTAGAAAGTGAAGCAACACCCCATTCACTTCGCACAGTGAATTGAAGTGTTTTAACAGACTGCTTCTCTTTCAGAGAAACGCATGTGAATTTCTGTTGAATGCTTGTAAGTAGCTTAAGGCACTTTCAAAGGAAAGTGATTTTCTCTGAAAGGACAGCATTTAGAAAGTGAAGCAAAACTCCATTCACTTAGCACAGTAAATTGTAGTGTTGGAAAAGACAGTTTCTCTTTCAGAGAAACAGATGTGAGTTTCTTGTGAATGCTTGTAAGTAGCTTAAGGCACTTTCAAAGGAAATTGATTTTCTCTGAAAGGACAGCATTTAGATTGTGAAGCAACACTCCATTCACTTCGCATGGTGAATTGAAGTGTTGGAACAGAATGCTTCTGTTTCAGAGAAACGGATGTGAGTTTTTTGTGAATGCTTGTAAGTAGCTTAAGGCATTTTCATAGGAAAGTGATTTTCTCTGAGAGGACAGCATTTGGAAAGGGAAGCAACATTCCATTCACTTCGCACAGTGAATTGAAGTGTTGGAACAGACTGCTACTCTTTCAGAAAAATGCATGTGAGTTTCTTGTGAATGTTTGTAAGTAGCTTAAGGCACTTTCAAAGGAAAGTGATTTTCTCTGAAAGGACAGGATTTAGAAAGTGAAGCAACACCCCATTCACTTCGCACAGTCAATTGAAGAGTTGGAAAAGACAGCTTCTCTCTCATAGAAACGCATTTGAGTTTCCTGTGAATGCTTGTAAGTAGCTTAAGGAACTTTCAAAGGAAAGTGATTTTCTCTGAAAGGACAGCATTTAGAAAGTGAAGCAACACTTCATTCACTTCGCACAGTGAATTGAAGTGTTGGAACAGACTGCTTCTCTTTCAGAGAAACAGATGTGAGTTTCTTGTGAATGCTTGTAAGTAGCTTAAGGCAATTTCAAAGGAAAGTGATTTTCTCTGAAAGGACAGCATTTAGAAAGTGAAGCAACACTCCATTCACTTCGCACAGTGAATTGAAGTGTTGGAACAGATTGCTTCTCTTTTAGAGAAACGGATGTGAGTTTTTTGTGAATGCTTGAAAGCAGCTTAAGGCACTTTCAAAGGAAAGTGATTTTCTCTGAAGGACGGCATTTAGAATGTAAAGCAACACTCCATTCACTTCGCACAGTGAATTGAAGTGTTGGAACAGACTGCTTCTCTTTCAGAGAAACAGATGTGAGTTTCTTGTGAATGCTTTTAAGTAGCTTAAGGCAGTTTCAAAGAGAGTGATTTTCTCTAAAATGAGAGGATTTAGAAAGTGAAGCAACACTCCATTCACTTCGCACAGTGAATTGAAGTGTTGGAACAGACTGCTTCTCTTTTAGAGAAACGGATGTGAGTTTTTTGTGAATGCTTGAAAGTAGCTTAAGGCACTTTCAAAGGAAAGTGATTTTCTCTGAAACTACAGCGTTTAGAATGTAAAGCAACACTCCATTTACTTCGCACAGTGAATTGAAGTGTTGGAACAGACTGCTTCTCTTTCACAGAAACGCATTTGAGTTAACTATGAATGCTTGTAAGTAGCTTAAGGCACTTTCAAAGGTAAGTGATTTTCTGTGAAAGGACAGCATTTGGAAAGGGAAGCAACACTCCATTCACTTCGCACAATGAATTTAAGTGTTGCAACAGACAGCTTCTCTTTCACAGAAACCCATTTGAGTTTTTTATAAATGCTTGTTAGTAGCTTAAGGCACTTTCAAAGGAAAGTGATTTTCTCTGAAAGGACAGCATTTAGAAAGTGAAGCAACACTCCATTCACTTCGCACAGTGAACTGAAGTGTTGGAACAGACTGCTTCACTTTCAGAGAAACGCATGTGAGTTTTGTGTGAATGCTTGAAAGTAGCTTAAGGCACTTTCAAAGGAAAGTGATTTTCTCTGAAAGGACAGCATTTAGAAAGTGAAGCAACACTCCATTCACTTCGCACAGTGAATTGAAGTGTTGGAACAGACTGCTTCTCTTTTAGAGAAACGGATGTGAGTTTTTTGTGAATGCTTGAAAGTAGCTTAAGGCACTTTCAAAGGAAAGTGATTTTCTCTGAAGGACAGCATTTAGAATGTGAAGCAACACTCCATTCACTTCGCACAGTGAATTGAAGTGTTGGAACAGACTCCTTCTCTTTCACAGAAACGCATTTGAGTTAACTATGAATGCTTTTAAGTAGCTTAAGGCACTTTCAAAGGAAAGTGATTTTCTCTGAAAGGACAGCATTTGGAAAGGGAAGCAACACTCCATTCACTTCGCACAATGAATTTAAGTGTTGCAACAGACAGCTTCTCTTTGACAGAAACG
Source organism: Myodes glareolus (assembly GCF_982192425.1). Classification (NCBI taxonomy): domain Eukaryota; kingdom Metazoa; phylum Chordata; class Mammalia; order Rodentia; family Cricetidae; genus Myodes; species Myodes glareolus. The sequence goes on along the minus strand of NC_142033.1, from coordinate 103,485,938 downwards.
CATTTGAGTTTCCTATGAATGCTTGTAAGTATCTTAAGGCACTTTCAAAGGAAAGTGATTTTCTCTGAAAGGACAGCATTTAGAAAGTGAAGCAACACTCCATTCACTTCGCACAGTGAACTGAAGTGTTGGAACAGACTGCTTCTCTTTCAGAGAAACGCATGTGAGTTTTTTGTGAATGCTTGTAAGTAGCTTAAGGCACTTTCAAAGGAAAGTGATTTTCTCTGAAAGGACAGCATTTAGAAAGTGAAGAAACACTCCATTCACATCGCAGAGTGAATTGAAATGTTGGAACAGACTGCTTCTCTTTCAGAGAAACGCATGTGAATTTCTGTTGAATGCTTGTAAGTAGCTTAAGTCACTTTCAAAGGGAAGTGATTTTCTCTGAAAGGACAGCATTTAGAAAGTGAAGCAACACTCCATTCACTTCGCACAGTGAACTGAAGTGTTGGAACAGACTGCTTCTCTTTCACAGAAACGGATGTAAGTTTTTTGTGAATGCTTGAAAGTAGCTTAAGGCACTTTCAAAGGAAAGTGATTTTCTCTGAAGGACAGCATTTAGAATGTGAACGAACACTCCATTCACTTCGCACAGTGAATTGAAGTGTTGGAACAGACTGCTTCTCTTTCAGAGAAACAGATGTGAGTTTCTTGTGAATGCTTTTAAGTGGCTTAAGGCAGTTTCAAAGAGAGTGATTTTCTCTAAAATGAGAGCATTTAGAAAGTGAAGCAGCACTCCGTTCACTTCGCACAGTGAATTGAAGTGTTGGAACAGACTGCTTCTCTTTCAGAGAAACGCATGTGAATTTCTGTTGAAGTCTTGTAAGTAGCTTAAGACACTTTCAAAGGAAAGTGATTTTCTCTGAAAGGACAGCATTTGTAAAGGGAAGCAACACTCCATTCACTTCGCACAATGAATTTAAGTGTTGCAACAGACAGCTTCTCTTTCACAGAAACGCATTTGAGTTTCCTATGAATGCTGGTAAGTAGCTTAACGCACTTTCAAAGGAAAGTGATTTTCTCTGAAAGGACAGCATTTAGAAAGTGAAGCAACACTCCATTCACTTCACACAGTGAACTGAAGTGTTGGAACAGACTGCTTCTCTTTCAGAGAAACGCATGTGAGTTTTTTGTGAATGCTTGTAAGTAGCTTAAGGCACTTTCAAAGGAAAGTGATTTTCTCTGAAAGGACACCATTTAGAAAGTGAAGCAACACTCCATTCACTTCGCACAGTGAATTGAAGTGTTGGAACAGACTGCTTCTCTTTCAGAGAAACGCATGTGAATTTCTGTTGAATGCTTGTAAGTAGCTTAAGGCACTTACAAAGGAAAGTGATTTTCTCTGAAAGTACAGCATTTAGAAAGTGAAGAAACACTCCATTCACTTCGCACAGTGAATTGAAGTGTTGGAACAGACTGCTTCTCTTTCATTGAAACAGATGTGAGTTTCTTGTGAATGCTTGAAAGGAGCTTAAGGCACTTTCAAAGGAAAGTGATTTTCTCTGAAAGGACAGCATTTAGAAAGTGAAGCAACACTCCATTCACTTCGCACAGTGAATTGAAGTGTTGGAACAGACTGCTTCTCTTTTAGAGAAACGGATGTGAGTTTTTTGTGAATGCTTGAAAGTAGCTTAAGGCACTTTCAAAGGAAAGTGATTTTCTCTGAAGGACAGCATTTAGAATGTGAAGCAACACTCCATTCACTTCGCACAGTGAATTGAAGTGTTGGAACAGACTCCTTCTCTTTCACAGAAACGCATTTGAGTTAACTATGAATGCTTTTAAGTAGCTTAAGGCACTTTCAAAGGAAAGTGATTTTCTCTGAAAGGACAGCATTTGGAAAGGGAAGCAACACTCCATTCACTTCGCACAATGAATTTAAGTGTTGCAACAGACAGCTTCTCTTTGACAGAAACGCATTTGAGTTTCCTATGAATGCTTGTAAGTATCTTAAGGCACTTTCAAAGGAAAGTGATTTTCTCTGAAAGGACAGCATTTAGAAAGTGAAGCAACACTCCATTCACTTCGCACAGTGAACTGAAGTGTTGGAACAGACTGCTTCTCTTTCAGAGAAACGCATGTGAGTTTTTTGTGAATGCTTGTAAGTAGCTTAAGGCACTTTCAAAGGAAAGTGATTTTCTCTGAAAGGACAGCATTTAGAAAGTGAAGAAACACTCCATTCACATCGCAGAGTGAATTGAAATGTTGGAACAGACTGCTTCTCTTTCAGAGAAACGCATGTGAATTTCTGTTGAATGCTTGTAAGTAGCTTAAGTCACTTTCAAAGGGAAGTGATTTTCTCTGAAAGGACAGCATTTAGAAAGTGAAGCAACACTCCATTCACTTCGCACAGTGAACTGAAGTGTTGGAACAGACTGCTTCTCTTTCACAGAAACGGATGTAAGTTTTTTGTGAATGCTTGAAAGTAGCTTAAGGCACTTTCAAAGGAAAGTGATTTTCTCTGAAGGACAGCATTTAGAATGTGAACGAACACTCCATTCACTTCGCACAGTGAATTGAAGTGTTGGAACAGACTGCTTCTCTTTCAGAGAAACAGATGTGAGTTTCTTGTGAATGCTTTTAAGTGGCTTAAGGCAGTTTCAAAGAGAGTGATTTTCTCTAAAATGAGAGCATTTAGAAAGTGAAGCAGCACTCCGTTCACTTCGCACAGTGAATTGAAGTGTTGGAACAGACTGCTTCTCTTTCAGAGAAACGCATGTGAATTTCTGTTGAAGTCTTGTAAGTAGCTTAAGACACTTTCAAAGGAAAGTGATTTTCTCTGAAAGGACAGCATTTGTAAAGGGAAGCAACACTCCATTCACTTCGCACAATGAATTTAAGTGTTGCAACAGACAGCTTCTCTTTCACAGAAACGCATTTGAGTTTCCTATGAATGCTGGTAAGTAGCTTAACGCACTTTCAAAGGAAAGTGATTTTCTCTGAAAGGACAGCATTTAGAAAGTGAAGCAACACTCCATTCACTTCACACAGTGAACTGAAGTGTTGGAACAGACTGCTTCTCTTTCAGAGAAACGCATGTGAGTTTTTTGTGAATGCTTGTAAGTAGCTTAAGGCACTTTCAAAGGAAAGTGATTTTCTCTGAAAGGACACCATTTAGAAAGTGAAGCAACACTCCATTCACTTCGCACAGTGAATTGAAGTGTTGGAACAGACTGCTTCTCTTTCAGAGAAACGCATGTGAATTTCTGTTGAATGCTTGTAAGTAGCTTAAGGCACTTACAAAGGAAAGTGATTTTCTCTGAAAGTACAGCATTTAGAAAGTGAAGAAACACTCCATTCACTTCGCACAGTGAATTGAAGTGTTGGAACAGACTGCTTCTCTTTCATTGAAACAGATGTGAGTTTCTTGTGAATGCTTGAAAGGAGCTTAAGGCACTTTCAAAGGAAAGTGATTTTCTCTGAAAGGACAGCATATAGAAAGTGAAGCAACACTCCATTCACTTCGCACAGTGAATTGAAGTGTTGGAACAGACTACTTCTCTTTCAGAGAAACGCATGTGAATTTCTGTTGAATGCTTGTAAGTAGCTTAAGGCACTTTCAAAGGAAAGTGATTTTCTCTGAAAGGACAGCATTTAGAAAGTGAAGCAACACTCCATTCACTTCGCACAGTGGATTGAAGTGTTGGAACAGACTGCTTCTCTTTTAGAGAAACGGATGTGAGTTTTTTGTGAATGCTTGAAAGTAGCTGAAGGCACTTTCAAAGGAAAGTGATTTTCTCTGAAGGACAGCATTTAGAATGTGAAGGAACACTCCATTCACTTCGCACAGTGAATTGAAGTGTTGGAGCAGATTGCTTCTCTTTCACAGAAACGCATTTGAGTTTCCTATGAATGCTTGTAAGTAGCTTAAGACACTTTCAAAGGAAAGTGATTTTCTCTGAAAGGACAGCATTTGGAAAGGGAAGCAACACTCCATTCACTTCGCACAATGAATTTAAGTGTTGCAACAGACAGCTTCTCTTTCACAGAAACGCATTTGAGTTTCCTATGAATGCTTGTAAGTAGCTTAAGGCACTTTCAAAGGAAAGTGATTTTCTCTGAAAGGACAGCATTTAGAAAGTGAAGCAACACTCCATTCACTTCGCACAGTGAACAGAAGTGTTGGAACAGACTGCTTCTCTTTCAGAGAAACGCATGTGAGTTTTTTGTGAATGCTTGTAAGTAGCTTAAGGCACTTTCAAAGGAAAGTGATTTTCTCTGAAAGGACAGCATTTAGAAAGTGAAGCAACACTCCATTCACTTCGCACAGTGAATTGAAGTGTTGGAACAGACTGCTTCCCTTTCAGAGAAACGCATGTGAATTTCTGTTGAATGCTTGTAAGTAGCTTAAGGCACTTTCAAAGGAAAGTGATTTTCTCTGAAAGGACAGCATTTAGAAAGTGAAGCAACACTCCATTCACTTCACACAGTGAACTGAAGTGTTGGAACAGACTGCTTCTCTTTCAGAGAAACGCATGTGAGTTTTTTGTGAATGCTTGTAAGTAGCTTAAGGCACTTTCAAAGGAAAGTGATTTTCTCTGAAAGGACACCATTTAGAAAGTGAAGCAACACTCCATTCACTTCGCACAGTGAATTGAAGTGTTGGAACAGACTGCTTCTCTTTCAGAGAAACGCATGTGAATTTCTGTTGAATGCTTGTAAGTAGCTTAAGGCACTTACAAAGGAAAGTGATTTTCTCTGAAAGTACAGCATTTAGAAAGTGAAGAAACACTCCATTCACTTCGCACAGTGAATTGAAGTGTTGGAACAGACTGCTTCTCTTTCATTGAAACAGATGTGAGTTTCTTGTGAATGCTTGAAAGGAGCTTAAGGCACTTTCAAAGGAAAGTGATTTTCTCTGAAAGGACAGCATATAGAAAGTGAAGCAACACTCCATTCACTTCGCACAGTGAATTGAAGTGTTGGAACAGACTACTTCTCTTTCAGAGAAACGCATGTGAATTTCTGTTGAATGCTTGTAAGTAGCTTAAGGCACTTTCAAAGGAAAGTGATTTTCTCTGAAAGGACAGCATTTAGAAAGTGAAGCAACACTCCATTCACTTCGCACAGTGGATTGAAGTGTTGGAACAGACTGCTTCTCTTTTAGAGAAACGGATGTGAGTTTTTTGTGAATGCTTGAAAGTAGCTGAAGGCACTTTCAAAGGAAAGTGATTTTCTCTGAAGGACAGCATTTAGAATGTGAAGGAACACTCCATTCACTTCGCACAGTGAATTGAAGTGTTGGAGCAGATTGCTTCTCTTTCACAGAAACGCATTTGAGTTTCCTATGAATGCTTGTAAGTAGCTTAAGACACTTTCAAAGGAAAGTGATTTTCTCTGAAAGGACAGCATTTGGAAAGGGAAGCAACACTCCATTCACTTCGCACAATGAATTTAAGTGTTGCAACAGACAGCTTCTCTTTCACAGAAACGCATTTGAGTTTCCTATGAATGCTTGTAAGTAGCTTAAGGCACTTTCAAAGGAAAGTGATTTTCTCTGAAAGGACAGCATTTAGAAAGTGAAGCAACACTCCATTCACTTCGCACAGTGAACAGAAGTGTTGGAACAGACTGATTCTCTTTCAGAGAAACGCATGTGAGTTTTTTGTGAATGCTTGTAAGTAGCTTAAGGCACTTTCAAAGGAAAGTGATTTTCTCTGAAAGGACAGCATTTAGAAAGTGAAGCAACACTCCATTCACTTCGCACAGTGAATTGAAGTGTTGGAACAGACTGCTTCCCTTTCAGAGAAACGCATGTGAATTTCTGTTGAATGCTTGTAAGTAGCTTAAGGCACTTTCAAAGGAAAGTGATTTTCTCTGAAAGGACAGCATTTAGAAAGTGAAGCAACACTCCATTCACTTCACACAGTGGATTGAAGTGTTGGAACAGACTGCTTCTCTTTTAGAGAAACGGATGTGAGTTTTTTGTGAATGCTTGAAAGTAGCTTAAGGCACTTTCAAAGCAAAGTGATTTTATCTGAAACTGCAGCATTTAGAATGTGAAGGAACACTCCATTCACTTCGCACAGTGAATTGAAGTGTTGGAACAGATTGCTTCTCTTTTAGAGAAACGGATATGAGTTTTTTGTGAATGCTTGAAAGTACTTTAAGGCACTTTCAAAGGAAAGTGATTTTCTCTGAAACTACAGCGTTTAGAATGTAAAGCAACACTCCATTCACTTCGCACAGTGAATTGAAGTGTTGGAACAGACTGCTTCTCTTTCACAGAAACGCATTTGAGTTAACTATGAATGCTTGTAAGTAGCTTAAGGCACTTTCAAAGGTAAGTGATTTTCTCTGAAAGGACAGCATTTGGAAAGGGAAGCAACACTCCATTCACTTCGCACAATGAATTTAAGTGTTGCAACAGACAGCTTCTCTTTCACAGAAACGCATTTGACTTTTTTATAAATGCTTGTTAGTAGCTTAAGGCACTTTCAAAGGAAAGTGATTTTCTCTGAAAGGACAGCATTTAGAAAGTGAAGCAACACTCCATTCACTTCGCACAGTGAACTGAAGTGTTGGAACAGACTGCTTCTCTTTCAGAGAAACGCATGTGAGTTTTTTGTGAATGCTTGAAAGTAGCTTAAGGCACTTTCAAAGGAAAGTGATTTTCTCTGAAAGGACAGCATTTAGAAAGTGAAGCAACACTCCATTCACTTCGCACAGTGAATTGAAGTGTTGGAACAGACTGCTTCTCTTTTAGAGAAACGGATGTGAGTTTTTTGTGAATGCTTGAAAGTAGCTTAAGGCACTTTCAAAGGAAAGTGATTTTCTCTGAAGGACAGCATTTAGAATGTGAAGCAACACTCCATTCACTTCGCACAGTGAATTGAAGTGTTGGAACAGACTCCTTCTCTTTCACAGAAACGCATTTGAGTTAACTATGAATGCTTGTAAGTAGCTGGAGGCACTTTCAAAGGAAAGTGATTTTCTCTGAAAGGACAGCATTTGGAAAGGGAAGCAACACTCCATTCACTTCGCACAATGAATTTAAGTGTTGCAACAGACAGCTTCTCTTTGACAGAAACGCATTTGAGTTTCCTATGAATGCTTGTAAGTATCTTAAGGCACTTTCAAAGGAAAGTGATTTTCTCTGAAAGGACAGCATTTAGAAAGTGAAGCAACACTCCATTCACTTCGCACAGTGAACTGAAGTGTTGGAACAGACTGCTTCTCTTTCAGAGAAACGCATGTGAGTTTTTTGTGAATGCTTGTAAGTAGCTTAAGGCACTTTCAAAGGAAAGTGATTTTCTCTGAAAGGACAGCATTTAGAAAGTGAAGAAACACTCCATTCACATCGCAGAGTGAATTGAAATGTTGGAACAGACTGCTTCTCTTTCAGAGAAACGCATGTGAATTTCTGTTGAATGCTTGTAAGTAGCTTAAGTCACTTTCAAAGGGAAGTGATTTTCTCTGAAAGGACAGCATTTAGAAAGTGAAGCAACACTCCATTCACTTCGCACAGTGAACTGAAGTGTTGGAACAGACTGCTTCTCTTTCACAGAAACGGATGTAAGTTTTTTGTGAATGCTTGAAAGTAGCTTAAGGCACTTTCAAAGGAAAGTGATTTTCTCTGAAGGACAGCATTTAGAAAGTGAAGAAACACTCCATTCACTTCGCACAGTGAATTGAAGTGTTGGAACAGACTGCTTCTCTTTCAGAGAAACAGATGTGAGTTTCTTGTGAATGCTTTTAAGTGGCTTAAGGCAGTTTCAAAGAGAGTGATTTTCTCTAAAATGAGAGCATTTAGAAAGTGAAGCAGCACTCCGTTCACTTCGCACAGTGAATTGAAGTGTTGGAACAGACTGCTTCTCTTTCAGAGAAACGCATGTGAATTTCTGTTGAAGTCTTGTAAGTAGCTTAAGACACTTTCAAAGGAAAGTGATTTTCTCTGAAAGGACAGCATTTGTAAAGGGAAGCAACACTCCATTCACTTCGCACAATGAATTTAAGTGTTGCAACAGACAGCTTCTCTTTCACAGAAACGCATTTGAGTTTCCTATGAATGCTGGTAAGTAGCTTAACGCACTTTCAAAGGAAAGTGATTTTCTCTGAAAGGACACCATTTAGAAAGTGAAGCAACACTCCATTCACTTCGCACAGTGAATTGAAGTGTTGGAACAGACTGCTTCTCTTTCAGAGAAACGCATGTGAATTTCTGTTGAATGCTTGTAAGTAGCTTAAGGCACTTACAAAGGAAAGTGATTTTCTCTGAAAGGACAGCATTTAGAAAGTGAAGAAACACTCCATTCACTTCGCACAGTGAATTGAAGTGTTGGAACAGACTGCTTCTCTTTCATTGAAACAGATGTGAGTTTCTTGTGAATGCTTGAAAGGAGCTTAAGGCACTTTCAAAGGAAAGTGATTTTCTCTGAAAGGACAGCATATAGAAAGTGAAGCAACACTCCATTCACTTCGCACAGTGAATTGAAGTGTTGGAACAGACTACTTCTCTTTCAGAGAAACGCATGTGAATTTCTGTTGAATGCTTGTAAGTAGCTTAAGGCACTTTCAAAGGAAAGTGATTTTCTCTGAAAGGACAGCATTTAGAAAGTGAAGCAACACTCCATTCACTTCGCACAGTGGATTGAAGTGTTGGAACAGACTGCTTCTCTTTTAGAGAAACGGATGTGAGTTTTTTGTGAATGCTTGAAAGTAGCTGAAGGCACTTTCAAAGGAAAGTGATTTTCTCTGAAGGACAGCATTTAGAATGTGAAGGAACACTCCATTCACTTCGCACAGTGAATTGAAGTGTTGGAGCAGATTGCTTCTCTTTCACAGAAACGCATTTGAGTTTCCTATGAATGCTTGTAAGTAGCTTAAGACACTTTCAAAGGAAAGTGATTTTCTCTGAAAGGACAGCATTTGGAAAGGGAAGCAACACTCCATTCACTTCGCACAATGAATTTAAGTGTTGCAACAGACAGCTTCTCTTTCACAGAAACGCATTTGAGTTTCCTATGAATGCTTGTAAGTAGCTTAAGGCACTTTCAAAGGAAAGTGATTTTCTCTGAAAGGACAGCATTTAGAAAGTGAAGCAACACTCCATTCACTTCGCACAGTGAACAGAAGTGTTGGAACAGACTGCTTCTCTTTCAGAGAAACGCATGTGAGTTTTTTGTGAATGCTTGTAAGTAGCTTAAGGCACTTTCAAAGGAAAGTGATTTTCTCTGAAAGGACAGCATTTAGAAAGTGAAGCAACACTCCATTCACTTCGCACAGTGAATTGAAGTGTTGGAACAGACTGCTTCCCTTTCAGAGAAACGCATGTGAATTTCTGTTGAATGCTTGTAAGTAGCTTAAGGCACTTTCAAAGGAAAGTGATTTTCTCTGAAAGGACAGCATTTAGAAAGTGAAGCAACACTCCATTCACTTCACACAGTGGATTGAAGTGTTGGAACAGACTGCTTCTCTTTTAGAGAAACGGATGTGAGTTTTTTGTGAATGCTTGAAAGTAGCTTAAGGCACTTTCAAAGCAAAGTGATTTTCTCTGAATGACAGCATTTAGAATGTGAAGGAACACTCCATTCACTTCGCACAGTGAATTGAAGTGTTGGACCTGACTGCTTCTCTTTCAGAGAAACAGATGTGAGTTTCTTGTGAATGCTTTTAAGTAGCTTAAGGCAGTTTCAAAGACAGTGATTTTCTCTAAAAGGAGAGCATTTAGAAAGTGAAGCAACACTCCGTTCACTTCGCACAGTGAATTGACGTCTTGGAGCAGACTGCTTCTCTTTCACAGAAACGCATTTGAGTTTCCTATGAATGCTTGTAAGTAGCTTAAGGCACTTTCAAAGGAAAGTGATTTTCTCTGAAAGGACAGCATTTGGAAAGGGAAGCAACACTCCATTCACTTCGCACAATGAATTGAAGTGTTGCAACAGACTGCTTCTCTTTCATTGAAACAGATGTGAGTTTCTTGTGAATGCTTGAAAGGAGCTTAAGGCACTTTCAAAGGAAAGTGATTTTCTCTGAAAGGACAGCATTTAGAAAGTGAAGCAACACTCCATTCACTTCGCACAAAGAATTGAAGTGTTGGAACAGACTACTTCTCTTTCAGAGAAACGCATGTGAATTTCTGTTGAATGCTTGTAAGTAGCTTAAGGCACTTTCAAAGGAAAGTGATTTTCTCTGAAAGGACAGCATTTAGAAAGTGAAGCAACACTCCATTCACTTCGCACAGTGGATTGAAGTGTTGGAACAGACTGCTTCTCTTTTAGAGAAACGGATGTGAGTTTTTTGTGAATGCTTGAAAGTAGCTTAAGGCACTTTCAAAGCAAAGTGATTTTCTCTGAAGGACAGCATTTAGAATGTGAAGGAACACTCCATTCACTTCGCACAGTGAATTGAAGTGTTGGAGCAGACTGCTTCTCTTTCACAGAAACGCATTTGAGTTTCCTATGAATGCTTGTAAGTAGCTTAAGACACTTTCAAAGGAAAGTGATTTTCTCTGAAAGGACAGCATTTGGAAAGGGAAGCAACACTCCATTCACTTCGCACAGTGAACAGAAGTGTTGGAACAGACTGCTTCCTTTTCAGAGAAACGCATGTGAGTTTTTTGTGAATGCTTGTAAGTAGCTTAAGGCACTTTTAAAGGAAAGTGATTTTCTCTGAAAGGACAGGATTTAGAAAGTGAAGCAACACTCCATTCACTTCGCACAGTGAATTGAAGTGTTGGAACAGACTGCTTCTCTTTCAGAGAAACACATGTGAATTTCTTTTGAATGCTTGTAAGTAGCTTAAGGCACTTTCAAAGGAAAGTGATTTTCACTGAAAGGACAGCATTTAGAAAGTGAAGCAACACTCCATTCACTTCGCACAGTGAATTGAAGTGTTGGAACAGAATGCTTCTCTTTCAGAGAAACGGATGTGAGTTTTTTGTGAATGCTTGTAAGTAGCTTAAGGCACTTTCAAAGGAAAGTGATTTTCTCTGAAAGGACAGCATTTAGAAAGTGAAGCAACACTCCATTCACTTCGCACAGTGAATTGAAGTGTTGGATCAGACTGCTTCTCTTTTAGAGAAACAGATGTGAGTTTTTTGTGAATGCTTGAAAGTAGCTTAAGGCACTTTCAAAGCAAAGTGATTTTCTCTGAATGACAGCATTTAGAATGTGAAGAAACACTCCATTCACTTCGCACAGTGAATTGAAGTGTTGGAACTGACTGCTTCTCTTTCAGAGAAACAGATGTGAGTTTCTTGTGAATGCTTTTAAGTAGCTTAAGGCAGTTTCAAAGAGAGTGATTTTCTCTAAAAGGAGAGCATTTAGAAAGTGAAGCAACACTCCGTTCACTTCGCACAATGAATTGACGTGTTGGAGCAGACTGCTTCTCTTTCACAGAAACGCATTTGAGTTTCCTATGAATGCTTGTAAGTAGCTTAAGACACTTTCAAAGGAAAGTGATTTTCTCTGAAAGGACAGCATTTGGAAAGGGAAGCAACACTCCATTCACTTCGCACAATGAATTTAAGTGTTGCAACAGACAGCTTCTCTTTCACAGAAACGGATTTGAGTTTCCTATGAATGCTTGTAAGTAGCTTAAGGCACTTTCAAAGGAAAGTGATTTTCTCTGAAGGACAGCATTTAGAATGTGAAGGAACACTCCAGTCACTTCGCACAGTGAATTGAAGTGTTGGAACAGACTGCTTCTCTTTTAGAGAAACGGATGTGAGCTTTTTGTGAATGCTTGAAAGTACTTTAAGGCACTTTCAAAGGAAAGTGATTTTCTCTGAAACTACAGCATTTAGAATGTGAAGCAACATTCCAATCACTTCGCACAGTGAATTGAAGTGTTGGAACAGACTGCTTCGCTTTCAGAGAAACAGATATGAGTTTCTTGTGAATGCTTGTAAGTAGCTTAAGGCAATTTCAAAAGAGAGTGATTTTCTCTAAAAGGAGAGCATTTAGAAAGTGAAGCAACACTCCGTTCACTTCGCACAGTGAATTGAAGTGTTGGAACAGACTGCTTCTCTTTCAGAGAAACGCATGTGAATTTCTGTTGAAGTCTTGTAAGTAGCTTAAGACACTTTCAAAGGCAAGTGATTTTCTCTGAAAGGACAGCATTTGTAAAGGGAAGCAACACTCCATTCACTTCGCACAATGAATTTAAGTGTTGCAACAGACAGCTTCTCTTTCACAGAAACGGATTTGAGTTTCCTATGAATGCTTGTAAGTAGCTTAAGTCACTTTCAAAGGAAAGTGATTTTCTCTGAAGGACAGCATTTAGAATGTGAAGGAACACTCCAGTCACTTCGCACAGTGAATTGAAGTGTTGGAACAGACTGCTTCTCTTTTAGAGAAACGGATGTGAGTTTTTTGTGAATGCTTGAAAGTACTTTAAGGCACTTTCAAAGGAAAGTGATTTTCTCTGAAACTACAGCATTTAGAATGTGAAGCAACATTCCAATCACTTCGCACAGTGAATTGAAGTGTTGGAACAGACTGCTTCGCTTTCAGAGAAACGCATGTGAATTTCTGTTGAATGCTTGTAAGTAGCTTAAGGCACTTTCAAAGGAAAGTGATTTTCTCTGAAAGGACAGGATTTAGAAAGTGGAGAAACACTCCATTCACTTCGCACAGTGAATTGAAGTGTTGGAACAGACTGCTTCTCTTTCAGAGAAACGCATGTGAGTTTTTTGTGAATGCTTGTAAGTAGCTTAAGGCACTTTCAAAGGAAAGTGATTTTCTCTGAAAGGACAGCATTTAGAAAGTGAAGAAACACTCCATTCACTTCGCACAGTGAATTGAAGTGTTGGAACAGACTGCTTCTCTTTCAGAGAAACAGATGTGAGTTTCTTGTGAATGCTTGTAAGTAGCTTAAGGCACTTTCAAAGGAAAGTGATTTTCTCTGAAAGGACAGCATTTAGAAAGTGAAGCAACACTCCATTCACTTTGCACAGTGAATTGAAGTGTTGGAACAGACTGCTTCTCTTTCAGAGAAACGCATGTGAATTTCTGTTGAATGCTTGTAAGTAGCTTAAGGCACTTTCAAAGGAAAGTGATTTTCTCGGAAAGGACAGGATTTAGAAAGTGAAGCAACACTCCATTCACTTCGCACAGTGAATTGAAGTGTTGGAACAGACTGCTTCTCTTTTAGAGAAACGGATGTGAGTTTTTTGTGAATGCTTGAAAGTAGCTTAAGGCACTTTCAAAGCAAAGTGATTTTCTCTGAATGACAGCATTTAGAATGTGAAGGAACACTCCATTCACTTCGCACAGTGAATTGAAGTGTTGGAACTGACTGCTTCTCTTTCACAGAAACGCATTTGAGTTTCCTATGAATGCTTGTAAGTAGCTTAAGACACTTTCAAAGGAAAGTGATTTTCTCTGAAAGGACAGCATTTGGAAAGGGAAGCAAGACTCCATTCACTTCGCACAATGAATTTAAGTGTTGCAACAGACAGCTTCTCTTTCACAGAAACGGATTTGAGTTTCCTATGAATGCTTGTAAGTAGCTTAAGGCACTTTCAAAGGAAAGTGATTTTCTCTGAAGGACAGCATTTAGAAAGTGAAGTCACACTCCACTCACTTCGCTCAGTGGATTGAAGTGTTGGAACAGACTGCTTCTCTTTTAGAGAAACAGATGTGAGTTTCTTGTGAATGCTTGAAAGTACTTTAAGGCACTTTCAAAGTGATTTTCTCTGAAACTACAGCATTTAGAATGTGAAGCAACATTCCAATCACTTCGCACAGTGAATTGAAGTGTTGGAACAGACTGCTTCGCTTTCAGAGAAACAGATATGAGTTTCTAGTGAATGCTTGTAAGTAGCTTAAGGCAATTTCAAAAGAGAGTGATTTTCTCTAAAAGGAGACCATTTAGAAAGTGAAGCAACACTCCGTTCACTTCGCACAGTGAATTGAAGTGTTGGAACAGACTGCTTCTCTTTCAGAGAAACGCATGTGAATTTCTGTTGAAGTCTTGTAAGTAGCTTAAGACACTTTCAAAGGAAAGTGATTTTCTCTGAAAGGACAGCATTTGTAAAGCGAAGCAACACTCCATTCACTTCGCACAATGAATTTAAGTGTTGCAACAGACAGCTTCTCTTTCACAGAAACACATTTGAGTTTCCTATGAATGCTGGTAAGTAGCTTAAGGCACTTTCAAAGGAAAGTGATTTTCTCTGAAAGGACAGGATTTAGAAAGTGAAGAAACACTCCATTCACTTCGCACAGTGAATTGAAGTGTTGGAACAGACTGCTTCTCTTTCAGAGAAACAGATGTGAGTTTCTTGTGAATGCTTGAAAGGAGCTTAAGGCACTTTCAAAGGAAAGTGATTTTCTCTGAAAGGACAGCATTTAGAAAGTGAAGCAACACTCCATTCACTTCGCACAGTGAATTGAAGTGTTGGAACAGACTGCTTCTCTTTCAGAGAAACGCATGTGAATTTCTGTTGAATGCTTGTAAGTAGCTTAAGGCACTTTCAAAGGAAAGTGATTTTCTCTGAAAGGACAGCATTTAGAAAGTGAAGAAACACTCCATTCACTTCGCACAGTGAATTGAAGTGTTGGAACAGACTGCTTCTATTTCAGAAAAACAGATGTGAGTTTCTTGTGAATGCTTGTAAGTAGCTTAAGGCACTTTCAAGGAAAGTGATTTTCTCTGAAAGGACAGCATTTAGAAAGTGAATCAACTCTCCATTCACTTTGCACAGGGAATTGAAGCGTTGGAACAGACTGCTTCTCTTTCAGAGAAACACATGTGAATTTTTGTTGAATGCTTGTAAGTAGCTTAAGGCACTTTCAAAGGAAAGTGATTTTCTCTGAAAGGAGAGGATTTAGAAAGTGGAGAAACACTCCATTCACTTCGCTCAGTGAATTGAAGTGTTGGAACAGACTGCTTCTCTTTCAGAGAAACGCATGTGAGTTTTTTGTGAATGCTTGTAAGTAGCTTAAGGCACTTTCAAAGGAAAGTGATGTTCTCTGAAAGGACAGCATTTAGAAAGTGAAGCAACACTCCATTCACTTCGCACAGAGGATTGAAGTGTTGGAACAGACTGCTTCTCTTTCAGAGAAACAGATGTGAGTTTCTTGTGAATGCTTGAAAGGAGCTTAAGGCACTTTCAAAGGAAAGTGATTTTCTCTGAAAGGACAGCATTTAGAAAGTGAAGCAACACTCCATTCACTTCGCACAGTGAATTGAAGTGTTGGAACAGACTACTTCTCTTTCAGAGAAACGCATGTGAATTTCTGTTGAATGCTTGTAAGTAGCTTAAGGCACTTTCAAAGGAAAGTGATTTTCTCTGAAAGGACAGCATTTAGAAAGTGAAGAAACACTCCATTCACTTCGCACAGTGGATTGAAGTGTTGGAACAGACTGCTTCTCTTTTAGAGAAACGGATGTGAGTTTTTTGTGAATGCTTGAAAGTAGCTTAAGGCACTTTCAAAGCAAAGTGATTTTCTCTTAATGACAGCATTTAGAATGTGAAGGAACACTCCATTCACTTCGCACAGTGAATTGAAGTGTTGGAACTGACTGCTTCTCTTTCACAGAAACGCATTTGAGTTTCCTATGAATGCTTGTAAGTAGCTTAAGACACTTTCAAAGGAAAGTGATTTTCTCTGAAAGGACAGCATTTGGAAAGGGAAGCAAGACTCCATTCACTTCGCACAATGAATTTAAGTGTTGCAACAGACAGCTTCTCGTTCACAGAAACGGATTTGAGTTTCCTATGAATGCTTGTAAGTAGCTTAAAGCACTTTCAAAGGAAAGTGATTTTCTCTGAAGGACAGCATTTAGAAAGTGAAGTCACACTCCATTCACTTCGCTCAGTGGATTGAAGTGTTGGAACAGACTGCTTCTCTTTTAGAGAAACAGATGTGAGTTTTTTGTGAATGCTTGAAAGTACTTTAAGGCACTTTCAAAGGAAAGTGATTTTCTCTGAAACTACAGCATTTAGAATGTGAAGCAACATTCCAATCACTTCGCACAGTGAATTGAAGTGTTGGAACAGACTGCTTCGCTTTCAGAGTAACAGATATGAATTTCTAGTGAATGCTTGTAAGTAGCTTAAGGCAATTTCAAAAGAGAGTGATTTTCTCTAAAAGGAGAGCATTTAGAAAGTGAAGCAACACTCCGTTCACTTCGCACAGTGAATTGAAGTTTTGGAACAGACTGCTTCTCTTTCAGAGAAACGCATGTGAATTTCTGTTGAAGTCTTGTAAGTAGCTTAAGACACTTTCAAAGGAAAGTGATTTTCTCTGAAAGGACAGCATTTGTAAAGCGAAGCAACACTCCATTCACTTCGCACAATGAATTTAAGTGTTGCAACAGACAGCTTCTCTTTCACAGAAACGCATTTGAGTTTCCTATGAATGCTGGTAAGTAGCTTAAGGCACTTTCAAAGGAAAGTGATTTTCTCTGAAAGGACAGCATTTAGAAAGTGAAGCAACACTCCATTCACTTCGCACAGAGGATTGAAGTGTTGGAACAGACTGCTTCTCTTTTAGAGAAACGGATGTGAGTTTTTTTGTGAATGCTTGAAAGTAGCTTAAGGCACTTTCAAAGCAAAGTGATTTTCTCTGAAGGACAGCATTTAGAATGTGAAGGAACACTCCATTCACTTCGCACAGTGAATTGAAGTGTTGGAACAGACTGCTTCTCTTTCAGAGAAACAGATGTGAGTTTCTTGTGAATGCTTTTAAGTAGCTTAAGGCAGTTTCAAAGAGAGTGATTTTCTCTAAAAGGAGAACATTTAGAAAGTGAAGCAACACTCCGTTCACTTCGCACAGAAAATTGACGTCTTGGAGCAGACTGCTTCTCTTTCACAGAAACGCATTTGAGTTTCCTATGAATGCTTGTAAGTAGCTTAAGACACTTTCAAAGGAAAGTGATTTTCTCTGAAAGGACAGCATTTGGAAAGGGAAGCAACACTCCATTCACTTCGCACAATGAATTTAAGTGTTGCAACAGACAGCTTCTCTTTCACAGAAACGCATTTGAGTTTCCTATGAATGCTTCTAAGTAGCTTAAGGCACTTTCAAAGGAAAGTGATTTTCTCTGAAAGGACAGCATTTAGAAAGTGAAGCAACACTCCATTCACTTCGCACAGTGAACTGAAGTGTTGGAACAGACTGCTTCTCTTTCAGAGAAACGCATGTGAGTTTTTTTGTGAGTGCTTGTAAGTAGCTTAAGGCACTTTCAAAGGAAAGTGATTTTCTCTGAAAGGACAGCATTTAGAAAGTGAAGCAACACTCCATTCACTTCGCACAGTGAATTGAAGTGTTGGCACAGACTGCTTCTCTTTCAGAGAAACGCATGTGAATTTCTGTTGAATGCTTGTAAGTAGCTTAAGGCACGTTCAAAGGAAAGTGATTTTCTCTGAAAGGACAGCATTTAGAAAGTGAAGAAACACTCCATTCACTTTGCACAGTGAATTGAAGTGTTGGAACAGACTGCTTCTATTTCAGAGAAACAGATGTGAGTTTCTTGTGAATGCTTGTAAGTAGCTTAAGGCACTTTCAAAAGAAAGTGATTTTCTCTGAAAGGACAGCATTTAGAAAGTGAAGCAACTCTCCATTCACTTTGCACAGTGAATTGAAGCGTTGGAACAGACTGCTTCTCTTTCAGAGAAACGCATGTGAATTTCTGTTGAATGCTTGTAAGTAGCTTAAGGCACTTTCAAAGGAAAGTGATTTTCTCTGAAAGGACAGGATTTAGAAAGTGGAGAAACGCTCCATTCACTTCGCACAGTGAATTGAAGTGTTGGAACAGACTGCTTTCTTTCAGAGAAACGCATGTGAGTTTTTTGTGAATGCTTGTAAGTAGCTTAAAGCACTTTCAAAGGAAAGTGATGTTCTCTGAAAGGACAGCATTTAGAAAGTGAAGCAACACTCCATTCACTTCGCACAGTGAATTGAAGTGTTGGAACAGACTGCTTCTCTTTCAGAGAAACGCATGTGAATTTCTGTTGAATGCTTGTAAGTAGCTTAAGGCACTTTCAAAGGAAAGTTATTTTCTCTGAAAGGACAGCATTTAGAAAGTGAAGAAACACTCCATTCACTTCGCACAGTGAATTGAAGTGTTGGAACAGACTGCTTCTCTTTCAGAGAAACAGATGTGAGTTTCTTGTGAATGCTTGTAAGTAGCTTAAGGCACTTTCAAAGGAAAGTGATTTTCTCTGAAAGGACAGCATTTAGAAAGTGAAGCAACACTCCATTCACTTTGCACAGTGAAGTGAAGTGTTGGAACAGACTGCTTCTCTTTCAGAGAAACGCATGTGAATTTCTGTTGAATGCTTGTAAGTAGCTTAAGGCACTTTCAAAGGAAAGTGATTTTCTCTGAAAGGACAGGATTTAGAAAGTGGAGAAACACTCCATTCACTTCGCACAGTGAATTGAAGTGTTGGAACAGACTGCTTCTCTTTCAGAGAAACAGATGTGAGTTTCTTGTGAATGCTTGAAAGGAGCTTAAGGCACTTTCAAAGGAAAGTGATTTTCTCTGAAAGGACAGCATTTAGAAAGTGAAGCAACACTCCATTCACTTCGCACAGTGAATTGAAGTGTTGGAACAGACTACTTCTCTTTCAGAGAAACGCATGTGAATTTCTGTTGAATGCTTGTAAGTAGCTTAAGGCACTTTCAAAGCAAAGTGATTTTCTCTGAATGACAGCATTTAGAATGTGAAGGAACACTCCATTCACTTCGCACAGTGAATTGAAGTGTTGGAACTGACTGCTTCTCTTTCACAGAAACGCATTTGAGTTTTCTATGAATGCTTGTAAGTAGCTTAAGACACTTTCAAAGGAAAGTGATTTTCTCTGAAAGGACAGCATTTGGAAAGGGAAGCAAGACTCCATTCACTTCGCACAATGAATTTAAGTGTTGCAACAGACAGCTTCTCGTTCACAGAAACGGATTTGAGTTTCCTATGAATGCTTGTAAGTAGCTTAAGGCACTTTCAAAGGAAAGTGATTTTCTCTGAAGGACAGCATTTAGAAAGTGAAGTCACACTGCATTCACTTCGCTCAGTGGATTGAAGTGATGGAACAGATTGCTTCTCTTTTAGAGAAACAGATGTGAGTTTTTTGTGAATGCTTGAAAGTACTTTAAGGCACTTTCAAAGGAAAGTGATTTTCTCTGAAACTACAGCATTTAGAATGTGAAGCAACATTCCAATCACTTCGCACAGTGAATTGAAGTGTTGGAACAGACTGCTTCGCTTTCAGAGAAACAGATATGAATTTCTAGTGAATGCTTGTAAGTAGCTTAAGGCAATTTCAAAAGAGAGTGATTTTCTCTAAAAGGAGAGCATTTAGAAAGTGAAGCAACACTCCGTTCACTTCGCACAGTGAATTGAAGTGTTGGAACAGACTGCTTCTCTTTCAGAGAAACGCATGTGAATTTCTGTTGAAGTCTTGTAAGTAGCTTAAGACACTTTCAAAGGAAAGTGATTTTCTCTGAAAGGACAGCATTTGTAAAGCGAAGCAACACTCCATTCACTTCGCACAATGAATTTAAGTGTTGCAACAGACAGCTTCTCTTTCACAGAAACGCATTTGAGTTTCCTATGAATGCTGGTAAGTAGCTTAAGGCACTTTCAAAGGAAAGTGATTTTCTCTGAAAGGACAGCATTTAGAAAGTGAAGAAACACTCCATTCACTTCGCACAGTGAATTGAAGTGTTGGAACAGACTGCTTCTATTTCAGAAAAACAGATGTGAGTTTCTTGTGAATGCTTGTAAGTAGCTTAAGGCACTTTCAAGGAAAGTGATTTTCTCTGAAAGGACAGCATTTAGAAAGTGAATCAACTCTCCATTCACTTTGCACAGGGAATTGAAGCGTTGGAACAGACTGCTTCTCTTTCAGAGAAACACATGTGAATTTTTGTTGAATGCTTGTAAGTAGCTTAAGGCACTTTCAAAGGAAAGTGATTTTCTCTGAAAGGAGAGGATTTAGAAAGTGGAGAAACACTCCATTCACTTCGCTCAGTGAATTGAAGTGTTGGAACAGACTGCTTCTCTTTCAGAGAAACGCATGTGAGTTTTTTGTGAATGCTTGTAAGTAGCTTAAGGCACTTTCAAAGGAAAGTGATGTTCTCTGAAAGGACAGCATTTAGAAAGTGAAGCAACACTCCATTCACTTCGCACAGAGGATTGAAGTGTTGGAACAGACTGCTTCTCTTTCAGAGAAACAGATGTGAGTTTCTTGTGAATGCTTGAAAGGAGCTTAAGGCACTTTCAAAGGAAAGTGATTTTCTCTGAAAGGACAGCATTTAGAAAGTGAAGCAACACTCCATTCACTTCGCACAGTGAATTGAAGTGTTGGAACAGACTACTTCTCTTTCAGAGAAACGCATGTGAATTTCTGTTGAATGCTTGTAAGTAGCTTAAGGCACTTTCAAAGGAAAGTGATTTTCTCTGAAAGGACAGCATTTAGAAAGTGAAGAAACACTCCATTCACTTCGCACAGTGGATTGAAGTGTTGGAACAGACTGCTTCTCTTTTAGAGAAACGGATGTGAGTTTTTTGTGAATGCTTGAAAGTAGCTTAAGGCACTTTCAAAGCAAAGTGATTTTCTCTTAATGACAGCATTTAGAATGTGAAGGAACACTCCATTCACTTCGCACAGTGAATTGAAGTGTTGGAACTGACTGCTTCTCTTTCACAGAAACGCATTTGAGTTTCCTATGAATGCTTGTAAGTAGCTTAAGACACTTTCAAAGGAAAGTGATTTTCTCTGAAAGGACAGCATTTGGAAAGGGAAGCAAGACTCCATTCACTTCGCACAATGAATTTAAGTGTTGCAACAGACAGCTTCTCGTTCACAGAAACGGATTTGAGTTTCCTATGAATGCTTGTAAGTAGCTTAAAGCACTTTCAAAGGAAAGTGATTTTCTCTGAAGGACAGCATTTAGAAAGTGAAGTCACACTCCATTCACTTCGCTCAGTGGATTGAAGTGTTGGAACAGACTGCTTCTCTTTTAGAGAAACAGATGTGAGTTTTTTGTGAATGCTTGAAAGTACTTTAAGGCACTTTCAAAGGAAAGTGATTTTCTCTGAAACTACAGCATTTAGAATGTGAAGCAACATTCCAATCACTTCGCACAGTGAATTGAAGTGTTGGAACAGACTGCTTCGCTTTCAGAGTAACAGATATGAATTTCTAGTGAATGCTTGTAAGTAGCTTAAGGCAATTTCAAAAGAGAGTGATTTTCTCTAAAAGGAGAGCATTTAGAAAGTGAAGCAACACTCCGTTCACTTCGCACAGTGAATTGAAGTTTTGGAACAGACTGCTTCTCTTTCAGAGAAACGCATGTGAATTTCTGTTGAAGTCTTGTAAGTAGCTTAAGACACTTTCAAAGGAAAGTGATTTTCTCTGAAAGGACAGCATTTGTAAAGCGAAGCAACACTCCATTCACTTCGCACAATGAATTTAAGTGTTGCAACAGACAGCTTCTCTTTCACAGAAACGCATTTGAGTTTCCTATGAATGCTGGTAAGTAGCTTAAGGCACTTTCAAAGGAAAGTGATTTTCTCTGAAAGGACAGCATTTAGAAAGTGAAGCAACACTCCATTCACTTCGCACAGAGGATTGAAGTGTTGGAACAGACTGCTTCTCTTTTAGAGAAACGGATGTGAGTTTTTTTGTGAATGCTTGAAAGTAGCTTAAGGCACTTTCAAAGCAAAGTGATTTTCTCTGAAGGACAGCATTTAGAATGTGAAGGAACACTCCATTCACTTCGCACAGTGAATTGAAGTGTTGGAACAGACTGCTTCTCTTTCAGAGAAACAGATGTGAGTTTCTTGTGAATGCTTTTAAGTAGCTTAAGGCAGTTTCAAAGAGAGTGATTTTCTCTAAAAGGAGAACATTTAGAAAGTGAAGCAACACTCCGTTCACTTCGCACAGAAAATTGACGTCTTGGAGCAGACTGCTTCTCTTTCACAGAAACGCATTTGAGTTTCCTATGAATGCTTGTAAGTAGCTTAAGACACTTTCAAAGGAAAGTGATTTTCTCTGAAAGGACAGCATTTGGAAAGGGAAGCAACACTCCATTCACTTCGCACAATGAATTTAAGTGTTGCAACAGACAGCTTCTCTTTCACAGAAACGCATTTGAGTTTCCTATGAATGCTTCTAAGTAGCTTAAGGCACTTTCAAAGGAAAGTGATTTTCTCTGAAAGGACAGCATTTAGAAAGTGAAGCAACACTCCATTCACTTCGCACAGTGAACTGAAGTGTTGGAACAGACTGCTTCTCTTTCAGAGAAACGCATGTGAGTTTTTTTGTGAGTGCTTGTAAGTAGCTTAAGGCACTTTCAAAGGAAAGTGATTTTCTCTGAAAGGACAGCATTTAGAAAGTGAAGCAACACTCCATTCACTTCGCACAGTGAATTGAAGTGTTGGCACAGACTGCTTCTCTTTCAGAGAAACGCATGTGAATTTCTGTTGAATGCTTGTAAGTAGCTTAAGGCACGTTCAAAGGAAAGTGATTTTCTCTGAAAGGACAGCATTTAGAAAGTGAAGAAACACTCCATTCACTTTGCACAGTGAATTGAAGTGTTGGAACAGACTGCTTCTATTTCAGAGAAACAGATGTGAGTTTCTTGTGAATGCTTGTAAGTAGCTTAAGGCACTTTCAAAAGAAAGTGATTTTCTCTGAAAGGACAGCATTTAGAAAGTGAAGCAACTCTCCATTCACTTTGCACAGTGAATTGAAGCGTTGGAACAGACTGCTTCTCTTTCAGAGAAACGCATGTGAATTTCTGTTGAATGCTTGTAAGTAGCTTAAGGCACTTTCAAAGGAAAGTGATTTTCTCTGAAAGGACAGGATTTAGAAAGTGGAGAAACGCTCCATTCACTTCGCACAGTGAATTGAAGTGTTGGAACAGACTGCTTTCTTTCAGAGAAACGCATGTGAGTTTTTTGTGAATGCTTGTAAGTAGCTTAAAGCACTTTCAAAGGAAAGTGATGTTCTCTGAAAGGACAGCATTTAGAAAGTGAAGCAACACTCCATTCACTTCGCACAGTGAATTGAAGTGTTGGAACAGACTGCTTCTCTTTCAGAGAAACGCATGTGAATTTCTGTTGAATGCTTGTAAGTAGCTTAAGGCACTTTCAAAGGAAAGTTATTTTCTCTGAAAGGACAGCATTTAGAAAGTGAAGAAACACTCCATTCACTTCGCACAGTGAATTGAAGTGTTGGAACAGACTGCTTCTCTTTCAGAGAAACAGATGTGAGTTTCTTGTGAATGCTTGTAAGTAGCTTAAGGCACTTTCAAAGGAAAGTGATTTTCTCTGAAAGGACAGCATTTAGAAAGTGAAGCAACACTCCATTCACTTTGCACAGTGAAGTGAAGTGTTGGAACAGACTGCTTCTCTTTCAGAGAAACGCATGTGAATTTCTGTTGAATGCTTGTAAGTAGCTTAAGGCACTTTCAAAGGAAAGTGATTTTCTCTGAAAGGACAGGATTTAGAAAGTGGAGAAACACTCCATTCACTTCGCACAGTGAATTGAAGTGTTGGAACAGACTGCTTCTCTTTCAGAGAAACAGATGTGAGTTTCTTGTGAATGCTTGAAAGGAGCTTAAGGCACTTTCAAAGGAAAGTGATTTTCTCTGAAAGGACAGCATTTAGAAAGTGAAGCAACACTCCATTCACTTCGCACAGTGAATTGAAGTGTTGGAACAGACTACTTCTCTTTCAGAGAAACGCATGTGAATTTCTGTTGAATGCTTGTAAGTAGCTTAAGGCACTTTCAAAGCAAAGTGATTTTCTCTGAATGACAGCATTTAGAATGTGAAGGAACACTCCATTCACTTCGCACAGTGAATTGAAGTGTTGGAACTGACTGCTTCTCTTTCACAGAAACGCATTTGAGTTTTCTATGAATGCTTGTAAGTAGCTTAAGACACTTTCAAAGGAAAGTGATTTTCTCTGAAAGGACAGCATTTGGAAAGGGAAGCAAGACTCCATTCACTTCGCACAATGAATTTAAGTGTTGCAACAGACAGCTTCTCGTTCACAGAAACGGATTTGAGTTTCCTATGAATGCTTGTAAGTAGCTTAAGGCACTTTCAAAGGAAAGTGATTTTCTCTGAAGGACAGCATTTAGAAAGTGAAGTCACACTGCATTCACTTCGCTCAGTGGATTGAAGTGATGGAACAGATTGCTTCTCTTTTAGAGAAACAGATGTGAGTTTTTTGTGAATGCTTGAAAGTACTTTAAGGCACTTTCAAAGGAAAGTGATTTTCTCTGAAACTACAGCATTTAGAATGTGAAGCAACATTCCAATCACTTCGCACAGTGAATTGAAGTGTTGGAACAGACTGCTTCGCTTTCAGAGAAACAGATATGAATTTCTAGTGAATGCTTGTAAGTAGCTTAAGGCAATTTCAAAAGAGAGTGATTTTCTCTAAAAGGAGAGCATTTAGAAAGTGAAGCAACACTCCGTTCACTTCGCACAGTGAATTGAAGTGTTGGAACAGACTGCTTCTCTTTCAGAGAAACGCATGTGAATTTCTGTTGAAGTCTTGTAAGTAGCTTAAGACACTTTCAAAGGAAAGTGATTTTCTCTGAAAGGACAGCATTTGTAAAGCGAAGCAACACTCCATTCACTTCGCACAATGAATTTAAGTGTTGCAACAGACAGCTTCTCTTTCACAGAAACGCATTTGAGTTTCCTATGAATGCTGGTAAGTAGCTTAAGGCACTTTCAAAGGAAAGTGATTTTCTCTGAAAGGACAGCATTTAGAAGGTGAAGCAACACTCCATTCACTTCGCACAGAGGATTGAAGTGTTGGAACAGACTGCTTCTCTTTTAGAGAAACGGATGTGAGTTTTTTGTGAATGCTTGAAAGTAGCTTAAGGCACTTTCAAAGCAAAGTGATTTTCTCTGAAGGACAGCATTTAGAATGTGAAGGAACACTCCATTCACTTCGCACAGTGAATTGAAGTGTTGGAACAGACTGCTTCTCTTTCAGAGAAACAGATGTGAGTTTCTTGTGAATGCTTTTAAGTAGCTTAAGGCACTTTCAAAGAGAGTGATTTTCTCTAAAAGGAGAGCATTTAGAAAGTGAAGCAACACTCCGTTCACTTCGCACAGTGAATTGACGTCTTGGAGCAGACTGCTTCTCTTTCACAGAAACGCATTTGAGTTTCCTATGAATGCTTGTAAGTAGCTTAAGACACTTTCAAAGGAAAGTGATTTTCTCTGAAAGGACAGCATTTGGAAAGGGAAGCAACACTCCATTCACTTCGCACAATGAATTTAAGTGTTGCAACAGACAGCTTCTCTTTCACAGAAACGCATTTGAGTTTCCTATGAATGCTTCTAAGTAGCTTAAGGCACTTTCAAAGGAAAGTGATTTTCTCTGAAAGGACAGCATTTAGAAAGTGAAGCAACACTCCATTCACTTCGCACAGTGAACTGAAGTGTTGGAACAGACTGCTTCTCTTTCAGAGAAACGCATGTGAGTTTTTTGTGAGTGCTTGTAAGTAGCTTAAGGCACTTTCAAAGGAAAGTGATTTTCTCTGAAAGGACAGCATTTAGAAAGTGAAGCAACACTCCATTCACTTCGCACAGTGAATTGAAGTGTTGGAACAGACTGCTTCTCTTTCAGAGAAACGCATGTGAATTTCTGTTGAATGCTTGTAAGTAGCTTAAGGCACTTTCAAAGGAAAGTGATTTTCTCTGAAAGGACAGCATTTAGAAAGTGAAGAAACACTCCATTCACTTCGCACAGTGAATTGAAGTGTTGGAACAGACTGCTTCTATTTCAGAGAAACAGATGTGAGTTTCTTGTGAATGCTTGTAAGTAGCTTAAGGCACTTTCAAAAGAAAGTGATTTTCTCTGAAAGGACAGCATTTAGAAAGTGAAGCAACTCTCCATTCACTTTGCACAGTGAATTGAAGCGTTGGAACAGACTGCTTCTCTTTCAGAGAAACGCATGTGAATTTCTGTTGAATGCTTGTAAGTAGCTTAAGGCACTTTCAAAGGAAAGTGATTTTCTCTGAAAGGACAGGATTTAGAAAGTGGAGAAACACTCCATTCACTTCGCACAGTGAATTGAAGTGTTGGAACAGACTGCTTCGCTTTCAGAGAAACGCATGTGAGTTTTTTGTGAATGCTTGTAAGTAGCTTAAAGCACTTTCAAAGGAAAGTGATGTTCTCTGAAAGGACAGCATTTAGAAAGTGAAGCAACACTCCATTCACTTCGCACAGTGAATTGAAGTGTTGGAACAGACTGCTTCTCTTTCAGAGAAACGCATGTGAATTTCTGTTGAATGCTTGTAAGTAGCTTAAGGCACTTTCAAAGGAAAGTTATTTTCTCTGAAAGGACAGCATTTAGAAAGTGAAGAAACACTCCATTCACTTCGCACAGTGAATTGAAGTGTTGGAACAGACTGCTTCTCTTTCAGAGAAACAGATGTGAGTTTCTTGTGAATGCTTGTAAGTAGCTTAAGGCACTTTCAAAGGAAAGTGATTTTCTCTGAAAGGACAGCATTTAGAAAGTGAAGCAACACTCCATTCACTTTGCACAGTGAAGTGAAGGGTTGGAACAGACTGCTTCTCTTTCAGAGAAACGCATGTGAATTTCTGTTGAATGCTTGTAAGTAGCTTAAGGCACTTTCAAAGGAAAGTGATTTTCTCTGAAAGGACAGGATTTAGAAAGTGGAGAAACACTCCATTCACTTCGCACAGTGAATTGAAGTGTTGGAACAGACTGCTTCTCTTTCAGAGAAACAGATGTGAGTTTCTTGTGAATGCTTGAAAGGAGCTTAAGGCACTTTCAAAGGAAAGTGATTTTCTCTGAAAGGACAGCATTTAGAAAGTGAAGCAACACTCCATTCACTTCGCACAGTGAATTGAAGTGTTGGAACAGACTACTTCTCTTTCAGAGAAACGCATGTGAATTTCTGTTGAATGCTTGTAAGTAGCTTAAGGCACTTTCAAAGGAAAGTGATTTTCTCTGAAAGGACAGCATTTAGAAAGTGAAGAAACACTCCATTCACTTCGCACAGTGGATTGAAGTGTTGGAACAGACTGCTTCTCTTTTAGAGAAACGGATGTGAGTTTTTTGTGAATGCTTGAAAGTAGCTTAAGGCACTTTCAAAGCAAAGTGATTTTCTCTGAATGACAGCATTTAGAATGTGAAGGAACACTCCATTCACTTCGCACAGTGAATTGAAGTGTTGGAACTGACTGCTTCTCTTTCACAGAAACGCATTTGAGTTTTCTATGAATGCTTGTAAGTAGCTTAAGACACTTTCAAAGGAAAGTGATTTTCTCTGAAACTACAGCATTTAGAATGTGAAGCAACATTCCAATCACTTCGCACAGTGAATTGAAGTGTTGGAACAGACTGCTTCGCTTTCAGAGAAACAGATATGAATTTCTAGTGAATGCTTGTAAGTAGCTTAAGGCAATTTCAAAAGAGAGTGATTTTCTCTAAAAGGAGAGCATTTAGAAAGTGAAGCAACACTCCGTTCACTTCGCACAGTGAATTGAAGTGTTGGAACAGACTGCTTCTCTTTCAGAGAAACGCATGTGAATTTCTGTTGAAGTCTTGTAAGTAGCTTAAGACACTTTCAAAGGAAAGTGATTTTCTCTGAAAGGACAGCATTTGTAAAGCGAAGCAACACTCCATTCACTTCGCACAATGAATTTAAGTGTTGCAACAGACAGCTTCTCTTTCACAGAAACGCATTTGAGTTTCCTATGAATGCTGGTAAGTAGCTTAAGGCACTTTCAAAGGAAAGTGATTTTCTCTGAAAGGACAGCATTTAGAAAGTGAAGCAACACTCCATTCACTTCGCACAGAGGATTGAAGTGTTGGAACAGACTGCTTCTCTTTTAGAGAAACGGATGTGAGTTTTTTGTGAATGCTTGAAAGTAGCTTAAGGCACTTTCAAAGGAAAGTGATTTTCTCTGAAGGACAGCATTTAGAATGTGAAGGAACACTCCATTCACTTCGCACAGTGAATTGAAGTGTTGGAACAGACTGCTTCTCTTTCAGAGAA
This sequence comes from Myodes glareolus, assembly GCF_982192425.1. Classification (NCBI taxonomy): domain Eukaryota; kingdom Metazoa; phylum Chordata; class Mammalia; order Rodentia; family Cricetidae; genus Myodes; species Myodes glareolus. Next base: position 103,457,982 of record NC_142033.1, on the reverse strand, counting down.
ACAGATGTGAGTTTCTTGTGAATGCTTTTAAGTAGCTTAAGGCAGTTTCAAAGAGAGTGATTTTCTCTAAAAGGAGAGCATTTAGAAAGTGAAGCAACACTCCGTTCACTTCGCACAGTGAATTGACGTCTTGGAGCAGACTGCTTCTCTTTCACAGAAACGCATTTGAGTTTCCTATGAATGCTTGTAAGTAGCTTAAGACACTTTCAAAGGAAAGTGATTTTCTCTGAAAGGACAGCATTTGGAAAGGGAAGCAACACTCCATTCACTTCGCACAATGAATTTAAGTGTTGCAACAGACAGCTTCTCTTTCACAGAAACGCATTTGAGTTTCCTATGAATGCTTCTAAGTAGCTTAAGGCACTTTCAAAGGAAAGTGATTTTCTCTGAAAGGACAGCATTTAGAAAGTGAAGCAACACTCCATTCACTTCGCACAGTGAACTGAAGTGTTGGAACAGACTGCTTCTCTTTCAGAGAAACGCATGTGAGTTTTTTGTGAGTGCTTGTAAGTAGCTTAAGGCACTTTCAAAGGAAAGTGATTTTCTCTGAAACTACAGCATTTAGAATGTGAAGCAACATTCCAATCACTTCGCACAGTGAATTGAAGTGTTGGAACAGACTGCTTCGCTTTCAGAGAAACGCATGTGAATTTCTGTTGAATGCTTGTAAGTAGCTTAAGGCACTTTCAAAGGAAAGTGATTTTCTCTGAAAGGACAGGATTTAGAAAGTGAAGAAACACTCCATTCACTTCGCACAGTGAATTGAAGTGTTGGAACAGACTGCTTCTCTTTCATTGAAACAGATGTGAGTTTCTTGTGAATGCTTGAAAGGAGCTTAAGGCACTTTCAAAGGAAAGTGATTTTCTCTGAAAGGACAGCATTTAGAAAGTGAAGCAACACTCCATTCACTTCGCACAGTGAATTGAAGTGTTGGAACACACTACTTCTCTTTCAGAGAAACGCATGTGAATTTCTGTTGAATGCTTGTAAGTAGCTTAAGGCACTTTCAAAGGAAAGTGATTTTCTCTGAAAGGACAGCATTTAGAAAGTGAAGCAACACTCCATTCACTTCGCACAGTGGATTGAAGTGTTGGAACAGACTGCTTCTCTTTTAGAGAAACGGATGTGAGTTTTTTGTGAATGCTTGAAAGTAGCTTAAGGCACTTTCAAAGCAAAGTGATTTTCTCTGAAGGACAGCATTTAGAATGTGAAGGAACACTCCATTCACTTCGCACAGTGAATTGAAGTGTTGGAGCAGACTGCTTCTCTTTCACAGAAACGCATTTGAGTTTCCTATGAATGCTTGTAAGTAGCTTAAGACACTTTCAAAGGAAAGTGATTTTCTCTGAAAGGACAGCATTTGGAAAGGGAAGCAACACTCCATTCACTTCGCACAATGAATTTAAGTGTTGCAACAGACAGCTTCTCTTTCACAGAAACGCATTTGAGTTTCCTATGAATGCTTCTAAGTAGCTTAAGGCACTTTCAAAGGAAAGTGATTTTCTCTGAAAGGACAGCATTTAGAAAGTGAAGCAACACTCCATTCACATCGCACAGTGAACAGAAGTGTTGGAACAGACTGCTTCCTTTTCAGAGAAACGCATGTGAGTTTTTTGTGAATGCTTGTAAGTAGCTTAAGGCACTTTTAAAGGAAAGTGATTTTCTCTGAAAGGACAGGACTTAGAAAGTGAAGCAACACTCCATTCACTTCGCACAGTGAATTGAAGTGTTGGAACAGACTGCTTCTCTTTCAGAGAAACGCATGTGAATTTCTGTTGAATGCTTGTAAGTAGCTTAAGGCACTTTCAAAGGAAAGTGATTTTCACTGAAAGGACAGCATTTAGAAAGTGAAGCAACACTCCATTCACTTCGCACAGTGAATTGAAGTGTTGGAACAGAATGCTTCTCTTTCAGAGAAACGGATGTGAGTTTTTTGTGAATGCTTGTAAGTAGCTTAAGGCACTTTCAAAGGAAAGTGATTTTCTCTGAAAGGACAGCATTTAGAAAGTGAAGCAACACTCCATTCACTTCGCACAGTGAATTGAAGTGTTGGATCAGACTGCTTCTCTTTTAGAGAAACAGATGTGAGTTTTTTGTGAATGCTTGAAAGTAGCTTAAGGCACTTTCAAAGCAAAGTGATTTTCTCTGAATGACAGCATTTAGAATGTGAAGAAACACTCCATTCACTTCGCACAGTGAATTGAAGTGTTGGAACTGACTGCTTCTCTTTCAGAGAAACAGATGTGAGTTTCTTGTGAATGCTTTTAAGTAGCTTAAGGCAGTTTCAAAGAGAGTGATTTTCTCTAAAAGGAGAGCATTTAGAAAGTGAAGCAACACTCCGTTCACTTCGCACAATGAATTGACGTGTTGGAGCAGACTGCTTCTCTTTCACAGAAACGCATTTGAGTTTCCTATGAATGCTTGTAAGTAGCTTAAGACACTTTCAAAGGAAAGTGATTTTCTCTGAAAGGACAGCATTTGGAAAGGGAAGCAACACTCCATTCACTTCGCACAATGAATTTAAGTGTTGCAACAGACAGCTTCTCTTTCACAGAAACGGATTTGAGTTTCCTATGAATGCTTGTAAGTAGCTTAAGGCACTTTCAAAGGAAAGTGATTTTCTCTGAAGGACAGCATTTAGAATGTGAAGGAACACTCCAGTCACTTCGCACAGTGAATTGAAGTGTTGGAACAGACTGCTTCTCTTTTAGAGAAACGGATGTGAGCTTTTTGTGAATGCTTGAAAGTACTTTAAGGCACTTTCAAAGGAAAGTGATTTTCTCTGAAACTACAGCATTTAGAATGTGAAGCAACATTCCAATCACTTCGCACAGTGAATTGAAGTGTTGGAACAGACTGCTTCGCTTTCAGAGAAACAGATATGAGTTTCTTGTGAATGCTTGTAAGTAGCTTAAGGCAATTTCAAAAGAGAGTGATTTTCTCTAAAAGGAGAGCATTTAGAAAGTGAAGCAACACTCCGTTCACTTCGCACAGTGAATTGAAGTGTTGGAACAGACTGCTTCTCTTTCAGAGAAACGCATGTGAATTTCTGTTGAAGTCTTGTAAGTAGCTTAAGACACTTTCAAAGGCAAGTGATTTTCTCTGAAAGGACAGCATTTGTAAAGGGAAGCAACACTCCATTGACTTCGCACAATGAATTTAAGTGTTGCAACAGACAGCTTCTCTTTCACAGAAACGGATTTGAGTTTCCTATGAATGCTTGTAAGTAGCTTAAAGCACTTTCAAAGGAAAGTGATTTTCTCTGAAGGACAGCATTTAGAAAGTGAAGTCACACTCCATTCACTTCGCTCAGTGGATTGAAGTGTTGGAACAGACTGCTTCTCTTTCAGAGAAACGCATGTGAATTTCTGTTGAATGCTTGTAAGTAGCTTAAGGCACTTTCAAAGGAAAGTGATTTTCTCTGAAAGGACAGGATTTAGAAAGTGAAGAAACACTCCATTCACTTCGCACAGTGAATTGAAGTGTTGGAACAGACTGCTTCTCTTTCATTGAAACAGATGTGAGTTTCTTGTGAATGCTTGAAAGGAGCTTAAGGCACTTTCAAAGGAAAGTGATTTTCTCTGAAAGGACAGCATTTAGAAAGTGAAGCAACACTCCATTCACTTCGCACAGTGAATTGAAGTGTTGGAACACACTACTTCTCTTTCAGAGAAACGCATGTGAATTTCTGTTGAATGCTTGTAAGTAGCTTAAGGCACTTTCAAAGGAAAGTGATTTTCTCTGAAAGGACAGCATTTAGAAAGTGAAGCAACACTCCATTCACTTCGCACAGTGGATTGAAATGTTGGAACAGACTGCTTCTCTTTTAGAGAAACGGATGTGAGTTTTTTGTGAATGCTTGAAAGTAGCTTAAGGCACTTTCAAAGCAAAGTGATTTTCTCTGAAGGACAGCATTTAGAATGTGAAGGAACACTCCATTCACTTCGCACAGTGAATTGAAGTGTTGGAGCAGACTGCTTCTCTTTCACAGAAACGCATTTGAGTTTCCTATGAATGCTTGTAAGTAGCTTAAGACACTTTCAAAGGAAAGTGATTTTCTCTGAAAGGACAGCATTTGGAAAGGGAAGCAACACTCCATTCACTTCGCACAATGAATTTAAGTGTTGCAACAGACAGCTTCTCTTTCACAGAAACGCATTTGAGTTTCCTATGAATGCTTCTAAGTAGCTTAAGGCACTTTCAAAGGAAAGTGATTTTCTCTGAAAGGACAGCATTTAGAAAGTGAAGCAACACTCCATTCACATCGCACAGTGAACAGAAGTGTTGGAACAGACTGCTTCCTTTTCAGAGAAACGCATGTGAGTTTTTTGTGAATGCTTGTAAGTAGCTTAAGGCACTTTTAAAGGAAAGTGATTTTCTCTGAAAGGACAGGATTTAGAAAGTGAAGCAACACTCCATTCACTTCGCACAGTGAATTGAAGTGTTGGAACAGACTGCTTCTCTTTCAGAGAAACGCATGTGAATTTCTGTTGAATGCTTGTAAGTAGCTTAAGGCACTTTCAAAGGAAAGTGATTTTCACTGAAAGGACAGCATTTAGAAAGTGAAGCAACACTCCATTCACTTCGCACAGTGAATTGAAGTGTTGGAACAGAATGCTTCTCTTTCAGAGAAACGGATGTGAGTTTTTTGTGAATGCTTGTAAGTAGCTTAAGGCACTTTCAAAGGAAAGTGATTTTCTCTGAAAGGACAGCATTTAGAAAGTGAAGCAACACTCCATTCACTTCGCACAGTGAATTGAAGTGTTGGATCAGACTGCTTCTCTTTTAGAGAAACAGATGTGAGTTTTTTGTGAATGCTTGAAAGTAGCTTAAGGCACTTTCAAAGCAAAGTGATTTTCTCTGAATGACAGCATTTAGAATGTGAAGAAACACTCCATTCACTTCGCACAGTGAATTGAAGTGTTGGAACTGACTGCTTCTCTTTCAGAGAAACAGATGTGAGTTTCTTGTGAATGCTTTTAAGTAGCTTAAGGCAGTTTCAAAGAGAGTGATTTTCTCTAAAAGGAGAGCATTTAGAAAGTGAAGCAACACTCCGTTCACTTCGCACAATGAATTGACGTGTTGGAGCAGACTGCTTCTCTTTCACAGAAACGCATTTGAGTTTCCTATGAATGCTTGTAAGTAGCTTAAGACACTTTCAAAGGAAAGTGATTTTCTCTGAAAGGACAGCATTTGGAAAGGGAAGCAACACTCCATTCACTTCGCACAATGAATTTAAGTGTTGCAACAGACAGCTTCTCTTTCACAGAAACGGATTTGAGTTTCCTATGAATGCTTGTAAGTAGCTTAAGGCACTTTCAAAGGAAAGTGATTTTCTCTGAAGGACAGCATTTAGAATGTGAAGGAACACTCCAGTCACTTCGCACAGTGAATTGAAGTGTTGGAACAGACTGCTTCTCTTTTAGAGAAACGGATGTGAGCTTTTTGTGAATGCTTGAAAGTACTTTAAGGCACTTTCAAAGGAAAGTGATTTTCTCTGAAACTACAGCATTTAGAATGTGAAGCAACATTCCAATCACTTCGCACAGTGAATTGAAGTGTTGGAACAGACTGCTTCGCTTTCAGAGAAACAGATATGAGTTTCTTGAGAATGCTTGTAAGTAGCTTAAGGCAATTTCAAAAGAGAGTGATTTTCTCTAAAAGGAGAGCATTTAGAAAGTGAAGCAACACTCCGTTCACTTCGCACAGTGAATTGAAGTGTTGGAACAGACTGCTTCTCTTTCAGAGAAACGCATGTGAATTTCTGTTGAAGTCTTGTAAGTAGCTTAAGACACTTTCAAAGGCAAGTGATTTTCTCTGAAAGGACAGCATTTGTAAAGGGAAGCAACACTCCATTGACTTCGCACAATGAATTTAAGTGTTGCAACAGACAGCTTCTCTTTCACAGAAACGGATTTGAGTTTCCTATGAATGCTTGTAAGTAGCTTAAAGCACTTTCAAAGGAAAGTGATTTTCTCTGAAGGACAGCATTTAGAAAGTGAAGTCACACTCCATTCACTTCGCTCAGTGGATTGAAGTGTTGGAACAGACTGCTTCTCTTTTAGAGAAACAGATGTGAGTTTTTTGTGAATGCTTGAAAGTACTTTAAGGCACTTTCAAAGGAAAGTGATTTTCTCTGAAACTACAGCATTTAGAATGTGAAGCAACATTCCAATCACTTCGCACAGTGAATTGAAGTGTTGGAACAGACTGCTTCGCTTTCAGAGTAACAGATATGAATTTCTAGTGAATGCTTGTAAGTAGCTTAAGGCAATTTCAAAAGAGAGTGATTTTCTCTAAAAGGAGAGCATTTAGAAAGTGAAGCAACACTCCGTTCACTTCGCACAGTGAATTGAAGTTTTGGAACAGACTGCTTCTCTTTCAGAGAAACGCATGTGAATTTCTGTTGAAGTCTTGTAAGTAGCTTAAGACACTTTCAAAGGAAAGTGATTTTCTCTGAAAGGACAGCATTTGTAAAGCGAAGCAACACTCCATTCACTTCGCACAATGAATTTAAGTGTTGCAACAGACAGCTTCTCTTTCACAGAAACGCATTTGAGTTTCCTATGAATGCTGGTAAGTAGCTTAAGGCACTTTCAAAGGAAAGTGATTTTCTCTGAAAGGACAGCATTTAGAAAGTGAAGCAACACTCCATTCACTTCGCACAGAGGATTGAAGTGTTGGAACAGACTGCTTCTCTTTTAGAGAAACGGATGTGAGTTTTTTTGTGAATGCTTGAAAGTAGCTTAAGGCACTTTCAAAGCAAAGTGATTTTCTCTGAAGGACAGCATTTAGAATGTGAAGGAACACTCCATTCACTTCGCACAGTGAATTGAAGTGTTGGAACAGACTGCTTCTCTTTCAGAGAAACAGATGTGAGTTTCTTGTGAATGCTTTTAAGTAGCTTAAGGCAGTTTCAAAGAGAGTGATTTTCTCTAAAAGGAGAGCATTTAGAAAGTGAAGCAACACTCCGTTCACTTCGCACAGAAAATTGACGTCTTGGAGCAGACTGCTTCTCTTTCACAGAAACGCATTTGAGTTTCCTATGAATGCTTGTAAGTAGCTTAAGACACTTTCAAAGGAAAGTGATTTTCTCTGAAAGGACAGCATTTGGAAAGGGAAGCAACACTCCATTCACTTCGCACAATGAATTTAAGTGTTGCAACAGACAGCTTCTCTTTCACAGAAACGCATTTGAGTTTCCTATGAATGCTTCTAAGTAGCTTAAGGCACTTTCAAAGGAAAGTGATTTTCTCTGAAAGGACAGCATTTAGAAAGTGAAGCAACACTCCATTCACTTCGCACAGTGAACTGAAGTGTTGGAACAGACTGCTTCTCTTTCAGAGAAACGCATGTGAGTTTTTTTGTGAGTGCTTGTAAGTAGCTTAAGGCACTTTCAAAGAAAAGTGATTTTCTCTGAAAGGACAGCATTTAGAAAGTGAAGCAACACTCCATTCACTTCGCACAGTGAATTGAAGTGTTGGCACAGACTGCTTCTCTTTCAGAGAAACGCATGTGAATTTCTGTTGAATGCTTGTAAGTAGCCTAAGGCAGGTTCAAAGGAAAGTGATTTTCTCTGAAAGGACAGCATTTAGAAAGTGAAGAAACACTCCATTCACTTTGCACAGTGAATTGAAGTGTTGGAACAGACTGCTTCTATTTCAGAGAAACAGATGTGAGTTTCTTGTGAATGCTTGTAAGTAGCTTAAGGCACTTTCAAAAGAAAGTGATTTTCTCTGAAAGGACAGCATTTAGAAAGTGAAGCAACTCTCCATTCACTTTGCACAGTGAATTGAAGCGTTGGAACAGACTGCTTCTCTTTCAGAGAAACGCATGTGAATTTCTGTTGAATGCTTGTAAGTAGCTTAAGGCACTTTCAAAGGAAAGTGATTTTCTCTGAAAGGACAGGATTTAGAAAGTGGAGAAACGCTCCATTCACTTCGCACAGTGAATTGAAGTGTTGGAACAGACTGCTTTCTTTCAGAGAAACGCATGTGAGTTTTTTGTGAATGCTTGTAAGTAGCTTAAAGCACTTTCAAAGGAAAGTGATGTTCTCTGAAAGGACAGCATTTAGAAAGTGAAGCAACACTCCATTCACTTCGCACAGTGAATTGAAGTGTTGGAACAGACTGCTTCTCTTTCAGAGAAACGCATGTGAATTTCTGTTGAATGCTTGTAAGTAGCTTAAGGCACTTTCAAAGGAAAGTTATTTTCTCTGAAAGGACAGCATTTAGAAAGTGAAGAAACACTCCATTCACTTCGCACAGTGAATTGAAGTGTTGGAACAGACTGCTTCTCTTTCAGAGAAACAGATGTGAGTTTCTTGTGAATGCTTGTAAGTAGCTTAAGGCACTTTCAAAGGAAAGTGATTTTCTCTGAAAGGACAGCATTTAGAAAGTGAAGCAACACTCCATTCACTTTGCACAGTGAAGTGAAGTGTTGGAACAGACTGCTTCTCTTTCAGAGAAACGCATGTGAATTTCTGTTGAATGCTTGTAAGTAGCTTAAGGCACTTTCAAAGGAAAGTGATTTTCTCTGAAAGGACAGGATTTAGAAAGTGGAGAAACACTCCATTCACTTCGCACAGTGAATTGAAGTGTTGGAACAGACTGCTTCTCTTTCAGAGAAACAGATGTGAGTTTCTTGTGAATGCTTGAAAGGAGCTTAAGGCACTTTCAAAGGAAAGTGATTTTCTCTGAAAGGACAGCATTTAGAAAGTGAAGCAACACTCCATTCACTTCGCACAGTGAATTGAAGTGTTGGAACAGACTACTTCTCTTTCAGAGAAACGCATGTGAATTTCTGTTGAATGCTTGTAAGTAGCTTAAGGCACTTTCAAAGCAAAGTGATTTTCTCTGAATGACAGCATTTAGAATGTGAAGGAACACTCCATTCACTTCGCACAGTGAATTGAAGTGTTGGAACTGACTGCTTCTCTTTCACAGAAACGCATTTGAGTTTTCTATGAATGCTTGTAAGTAGCTTAAGACACTTTCAAAGGAAAGTGATTTTCTCTGAAAGGACAGCATTTGGAAAGGGAAGCAAGACTCCATTCACTTCGCACAATGAATTTAAGTGTTGCAACAGACAGCTTCTCGTTCACAGAAACGGATTTGAGTTTCCTATGAATGCTTGTAAGTAGCTTAAGGCACTTTCAAAGGAAAGTGATTTTCTCTGAAGGACAGCATTTAGAAAGTGAAGTCACACTCCATTCACTTCGCTCAGTGGATTGAAGTGATGGAACAGATTGCTTCTCTTTTAGAGAAACAGATGTGAGTTTTTTGTGAATGCTTGAAAGTACTTTAAGGCACTTTCAAAGGCAAGTGATTTTCTCTGAAACTACAGCATTTAGAATGTGAAGCAACATTCCAATCACTTCGCACAGTGAATTGAAGTGTTGGAACAGACTGCTTCGCTTTCAGAGAAACAGATATGAATTTCTAGTGAATGCTTGTAAGTAGCTTAAGGCAATTTCAAAAGAGAGTGATTTTCTCTAAAAGGAGAGCATTTAGAAAGTGAAGCAACACTCCGTTCACTTCGCACAGTGAATTGAAGTGTTGGAACAGACTGCTTCTCTTTCAGAGAAACGCATGTGAATTTCTGTTGAAGTCTTGTAAGTAGCTTAAGACACTTTCAAAGGAAAGTGATTTTCTCTGAAAGGACAGCATTTGTAAAGCGAAGCAACACTCCATTCACTTCGCACAATGAATTTAAGTGTTGCAACAGACAGCTTCTCTTTCACAGAAACGCATTTGAGTTTCCTATGAATGCTGGTAAGTAGCTTAAGGCACTTTCAAAGGAAAGTGATTTTCTCTGAAAGGACAGCATTTAGAAGGTGAAGCAACACTCCATTCACTTCGCACAGAGGATTGAAGTGTTGGAACAGACTGCTTCTCTTTTAGAGAAACGGATGTGAGTTTTTTGTGAATGCTTGAAAGTAGCTTAAGGCACTTTCAAAGCAAAGTGATTTTCTCTGAAGGACAGCATTTAGAATGTGAAGGAACACTCCATTCACTTCGCACAGTGAATTGAAGTGTTGGAACAGACTGCTTCTCTTTCAGAGAAACAGATGTGAGTTTCTTGTGAATGCTTTTAAGTAGCTTAAGGCACTTTCAAAGAGAGTGATTTTCTCTAAAAGGAGAGCATTTAGAAAGTGAAGCAACACTCCGTTCACTTCGCACAGTGAATTGACGTCTTGGAGCAGACTGCTTCTCTTTCACAGAAACGCATTTGAGTTTCCTATGAATGCTTGTAAGTAGCTTAAGACACTTTCAAAGGAAAGTGATTTTCTCTGAAAGGACAGCATTTGGAAAGGGAAGCAACACTCCATTCACTTCGCACAATGAATTTAAGTGTTGCAACAGACAGCTTCTCTTTCACAGAAACGCATTTGAGTTTCCTATGAATGCTTCTAAGTAGCTTAAGGCACTTTCAAAGGAAAGTGATTTTCTCTGAAAGGACAGCATTTTGAAAGTGAAGCAACACTCCATTCACTTCGCACAGTGAACTGAAGTGTTGGAACAGACTGCTTCTCTTTCAGAGAAACGCATGTGAGTTTTTTGTGAGTGCTTGTAAGTAGCTTAAGGCACTTTCAAAGGAAAGTGATTTTCTCTGAAAGGACAGCATTTAGAAAGTGAAGCAACACTCCATTCACTTCGCACAGTGAATTGAAGTGTTGGAACAGACTGCTTCTCTTTCAGAGAAACGCATGTGAATTTCTGTTGAATGCTTGTAAGTAGCTTAAGGCACTTTCAAAGGAAAGTGATTTTCTCTGAAAGGACAGCATTTAGAAAGTGAAGAAACACTCCATTCACTTCGCACAGTGAATTGAAGTGTTGGAACAGACTGCTTCTATTTCAGAGAAACAGATGTGAGTTTCTTGTGAATGCTTGTAAGTAGCTTAAGGCACTTTCAAAAGAAAGTGATTTTCTCTGAAAGGACAGCATTTAGAAAGTGAAGCAACTCTCCATTCACTTTGCACAGTGAATTGAAGCGTTGGAACAGACTGCTTCTCTTTCAGAGAAACGCATGTGAATTTCTGTTGAATGCTTGTAAGTAGCTTAAGGCACTTTCAAAGGAAAGTGATTTTCTCTGAAAGGACAGGATTTAGAAAGTGGAGAAACACTCCATTCACTTCGCACAGTGAATTGAAGTGTTGGAACAGACTGCTTCGCTTTCAGAGAAACGCATGTGAGTTTTTTGTGAATGCTTGTAAGTAGCTTAAAGCACTTTCAAAGGAAAGTGATGTTCTCTGAAAGGACAGCATTTAGAAAGTGAAGCAACACTCCATTCACTTCGCACAGTGAATTGAAGTGTTGGAACAGACTGCTTCTCTTTCAGAGAAACGCATGTGAATTTCTGTTGAATGCTTGTAAGTAGCTTAAGGCACTTTCAAAGGAAAGTTATTTTCTCTGAAAGGACAGCATTTAGAAAGTGAAGAAACACTCCATTCACTTCGCACAGTGAATTGAAGTGTTGGAACAGACTGCTTCTCTTTCAGAGAAACAGATGTGAGTTTCTTGTGAATGCTTGTAAGTAGCTTAAGGCACTTTCAAAGGAAAGTGATTTTCTCTGAAAGGACAGCATTTAGAAAGTGAAGCAACACTCCATTCACTTTGCACAGTGAAGTGAAGTGTTGGAACAGACTGCTTCTCTTTCAGAGAAACGCATGTGAATTTCTGTTGAATGCTTGTAAGTAGCTTAAGGCACTTTCAAAGGAAAGTGATTTTCTCTGAAAGGACAGGATTTAGAAAGTGGAGAAACACTCCATTCACTTCGCACAGTGAATTGAAGTGTTGGAACAGACTGCTTCTCTTTCAGAGAAACAGATGTGAGTTTCTTGTGAATGCTTGAAAGGAGCTTAAGGCACTTTCAAAGGAAAGTGATTTTCTCTGAAAGGACAGCATTTAGAAAGTGAAGCAACACTCCATTCACTTCGCACAGTGAATTGAAGTGTTGGAACAGACTACTTCTCTTTCAGAGAAACGCATGTGAATTTCTGTTGAATGCTTGTAAGTAGCTTAAGGCACTTTCAAAGGAAAGTGATTTTCTCTGAAAGGACAGCATTTAGAAAGTGAAGAAACACTCAATTCACTTCGCACAGTGGATTGAAGTGTTGGAACAGACTGCTTCTCTTTTAGAGAAACGGATGTGAGTTTTTTGTGAATGCTTGAAAGTAGCTTAAGGCACTTTCAAAGCAAAGTGATTTTCTCTGAATGACAGCATTTAGAATGTGAAGGAACACTCCATTCACTTCGCACAGTGAATTGAAGTGTTGGAACTGACTGCTTCTCTTTCACAGAAACGCATTTGAGTTTTCTATGAATGCTTGTAAGTAGCTTAAGACACTTTCAAAGGAAAGTGATTTTCTCTGAAACTACAGCATTTAGAATGTGAAGCAACATTCCAATCACTTCGCACAGTGAATTGAAGTGTTGGAACAGACTGCTTCGCTTTCAGAGAAACAGATATGAATTTCTAGTGAATGCTTGTAAGTAGCTTAAGGCAATTTCAAAAGAGAGTGATTTTCTCTAAAAGGAGAGCATTTAGAAAGTGAAGCAACACTCCGTTCACTTCGCACAGTGAATTGAAGTGTTGGAACAGACTGCTTCTCTTTCAGAGAAACGCATGTGAATTTCTGTTGAAGTGTTGTAAGTAGCTTAAGACACTTTCAAAGGAAAGTGATTTTCTCTGAAAGGACAGCATTTGTAAAGCGAAGCAACACTCCATTCACTTCGCACAATGAATTTAAGTGTTGCAACAGACAGCTTCTCTTTCACAGAAACGCATTTGAGTTTCCTATGAATGCTGGTAAGTAGCTTAAGGCACTTTCAAAGGAAAGTGATTTTCTCTGAAAGGACAGCATTTAGAAAGTGAAGCAACACTCCATTCACTTCGCACAGAGGATTGAAGTGTTGGAACAGACTGCTTCTCTTTTAGAGAAACGGATGTGAGTTTTTTGTGAATGCTTGAAAGTAGCTTAAGGCACTTTCAAAGGAAAGTGATTTTCTCTGAAGGACAGCATTTAGAATGTGAAGGAACACTCCATTCACTTCGCACAGTGAATTGAAGTGTTGGAACAGACTGCTTCTCTTTCAGAAAAACAGATGTGAGTTTCTTGTGAATGCTTTTAAGTAGCTTAAGGCAGTTTCAAAGAGAGTGATTTTCTCTAAAAGGAGAGCATTTAGAAAGTGAAGCAACACTCCGTTCACTTCGCACAGTGAATTGACGTCTTGGAGCAGACTGCTTCTCTTTCACAGAAACGCATTTGAGTTTCCTATGAATGCTTGTAAGTAGCTTAAGACACTTTCAAAGGAAAGTGATTTTCTCTGAAAGGACAGCATTTGGAAAGGGAAGCAACACTCCATTCACTTCGCACAATGAATTTAAGTGTTGCAACAGACAGCTTCTCTTTCACAGAAACGCATTTGAGTTTCCTATGAATGCTTCTAAGTAGCTTAAGGCACTTTCAAAGGAAAGTGATTTTCTCTGAAAGGACAGCATTTAGAAAGTGAAGCAACACTCCATTCACTTCGCACAGTGAACTGAAGTGTTGGAACAGACTGCTTCTCTTTCAGAGAAACGCATGTGAGTTTTTTGTGAGTGCTTGTAAGTAGCTTAAGGCACTTTCAAAGGAAAGTGATTTTCTCTGAAACTACAGCATTTAGAATGTGAAGCAACATTCCAATCACTTCGCACAGTGAATTGAAGTGTTGGAACAGACTGCTTCGCTTTCAGAGAAACGCATGTGAATTTCTGTTGAATGCTTGTAAGTAGCTTAAGGCACTTTCAAAGGAAAGTGATTTTCTCTGAAAGGACAGGATTTAGAAAGTGAAGAAACACTCCATTCACTTCGCACAGTGAATTGAAGTGTTGGAACAGACTGCTTCTCTTTCATTGAAACAGATGTGAGTTTCTTGTGAATGCTTGAAAGGAGCTTAAGGCACTTTCAAAGGAAAGTGATTTTCTCTGAAAGGACAGCATTTAGAAAGTGAAGCAACACTCCATTCACTTCGCACAGTGAATTGAAGTGTTGGAACACACTACTTCTCTTTCAGAGAAACGCATGTGAATTTCTGTTGAATGCTTGTAAGTAGCTTAAGGCACTTTCAAAGGAAAGTGATTTTCTCTGAAAGGACAGCATTTAGAAAGTGAAGCAACACTCCATTCACTTCGCACAGTGGATTGAAGTGTTGGAACAGACTGCTTCTCTTTTAGAGAAACGGATGTGAGTTTTTTGTGAATGCTTGAAAGTAGCTTAAGGCACTTTCAAAGCAAAGTGATTTTCTCTGAAGGACAGCATTTAGAATGTGAAGGAACACTCCATTCACTTCGCACAGTGAATTGAAGTGTTGGAGCAGACTGCTTCTCTTTCACAGAAACGCATTTGAGTTTCCTATGAATGCTTGTAAGTAGCTTAAGACACTTTCAAAGGAAAGTGATTTTCTCTGAAAGGACAGCATTTGGAAAGGGAAGCAACACTCCATTCACTTCGCACAATGAATTTAAGTGTTGCAACAGACAGCTTCTCTTTCACAGAAACGCATTTGAGTTTCCTATGAATGCTTCTAAGTAGCTTAAGGCACTTTCAAAGGAAAGTGATTTTCTCTGAAAGGACAGCATTTAGAAAGTGAAGCAACACTCCATTCACATCGCACAGTGAACAGAAGTGTTGGAACAGACTGCTTCCTTTTCAGAGAAACGCATGTGAGTTTTTTGTGAATGCTTGTAAGTAGCTTAAGGCACTTTTAAAGGAAAGTGATTTTCTCTGAAAGGACAGGATTTAGAAAGTGAAGCAACACTCCATTCACTTCGCACAGTTAATTGAAGTGTTGGAACAGACTGCTTCTCTTTCAGAGAAACGCATGTGAATTTCTGTTGAATGCTTGTAAGTAGCTTAAGGCACTTTCAAAGGAAAGTGATTTTCACTGAAAGGACAGCATTTAGAAAGTGAAGCAACACTCCATTCACTTCGCACAGTGAATTGAAGTGTTGGAACAGAATGCTTCTCTTTCAGAGAAACGGATGTGAGTTTTTTGTGAATGCTTGTAAGTAGCTTAAGGCACTTTCAAAGGAAAGTGATTTTCTCTGAAAGGACAGCATTTAGAAAGTGAAGCAACACTCCATTCACTTCGCACAGTGAATTGAAGTGTTGGATCAGACTGCTTCTCTTTTAGAGAAACAGATGTGAGTTTTTTGTGAATGCTTGAAAGTAGCTTAAGGCACTTTCAAAGCAAAGTGATTTTCTCTGAATGACAGCATTTAGAATGTGAAGAAACACTCCATTCACTTCGCACAGTGAATTGAAGTGTTGGAACTGACTGCTTCTCTTTCAGAGAAACAGATGTGAGTTTCTTGTGAATGCTTTTAAGTAGCTTAAGGCAGTTTCAAAGAGAGTGATTTTCTCTAAAAGGAGAGCATTTAGAAAGTGAAGCAACACTCCGTTCACTTCGCACAATGAATTGACGTGTTGGAGCAGACTGCTTCTCTTTCACAGAAACGCATTTGAGTTTCCTATGAATGCTTGTAAGTAGCTTAAGACACTTTCAAAGGAAAGTGATTTTCTCTGAAAGGACAGCATTTGGAAAGGGAAGCAACACTCCATTCACTTCGCACAATGAATTTAAGTGTTGCAACAGACAGCTTCTCTTTCACAGAAACGGATTTGAGTTTCCTATGAATGCTTGTAAGTAGCTTAAGGCACTTTCAAAGGAAAGTGATTTTCTCTGAAGGACAGCATTTAGAATGTGAAGGAACACTCCAGTCACTTCGCACAGTGAATTGAAGTGTTGGAACAGACTGCTTCTCTTTTAGAGAAACGGATGTGAGCTTTTTGTGAATGCTTGAAAGTACTTTAAGGCACTTTCAAAGGAAAGTGATTTTCTCTGAAACTACAGCATTTAGAATGTGAAGCAACATTCCAATCACTTCGCACAGTGAATTGAAGTGTTGGAACAGACTGCTTCGCTTTCAGAGAAACAGATATGAGTTTCTTGTGAATGCTTGTAAGTAGCTTAAGGCAATTTCAAAAGAGAGTGATTTTCTCTAAAAGGAGAGCATTTAGAAAGTGAAGCAACACTCCGTTCACTTCGCACAGTGAATTGAAGTGTTGGAACAGACTGCTTCTCTTTCAGAGAAACGCATGTGAATTTCTGTTGAAGTCTTGTAAGTAGCTTAAGACACTTTCAAAGGCAAGTGATTTTCTCTGAAAGGACAGCATTTGTAAAGGGAAGCAACACTCCATTGACTTCGCACAATGAATTTAAGTGTTGCAACAGACAGCTTCTCTTTCACAGAAACGGATTTGAGTTTCCTATGAATGGTTGTAAGTAGCTTAAGTCACTTTCAAAGGAAAGTGATTTTCTCTGAAGGACAGCATTTAGAATGTGAAGGAACACTCCAGTCACTTCGCACAGTGAATTGAAGTGTTGGAACAGACTGCTTCTCTTTTAGAGAAACGGATGTGAGTTTTTTGTGAATGCTTGAAAGTACTTTAAGGCACTTTCAAAGGAAAGTGATTTTCTCTGAAACTACAGCATTTAGAATTGAAGCAACATTCCAATCACTTCGCACAGTGAATTGAAGTGTTGGAACAGACTGCTTCGCTTTCAGAGAAACGCATGTGAATTTCTGTTGAATGCTTGTAAGTAGCTTAAGGCACTTTCAAAGGAAAGTGATTTTCTCTGAAAGGACAGGATTTAGAAAGTGGAGAAACACTCCATTCACTTCGCACAGTGAATTGAAGTGTTGGAACAGACTGCTTCTCTATCAGAGAAACGAATGTGAGTTTTTTGTGAATGCTTGTAAGTAGCTTAAGGCACTTTCAAAGGAAAGTGATTTTCTCTGAAAGGACAGCATTTAGAAAGTGAAGCAACACTCCATTCACTTCGCACAGTGAATTGAAGTGTTGGAACAGACTGCTTCTCTTTCAGAGAAACGCATGTGAATTTCTGTTGAATGCTTGTAAGTAGCTTAAGGCACTTTCAAAGGAAAGTGATTTTCTCTGAAAGGACAGCATTTAGAAAGTGAAGAAACACTCCATTCACTTCGCACAGTGAATTGAAGTGTTGGAACAGACTGCTTCTCTTTCAGAGAAACAGATGTGAGTTTCTTGTGAATGCTTGTAAGTAGCTTAAGGCACTTTCAAAGGAAAGTGATTTTCTCTGAAAGGACAGCATTTAGAAAGTGAAGCAACACTCCATTCACTTTGCACAGTGAATTGAAGTGTTGGAACAGACTGCTTCTCTTTCAGAGAAACGCATGTGAATTTCTGTTGAATGCTTGTAAGTAGCTTAAGGCACTTTCAAAGGAAAGTGATTTTCTCTGAAAGGACAGGATTTAGAAAGTGGAGAAACACTCCATTCACTTCGCACAGTGAATTGAAGTGTTGGAACAGACTGCTTCTCTTTCAGAGAAACAGATGTGAGTTTCTTGTGAATGCTTGAAAGGAGCTTAAGGCACTTTCAAAGGAAAGTGATTTTCTCTGAAAGGACAGCATTTAGAAAGTGAAGCAACACTCCATTCACTTCGCACAGTGAATTGAAGTGTTGGAACAGACTACTTCTCTTTCAGAGAAACGCATGTGAATTTCTGTTGAATGCTTGTAAGTAGCTTAAGGCACTTTCAAAGGAAAGTGATTTTCTCGGAAAGGACAGGATTTAGAAAGTGAAGCAACACTCCATTCACTTCGCACAGTGGATTGAAGTGTTGGAACAGACTGCTTCTCTTTTAGAGAAACGGATGTGAGTTTTTTGTGAATGCTTGAAAGTAGCTTAAGGCACTTTCAAAGCAAAGTGATTTTCTCTGAATGACAGCATTTAGAATGTGAAGGAACACTCCATTCACTTCGCACAGTGAATTGAAGTGTTGGAACAGACTGCTTCTCTTTCACAGAAACGCATTTGAGTTTCCTATGAATGCTTGTAAGTAGCTTAAGACACTTTCAAAGGAAAGTGATTTTCTCTGAAAGGACAGCATTTGGAAAGGGAAGCAAGACTCCATTCACTTCGCACAATGAATTTAAGTGTTGCAACAGACAGCTTCTCTTTCACAGAAACGGATTTGAGTTTCCTATGAATGCTTGTAAGTAGCTTAAGGCACTTTCAAAGGAAAGTGATTTTCTCTGAAGGACAGCATTTAGAAAGTGAAGTCACACTCCACTCACTTCGCTCAGTGGATTGAAGTGTTGGAACAGACTGCTTCTCTTTTAGAGAAACAGATGTGAGTTTTTTGTGAATGCTTGAAAGTACTTTAAGGCACTTTCAAAGTGATTTTCTCTGAAACTACAGCATTTAGAATGTGAAGCAACATTCCAATCACTTCGCACAGTGAATTGAAGTGTTGGAACAGACTGCTTCGCTTTCAGAGAAACAGATATGAGTTTCTAGTGAATGCTTGTAAGTAGCTTAAGGCAATTTCAAAAGAGAGTGATTTTCTCTAAAAGGAGAGCATTTAGAAAGTGAAGCAACACTCCGTTCACTTCGCACAGTGAATTGAAGTGTTGGAACAGACTGCTTCTCTTTCAGAGAAACGCATGTGAATTTCTGTTGAAGTCTTGTAAGTAGCTTAAGACACTTTCAAAGGAAAGTGATTTTCTCTGAAAGGACAGCATTTGTAAAGCGAAGCAACACTCCATTCACTTCGCACAATGAATTTAAGTGTTGCAACAGACAGCTTCTCTTTCACAGAAACGCATTTGAGTTTCCTATGAATGCTGGTAAGTAGCTTAAGGCACTTTCAAAGGAAAGTGATTTTCTCTGAAAGGACAGGATTTAGAAAGTGAAGAAACACTCCATTCACTTCGCACAGTGAATTGAAGTGTTGGAACAGACTGCTTCTCTTTCAGAGAAACAGATGTGAGTTTCTTGTGAATGCTTGAAAGGAGCTTAAGGCACTTTCAAAGGAAAGTGATTTTCTCTGAAAGGACAGCATTTAGAAAGTGAAGCAACACTCCATTCACTTCGCACAGTGAATTGAAGTGTTGGAACAGACTGCTTCTCTTTCAGAAAAACGCATGTGAATTTCTGTTGAATGCTTGTAAGTAGCTTAAGGCACTTTCAAAGGAAAGTGATTTTCTCGGAAAGGACAGGATTTAGAAAGTGAAGCAACACTCCATTCACTTCGCACAGTGGATTGAAGTGTTGGAACAGACTGCTTCTCTTTTAGAGAAACGGATGTGAGTTTTTTGTGAATGCTTGAAAGTAGCTTAAGGCACTTTCAAAGCAAAGTGATTTTCTCTGAAGGACAGCATTTAGAATGTGAAGGAACACTCCATTCACTTCGCACAGTGAATTGAAGTGTTGGAACAGACTGCTTCTCTTTCAGAGAAACAGATGTGAGTTTCTTGTGAATGCTTTTAAGTAGCTTAAGGCAGTTTCAAAGAGAGTGATTTTCTCTAAAAGGAGAGCATTTAGAAAGTGAAGCAACACTCCGTTCACTTCGCACAGTGAATTGACGTCTTGGAGCAGACTGCTTCTCTTTCACAGAAACGCATTTGAGTTTCCTATGAATGCTTGTAAGTAGCTTAAGACACTTTCAAAGGAAAGTGATTTTCTCTGAAAGGACAGCATTTGGAAAGGGAAGCAACACTCCATTCACTTCGCACAATGAATTTAAGTGTTGCAACAGACAGCTTCTCTTTCACAGAAACGCATTTGAGTTTCCTATGAATGCTGGTAAGTAGCTTAACGCACTTTCAAAGGAAAGTGATTTTCTCTGAAAGGACAGCATTTAGAAAGTGAAGCAACACTCCATTCACTTCGCACAGTGAACTGAAGTGTTGGAACAGACTGCTTCTCTTTCAGAGAAACGCATGTGAGTTTTTTGTGAGTGCTTGTAAGTAGCTTAAGGCACTTTCAAAGGAAAGTGATTTTCTCTGAAAGGACAGCATTTAGAAAGTGAAGCAACACTCCATTCACTTCGCACAGTGAATTGAAGTGTTGGAACAGACTGCTTCTCTTTCAGAGAAACGCATGTGAATTTCTGTTGAATGCTTGTAAGTAGCTTAAGGCACTTTCAAAGGAAAGTGATTTTCTCTGAAAGGACAGCATTTAGAAAGTGAAGAAACACTCCATTCACTTCGCACAGTGAATTGAAGTGTTGGAACAGACTGCTTCTATTTCAGAGAAACAGATGTGAGTTTCTTGTGAATGCTTGTAAGTAGCTTAAGGCACTTTCAAGGAAAGTGATTTTCTCTGAAAGGACAGCATTTAGAAAGTGAATCAACTCTCCTTTCACTTTGCACAGGGAATTGAAGCGTTGGAACAGACTGCTTCTCTTTCAGAGAAACGCATGTGAATTTTTCTTGAATGCTTGTAAGTAGCTTAAGGCACTTTCAAAGGAAAGTGATTTTCTCTGAAAGGACAGGATTTAGAAAGTGGAGAAACACTCCATTCACTTCGCTCAGTGAATTGAAGTGTTGGAACAGACTGCTTCTCTTTCAGAGAAACGCATGTGAGTTTTTTGTGAATGCTTGTAAGTAGCTTAAGGCACTTTCAAAGGAAAGTGATGTTCTCTGAAAGGACAGCATTTAGAAAGTGAAGCAACACTCCATTCACTTCGCACAGAGGATTGAAGTGTTGGAACAGACGGCTTCTCTTTCAGAGAAACAGATGTGAGTTTCTTGTGAATGCTTGAAAGGAGCTTAAGGCACTTTCAAAGGAAAGTGATTTTCTCTGAAAGGACAGCATTTAGAAAGTGAAGCAACACTCCATTCACTTCGCACAGTGAATTGAAGTGTTGGAACAGACTACTTCTCTTTCAGAGAAACGCATGTGAATTTCTGTTGAATGCTTGTAAGTAGCTTAAGGCACTTTCAAAGGAAAGTGATTTTCTCTGAAAGGACAGCATTTAGAAAGTGAAGAAACACTCCATTCACTTCGCACAGTGGATTGAAGTGTTGGAACAGACTGCTTCTCTTTTAGAGAAACGGATGTGAGTTTTTTGTGAATGCTTCAAAGTAGCTTAAGGCACTTTCAAAGCAAAGTGATTTTCTCTGAATGACAGCATTTAGAATGTGAAGGAACACTCCATTCACTTCGCACAGTGAATTGAAGTGTTGGAACTGACTGCTTCTCTTTCACAGAAACGCATTTGAGTTTCCTATGAATGCTTGTAAGTAGCTTAAGACACTTTCAAAGGAAAGTGATTTTCTCTGAAAGGACAGCATTTGGAAAGGGAAGCAAGACTCCATTCACTTCGCGCAATGAATTTAAGTGTTGCAACAGACAGCTTCTCGTTCACAGAAACGGATTTGAGTTTCCTATGAATGCTTGTAAGTAGCTTAAGGCACTTTCAAAGGAAAGTGATTTTCTCTGAAGGACAGCATTTAGAAAGTGAAGTCACACTCCATTCACTTCGCTCAGTGGATTGAAGTGTTGGAACAGACTGCTTCTCTTTTAGAGAAACAGATGTGAGTTTTTTGTGAATGCTTGAAAGTACTTTAAGGCACTTTCAAAGGAAAGTGATTTTCTCTGAAACTACAGCATTTAGAATGTGAAGCAACATTCCAATCACTTCGCACAGTGAATTGAAGTGTTGGAACAGACTGCTTCGCTTTCAGAGAAACAGATATGAATTTCTAGTGAATGCTTGTAAGTAGCTTAAGGCAATTTCAAAAGAGAGTGATTTTCTCTAAAAGGAGAGCATTTAGAAAGTGAAGCAACACTCCGTTCACTTCGCACAGTGAATTGAAGTGTTGGAACAGACTGCTTCTCTTTCAGAGAAACGCATGTGAATTTCTGTTGAAGTCTTGTAAGTAGCTTAAGACACTTTCAAAGGAAAGTGATTTTCTCTGAAAGGACAGCATTTAGAAAGTGAAGCAACACTCCATTCACTTCGCACAGTGAACAGAAGTGTTGGAACAGACTGCTTCCTTTTCAGAGAAACGCATGTGAGTTTCCTATGAATGCTGGTAAGTAGCTTAAGGCACTTTCAAAGGAAAGTGATTTTCTCTGAAAGGACAGCATTTAGAAAGTGAAGCAACACTCCATTCACTTCGCACAGTGAATTGAAGTGTTGGAACAGACTGCTTCTCTTTCAGAGAAACGCATGTGAATTTCTGTTGAATGCTTGTAAGTAGCTTAAGGCACTTTCAAAGGAAAGTGATTTTCACTGAAAGGACAGCATTTAGAAAGTGAAGCAACACTCCATTCACTTCGCACAGTGAATTGAAGTGTTGGAACAGAATGCTTCTCTTTCAGAGAAACGGATGTGAGTTTTTTGTGAATGCTTGTAAGTAGCTTAAGGCACTTTCAAAGGAAAGTGATTTTCTCTGAAAGGACAGCATTTAGAAAGTGAAGCAACACTCCATTCACTTCGCAGAGTGAATTGAAGTGTTGGATCAGACTGCTTCTCTTTTAGAGAAACAGATGTGAGTTTTTTGTGAATGCTTGAAAGTAGCTTAAGGCACTTTCAAAGCAAAGTGATTTTCTCTGAATGACAGCATTTAGAATGTGAAGAAACACTCCATTCACTTCGCACAGTGAATTGAAGTGTTGGAACTGACTGCTTCTCTTTCAGAGAAACAGATGTGAGTTTCTTGTGAATGCTTTTAAGTAGCTTAAGGCAGTTTCAAAGAGAGTGATTTTCTCTAAAAGGAGAGCATTTAGAAAGTGAAGCAACACTCCGTTCACTTCGCACAATGAATTGACGTGTTGGA